>NC_064639.1:761003507-761656507 GCF_023864345.2 Schistocerca serialis cubense
GCTAGGAGGTTCACTATAAATTCAAGTTAAGTAAGGGGCCAGTGCTGTAAAATTGATTTGGGTTCCTGTCTGGATCCAGTGACTTATTTGTTTACAACTCTTTCAGTTGTTTATGTATGCCAGGGATGCTTGTTACTATATTGTCCATATGGGACTCTGTGTGACAGTCAAATGATGATTCTCCCGCGTGAATGATTTCTTAAATATGAACTTTAAAACTTTGGCTTTTGTTTTGCTGTCTGCAACTACCACCCCAGACTAGTCAACAAGGATGGAAGCTGTAGACCTGCATAGTGATTTTACATAGGACCAGAATTTTCTTGGTTTCTTGGCCTGATCTTTTGCTAAGGTACACTGGTGGTAGTTGTAAGCTTTGCACATAGACCTTTCCACAGATGCATAACTCTCTGCTAGTCTTCGCTTTTGTTATTTGTGTGTACTCCTTTGAACCAAGAGTACAACAGTCTTTGCTTGCTCAGCATTTTCTGAATTTCATAGTTAAAGTATGGTGGGTCTTTACTGTCCTTAATACATTTACTAAGCACATACTTGTTCAGAACATGATATACAATCTGCTTAAACTTTGCCCATACTACTACTATGTTCATCATACTGGAACTAAATTATTGCAGTTCGTTGTCTAAGTGAGATGCTAACAGCTGCTTATCTGTTCTTTGTAGCAGGAATGCTGTCGGGCCCTTCTTGACCAATTTATTAACTTTCAAAAACGTAGTCACTTTGATTACATCATGATCCATAGTCCCCATCTCTATACTGACACACTCTATAAGGTCTGGCCTGTTTGTAGCTGTAATGTCTAAGATATTTCCTCTGTGTGTGAGCTGCTAAACTAGCTGCTCAGAACAATTTTTGGAAAACGCTTTCTAAAGTATTTCACAAGACTGTCTGTCTGCACTCTCTGCAACGAATCCATAAATGTCCCAGACTATAATCGGTATGTTAAAGCAACTTCCAACTAGTATTGCATGATTAGGGTTTTACTTTCTACTGACTGTAGACTTTCATGGGATGACTCTAGCTAGACCTGCCACAGCGGAACTGGGTGGCCGGTAAAAACATCCAACAATTAACTTGCTTTCACTGTTATATGCGACCAGATAACTTCACTCTGACACTCAGTTTCAAACTCAACAGAGACAATAGTTTTGTCAACTGCAATGAATGCTTCCCTTCTTATGGCATCTAATCTGTCCTTCCGATAAATGTCCATAACTCACTAAATATATGTCAGAGCTTTCTACTTTGCGTTTTAGCCAGCTGTTGGTCTCAAGAGTAATTTTAGCGTGAGAACTTTCCTGGAGAGCAGTAATTCCAGAAACTTTGTTATGAATATTTCACCAGTTTACTGATATAATCTTGACAGTCAAAGTGTATTTTCTCTAAATGCTGCCTGATGCCCCTATCTGCATATTGACTGGTGGATGTTCATTAGAGTGCCTCAAACTACAGCCTAACCTACGAGAACCCCATGTGCCCTCCACAAGTACTCTGCTGTCAGAGTAGCTGCTTCCTTCATGTAGTGCATTCTGGACCTATCATGAGGAGTCCTACAATTCCGCATCTGGTAATGCACATTTATAAATCTCCAGCAAAGATCATCAGAGTGTTGACAAAGCCCTTGGTCGAGACCCTTCACTCAGCTCCAAAACAAATGATCCTGATCAACTCTGGGAACAATGCTGCCAATTGCACCCCATGCATGAGGCCAGGAGCTTTCACCCCCACCACCAGCCACCTACATGAACTGAGGATAGTCTCAGAAGCCATGCAACAGGTGCCATTGGTGCTGACATAAGCCATATCTTGCAGACAACTCCACTCTGCACTTACAATGGCTGCAGGTAAGGATGCCTCCACATTTAAAATGAGGCCCCCCAGCAGACATATGAAGCACACATTGGCTTTCTTTTCAGCTGTGAACGCTATCCTCCTAATGTGTCCATACCATGCCTAATGTTGGAGCTCCTGATATCTAGCAAGCTCCTGCCCATGTGTCTGCTTGGACCTTACTGAAGAAGTAGCCACCTATTTACTCACAGGGCAAATTGACAAGGCCAAATGGCTAGCCTCCCATTGACCCTTCGTCTCAAGTGATATCAACACCACTCACACCTTCACTCACCCTGCTGTGAAGGGGGATCCACCATGTTGGGTACAATAGGAAGTGCTTCAGCAGCAGAGCCCATGTGTGAAACAGGTGACACCAGAGGTGTCCCATGCAACATGTCACATTATCTGCCACCACTACATCCTGAGAGAGCGGCCTGAAGGCAGGTGGCTGTAGCCAAAACCACATTCATCTGTCCGTGAACTGTGGCCAGATCCTCCTGCATCTGCATACAGCAAGCACACCTGCTATCCATCCTAGAAAAACTAACTGAAGGAGTAAACTATAAAACTGAAATTTCCCTTGATAGGCAACTGTTACCCTCCTGATGTGTCACCAGGGGATGCTGATACCTTAATGAACTGTGTAGTTGGCTGTTCAGAAAAAAATGATAACTGAGCTACACAAATGATCAGTTGATTAAATTATTATCTGAGTGTAATGTTGCAGAGTGACAATAAATGGAATGAGCTCATAAGGTCATTTATAGGAAAAGTGAACAGTCAACTGCAGTATATTGGGTGAATTCTGTGAAAGTGTAGATCATTTTTAAAGGAGACCATGAGTAGCACACTTTAGAACACTTGTGGGGGCCCATTCGTGAGTTCTGGTTGAATATTTGGAATAACCATTAGGTTGGATTAAAGAAAAACATCAAAGCTATTCTGAGACGTGCTGCTAGATTTGTTACTGGTACGTTTGAGCAATACATGAGTGTTACAGAAATGCTCCACGAACTCGTATGGGAATCCCTAGAGGGAAGGTTATGTTCTTTCAGCGAAACACTATTGAGAAAGTTTAGAGAACTGGCATTTTAAACAGGTTGCAGAACAATCTTACCACCACCAACATAAATCTTGTGAAGGATCTTGAAGACAAGATAAGAGAAATCAGAGCTCATATGGAAATATATACACACTTCTGTTTTCCTTGGTCCAATTGCAAGTGGAACGGGAAAAAGGAATGACTGGCAGTGGTGCATGGTACCCTCTGCCATGCGCTGTATAGTGCCTTGCAGAGTATGTATATGCATGTAGATGTAACCTTCCTCTTTTGTAAATGAACTTGTGTTATTTGTGTAATGATTTTAACATTTATCGAATTCTGGATTCTGCCTTAACTATTTTCCACCACTGCAGATAGGATAATCTGTTGAATGTGATACACTGCACTTGAGAGTTATAATTTGAGAAAATTAAGTGTTGTAAACTCAGAAGTGGGATACACCATGCTGAACCAAATTTCCATCTGATTTGTCCTATAAACGAAAGAGAATAATCTGTACATAAATTTTTGCACAATTCGAAAAAAAATTAATGAAATTGAACATGTGAATCAAAGCAGTTAACGCTTTTCATGCTACTAGATAATTAAAGATTTTGAATTATTAGGGACTGTGTGAACTCATACATTTTATATAACATTTTGGATAAAATTGTTTAAATACTTGGAAGTAAGTTTCCAACATACAGAGCATGTAATAGAAAATGCAGTATGGTTTAAAAAGAGTTATTCTTTTTTGTGTGCTTTTGTTTTTATCTTCCTTTCACAAGCATTGTAATGCATATTTAATAACTAGATTCAAAATATAAATCTCAGAAATAGATCTCTTCTCTCCCATACCAAATTGTTCTACAGTGTTCTAATGTCCTTTTTGTAAATTAAATTTTACTTGTTTCCTCACAGAAAGAAATAAACTTTTTGTTCTTTTTTTTAAAGATATTTGCGAAGAAAGGGGAGTTTGAATTGGCAAAGCAATATTGTAGAGACAACCCAGCACATTTGGACCAAGTACTTGTAAAGGAAGCTGAAATGTACTTCAATAAAAAAGAGTAAGTACCTTTTTGAAAGCTCCTTTGGTTGTGGATTTTTACATATATCAACACAAATTATTCTGGTACAGTGGTTGTTACATTTCTGCTTTTGTTCTGACATTTCTTTTGGTGAAGTAAAGAGAGTTATTAAGTGGCTAAATAATTTCTTCACAAAAGACACTTGGACTGGGATGTGGAAATTTTGGAAGTACACATTACTTAACATATTCATTTGTTGTTCCATCAATTCAGAATAGTGTTCTGTAAATCCCAACATGAAGCTGAACATTCAGGGATTGGCAGTGATTCTAGATTTACAGTAACAAAGGGAAGAAGCTGTTAGGAACTCGAAGTTGTTTGAAACTGTACTGCCAATTAACTTTTATTAAAATGCCCTTGTATCCAAGTACCTTGGCAGCAAAGAAGAAAATTGACCGGATCTTGTGTGCCACTCACCAGGAGAAGTAAACAGGAAAAGTATATTATTTAACCTCTCCTGTTCAGTGGCAGATATATGCTAACTGTGAAACTCTTCCACCTGCAAGCCTTGGGGGATAGTGATCCTGTCTGAGAAATGCACTTAACCCGAAACCTCTAGACTCAAATAAGTCTCTTCCATTCCTATCTTCTCACCCATCTTCTACATGCTACCTAAGATCCGTAAACCACATCATTGTACCTCGTTACTGTGCTTCAATGTAGGGAATCTTGGCTCATCTTGAACAACACTTCCAACCACAATCCTCAACCTACCTACCTATTATTCAAGAATGTGATCCAATTCATTCATCACCATTCAACCATTCCCATCCCATTATCATCTTGATCTACACTTGTTATTGTTGAGACAACCTCCCTACACAGTATCATCCTCTATGTTCCTGGCCTTCCCATCACTGAGCACCATTTTTTTCAGTGTTATGATGACCCCAATCCCACCATGTCATTACTTACATAACTGACTAATAATATTCTTACCGATAAGTACTTCTTTATCCGGGGAAGATGTACAAGAAAACTGTTGTACAATCATGTGCACTCACATGGCACCCTTGTTTGCCATTTAGTTTATGGGCCATCTAGAGATAACCTTTGTAACCATGTGTGTGTTTCAATTTCATTCATATTTGTCTTTATGGTCTATAACCATGCGGAAAACACTCTGTTCTCAAATCTCCATGGCCTCAACACTTTCTCTCCCAGCCACATCACCATCGGTCACTCAGCTCAGTGTGCCACCTTCCAGGATGTTGAGCTTCACATCTCTGATGGCTCCATAAAAACCTCTGACTGTATCAGCTCCACCAACCATCAACAGTACCTCACTTTTATAGCTGTCATCCTTTCCAAGCTAAAAAGTCTCTTCCATACAATCTATCCTCCCATGGATGTCACATGTACAATGACGAACAATCCCTTGCTCACTATACTGAAGATCTTACTAAGGCTTGACATTCAGGCACTATTTTCATAGTGTAAAACTGAAAACGCATCTCCTGTGTCATATTACCATGTGACCTTAATTATCCAACCAGCCCAATGAAATGGCTGAACCTTTGCACTTCTTCATTCCCCAATGTCACCTCTAGCCGTAACGACTTAACCACATCCTTTGCCAATTCTTTGACTACCTTTCATCGTGTCATTAAATGATGAACATCCTTCCCATAAACTTCCTCACCTTTCACGACGGTGAGTATGGGGGAGGGGAAGGGGGGGGGGGGGAATTTGCTGAGCACCAAAGTTACAAAATATACTAGTCCAGCCTTTTGCCACACATACTCCCAAACTCTTGGTACATGGGTTATACCACTTTGGGAGACCCAAGTACAAGATCTGTCTTATCCACCTTCTGTCTTATCCACTCTTCATTTTCTCAAATTGTGCCCTCATGTTCTGATTCTCTGAGTGCCCTTCACTCTCTACAACTTTTGTACCCAGCAGATATGGTAGTCCAGAATATCCAGGATGCCCTCCTGCAACTACAACATCTGGGGAAGGCGGTGTCTTTCTGCTGGGTACCAGGGCACAAGGTTATTCTAGGGAACAAAAGGGACGAGCAAGCAGCCAAGGTTGCATGCATGTCTTGATCCGAAGTTATTTCAGTGTGCCATACCTCAGCATACTATAGCCTCGCTGTTGAGATCCAGAGTGATTCATTAGTGAGATGACAGATAATAAGCTCGTGTAGTAAAGCCTACAGTGCAGACATGGTGTACCTCCTTCCAGCCACATCAAGGGGATGAAGTCCTTCTTACTTGTCTTCACATAGTCCACATCCCTATGACACACAACTTCTTGGTCCAGCGAGAGGACCCTCCAATGTGTGGTGCTTGTGACTATTTAATCTGGTGTTCTTTTGGCTAATTTTTTGTTTATGGTGATTTTAAAAGCTTGATGTGCTTACTAGGCTTCTTTCGTGTTAAGTTCTAGCAGTCGATTTTGTGATGAAGCATACATCAGTGTGCTGGCTGGGGTGGTCTAGCTGTTCTAGGCACTACAGTCTGGAACCGCGGTCACAGGTTCGAATCCTGCCTCGGGCATGGATGTGTGTGATCTCGTTAGGTTAGTTAGGTTTAAGTAGTTCTAAGTTCTAGGGGACTGATGACGTCAGAAGTTAAGTCCTATAGTGCTCAGAGCCATTTGAACCATACATCAGTGTATCTCAGGGACATGGAAGAAGACAAAGTTATCCAGGATTCAGGTTAAATACAGTTTACTTTTTCATGTACTAAACATTGTTGATTTACTTCTCTGATAGAAATCAATCACAGATAAAAAATGTCTTTCATTATCTGGTTTTATAGTTTTGGGTGTAGCAAACTGGATAAATTTTGGTTATATTTTAAAAATACTTTTTCATAACAAAAATGATTTCAATGCTTGCTTTCTACAGCAACCAGAGATGCTAGGCTAATAGTTAATATTCGCCGATTATTGAACAATGGTCTATCACTTAGTGTCATGTTCACTATGTTAAAATTTCAGGAAATGAATATCAAGTATTATCATTGCAATGCTGTTCATAATCTATATTCTTTGTCTGTTAATAATTTCAGTCTCTTTAACTATCCCGAAAAATAAGACTTTCTATTTCTTTAACTGATTTGTCACACATGGGAAAGACTCATCTTTGGAATCGATGCTGACCACACGGCGAATCCATTTTTTGGAATAAATAGGGTAAAACATTATTTTAGCAATACTGATATATTGTTTCAACTTCCAGTTTACAATTACACATCATGTCAAAGTGATTAGTGGTAATGGAAAAGATTCTTACAGAACAGATCTAAACATAGTGAGAGTGAGACACTATTGTCCCTATTACTTTATACAAGCAAATGAATTCTAATCTAGAGAATTCTTACTGCTTTACTCTCTTAGAATTATATTGTATTCCTTTTTTATAACTAATACTTAATACTATGGCTAAACTAATTAAAGTTTATTTTTTATTAAAATTGTGGCTTAAGGGCACCAAAGCATGGCTACAAAGCCTACAGATAATGGTGTGCCACATGTTACTGGTCTGTGTTTACTTTGTGATCAGTGGGTCACAGCAGGTTTGCCAATGGGTCTGCCCTCTATTTAAGACAACATTTAGATGAGTGTGGTCAGAGTTTTAAAGTTTTGTCAATTGTTCAACATTTTTACCGAGATTTTAGGGAGATGGATTTAATGTGTTAACAGAGTGACTGTCTCACCCATGTTTTTTGTAAGTGACATTTGACATTTCCCTGTGCCTTTATTTTAGCTCCTCTGTTTTACTTGTGTTATAATCTCCTGTATAGTACCTTTTACTCTTTCTCTTCTTTCTTAGCATGTACGATAGCATACTCGTAATTTTATCCACATTCGTTTCTTTTAATGTGTGTAAGGGCACTGATATCTCTCTCTCTCTCTCTCTCTCTCTCTCTCTCTCTCTCTCTCTCTCTCTCTCACACACACACACACACACACACACACACACACACACACACTATTTCAGTCCTCTCACAGGTATGTCCTACCCCATCTACAGCAGGGCCAACTGTGAAAGCAGCAGCGAGGTCTATCAACTCAGCTGCAATCACTGTGGAGCATTCTGTGTGGCACTTATATGCTGTCTGACCTCTGCCAAGCTGTGGGCAGTAGACAGCTGGACCACTCAATTGCTGAGTGTGCCACCCAACTCGGTATGCTCTACTTCAATGACTGTGTTATGGCCTGTGCCATCTAGATTCTTCCCACGAACACCAATTTCTCTAAATTGCTCAGGTAGGAACTCTCCCTGCAAGATATCCTTTGTTTCCATAACCTCCCTAGCCTCAACCTTCTCTAGTCCTTGCCCTCCACCTGCTTCTATCCCCTTCCCTGTTGCCAATCCAGTCTTACACGTGCCTCGGACCCCTCCTCCCCCCCCTCCCCCTCTCCAGTGCACCTGCACTATTACCCTTTCTCCACTATTACCCTTTCACTTCCATCCACTACAGCCTCCCGATGCTGCCGCCGGCAGCCCCCTGTATTGTCCCTGTCACATCCCTACGCACTGCCACATGCAGCTTACAGCATCTTTCTCTGTCCATACCCTGCTGTGTCTCCCTCTCTGTCTCACACCTATTCTGTAGTGCCACTACTCAATCCATCTGAGATTACTACTCACCGTAGTTGAGCCTCAGCACCTGGAGTCAACAGTGACTGGCTGTGTGTGTGTGTGTGTGTGTGTGTGTGTGTGTGTGTGTGTGTGTGTGTGTGTGTGTGAGGGGGGCGTCTAAGAGAGGTGGATGTGTTGGCAATACTATACAATTCATCCCCTGAAGGTAAGTACTGAACAACAATTTGGTCCCACAATTTAATAGTTTTTTGTTGATTTTTTTCTTTAATACAATTAATATAATATAATACCTGAAAAGAAAGTGAAGTACCTAGAAAACATGGTCAGATACCAGTGTAGCTTCGCACACATTCACACCATCAGTAGGTATGTAAACATTTACACATCATCAGCAGGTATGCAAATTATTAGAGTTGCAATTCTCTATGACAGGAAGAACAGCTACCAGACTGTATTAGTGTTATTGTATAGTGCTGTTACCAGGTGTGGTAGGGTATTAATAGTATCAGATATTGAGGGAGCTCTCTGAAAGACATTAAGATGCTGCTTATTTATGTGAAGTGGTTTTATCAGCACTTGATAGAGTTTGAAATGGGCCTCATTTTGGGCCTTCATGGGCTGGTCGAATCGTACAATATCCAGATTTGTGGTTGTGGTGTTGTCTGTAGAGCGAAGTGCAAAAGCAAGGTAAGCACCTTGCACTGAAACCATGGAAGAGTATATTCCACATAGAATGATGTGTCCGGTAGATACAAGACTGGGAGGGCACTCATGGGGAGAGTGGTAGTGTTGGAGGTTGAAGGCAGGTGCTGTAGGGGAAATGCCGAGCACTGGAGGAGAAGTGGTGCCCTAAACTGAAGCTTGCACTCACATTTTTAGTAATATTAAGTGCAGCCCCTCCACGCCCACACTTGCACGGTTACCATTCGAAAAGATCTCCTGTTACCTCTGCTTTGGTTAGTATCTAGAAAGAATTCTGCTGAAAATGCAATAAAAGCAGTAATTTATTTTCACCTTACTTGTTAACCATATGTAACTTTCAGAGAAATGTTATGAGTGATTTTGGGTAATAAAACCTTCATTTATCTTGTTCTCATGTTAAAATTTGCTTTTTTTTTGCTAAAACACAGCAGTGTTAGAAAAAGTCATCTCACTAATGTGCAGTCATGAGAGAATTCTTAAACTGTGGTTTATTAAGTTTCTTAAGTGAGAAACTGAAGAAAAGGAGGGCCAATAGCTTATGAAAAAGCACGTTCAAAAATAAAAGTGTAATGTCTTCACTCATGCTGCTCCAAAACTCACAGCATTTCTGTGGCCCTTGAAAAAGTGTGTAGCTAGTGGAACAGCATGGTAGATAACGAAGTTTTGCATAATAACCATGTGGAAAAATACTCTCCACTTTGCATGCTATCATTTGCCAAAATCTCAGTTGGATATCTCAAACTATTTATGAAATATGAGAAATGTTGTGGATATTTCATTTTGGCTTTATGGCTGGCAAGTGCACTGCAAATGAGTGTGCTACATCAGATCAATTTTCTCAAGATTGGTGACAGATCGAGATCTCCATCCAAGTCTAAAGAAAAATTCAATTACCTAAATTTTGTACACAGCAACTTATTATGTGATGTGCACCAAATGGAAGATCATAGCGACCTCTAATTTTCATTGCAAACTTTTTAAATTTTACATGGTGCCTTACTTGAAAGCAGATATCACAAAAACAATGACCATTAATGAAATGAGGGACATGTCATCATGAAGCTGACATGTAACATGAAAAGTAACACAAAAATGAAATTTTTGTACCAAATAGTTTCTGTAAAATCATTTGAGAAAGATTGCAGAGCCAATTGTGTCATCACAGGACACAGCTGACTGCCAAAAGTGAGCAATCAATATTGGCCTCCCCTTCTGAACAAACAAATGAACTCCCCCAGTGCTTTGTGTGAAAATTGGTCACTGCGGTTTGGCCACTATATTGTGCACAGACTCTACATTTGCTGCATGCCGCACCAATGAGTGAGAAACTGTAATGTAGCCATATCTCCTAGAGCTATGCTACACGATTGCAATGGCTGAGCAAAGGAACACTCATTCCAGTTTGTAGCCAACGATCAAGACTACAACTTCATCTTAAGTATGCCACCAGTGCGTTAAATGTCATAGACAGAAATTGATATGGACACTATGTTAGTTATTCTTGCAAAATTGTCTATATCATGTGCTACTTTTAATATTCAGAAACAGTTGTAAATATTCAGAACTTTCCTGTGGAACTGGATTGTACAATGTTAAGTAAATCTTCATACCTATGTTGCAATAAAGTGAACTAATAATTTATGTGTTATAGTTCCTCTCAATCTCCTCCCAGAGCAAACCAAAGAACTCATCATTGTGCCGGCAAATGTAATTTCATACGGCAGAACAGTGGGACATCTGCATGTGATGGTGGCCTGATGTTGGACTGTATGGGAATATGAGGGCAGGTATACTGATCATCAGGGTTCAGTTGACCACATCTGACCACAAGAGAGGATTGCTGTTTTGTGCATCAAGCACATCATAGCCCCTTCACATCTGTGCCTGCCATGTGAGAACAAGTAATGGGCCCTCCGCAACATTCTGGGTAGTCTCGCTCCAGTAGTCAGAGACTAGGAGCACCTGGATCAGGGAATTACTGTTCCATGCATAGGCTGCCATTAACAACACAAGAAACGGCTGTGTTTGGTGGGGACTGCTGACGAATGACGTCGCATTGTGCTCGCCGATGAATTGGATTGCTGCACTAACCCAAATGAACATCATCAGCTAGTGTGGTGGCTACCTGGGGAGAAATTCCATTCTTCCAATGTTTTGGAGGGGCTCAGCAGTGTTACTTTTGGCATCATTGTGTGAGGAGCCATTGGGTATGACTTCAGTTTATGGCTGGTAGTGATTGAGAGAACCCTGATAGCACACTGGTTTGTCACAAACATTCAGCATCCTCTTGTGTTGCCTCTCATCTGACAGTATCTTGGTGCCATTTTTTGACAGACCGATGCTCGTCAACATGTGGCACATGCCTCTTGTACTGTCCGGATGATACCAACAAGATCCCCAGATCCATCCTTGATAGAACATTTGTGAAATTAGGTCACATGTCAACTCTGTCCTTGTGTCAGTACCCAGGATATCGAGGACCAGTTACAACATATGTGGGCCAGCTTTTCTCAGAAGAGAATACAGCAGCTTTATGACACCTTTCCCAAATGAATCATAGCATACATCCAGACCAGAGGGGATGCAACGTAATGTTGACAAGTGGGCTCATACTACTAAGTTCCTTGTAAATCTGACTCAGTTCTGTAATCACTGAAACATCATCACATTCCTTCTCAACCTGTGAGTCTTCAATTCATTTCCTCTTCTCCTTGTGGGTGCTTCACTTTTTTTTGCCAGACAGTTTATCTCTTAATATACATTCCACTTTTGTCACCCATCAGTTTTACACTACACAAAATTTGAAATGTACAGATACTGTTAATAGGAATGACCATTGACAGACTAAAACAAACACACACAAACACACACACACACACACACACACACACACACACACACACACACACACACACATACATACAATTTAAGGGGAAAATGTTATGAAAAAGGTTGGTTACTACTCACCATAGAGCAGAGATGCAGATAGGCACAACAAAAAGACTGTCACAAAATAAGCTTTCAGCCAACAAGGCCTTTGTCAACAAGCTTATTTTGTGACAGTCTTTTTGTTGTGCCTATCTGCAACTCAGCATCTCCGCTGTATGGTGCATAGCAACTATCCATTTCATAATATGGTTACATACCCTCCTGTATTTTCCATTGTTTGGTTAAGGGGAAAATGGATTCACACATTGAAGTTGTGAGTTAATTTGTTCTGTTTATGATTAGAACCGACGGAAGACAACCAGTGTGTTCTTTGTTTTGTTACTACTTTTTTTAAAATTTGGGAAAGTGACATGATAGCATTACCATGATTTTTATATTGTACATATGAACTTGGTCTTGACATATACATGTTGAAATCTGCTATTTTTCAGATATGAGAAGAGTGCTATCCGTTATGCAGAAACACATTCTTCATTTGAAGAAATTGCTCTGAAATTTCTACAAGCTTGGCAAATTGAAGCATTGAACACATTTCTCAAGAAGGTAAACTTCATTTCATTGTTGCTTACAGCCAGCTAGCTCCTTTCAAGTATCTGAAACTCTGTAGTATTTGAATTCAAATATCTGCCTGCTGCAGCCAATAATTTATCAACTTGCATATGAGAGTATGCCCCACGAGTCAGTATCCAACTTCCACATTTCAGTACCTCTTTTTTTGTTCAGCTAAACTTTACTGAGACTTTATTTTAAACTCTGTGGCACTGATACTGATAAGATAAATGATAACATCAGAAATTATGTTGGTAATAGAGATTAAGGTTGTTTTGAGACACATTTTTTCTCTCTGCTGCTAATTGGTATGAGCAATGAATTTCTGTTACACTTTATTTCAGAGTGAGAATTTCTAAAGAAACCTAAATTGCTACTGTGCTAACATGTGTGTCCTGTCATGGAGACAGGTATAAAGAAACCTAATTACTATTCTTCACTGAAAGCAGTTGTATTTTCACAGTAAGCCAAGTGTAATATGGCCAGATCTTTCACTCTCATTTGTTAATATATTTTTGCAGCTGTCGGACTGAAGTTCGATGGCTTTACTGAGAGAATGCAGTTTGTTAGGAAACAAACCTCACCTTGTGCCTAATATGTACACGCCTCTTGCACCTTTTGAATATTAAAGTTGTTTAGATTAAAAATGGAAAATGTCACTTTGAAATATAATAACAGTACAAGTCAATTTTTTGTTTTATTGCCCTTTTGGCATGTTAAACACTTCCCTAAAATGCCTAAACTTATCCAGTCGTGTGTTAACTTTTAAGCTTGTTTCACAATCACTCTGCAGTAACTATTGCTACATAGCATTTCCACATTAATTAAACAGATAATCACTGATCATGGAAGCCTTTTCATTTACATTCCACAAAAGTTACTGATTAAAAAGCACAATACTGTTTCAACCATAAATCTCATGCACATTTCTGCGAAACAACAGTGTTTCTCAAACACTTTTTGTGTACAGACCAACATAACAGTTGCAACTCTCATTTATACTTTATAGCAAATTTCCCGTACTGTTTATCTGTGACGCGGCTGCACATGACTGCTCCGTGATGAAGGCTAACAGTGAATCTGTCACACACACCAAGACAATGCATAGTCACTACTGCTGGGGCATTGTTGACATTATTCAGCAAAGCAATACTCTGTCCAGGGAAAAGCCCTGCTCAGCTTCGAAAATTCCAGAAGACAGCGATAAGTAAGGAATACAATATAAGTATGTTATGATATCAGAGGTAGCAGTACTCCTCACATCCTCGCCCGCCCCTTCCCCCCCCCCCCCCCCTCCCCCCTCACCACCAATAAGATCTTTTCAAAAAAGTGAGAAAAAAGGTTTTTGGAAACCCAAAAAGAAATAGAAATCCTACAGAAATTTTGGCCCCGCAGCAAGATCGCCGTGAAAACAAATAACCAGATGTTGCAAGTAACCCAATAATGGCTCATTCCTCTATTATTATACTATAATACATTAAAAATATCAGCCACACCTCACACTGCCTTAACCTTATATCAAAAATTTACAGTTGCTTATATTTTGGTTAATGTATGTGACAAGTGGGCAGTCAACGCTCATAGAAATGAAACTGGATGACGGCAAAAGGAGAGGGGGGGATAATATGAGGTGCTATTCAAAATTTTCGGGACTGGTGCTGCCATTTGTTGAAAACCTTACCTTTGGACTAATGGTCACCATCACCCTCAAAGTAGTTCCCATCAAGTACACACCGGTCCCAGCACTTCTGCCACTGGTAAAACGTTTTCTGGAAGTCCTGTTCTTGGAGGGTGTTTATCACCGCCAGCAATGCTTCTCCAATCCTCTCTAGAGTGTTGAACCGACAGCCTTTCAACTTGAGTTTCAGTTTTGGGAATAGCGCAAAGTCGCAAGGTGCCAAATCTGGCATGTACAGTGGGTGGGGTACAACCGTCATGTTGCTTTTTGCCAAAAAGGTCCTGGTGAGCACGGATGTGTGACAGGGTGTGTTGTCATGATGCAGCAGCCAGTTCCCTTGATGCCAATGTTTGGGCCATCATCACCACATGTTTTCACTGTTTGGTTGGGTAGGACGAATTCTTTGTGCACAATTCCCTTGATGTCAAAGAAAACGATGATTATGCTCTTCACCTGTCTTGCTTTTTTGGATCTTGGAGAGCCCAGGCTCTTCCACTCACACACACACACATATGGGTCATGCTCTGTCCCCCAAACACTTGTTGAATAATTGCAAGGGTCTCTGTAGCACTTTTCCCAAGATTCGCACAGAATTTGATACACACGCGCTGATCTGCTCACGGATCCATCATAAAATCGCCACACACCAAACATAGAGTATTACAGAAATCACTGTGGACACACAACACGTCCTCCTAGCTGTAAACCACTCTGCACACCGACTCATCAGATATGCAGCTCTCGCCACCTAGTGGTGCAAAGATCTACTGCTCCTACTTTCCAGATGGCAGCACCAGTCCCGAAAATTTTGGATTCCATCTTGTATATCAGAATTCCTTTGTACGTCAATTAATGTTCTGTGGCATACAACTCATGCCAATAATTAGTTTTTCCCATTAAACAGGATCATATGTTACTATGATAAAGGCACATTCACCAAG
Source organism: Schistocerca serialis cubense (assembly GCF_023864345.2). Taxonomy (NCBI): domain Eukaryota; kingdom Metazoa; phylum Arthropoda; class Insecta; order Orthoptera; family Acrididae; genus Schistocerca; species Schistocerca serialis. The sequence continues at coordinate 761,018,866 of NC_064639.1, forward strand.
ATCTGTAGACATTACATGCAAAGATTATGCAAAAGACAGTGCAATTATGATTTCATCAGTTCTCAAACAATTTAAAATTTTGTATACTTTTCTTTTCTCTAGCTCAACATCACTGAAAAAACTTCTTTAACTGTAATAATGTGTGACTTTCAGCCGTACTTCCATAAGTCAAGCAATTATGCTACCTCAACTGTTCTTTAGTTACAAACAGTGATCAGAGTATGTAAAACGGATGTTGTTATATGTATAACTGCTTCTCAGTACATAGAAGAAATTAATAAAATCCAAACTATAATAATAAACTGGAACCTAATTAGTTACCTAATGTGGTACAGTGTCTTACAACAGTGCATCAAATGCTATGTCATTACACAAATGGTAATCAAATAATTTTGAAAAACTTGCCATAAAAATCAAGTATATTGACTATCACAGCATTTATGTAGGTAATGTAAGACAGGCAAAGAATCTGGTTTTTAAATTTGAAAATGCATATTTAACATAAAGAAATTCAAGGTAATGATTAGTTAGCTGAAACAAACTCTTGCAAACACTTACATAATTGACATATTACTTTTTGGCACAACACTTCGAGCAATGTTCACACTCAGTGACAAGTTGCTGTAGCAGCTAATTTTGAGATTTCTATTCCTACTGAGGCACCAGGCAAGTGTGGCAATTGTCAATTGTTGCACAGTAATCGGCAGCACAGTTGAAGGTCGCCAATTCTCACGTCATAGCAACAGGCAGCATGGGTATTGTCTTAGTCACTGGCTATGCAGAAGGCAGGTCAGTAGCGGGTGGCTGTGAGGTTGGACAGCAGAAAGTGAAGGAGATAAATGCACAGTTCTACTGTGCCGTTGAGTCTCAGTGGAAGCAGCAGGGGCAGGGTGGTGCTGGACACTGGTCCTGGACTCCCTTTCTTGGCCACTCATGCAGTCAGCATGTGAACAAGTAGCGCTGAGAATCTATATGCATGACAACAAAACCAAAATGTGCGTAGCGTGTAACACTCCTACAGTGTTGGAATCACAAAAGGCCAAAAGAAGTAAAATATCCCTGTTCATTATAATGACAGCCTACATCATTGCTAGCATAACTCATTTAAAGTATTTTAAAACAAAGAATACAGAATTACTAAATAAATCACTGTTGATGAATATTTGACAGTTCATTTATTTGTGAGTACCAGTCTTTCTTTTTGTAGGTCTACAACATACACTAATGCACCAATGTCAATCTCCTCACTTTCTCCATCCATTTCCTCTTCCACTGCATAATATTTATGTCCTTATGAACGTTGATATAAGACAATATGCCATTTCATTTCTGCCTATTCTCCTTAGTGCCTTTCCATACACTCTCAGTTGACGTTAGCTAATACTGTGTCATTCCACCTCTTCCTGTTTCTGTCTGTGAGTCAACAGGCCGTAATTATCTCATGCGTATTCATATCTTCTCTCGTTTTTTTCCTTGCTTTTCGTCTTGACTCCCATTATTTCTTCTCTCTTGTAATTTGTGCTAATCAATGTAGTGCCAGCTCTACAGTTACGATTACTGATGTAGGCAGAAGACCACAAACTTTAGCCACTGCATCACCCTGCATACAATTCGATTTTTTTATACCATACTTCAAAACACCGATTTCTTCTTAATTCCTTTCACAAAATTTCTCAATACATTTCGTCATGTCTCCTACTAGTAAGGATCAGAATTTAAACTCGCTTCTTTCATGCTTATACTGAAGAACTTTTCCAAAAACATATTGTCAAATTCTGTGTACAACAAACTTTCTTCTTCTTATTTTCCAGACAACATATCTTCAAGTTCCTTCTCATGATGTAACAAACCCTTATACTTTGACAGCACATCTGAATCCATACTGAAAATGTTAGCATGTGGTTCAGTACTGTGACCATCTGACCATGTACTAGTTTTGTTATTGTCTGAGATTGCTGTAGTTGGCAATCTGCTTGATGTGTTAAGTTCAAAACTAGGTGTTTCAGTTAACAAGTCAATGTTGAAAGTAGCTTTTCTGATTGTGACTATGTAGGTAATGGAAGTTCTTTAAGAGTAGTTGGTGCATTTTGCATTTCAATACACCATCTGTGTGTTCCTCTTTTTGTCTCTGTTCAGACATGTTCACTATTTCCTCTGGAGCCTCCTTAAAGGCAGATTTAATTGCTTCCTAATTCCTTCAAGATTTCTTTCTGACTTTTTTAAAATTATTGTGCAGTTTCCTCCTAAGATAGTTTTATTGCCTTCATTGTTACTATAATTATGTCCTCGGAGTGTAAATCTTTGAATCCTACCCTATCATGTTCTCCTTCTTTATCAAACTGATATCCAAGAAACTGATATTTGCCCCATTTGTGATGATGTTTTTTCACTTGAAAGTCAAAAGGTACAAAACACAGGTCTAACTAACTTCTTCCATACAAAATTTTTCACAAGCAAATAATTCAAAAGTTTCACCTACAGCAGTAATTTCAAACTAAATAAAATTGGCGTTATTGTCATACTTGCGTTTGTTACTGTGACTGTTGATTGGTGTACTGTGGTGTGATGCTGCAAACTGTACCTTTTGTGTTGCTGAGATGGTCATCTTGAACCACTGCAATTCTAAATGTAGATTTCTGTTTCACATATGATTCTCTCAGTGATGGTGCACTCCTGTTATTCTCTCCACATGTGGACACATCGCTCTGTTGTTCAATAATAATTATTACATACCACCTCACCAGTCTTCACCAAAAAAGCAAATGTCTGCACATGATTTGCCAAATGTAAAGAAACCTAAGTTGCTACAATGATAAAGTATAAAATGTGTCCTGTCATGGAGACAGATGTAAAGAAACCTAATTATGTATTATTCTTCTCTGAAGAGCAGTTGTCTTTCTGTGGCAAATGAGGTGTAATGTGGCTGTACCTATCACGCAAATTTGTTAAGATATTTCTACAAATACCAGACTCAAGTTTGATGGTTTTACTGGAAGAACGTACTTCACAATCAGATAAACGTGACCATGTGCCTCATAACTTGTTTTATCTCATCATATGGTTTCTCAATCTCCTCCTCATCTGTGTAGCTAGTAGGCATATAAACTTGTACTACTGTGATCGGTGTGGTCTTTTTGTCTATCTTGGCTACAATAATGCGTTCTCTATGTTGTTCATATCTGCATTCTTATTTTTTATTCATTATTAAACCTACTCCTGCACTACCCCTATTTGATTTTGTATATGTAACCCTGTATTCACATGACTGGAAGTCCTGTTCCTCCTGCCACCAAACTTCACTAATTCTCACTATATCTAACTGTAACTTATTCATTTCCCTTTTTAAATTTTCTAACCTACCTGCCCTATTAAAGGATCTGACATTCCACACTCTGGTCCTTAGAATGACAGGTTTGTTTCTCCTGCTAATGACATCCTCCTGAGCGCTCCCCACCCAGAATCTGAATGTGGTACTATTTTATCTCTGGAATATTTTACACAAGAGGATGCCATCATCATTTAACCATGCAGTAGAGCTGCATGCCCTTGAGAAAAATTGCTTTCAGCTGTTCGCTGTACCAGCATAACAAGGCCGTTTTGGTTGATGTTGCAAGGCCAGACCAGTCAATCATCCAGACTGTTGCCCCTACAACTACTGAAAAGGCTGCTGCCCTTCTTCAGGAACCATATGTTTGTATGGCCTCTCAACAGATACTCCTCTGTCTTGGTTGCATCTATGGTACGGCTGCTTATATCACTAAGGTGCGCAAGCCTCCCCACGAAGAGCAAGGTCCATGGTTGAAGGGGGAGACCCAAAGAGCGAAGAAAAGTAATAATTCATGATTCCATATTTATCAGAAAGCTTAAAGAAAATATCTGACAGTGAAGAGAGATTGTTTTTCAGTAACTTAACCTATCTTTGGAAGATGGACTAGACATAATGATGTACCAGAGGACTTGCAAGAAGGGAACTACATCTTCAAAAGAGTGATGATACAACAGTGTACAGAAGTGGAAAAAATGTCTGGTTATGGAATGGTGTTCACAAAATCTGACACAAGATGATTGCTACACTTGGTGCCATTTCTAAGAAGGGAGAAGGAAGTTATGAATTACCTTCCTTTATAGGGAGAAAGTAACAACTGAAATTAGGTAATGGAACAGAATCCACTGGGACATAAGTTACTGCTGAACATTCCCAAACACATGTTGTTTTAGAAATTTTACTTCGCTCTCGTACTGTTGCTTCAGTTTGATAGCTCTCAAAGAACATAAGTTACTGCTGAACATTCCCAAACACATGTTGTTTTAGAAATTTTACTTCGCTCTCATACTGTTGCTTCAGTTTGATAGCTCTCAAAGAACAGCAGCCACAAGAGGTTTTATTTACCAGCACCACAAGGATCATTTGGATGCGTTACAGACTGGCAAGAAGTCACAAAAAAGTGATTTGCCAACAGTCACTTTGACATCATATGTCAATAACACCAGCAATAACCTCTACTTAGATAGTGAAAGTAATTTCCTTCAGCATTTTTCATTGAAAACTACTATGAGAGAAATATATATGAGTGTTGCCCAGAAAGTAATGCACCACAATTTTTTTCTCAGTCGAAAACAGTGCTACGAAACCAAAATGTTATGTATGTATTATTTGAAGTCTTCTGAGTGAGCACACCAAGTTTCTGTCACTTCCAACAGATAGTGTAGCTGCAGGACAAAATGGCGTCTCTAGGTGATATACGTTACAAGCAGAGTGCTGTCATTGAATTTCTCACTGCAGAGCAAGAAACTGTGAGGAATATTCACAAATGCTTGTGCAAAGTCTATGGAGCATCTGCTGTCACCTGAAGCACAGTTAGTTGCTGGGAACAGAGGGTGAGGTCATCAGAAGGCGGTTCAGTGGGGGTCTACAATTTGCAGTGGTCGGGGAGACCATCCATGGCTGTCACACCTGACGTGTTGCAGGCAGCTGATGTTTGGGCCATTAAAGGATGCCATTTGTTGAAGACATTTTGAGGACGACGAGGAGGTGATTCACACAGTGAAGCACTGGCTCCGCCACCAGTACAAGGGTTAGTGGCATACATGCCCTTGTTTTGCACTGGAGGAAGGGCGTATAATTGGATGGAGATTACATGGAAAAATAGGATGTGGAGATAAAACACCATTCTTTTGTGTTTGTAATTCTCATTATGTTCAATAAAGAATTGTTGAAGGAAAAAAAATGTGGTGCATTACTTTCTGGGCAACCCTCCTACTGGTGTTTTCTTCTAAACTTGTGCATCACAGTGACCTCACAGCTTCGAACATAGTGTTCATCCTGCAAGTCCTCAGATGTTATGTTCAGTCAGTCTAGTATTTAATTTCTCACTTGCCAGTCATTGTGTTTAGTGACAAATTGTGAGTATAATGTGAGATCCCTATTTTACGTATGTGTAGGGTTGTAGAGAGGTTTGAATTTATGAAGGTGAGTGAAACAGAGATGCACAGTCAAAAGATGATGTGTACTACATGATGCATCACTCGATAACATAATTGTGCCACTTTTTCCCTTCATTTTGAGAGCAATGAGAACATATAGCACTTATTTTTTGTTACTGTGTGTGTGGTGATAACAATCTTGTCACTGAAGTATTTGCTGCAGCTGATAGGTTGGAAACTTCTAAAGTATGACATGAATAAGTAAGGGTGAAAGTGGGTGGGTGGCGCACACACACTTTTCAGAAATTTCTTCCTTCATATGCATATTGACCATAGGAAATGACCAATTAATGGAGGTAAAAAAGATAAACCTGTATTTACTATGCAGTCCATAAGAGTACATCAGGTTTTCAATTATGAGTGAGACAATGTGGCTTTTGTGCTCTGTTTAATCTGTTGACATGTGACTAATTTGCTGAGGGAGAAGTAGCAAAGAGACGTGATACAAATGTGGCACAGGTGTACTTGCTCTGGTGCACCTGGCACAATATGAAATGGAGAAGTGGATAGGGAAGGGGGATACAACAGCAGAAGAAGGAGCCTGTGGACAGGAGATTGTGAGTAAAGAATGAGCGAAGAGGGGCATGGGAATGGCCTAGACGATGGGTGTAAGACAGCTTATTAGAAATTCAGGCTAGGAGGCATGCAGGACTGAAGGATGTGTTGTAGGGACCGTTCCTAACTATGGAATTCAGAGATCTAGATTTGGGTGGAAAGGGGGGGGGGGGGAGACAGATTGCAGGATTTGTGTAGCAGCCAAGTATGTTGTGTTCACCACGCTGTTCTGCCAATAATGGTGAACTCTACTCTTGGTCCCAGTTTGGGAGTGGCCATTCATACTGGTGGACAGATGGTTGGTGACCATGCCAACATAAAGGGGTATGCAGAAGTTAAAGAAGAGCAGGTATGCCCCTACCTCTGACAGTGTAGGAAATGCTTGTGATAAGGCTGGAATAATGTGTACTGGGTGTATGGATAGGACAGTTTTTGCTCTTGAGTCTCCACAGGTGTATACTTATGTGGCAAGAGAGTGGGAGTGGATGTGGCATAAGGATGAATCCAGATATTTCTTCAGTGAGTGGTAGAATACCACTTTGAGTGTAGTGTTGTATGTGGGTAGGATGTTGCTCATTAACGAGTATGGTGACTGATATTCAAAACCTTGGCAATGGATGTGGTTAAGTTGTTTTAGCCCATGATGACATGGAGTTTGATGCAGGTACTTCCGTGTAGCTGGTTTGTAGTAGCAGTTGGAGGATTAGGGTCAGGTATGGACATGTGATAGGAGATCTGCTTTGAGGGTAGAATATGTCTGGAAAGACCTTTGAAAGACCTGTAGCATACTGGGGAAGGTGTAACTCATCAGTACAGATATGTCATCCAGGCATGGCCAGACTGCAAGGGAGAGACTTTTTAATGTGGGAAAGATGACATGAATGAATATGGAGTAGTTGTTCACAGTGGGCATGATGTGTGCAGAGTTTGCAGAGCTCTATCAGAGAGGTGTGATCAACATCCATGAAAGTGGCATACTGGGCAGAGGAGGACCAGGTGAAGTAATAATAATAATAACAATAATAATAAAGATTTAATTGTCTTTAGGCCATTACAGCAATTGACAACGTCAGATGAAGATACAATTTATAATACAGTGTGATAAGGTATTGACTACTGAAATAATTTAGCTTATATTACAATAAATGTACAGTTGGTCATCTGTTGGATTACCGCATTTTACAGTTGAAGAATTCATTGATATCATAGAACAGGTGGGCAATAAACCATTCATGAAGTCTTTCTTTGAATGTTTGTTCAGAAAGATCCTGTATAGCATGTGGCAGGTTATTAAATAGTTTGTACCCTGTGGCTTCATAGCTATTTATTGATTTTGATAATCTGTGGTAAGGCGTGTATATATGTTTGATGCTTTTTGTGTTGTAACAATGTACATTTTCTCTACGTTTCACATCTTGTAGGTTCTTCTTCATAAAGATTAAGACATTGTATATATAGAGGTTTATTACTGTCATAATTTTTTGTTTAGTAAATAAGGGTTTGCAGTGAGCCTTATGTGAAGAATTTGTAATTATCCTAATGGCTTTCTTCTGCAATAATAGGATGTCATGTATATGACTACAGTTACCCCACAAGATAATGCCGTAGGATATTATATTTTGGAAAAATGTAAAATAAGATGATCTGATGTATGTTTCAGGTACACAATTTCTGAGTTGTCTTAATAAATAAATTACTCTAGATAGCTTACTACTAATATAGTTTACATGTTGGCCCCAGGATAACTTTTCGTCTAAATAAACTCCCAGGAATTTAACAGAACTAGGGCCATCAGTTAGTGGCTTGTCTCTTAGAGTGAAGATTATCTGCTGAGTTTTATTTTCATTTAGCAGGAAACCATTTGCTCTGAACCAATACGCTGCGTGAGTGAGTGTATTTTCAGCACAGTTTTTAAGATCATTAAGATTGTTACTGCTATGAAGAAAAGTCGTATCATCTGCATACAATACAGTGGTGGATCTAATAAATGAGGGGAGGTCATTGATCATTATCAGAAACAGGAAGGGGCCCAGTACAGATCCCTGAGGCATACCTACTTTAACATTTTCTATGTTTGACAGTGTATGGGACAGAAGGTGTTGAGGCTGTGAGGGTATAGGGATAGATTGGCCCTGTACCTGATCACGAAGATATCACAATTAACCCAAAAGAGACATGGGGTTTATGGTTGTGTGTGGCTAGGAAAGCATGATGTAGACCATGTGAAAGAAATCAGTGGTGATTACAGTATTAATTGTTCTATATTAAAGGGATGAAAGAGAAAGAGAGAAAATATACAACCTGTGACATACTGGAAATATTATTCCAAGTTTACTCGTACTTATTCACTGTCGTTCATCTATTAACAGCAGCACTCTATTTTAGTCATGTCTTTAGATGAGGAAAAAGTTTCAAAGAAGATTTCATTCATTCTTGTGAACTAAAAAAGTTTTGGCATTGTATGTTCCTTTTTTCTCAATGTTTGCCACTTGATATTATCCAAATCATGGATTAAAAATCTTTTGACAAGTAATTTTTTTAAAGGTTGACTTGCAATTTTTATAGAGTCTGGTAGAAAAATTAAGCCATTTTTCTCTTAAAACTGTTGTCACCCTTTTGAGCATTCCAGCAATATCTGTTGCAGTTACACAATTCCTGTTGCAACTTATCATATTATTTCTATATTTGTTGCAGAAATTGGAAGGCCTGAGGCCTCAAGACAAAACACAAGTCACAATGATTGTAATGTGGGTCCTGGAACTCTTTCTTAACCAGTTGGGTTGTTTACGTGATGAAGGGAAAGAGAGAACTCAACAGTACAGCAGTTTGCAGAAAGAACTAGACAGTTTCTTAAACCAACAACAAGTACAGGTAAGATATACATCACCTCTGAAATATTCTTATTTTCTTGAATTCTCTTCGCTTCAACTTCAGTGCACTAGGAAAAAAGAATGCATGGTGGTATAATACTGTAATTTTCAGTCATTTCCATTTCAGTGTCTTACAAGTAGAAAGTGGTCATGTGTACTAAAAACAGGTTCCAAGTACTTCAGCCCATCACCTTTAACAATTTGTGACTGTTTAAAAGCAACACTATGTTGAGAAAATTCACGTACATAAATTTTTCCAAATTTTTCTTGTACAGGGAGAACGGATTATACTGTTGCAGCATAGTGTGTTCCTGTTCCCAGTGACATATACACACATCAAAAAAAAGTTTTGCATCACCTCTGTTCTGAGAGTTCTGGAACCTGTACAGAAAACTGGAATAGAGATCAACATAAACATCATTTCTGCCCTTTTTATTGTGAAACAAAACCACACATTGCATGTTGTACCACCATACAGCGAGACCATTAGAGCTGGTGGCCCAGATTGCTGTACACACTGGTACATCTAATACCCAGTAGCACGTCCTCTTGCGTTGATGCATGCCTGTATTCATCATGACATACTATCCACAAGTTCATCAAGGCACTATTGATCCAAATTGTCCCACTCCTCAACGGCAATTTGGCATAGATCCCTCAGAGTGGTTGGTGGGTCACATCATCCAGAAACAGCCCTTTTCAATCTATCCCAGGCATGTTTGATATGGTTCATGTCTGGAGAACATGCTGGCCACTCTAGTTGAGTGATGTCATTATCCTGAAGGAAGTCATTCACAAGATGTGCACAATGACGGCGCGAATTGTCATCCATGAAGACGAATGCCTCGCCAATATGCTGCCAATATGGTTGCACTATTGGTCAGAGGATGGCATTCATGTATTGTACAGCAGATACGTATTGTATAGCAGTGAACATCGGCCCCACATAATGCCACCCCAAAACAGCAGGGAACCTCCACCATGCTGCACTCACTGGACAGTGTGTCTAAGGCGTTCAGCCTGACTTGGTTGCCTCCAAACACGTCTCCGACAATTGTCTGGTTGAAGGCATATGCGACACTCATCAGTGAAGAGAATTTGATGCCAAAGCTGAGCGGTCCATTTGGCATGTTGTTGCGCCCATCTGTACCACGCTGCATGGTGTCGTGGTTGCAAAGATGGACCACACCACGGATGTCGGGAGATATGTTGCATATCATGTAGTCTTATTGCGCACAGTTTGAGTTCTAACACGATGTTCTGTGGCTGCACGAAGAGCATTATTCGACATGGTGGTGTTGCTGTCAGGGTTTCTCCAAGCCATCATCCATAGGTAGCGGTCATCCACTGCAGCAGTAGCCGTTGGTCAGCCTGAGTGAGGCATGTCTTCGACAGTTCCTGTCTCTCTGTATCTCCTCCATGCCCGAAGAACATTGCTTTGGTTCATTCTGAGACTCTTGGACACTTCCCTTGTTGAGAGCCATTCCTGGCACAAAGTAACAATGCAGACGTGATCGAACCCCAGTATTGACCATCTAGGCATGGTTGAAGTACAGAGAACACAAGCCGTGTACATCCTTCCTGGTGGAATGGCTGGAACTGAGCAGCTGTCGGACCCCCTCCATCTACATCTACATCTACATGATTACTCTGCAATTCACATTTAAGTGCTTGGCAGAGGGTTAATCGAACCACAATCATACTATCTCTCTACCATTCCACTCCTGACCAGCGCGGGGGAAAAACGAACATCTAAACCTTTCTGTTCGAGCTCTGATTTCTCTTATTTTATTTTGATGATCATTCCTACCTATGTAGGTTGGGCTCAACAAAATATTTTTGCATTCGGAAGAGAAAGTTGGTGACTGAAATTTCATAAATAGATCTCGCGGCGACGAAAAACGTCTTTGCTTTAATGACTTCCATCCCAACTCGCGTATCATATCTGCCACACTCTCTCCCCTATTACGTGATAATACAAAATGAGCTGCCCTTTTTTGCACCGTTTCGATGTTCTCTGTCAATCCCACCTGGTAAGGATCCCACGCCGCGCAGCAATATTCTAACAGAGGACGAACGAGTGTAGTGTAAGCTGTCTCTTTAGTGGACTTATTGCATCTTCTAAGTGTCCTGCCAATGAAACGCAACCTTTGGCTCGCCTTCCCCACAATATTATCTATGTGGTCTTTCCAACTGAAGTTGTTCGTAATTTTAACACCCAGGTACTTAGTTGAATTGACAGCCTTGAGAATTGTACTATTTATCGAGTAATCGAATTCCAATGGATTTCTTTTGGAACTCATGTGGATCACCTCACACTTTTCGTTATTTAGCGTCAACTGCCACCTGCCACACCATACAGCAATCTTTTCTAAATCGCTTTGCAACTGATACTGGTCTTCGGATGACCTTACTAGATGGTAAATTACAGCATCATCTGCGAACAACCTAAGAGAACTGCTCAGATTGTCACCCAGGTCATTTATATAGATCAGGAACAGCAGGGGTCCCAGGACGCTTCCCTGGAGAACACCTGATATCACTTCAGTTTTACTCGATGATTTGCCGTCTATTACTACTCTAATAGACAGTGCTCATGCATGGTCATTTACATGTTTGGGTAGGTTTAGTAACATCTCTGAACAATCAAAGAGACTGTGTCTATGATACAATATCCACAGTCAACGTCTATCTTCAGGAGTTCTGGGAACTGGGGTGATGCAAAATTTTTTTGATGTGTATTTTTCTATTTCCATCAGTTCCTCCCAATTCCATTTTTTGTTCCTCTTCACACTGTCTCCCCATACTCCACACAACTACCTTCCACACATACCACGTTGCTACATTCCGCCTCCCCACACCCCTCCTTATCCACATCCCTCCCTTGCTCATCCTTCCCTCCACATGCCCTTCCTCCCCACATCCCTTCCTCCTTACATCCCTTCCTCCTTCCTTCCAACCGAGCGAGGTGGCGCAGTGGTTAGACACTGGACTCGCATTCGGGAGGACGACAGTTCAATCCCGCGTCTGGCCATCCTGATTTAGGTTTTCCGTGATTTCCCTAAATCACTCCAGGCAAATGCCAGGATGGTTCCTCTGAAAGGGCACGGCCGACTTCCTTCCCCATCCTTCCCTAATTCGATGAGACCGATGACCACGCTGTCTGGTCTCCTTCCCCAAACAACCAACCAACCAACCCTTCCTTCCCACCTTTCTTGCTCTCCCATTTGTCCACTCCCTGCATTTACCCTCTCCCTGTATTCCCACTCATTTTCCCCTCTTCTCATATTTCCCCCCTCTCCTTGCATTTCCCCCTTCTCCCCACGTGCCCCCCTTCTCCCCACGTGCCCCCCTTCTCCCCATGTGCCCCCTTCTCCCCATGTGCCCCCTTCTCCCCACGTTCCCCCCTTCTCCCCACGTGCCCCCCTTCTCCCCACGTGCCCCCCTTCTCCCCACGTGCCCCCCTTCTCCCCACGTGCCCCCCTTCTCCCCACGTGCCCCCCTTCTCCCCACGTGCCCCCCTTCTCCCCACGTGCCCCCCTTCTCCCCACGTGCCCCCCTTCTCCCCACGTGCCCCCCTTCTCCCCACGTGCCCCCCTTCTCCCCACGTGCCCCCCTTCTCCCCACGTGCCCCCCTTCTCCCCACGTGCCCCCCTTCTCCCCACGTGCCCCCCTTCTCTCCACATGTTGCCACTCTCCTCACATTCCCCCCCCCCCCCTCTTCCCACATTCCCCCCTCTTCCCACATTCCCCCCCTCTTCCCACCCCCCCTCTTCCCTCATTCCCCCCCCCATCTTCCCACATCCCCCCCTCTTCCCACATTCCCCCACCTCTTCCCACATTCCCCCACCTCTTCCCACATTGCCCCCCCCCCTCTTCCCACATTCCCCCCCCCTCTTCCCACATTCCCCCCCCTCTTCCCACATTCCCCTCCCCCCCTCTTCCCACATTCCCCCCCCTCTTCCCACATTCCCCTCCCCCCCTCTTCCCACATTCCCCCCCCCCTCTTCCCACATTCCCCCCCTCTTCCGTATTTGCCCAATTCCTTGCAATTTTCCTCTTCCACCCATTTCCCTCCCTTCTTTGAACTTCCTCCATTCCCCACATTACAGTTCCCCTCACCTCACATTTATCCCATCCCACATTCCCCTTCCCCCCTTCCTTACACCAAATTCCTCACTTCATGTAGTATGGTGTGGGATTTCAATGTGTGACAGGACTGTAAACAAATAAAGAAGTATTTGTGTAACTTTATGTTTTCTAGGTGATAGTTGAAATGTTGACTGTTCTTTGTATCAAGTACTTTATTTTTACAACATGAAAATATGCAAAACTACATATTACACATGGGAATTCCACTCAGGAAGTGTGACTTTGTGTAAAGGAACCATCACTGTGTTTGTGAATTTCTTCACTGTGATAACTCTCAGATCTTTTTTGTGAACTAATGCAATTTCAGATTAAAATTAATTTTTCCATCAGTGATTGTAAAAGTATCATAGTAATTTCAGTATTTTATTTTTAGGAATGTGTCAAAAACAACAGAGGTACTGTTTATGACCTTATGGCGAGCCATGGTGATAAGCACAACCTTATAAGGCTAACAATAATGAACAAGGATTTTGAAAGAGTAATTCGTCATCATATCAATGAAAATAGCTATTTGGCAGGTAAAGGTTTCAGCTGTAAAAATTTTTCTCAGCTGTAGGTATAATTTTATTTGGTTATTGTAAGTACAAGCTACTTACACATTCCAATATGTTATTATGCATTTTAAAAATAATCTTGGTTGCTCGAACAATTATATTCTGATCTTATAAATGGATATTATTCTAAACTCAAAATTGTTTATATGCATGTCAGTAATGTTGACTTTAGGGTTCAACTATTTGACTAAGAATTCTTTCTGCATGAGATGTTCAAACTTGGTACTGTAAGAGTATGTTAAACTGTGGAATAATTTAGATTAATGATCAGTGGTGTGTAACTTCATTCTATGTTGTTGTTGTTGTTGGTGGTGGTGGTCTTCAATCTTCAGTCCAGTGATTTGATTTGATACAGCTTTCCAAACTAGCCTACTCTGTGCAAGACCCTTCAACTCTATATAACCACAGCAATAAAGTATTACATCATTATAGATTAGCATGAGTGTGATGAACTTTCAAGTAGAATTGTACCATACCATACCATACCATACATTACTTCTGTACTCATTCGCTTTTTCAACGTGTCTTTTTGATGTGATCAGTCTCCAGACAAATTGAAATACTCATTGGTGAAACCACTGTATAGAAAACTGTGAAGAAACAGCTGTACACAAAGAAATCTTGTTTGGAATCTCTTCTTCAGTATGCATATGACTCTGACATACGTGAACCCTCCTTATTCCTGAACTCTCTGAGGACAAATAAAGCTGCAGGATTTGATGGGGTGTATTCAAGGAAAGCTGTAGGCCTCTAGACAAAACAATGGCTCCTAGAATTCTTCAACAAAATACTGCAAACTGCAAAATTGTCAAAGATGTTCCTGAAATCAAAAGTAATCATTGTTTTGAAACCAGACAAAGAAGGAACTGATGCAGTTAAGTATCAATCTGTCTCCCTTGTCAGCATGAAATATAAATTACTGGAGAAACTAATCCTCAGCTGCATCCAACACATAATTGATAAAATAGTCCCAATTGAGCAGGGTGGCCTTAGAAATAATCAGAGTTGCTGACATCAAGTGCTAATGCTCACAACATTGGTTGAATCTGGATTTCAGGAAAGTGTCAAATTGGCAGCAGCTTTGTCGTCATGATGGCAATACGTGAAGTTGTATTGGGAGAAGAGCTGATGCTCAAGTTCGTTGATGTAATTCCATGTTAGGAGTGAGCAAGGATGGAAGGTTTTCAGTTTTTTGAGTGTAAGAGTTACCAGATGCAGAAGCCTGAACACGCCTGCCTCAGGGATCAGTCCTAACTCTGGTATTGCATAATTTATATGTCAACAATATTCCAGCTGCTAGCTCCAAGAAAATCCACTGTACAGATGACCTGACAGTAGTATATCAGAACAAAGATATCAAGCATTGTAAAATTATACCCTTAAGTGATCTCACTATACTGAACAAGTATTTTTGCAAATTGAACTCCAACCAAACCCAAGTAAAACAGAGGTAAGAGCATTCCATCTCCATAATACAGAGACCAACTGGAAGATACACGTTATGTGACAGGATCATAAATATCTTAATGTTACCTCGATTGGACACTATCATTTGAGCAGCATGGCATGAAACTGTCAAAGAAGCTTGGCTCAAATGATTCTACTCCACAAAGTAAGTGGAAATAACACTGGAAGAAATGTATATTCACCACACACTGCTGCAGTTTCTCTCGTTTACTTAGCTGCTGAATGTTGTGCTACTGCATGGGAAAACAGCACACTTACAACTGAGATAGTTGTATTCTAAATGAAGCCAAGAGGACCATTATTGTCACTTACATCTACTCCCAGTCAGTGGTTGCCTGTTCTGCCCAACATTTCCACTCTGGATATCAGAAGAAAAGTTGGCAAGGTGCAAATTCTCAAGAAGATAGGACTGCATAAGAATTCATTTCTACTTAGCGTTTTCCAGAATCTTAACAGCTATGCACCTGAAGTCACTCAAGCCACCATGGGCTGATCTTTGGGCCACATACAGTGTCAGTGAGAAATGGAAACAATGCTGGAATGAATATCCACCCCAGAATATCTAATTCAAAGCCCATTGAGGGCAGTTGCAGTTCGATCTCCCCAATATGAATGGTCATAACTCGACCACATCTTAATGGGACAATGGGGATTTGACCAGTCTTGAAGAAGTGGCTATAGTGAAAGTGGTGTGTGTGTCTCTGGTGTAGGGAAACAATCATTAACATATATTGTGGAGAACTGCCGACTCCATCATTTTAAATGTGGTCTGAAAGACTTGGATGAAGTGACACCATGTGCTGCGATCTGATTGTAAAATTTGAACATTAGCCTATGTGCATGTATATGTTATGCTAACTCATATGATTATAATAAAATTTTTTAAAAAGGGTGAAGGAGATACATAGACAATTAACAACTAATTTATTTGCTGTCATTGTTTTCAAAAGGTTTTGAGAAAGTATTATGTAGGAGAGTAATGACAAATCTCAGGGCACATAATTTGTTGTCACTAAACCTGACAGATAACATAAAAATTGTTCTCTTTGTGAATGACCCAAGTGTTGTGAAAGACATGAACATAATATAAATGATTTAGCTGTTACGGGAGTCAGCAACATATGCATGTAGCTTTCAGAGAGCAGATGATGCCAAACTGTAACAAAATGCTATGCATGCATTTCTATCGTGAAACTCTTGTAAAAGCAAAATTTTATTGTATAAAGTTGGTTAAACCACAAGTGAAGTCAATCATTTTAAATTTGTAGGGCTGAGAATAGATGTAAGGTTTTCTTGGAAGTACCACATTCAAGATCTTTTGCAGAAACTGAATGGTGCTATCTTCACGATAAGAATGATGTCCACTGCCTCCGACACAAAAATACAAAGACCTGTTTAATTTACTTATTTTTGCTCTGTTATCTCAAAAATTTAGGAGTAACTCTGTGCGCTCATCAAGCACATTCTTAGCTCAGAAAAGGTCTGTCAAACTGATCTGCAATGTCATTTTGCAAACTTCTTGTAGACCATGGCTCAGGTGTCTCTGAATTATAACTCTTCCATTCCTGTACATATACCGAGGTGACAAATGTCAAATCGAATTGGACTTACTTTTGCACAGCGTATGCAGCAACTTGATGTAGCATGGGCTCAACAAGTTGTTGGAAGTCCCCTGTAGAAATACTGAGGTGTGCTGCCTCTACAGCCATCTGTAATTGCGAAAGTGTTGGTGGTACAGGAGGTTGTGCACAAACTGATCTCTTGCCTATGTCCCATAAATGTTCAATGTGATTCATATGAAGCAATGTGGGTGGCCAAATTATTCTTTCACATTGTCCAGAATGTCCTGTGGCCTGGTGACGTGGCACACTTTCATCCATAAATTCTCCATCATTGTTTGGGAACATGAAGTCCGTGAGTGACTGCAAATGGTCTACAGCTATGTGGCCATACCCATTTCCAATCAGTGATCTGTTCAGTTGGACCAGAGGACCCAGTCCATTCCATGTAAATACAGGCCACACCATTATGGAGCCACCACCAACTTGCAGAGTGCCTTGGCCTTGGGTCCATGGCTTAGTGGGGTCTGCGCCACACTCAAACCCTACCATCAGCTCTTACCAACTGAAATTTGAGCTCATCTGACTAGACCACAGTTTTCCAGTTGTCTAGGGTCCAACCAATATGGTCACAAGCCCAGGAGAGGTGCTGCAGGCAATTTCTCGCTTTTAGTGAAGGCACTCGTGTGAGTCATTTGCTTCCATAACCCATTAACACCAAATTTTGCCACATTGTTCTAATGCATACATTTGTCATACGTTCCACAATGATTCCTGTGGTTATTTCACTCATTATTGCCTGCCTGTTAGCACTGACAACTGTATGCAAATGCCGTTGCTCTCAGTCATTAAGTGAAGGCTGTCGGCCACTGCGTTGTGCATGGTGAGAGATAATGCCTGAAATCTGGTATCTCGACACACTCTTGACACTGTGGATCTCGGTATATTGAATTTCATAGCAATTTCCAAAATGGAATGTCCCTTGCATCTACCTCCAACTACCATTCCATGTTCAGAGTCTGTTAATTTCTGTTGTGTGGCCGTAATCACGTTGGAATCCTTTTCACTTGAATTGCGTGAGTACAAATGACAGCTCCACCAATGCACTGCCCATTTATACTTTGTGCACACAATACTACCACCATCTGTATATGTGCATATCATTATCCCATTATGTTTGTCACCTCAGTGTATATTCCATCTTGGAATTTGTTGATTAGACTTTTGACTCTTTCAGAAGAAATTGCAACATTCATTCAGTGAACAGTAGATGAAAATACCATATATACATTGAAAATGCTTCCTCCAGCAGTGTACAGAAAGTTTCACAATATTCAACATGTTTAATGTTCAAATGACTTCCAGATGATCTGAAAAAATTAAGTGGTAAATGACAAGTATTCAAATCCAAGTTGAAAGGTTTCCTTGTGAGATGCTACTTCTGTCGTGTACAGGACTTCCTCACAGTAGCTGAGGACTTTCCTATGTAATGCGTTATTTATACATGTACTCTCTGTTTTTGTGTTTTGTTAATACTTTCGTTCTTTGTTTACAAATTCAATAAACAGCATTCTGTAAATTATGTACTACCTCATTTCATGACCAAATAGCTATGGCTTGCATGATTCCATGGGACCTTTTAAATACATAGATATACCTACATCCAATTGAAGCTGCTTACTATATTCAATCCTTGATATCCTTCTCAAATTTTTATCCCACACACTTCCCTTCATTATCAAATTGACAATTTGTTGGTGCCCCATCATGGTGTCATATTAACCAATCCCTTCTTTTAGTGAAATTCAGTATCTCCTATGTAGTTATTCAATCTACCCATCTACTCTTCTGCATAACCAGATTTCAAACGTTTCTATTTTCTTCCTGTTTGAACTGTTTATCATTCACATTTCCCTTCCATACAGGGCTGCACTCTGTGCAAATGCCTTCCCAGTATTCGGTGTTAACAAAATCTTCTTTTTCAGGTATGATTTTCTTATTATTACGAGTCTGCTTTTTATATCTTTTCTACTTCAGTTTTGCCACACATTTTGCTGCCCAAATATCAAAACTCATCTACTACTTTTAGTATCTCAGTTTCTATTCTAATTCCCTCAGCATTGCCTGATTTCATATGACTACATACCATTACCCTTGTTGTGCTATGGTAGTCACACATGTCAGCACTTGCATTCTTCGTATTCGGAATTAATTTGGAATTATTACACTCTTCTCAAAGTCTGAGGGTATTTCACCTGTCTCATGTCCTGCACACCAGGTGGAATAGTTTTGCCAAGGCTGGCTCAAGTTATAAGTAATTCTGAGGGAATGTCACATATTCCAGGCACCTTGTTTTGAATTAGGTCTTTCAGTGTTCTTTCAAAAGCTTGTAGCAATTAGCTCCCATTTCATCTTCATCTGCTTCCTCTTTCTTCTGTATAATATTGTTTTGAAGTTCATTTCTCTTGTATATCCCACCTATATATTCCTTCCATCATCTAGCTTTCCCATCTGTGCTTAGTAATGGCTTGTCGTCTGAGCTAGACATAACAAAACTATTCCCCCTGGTGTGCAGGCTATATGAGATGGGAAAAATACTTTCATAAATCAAGAAGAATGTAATAATACAATTTCATCCAGCTGCCTCTCTTTTTCCCAGTAGGTCTCTGTAATTATCTTTCCCACAGGCATATGTGCTTGCATTACTGCTGTAGCCATTCCTGGTTAGCCCTTTTGTACATCCTGTGAATTTCACATTTTAGATTCTGTATTACCTTTATCCTGCTTCATTTGCTACATTTTTATATTTTCTCCTTAAATTCAATATTTCTTGTGTCTTATCCATGGATGTTTGCTGGAACCTGTCTTTTTGCGTATTTGATCCTCTATTGCCTTTACTATTTCATCTCTTAAAGCTACGTATTCCTCATCTATTGTGTTCATTTTGCTTTTCAGTCAGTGATTACATAAAACTCTCTTTGAAATGTTCGACAGACTCTCATCTTTACAATTTATCTGTGACCCATCTGCTAATATTCCTACCTTTCTACAGTTTCTTCAGTATTAATCTACTATTCATAACTAAGAGCCCTTATCTGCTCCTGGAAATGTTTTTGCTGTTTAGAATCTGGTTTTGAAATCTCTGTCGTACTGTTGTGTAATGTACCTGAAACTTTCCAGTGTATTTTTCCGTCTGCACCTTTTCCTGTTCCACTTGCCACAATCACAATTAAAATTTCCTTTCCTTTAACTACCTCAATATTTTTTTATATCAGCAAACATTCTTTCAATCTCTTCATCTGTAGAGCTAACTGGCATACAAACTTGATCTACAGGGAAGCCTATTGGCTTCATGTCTGTCTTGGCCACAATCATAAGTTCATGTAGCTATTCATATGCTTTATTACTAGCTTTCCTATTTTTTTTCATTACTAGCTTTTTATCTATGGCTTTGATCATGTATATGGTTGTCGCATATATTGCACATGTCTCCTGCTACCCCCTCTCTCTTTTTCCAGCTCTTCCTCCCCCCTCTCTTTTTCCATCTCTTCCTCCCCCTCTCTCTGTCCATCCCATCCTGCCCCCAATTTTCTGTCCTCTTCTCCCCACTTCTCTGTACATCCCCACCTCCTCCATCTCCCCGACCATCGCCTTCTCCCCATCTCTCTGTCCTTCCCATCCTCCCCCATCTCTCTTTCCATCTTCTTCCTCCTCCCTCTGTCCAGCTCATCCTGCTCCTCCCTCTTCCCAGCTCTTCCTTCCCTCCCTCTGTTCATCTCATCCTTCCGCCCTCACTCTGTCCACCTCCTCCTCATCCCTCTCTTTTCTTCCCCCTCTGACTCTTTACTCACCCGAGCAGAAATCCCTTTCTTCATGCCACCATACTTCACTATTTCCCCTATATCTAACTTCAACCTATCAATTACCCTTTTTAAATTCTGTGAGATATGTATCAGAATGCCAGTTTGTTTGTCCTGATGACAATGTTGTCCTGAGTAGTCTCCACCCATCAATCTGAATGGAGACTATTTTATCCCAGGAATATTTTAACCAAGAGGATGCCATTCATTAAGCCACACAGCAGATTTGCATATCCACAGGAAAAATAACAGCTGTAGTTTCTCGTTACTTGCAGCTGTCCTCAGCACCACATAGCAAGGCCATGGTGACTGAGGCCAAATTAATCAGTCATACAGACTGTTGCCTCTGAAATTAATGGAGTGGATGCTGTGCTCTTCTTTAGGAACCACAGATGTGTCACAACACTGCAAGATTCATGCTTCATAGTTGTTGGTGTGACCGTTCTCTGTAACATATATAAATATTCCTTTCATAAATTCAAATATCTTTTCTTGATGCACTATAAAATTTGTTTTCATTCTAGATGCATTTGCCTTTTTATGTTCAAGGCATCTTTATTAGATTTTTTAGTTACATGTCATGCCAAAATCTGTGCAGGTTTTGGTAGGATAAAAAAGGCCACTGATATGCATTTAATATAAACAGCAAAACATGTCTGTAATGTAAATAAAGATTGTATTGCAGTAAGAAAAAATA
The DNA here is from genome assembly GCF_023864345.2 of Schistocerca serialis cubense. Classification (NCBI taxonomy): domain Eukaryota; kingdom Metazoa; phylum Arthropoda; class Insecta; order Orthoptera; family Acrididae; genus Schistocerca; species Schistocerca serialis. The sequence goes on from NC_064639.1 coordinate 761,040,064, forward strand.
TTTTGATTCCTATAACGAATTTAGAACTTTCCTTCACTCCAATGCATGGCAAATGTTATTCACATACAGGTGTTAATCACATACACACATTAAAAAAAGTTTTGCATCACCCCGGTTCCTAGAACTTCTGAAGATAGACGTTGACTGTGGATATCGTATCACAGATATGGTCCCTTTGACTGTCCAGAGATGTCACTAAACCCACCCAAAGATGTAAACAACCATACATGAGCAGCACGTATTAGATGGAGGGGGTCCAACAGCCACGTATTAGATGGAGGGGGTCTGACAGCCGATCAGTTCCAGTAATTCCACCAGGAAGGATATACAACTATGCCTAGACAGTCAATACCATGGTTTGATCACGTCCGCATTGTTACTTTGTGCCAGGAAGGGCTCTCAACAAGGGAAGTGTCCAGGCGTTTCAGAGTGAACCAAAACGATGTTGTTCGGACATGGAGGAGATACAGAGAGACAGGAACTGCCGATGACATGCCTCACTCAGGCTGCGCAAGGGCTACTACTGCAGTGGATGACCACTATGGCTCGGAGGAACCCTGACAGCAACGTCACCATGTTGAATAATGCTTTTTGTGCAGCCACAGGACGTTGTGTTATGACTGAAACTGTGTGCAATAGGCTGCATGATGCGCAACTTCACTCCAAACTCTATGGCGAGGTCCATCTTTGCAACCACGACACTATGCAGTGCAGTATATATGGGCCCAGCAACATGCCGAATGGACTGCTCAGGATTGTCATCACATTCTCTTCACTGATGAGTGTCACATATGCCTTCAACCAGACAATCGTCGGAGACCTGTTTGGAGGCAACCCGGTCAGGCTAAACGCCTTAGCCACATTGTCCAGTGAGTACAGCAAAGGTGGAGGTTCCCTGCTGTTTTAGGGTGGCGTTATGTGGGGCTGATGTACGCCGCTGGTGGTCATGGAATGCGCCATAACACCTGTACGGTACATGAATGCCATCCTCTGTGCAGTGTTACGTGGCTTTATGCTTAATTACAGACTTACTATTTTATCAGTTGATTTGTTTTCACCATGTAACGCCCGTTGTATATGTCCTTCTTCGTTGCTGAGCGATGTATCATTTTTCGTTCTGACGCCTCAACTCTTCCTTTCCTGTATCTTTACTACTTTTTATCTATATAAATGATGAACTATTGGTTTTGCCATTTAACAACTTTTTAATAACTGTGGAAGTATTACAGGCATTGGGTCCCACCTAATGTGTCACCCACCTATACGTTTTACATGAACCTTTCAAGACTCGATCGATCTGTTTACAAAGAGAAAGCAGAATGTCTCTTCCTTTGACGTTGTCCAACAACGATCTAGGAAGCTCGACGCCCTCGCGGCCCAGGCTCATCCGTGGCTCGCGGTAGTTTGCAGCATTCGTTTTATTCCTTGCCCACTTGCCGCTACGTTGAACTTTCGTGTTGATCGTTGGGCAATGTCTTCCACGTTATCTGCAACATAAATAAACTTTATTCCCACAGTATTTCTGAAAACCCAAAAACAAACTTAAAGAACATAATAATAATAACTGTTCTTACAATTATTCGTATAAGTCTTGGTCGATTTAATGAGGTGTGGGACAGGCCTAAGCCTTGTGACACCACATCTGACCGATAGTGCAAACATATCATCAGCATATTGGTGAGGCATTCGTCTTCATGGATGACTATTCATGCCCCCATCATGCACATCTTGTGAATGACTTCCTTCAGGATAATGACATTGTTCGACTAGAGCGGCCAGCATGTTCTCCAGATGTGAACCCTAACGAACATGTCTGGGATAGATTGAGGGATGTATGCCAAATCACTGTTGAGGAATGGGACAATCTGGACTAACAGTGCCTTGATGAACTTGGGGATAGTATGCCACGATGAATACAGGCATGCATCAATGCAAGAGGTTGTGCTACTGGGTATTAGAGGTACCGACCGGTGTGTACAGCAATCTGGAACACCACCTCTGAAGGTCTCATTGTATGGTGGTACGACATGCAATGTGTGGTTTTCATGAGCAGTAAAAAGGGTAGAAATGATGTTTATGTTGATCTCTATCCCAATTTTCTGAACAGGTTCCAGCACTCTCAGAATCGAAGTGATGCAAAACTTTTTTCGATGTGTGTATTTGCTGCTCATCAAACTGGTAGGCTACTTAGACATCTACTGACTGTCTTCAGAGGTGTAACAGTTTTCTGACAACTGCTCATTACTTGATGATAGGAGAAACACTGAATATATTAAAGTGTCCAGTATAACTACAGGTGAAATGCTATGCCAGGTATGAAATAGAAACTTGATGTACCAAACTCAACTACCAAAATCAGATCATTATATGAATGTACGTGAAATATAAACTGGCCTTCGTTTGCTCTAGTGACCTACAAGGGGAACTGGACCCTCACATTTAGTCAGGCATATTAGGAGGCTCCCACCATTGTTTTATTGTATAATGTCCACAACTGTGTTCATTTTGTGCCTTCCAGGATGAATGGAAATTAACTGTTAAGTGGAATTATGTTACATATAGTTATAAAATTACTCGTGAAGACAAATGTTGGGTTGAAGGTAATTTGGGGGAGACATGGCAATACTCAAAATCAGTGTTGTCAAAATCTCAAGTCAACTTTAATAATAAATTTTTTTTACTCTGCGCCAGACGTTGTACAGAAAATGAGCCATTGTCACCAGCTCAATGACTGTATTACTCACTGTAACACTGAAACAGTATCCTGATTAGGAGCAGTCATTAGTTGATGGTTACGGCCATAAAACGGAAAGTTCACAGTAGTTCTGAAATACGCTATCCATAAAAAGAGATGAAATTTACAGAAATTACTCAGCTGTGACTGTAGCATTACACACACATCAAAGTTTGTCAGAGGCTTATGATCACTATGATATGGAAGGGGATAAAAAAAATGTTACCTGAATCATTATGCAACAGATCCAAAAAGAAACAGCAAGAGATGATGAGAAAGGAGGTGAACAGCATCCAGTCAATGTGGAATTTGTTTGTTAATGTGCAAAGATGTGTCATTATTTCTTTGGTTTTAAAAGCAAAGTTTATTGACTTTGACAAAGACTGAAAGACCATTAATTCTGTGTGTTACTGCATGCTTTTGGGGAAAAAAAATGCAGGCTGCCTGTCAGTTTAAAATATGGAACTGCACAAGAAAAGATGGTGTTGACATCAATTAAATGTTTTGGGCAGTAGCACAGGTATCAGATTGATCTGGGAATAGTTTTGTATACAGAGCTTTTTTCCTGGTTTTGTTTGTGTGTGTGTGTGTGTGTGTGTGTGTGTGTGTGTGTGTGTGATTCCATCATAAAAAATTTGGCATACAAAAGTGATGAAGATTTATAACATATCTGTTCCTTCCTATTCAAGAGTTAAGAAAAATGGTGGCTAAATTCAGTTGTGACTATATTCTTTTGAATGTAACCTAACAAAGGTCATAAAAAACTGCAATTGCAGATGAAATTATCAGAATTATTGAATCTGCCAAGTTGTTATTGTGTATAATACATAGTGGCCTTGCTCTGAAAAGATGAGACTGATTTCAAATTTAAAAAATGTTACTGTTGTTTGGGATACGAAAGATTTTTCTTAATGATTATGTAACAGACTTTTTTCTGCTATACAAGAAGCATAGACATCAGTGACAGCTTGTGGAGAATTTTACCACTGCGCAACAATGTGGTGGCCTCTAGTCTTTTAACTTACAAGGGCAGTAATCATAACTAAATTGAATATATTAATTTTATTTATATAAATTGAACTGTTTATCAGACTGGAAAATCCAGGATGGACTGTAACAATATTGTCAACAGGAAAGTTACTACTCATCATATAGTGAAGATGCTGAGTTACAGATAGGCATCCCCCCCTCCCCTGTCCCCCTCCCCGCCTCTCTGACCCCTCCGTCTAACCTCCCAACTACACAAACTACACATAGCTGCCCTATCCTCTTTTCATTTTGTCCCTCCGTGCTCCTCAACAGCATGTCACTGTCAGCCACGCGTACCCTACTATCCCTCCCCCTCCTCCCCCCCCCCCCCCCCCAGCCTCCTCCTATCCCCACTCAGTTGCCACTCCTATCATGCACCGATGTTGCTGCTTGTAGTGTGGCCTCAGTTGCCTGAAACTGCAGTCGCGTGTGTGAGTCGCGTTTATGTGAGTGTGTATGTGTGTGTTTGCTGTCTAATTCTGACGAAGGCCTTACTGGTCAAAAACTATTATTTGAGACAGTCATTTTGTTGTGCCTATCTGCAACTCGGCATCTCCGCTATATGGTGAGTAGCAATTTTCCATTGTACAAAATTGAACTATTTAAATATATTTAAATTTTACAATTAATAATTTAACATTACGAGGAATAAAAAAGATGATGATCGCAATGGGAATCAAACTTGAGCCAGTGAATTGCCAGTCAGTGTACCTGACCACTCGGCCCCATCACTTTTAGGTCAACCGCTACTCAAAAATCCCTTATATTCTGCATTTGCACAGTATGCTACACACACTTTTTGAAAGAAAAATACTGACCTTTTGCTCTGAGAAACGTAGTACTCATAGTGCCAGAAGTCACATCAGAGCATACATAATAGAAAGCAGATTCCTTCTCTGAGATGATCACAGCATGGCTGACCATCATTTCAGCAGTCGACACTGCTTTCTAATTATTGTGAAGAGAGCACCACAAAACATATCTTCATATGTTTTAGTTGCATACTAGAATACATTAAAAGAGAAATAGTGTAATTTTAGTGTGATACTTGGTTCACATTTGAAGAGAAATGGCATAATGTTAGTGTGGTATTTGCAGTTTGCTGTGGCACATTAGCACATGATAACTGGCCGCCCTTGGCAGAGAAGCCATGATTGATGCCCAGTCCAGTCCATGACAGAGAGAGAGAGAGAGAGAGAGAGAGAGAGAGAGAGAGAGAGTTGCTAATTCAATTTAGGTTACATTTCCAATCACATATTTGGATTGATAAAGATTCTTTTTAACAGGTATTCTTTGAAAGGTAACTGCCTGAATAGAATAGAGGCCTATTGACTGGTTGGGGCAGGGAAATTTTCAGGATCTTGGATTAATTATTGCAAATGATTTGCAAGATGGCAAAATTCTGTAGTGTGTCTAAGATGTTACACTGAATTTCGAGCTGTCGCTACTTCGGAGCACTATGATACAAGGCTTTCACACCCTCGCAGAATTGGTGCCACTTCAGTCTCCCAAAAGTAGTCAGAGGTTGGCTACAGGACCCTCTCTCTGTTGTCAGATGCGATTGTGGTGAAGTGCATGAGTCTATGTGAGGTGCCCGAATCTACAAAAGTGCTGAGAGGTGCTCGCAGCACCTCATTTCATTGCAGTTCTTAGATGGGACCACCCTACTGTGGTAGCAGCAGTGAGGGTGTAGCACCATTTTCAGAGCCAGTGTGCTTGGATACCTTACTTGGTAGCAGCCATAGTTAGAGCAGTTGGGTTTACTACCACGGTTTCTGAATAAAATGCTCTCATTAATATCAATCATGATTTCCAAGTAGTGCAACTCTTTGCACAAAGATCAACAAGCAGGATGACTTTTTCTGTGCAGATGTGATAAGCTAGTTTGTACTGCTCTGTCTGCACTATAGTTCAAATGCAGAGCTCATGTTTGTCAACTGTTTCCCCTTTGATTAAAAGTTCTAAATTATCTTCATGACTTTCTGTTAGCACACTCCCAAACGGGCTGCACAAGTAATTCATATTCCAGTTCCTGAAATTTTGTTTCGTCTTGTCCTGCAACAGGATGTTGGCATGCCAGGTGATTTCTTTAATTGTAAGTGATCAGTCTCATATAGAGGAAAACAAGCTACCTTACATTTCATGTGTTTTATGGTGAATATATCTGAATTATGTACCAGATTTGTCTGTTTGCTGGGCTGTAGCATTCCTCTGTTGCCCTATATAAATAAGTTTTCATTTAGTAATTGAAATCCTGGCTAGCTAAGAACCAGCCCAATGCCACCACAGTTGAGGGAACAGAAGATTGGCATGTGAAGTTAACTTTGCAGCTGATTTGGAATGAGCAGCAGACATTACTGTTCATCCAGCCTCAGTAAACAGCTACTATTACCTTGCAATGGGCAACAAATACAGTAACAGGCAAATACTATGGTTGTTGTCTGAGTGAGAAAATAAAAGAGAAGGTGAAGAACCCTGTTTCTTCATGTCAATGCAACTACACAAAAGGTATTTTGGTAGTGTGAAAGCTGAGGAGTTTAAAATACAAAATGTTGGAAAATTCATTCTGTTGATAAAACTTGCACCCTCTGTTTTTCACCTCCCCAAATCTAAAAACAATTTATGGCTCAAAAATGTTTTGAGTCCAAGGAAAGTTTATGAAAACTGTTGTTGGGTATTTTGCAGTACTTTCAGAATTGCATTACTGTGGTGGAATCTGCTCGTTGAGAAAATCTTGGACAAACAATATTGGCCGAAAAGTGGACTGTATTGGGGAGAAAATATAAATTTATTTGCTAAAAATACAGTATCCTACTGGCAGTCAGGAACTTTTCAGCCTTTTCTTATAGCCATGGAGACGCATCTGCTGAATAAGTGGATTGAGGATGGAAAATACCTGCTTTCATTTAGTAACAAAATTATGAAAAAGCTGAAGAAGCAGTGATTGTTGCACCCTTGGTTAAAAAAAAGAGTGAAGAAATGTTTACAAGCAAAGCTCATTAGAAATTCTTGCATCTCTAAAAAGATCAGATCACTACGCGTACAACTTCCATTGTCAAACCTCAGCAAAAGATCTTGCTGAGAACCAGAGAAAATTCTCGTTCTACAAAGTATCACTAAGTCGTTTGAAGGCTCCTAGCCAGTATCCAGTCATGTGTTGAGCAGTCTTCTGTGAAAATAGAACACACCAAAAAGAAAGCTAAAGATTTAAATTTTTCAATTAAAAATCATTCCAGCAGGAGGATTGTAGAGATATACCAGTTTGACCATTGCACAGGCTCCTGTGTGGAGAAGATAGAAATAGGTGTCTGTGGCATTGAGAAGCAACTGAAAGATTTAAAAACAAAGAGGTCACCTGCTTCAGACGGGATCCCACTTCGATTTTACAGAAAGTACTCTTTGCCATTTATCACAAATATCTTGCCCAGTGCAACATTCCAAGTAACTGGAAAAAAAGCATGGGAGACCACTGTCTATAAGAATGGTGAAAGACATACAAAATTACATAACAATATCCCTGAAGTTGGTTTCCTGCTAAATTTGTGAGCATATTCTAAGTTTGACTATAGTAAATTTCCCTGAGACAGAAAAGCTTTTGTCACAAGTCAGCAAACCTTTAAAAAGCATGTTGTTGTTGTTGTGGTCTTCAGTCCTGAGACTGGTTTGATGCAGCTCTCCATGCTACTCTATCCTGAGCAAGCTTCTTCATCTCCCAGTACCCACTGCAACCTACATCCTTCTGAATCTGCTTAGTGTATTCATCTCTTGGTCTCCCTCTATGAGTTTTACCCTCCACGCTGCCCTCCAATGCTAAATTTGTGATCCCTTGATGCCTCAGAACATGTCCTACCAACCGGTCCCTTCTTCTTGTCAAGTTGTGCCACAAACTCCTGTTCTCCCCAATTCTATTCAATACCTCCTCATTAGTTACGTGATCTACCCATCTAATCTTCAGCATTCTTCTGTAGCACCACATTTCGAAAGCTTCTATTCTCTTCTCATCCAAACTAGTTATCGTCCATGTTTCACTTCCATACATGGCTACACTCCATACAAATACTTTCAGAAACGACTTCCCGACACTTAAATCTATACTCGATGTTAACAAATTTCTCTTCTTCAGAAACGATTTCCTTGCCATTGCCAGTCTACATTTTATATCCTCTCTACTACGACCATCATCAGTTATTTTACTCCCTAAATAGCAAAACTCCTTTACTACTTTAAGTGTCTCATTTCCTAATCTAATTCCCTCAACATCACCCGATTTAATTTGACTACATTCCATTATCCTCGTTTTGCTTTTGTTGATGTTCATCTTATATCCTCCTTTCAAGACACTGTCCATTCCGTTCAACTGCTCTTCCAAGTCCTTTGCTGTCTCTGACAGAATTACAATGTCATCGGCAAACCTCAAGGTTTTTACTTCTTCTCCATGAATTTTAATACCCACTCCGAATTTTTCTTTTGTTTCCTTTACTGCTTGCTCAATATACAGATTGAATAACATCGGGGAGAGGCTACAAACCTGTCTCACTCCCTTCCCAACCACTGCTTCCCTTTCGTGCCCCTCGACTCTTATAACTGCCATCTGGTTTCTGTACAAATTGTAAATAACCTTTCGCTCCCTGTATTTTACCCCTGCCACCTTTAGAATGTGAAAGAGAGTATTCCAGTCAACATTGTCAAAAGCTTTCTCTAGGTCTAGAAATGCTAGAAATGTAGGTTTGCCTTTTCTTAATCTTTCTTCTAAGATAAGTCGTAAGGTTAGTATTGCCTCACGTGTTCCAACATTTCTACGGAATTCAAACTGATCTTCCCCGAGGTCCGCTTCTACCAGTTTTTCCATTCATCTGTAAAGAATTCGCGTTAGTATTTTGCAGCTGTGACTTATTAAACTGATAGTTCGGTAATTTTCACATCTGTCAACACCTGCTTTCTTTGGGATTGGAATTATTATATTCTTCTTGAAGTCTGAGGGTATTTCACCTGTCTCATACATCTTGCTCACCAGATGGTAGAGTTTTGTCAGGACTGGCTCTCCCAAGGCTGTCAGTAGTTCTAATGGAATGTTGTCTACTCCCGGGGCCTTGTTTTGACTCAGGTCTTTCAGTGCTCTGTCAAACTCTTCACGCAGTATCATATCTCCCATTTCTTCTTCATCTACATCCTCTCCCATTTCCATAATATTGTCCTTGTATAGACCCTCTATATACTCCTTCCACCTTTCTGCTGTCCCTTCTTTGCTTAGAACTGGGTTTCCATCGAAGCTCTTGATATTCATGCAAGTGGTTCTCCTTTCTCCAAAGGTCTCTTTAATTTTCCTGTAGGCAGTATCTATCTTACCCCTAGTGAGACAAGCCTCTACATCCTTACATTTGTCTTCTAGCCATCTCTGCTTAGCCATTTTGCACTTCCTGTCGATATCAGTTTTGAGACGTTTGTATTCCTTTTTGCCTGCTTCATTTGCTGCATTTTTATATTTTCTCCTTTCATCAATTAAATTCAATATTTCTTCTGTTACCCAAGAGTTTCTACTAGCCCTCGTCTTTTTACCTATTTGATCCTCTGCTGCCTTCACTATTTCATCCCTCAAAGCTACCTATTCTTCTTCTACTGTATTTCTTTCCCCCATTCCTGTCAATTGTTCCCTTATGCTCTCCCTAAAACTCTGTACAACCTCTGGTTCTGTCAGTTTATCCATGTCCCATCTCCTTAAATTCCCACCTTTTTGCAGTTTCTTCAGTTTTAATCTACATTTCATAACCAATAGATTGTGGTCAGAGTCCACATCTGCCCCTGGAATTGTCTTACAATTTAAAATCTGGTTCCTAAATCTCTGTCTTACCATTATATAATCTATCTGAAACCTTTTAGAATCTCCAGAGTTCTTCCATGTATACAACCTTCTTTCAGGATTCTTGAACCAAGTGTTAGCTATGATTAAGTTATGCTCTGTGCAAAATTCTACGAGACGGCTTCCTCTTTCATTTCTTAGCCCCAATCCATATTCACCTACTATGTTTCCTTCTCTCCCTTTTCCTACTGACGAATTCCAGTCACCCATGACTATTAAATTTTCGTCTCCCTTCACTACCTGAATAATTTCTTTTATCTCGTCATACATTTAATCAATTTCTTCGTCATCTGTGGAGCTAGTTGGCATATAATCTTGTACTACTGTAGTAGGCATGGGCTTTGTGTCTATCTTGGCCACAATAATGCGTTCACTATGCTGTTTGTAATAGCTAACCCGCACTCCTATTTTTTTATTCATTATTAAACCTACTCCTGCATTACCCCTATTTGATTTTGTATTTATAACCCTGTAATCACCTGACCAAAAGTCTTGTTCCTCCTGCCACCGAACTTCACTAATTCCCATAATAATTAAAAAGCATAGCTCATCAAAACTCAGCTTGTTCATTTTTTGCACAGTATCCTATGAACCATAGAAGAAGGTGTTTGATCAGTGCCTCACTGCAGACAGTTTGTGAAGATTGAAGCACATGGAATATCTTCTCAGATATATGATTGGCCCAAAGACTTTTTAAGTAATAGAAGCCAGTACGCTGTCCTGCATGACAAGTCTCTATTAGCGACAAGAATATCGTCACTAGTGCCCCAGGGAATATTGATTGGACAGCTCTTGTTTTTTATGTACATAAACTATATGGCAGATAGGGTGAGCAGCAACCTGTGACTATTTATTGATGATACTGTAGTATAAGGAAAAGTGTCATTGTTGAGTGACTGTAGGAGGATGTAGAATGATGCAGAAAGAATTTCTGTTTTGTGTGATGAACAGTGTTCTAAATGTAGAAACATATAAGTTAAAGCAGGTGCGTCTGAAAACAATTCTTTAATATCTGCATACAGTATTAGTAGTGTGCTGCTGGACACAGTGATATCGATTAAATAAATAATAATGGAAATCCCAGGTTGGAATATCAACAACATTATGAAAATATACTCACCATAAAGATGTTAAATATAAGCTTTTGGTCAAAGGCTTCTTCAGAAAAGAGAAACATACTCACGTTCACACAAGCAAGCACACTTCAGACACACGTGATGATTATCTCTGACCACTCCAGCCAGACTGCAACAGAAAGGCATCAAACAGGAGCAACAATTCAGGCCTGTGCAAGGAAGGGTAGCAGGGTATGGGTGGGAGAAGAGGAATTGGCACTGCCTGGCAGTGTGTGCAGGGACTAGAAGTAGCAGGACAAGGCTACCAGTCGCAGCATTGAGAGGCAGTAGGGGAAAGGGTGGGGGGGGGGGGGGGGGAGAGAGAGAGAGAGAGAGTGTGTGTGTGAGAGAGAGAGAGAGAGAGAGAGAGAGAGAGAGTGCTTGTTTGTGTGTGTGTGTGTGTGTGTGTGTGTGTGTGTGTGTGTGTGTGTGTGTGTGTGTGTGTGAGGGGGGGGGGGCAGAGAAAAGGAGAGGGACAGAGAAGGGGAGAAAGAAAGATTAGTAGGTATGCCAACAGAGAGCAGTGCACAATGAGGGTGAGGCGAAGAGAATAGTGAGGAAGTGACAGGACAGAGGGGACAGAAACAGTTGGGAGGAGGTTGTGGGTACAGCAGATTACTGTAGGTTGAGGCTGAATGTTTTCAGGAGCACAGAATGTGTTGTAAGGATTATGGATAACTCCCATCTGCACATTTTGGAAAAGCTGGTGGTAGAAGGGGGGGGGGGGGGAATCCTGATGGGCAGGATTGTGTAGCAGCTATTGAAATCAGCCATGTTTTGTACAGTTGCATGTTATGTGACAGCGTGGTCCAGTTTGCTGTTCACCAGAATTTGGTGGTGGCTATCATCCTGGGGACAGCTGCTTGGTAGTCATACCAACATAAAAAACTGAGCTTTGATTGCAGCAGAGCTGATATATAACATGGCTACTCTCACAGTTGGCCTGACCCCTGAAGGGGTAGGATAATCCTATGACAGGACTGGGATAGGGAGTGCTGCATGGGTAGATTGGGCAGGTTTTGCACCTGGATCTTCCACAGGGATATGATCCTTGTGGCAAGAGGTTGGGTTTGGGAGTGGCATAGGGATGGACTAGGATGTTGTGGAGGTTGGATGGGCAACAGAACACCACTTCAGGAGAGGTGGTAAGGATCTTGGTTAGGGTATCCCTAATTTCAGGTCATGATGATAGATAATCAAAGCTCTGATGAGAGATGTGATTCAGTTGATCCAGTCTTGGGTGTTATTGTAAAATGACGGTGGTGCTCCTTTGTACCTGGTTCTTTGAGGTTGTGGGAGGATTTGGGGTATGTGGGGATATGGAATGGAAAATCTGTTTGCAGACTAGGTCTGGGGGATAGTGTCTGTCTTAGAAGGTCTTTGTGAGATGTTCAGCATACTGGGCAAGTGAGCTCTTGTCACTGCAGATACTCCATCCGCGGGTGGCCAGGCTGTATGGGAGGGAATTTTTTGGTATTGAAGGAATGACAATTGTCAAAATGCAGTGGTGGTGAGTTTAATGTGGACAGAGGTGTGGATGGAGCCATCAGAGAGGAGAAGGTCAAAAATTTGGAGGTACGCCCATGCAACTTGATGTCTCCCTACATCATAACACCTGGACCACCCAAATGATCCTGTTCAATGATGTTCATGGGTGCATTATATGTTACACCTCTCAGCATATGAGAGTACATCCAGAATCACTGTTCGGACTGAATCTGCTCTCAACTGAGAAGAGCACATGACACCAATCCTCTTTGATCATCCAATCCATTTGCTCTTGCATCACAAATAGTGCTGTTGTTGTGTGGGTGTTAACAGATCACAGTTTATTGGTCATCAGGCAGAGAGACCACTGGCATGCAGTGTCTGTGTGACTGCTGAGTGTGAGACTGTGTGCCTTTCAATCCTGTTGAGCTACACTGGTGAACTTTGTTTTTCTCCCTGTTTCATGATGATTCTTCTCCATGTGTAGTTATCCGTATTTTGTCTCCAGGTCATGCTGTAATGAAGTACACCACCATAGTGCACTGTAATGGCCTGCTGATACACAAATACAGTCTTTCCCCATTCCTTCAACTGCTTCATGGTGCAGGACCAGCTGTAGTTATGCTGACCTCATTCCATGTGACACCAACCTTTCTGTGCACAACTTGCAGACCTCTGGCAGCAAGCCCCCTCACTTTCATTCATTTTTACTGAGGAGTTAATATATTATGTTACTTTACCTGCCTCATTCTTAGGTTCTGCAGAGCAGTACAGAGCACTAATGTGACTCTTCTTGAATACTGCTTGAGTGTTTTGGATCCCCAGCAGATCAGATTAATGGAAGACATTGAAACAGTTGAGAGGCATGCTGCTGAATTTGCTAGTACATATTAGGTTCAGTATACACATAAATATTACAGAGATGCTTTGGGAACTCAAATGGGAGACCCTGGAGGAAAGACGACATTGTTTTCGCAAGAAACTATTGAGAAAATTTAAAAAATCTTTATTTGCAGCTGACTGTCTAGCAAACCACATAATTGTCACAACAATTAATTTAATCTATTGAAACCAATTTTGTCAGTGCATTAGATATATGGTAATACTTAAACATGTAGTACTGGAGAACTAAACATGAGTCCTGCCTCAGAGTAGCTAACATGTGCAGCAGCCAGGGCCTCCAAATGTAGTATGTAACGAAAGATGGGCTGGATATGTTCCTGGTGAACTGCTCTCTACACAGTTTGGCAGAGAGGCCACCAACACCAACAATGACTGCTGGAGAACTGCAGTGAAAAAGTTGTTGATGAACTATGGCCTAGAAATATTTGGCAGGTGATAGGGCAAGTGAACTTTCAGGCCATAATAGCAATGATTCCTGTCTTCGTAGCTATCAATACATATGAATCTAGATTACATGCTTTGTATAATGGCCTCCTAAACAACCAAATTGGTATTTGTCTGCTGTGTCACTCAGCAATGGAGGCTGCAATATTGATATCACCACACTTACATGTAACACCCAAGTACATCATTTTAGGACAAGTTGTACCAAGATTTTGCCAACCAGTTTAATAGGAACAGTATGAAAGTGTACTTTGTAGTGGAATGTCTTCTCTGTTTTGGGACAATGTAAACTAACACAATGGCATACATTTTATGATCCCAGCCCACAGTAGATAGAATGGGACAATTGATGCAGAGAGACCTGCTGTGCTGTGATCGCAGTGCATGTTGTTATACTTACTTGTTCATGTGTACAATCCTTTCCTACCCACTGGTTCTCCTCCCCTGACTGCCAAGCAGCATATCGTGATATTAAAAACCCATCTCACAGACTTTGACATCACTTGCTTTACGTTTCTATTTTATTTTTTGGATTTTTATTAAATGAGCTACTGTAACAGACATTTCTAGGCTTGTAAGAAAGGGCACTAGTGCCTGTGTGCAGATCATTTCTTTGCAGTTGTAATTACTTATTGCTGGTGCACTGTTCAGCACATCTTTTGAATTGGGAGTGATCTGGGCCATCCTTCCTGTGTATTAAAATTTTCGCAACAAACAATAATGTGTGTTGGAAAGTAGGACTGTTTTGTTTTGTGATATTATATTTTGGTAGGGGGAAAAATGGATAAAATTGTATTTCAGCCATATACATCCATCTTTGATGCTGTCTGTGAAAACCTTAGCACCGAGAACTATTCTATAAATGTTATTAAGTGATGTTTTCTTATCCTATCATAATTTTGTTTGAACAAACATAAGTACAAAATTGACTTACCATATGCAAAATATGTATGATAGAATTTTATTTTTCAATGTGTTAATTACATAACTCATTCTTCCAGCACTTGATGTGTTAAAGACTCAAAACAGGAAGGAACTCTTTTACCAGTTTACACCCGTGCTAATACAGGCAATTCCTCGAGAAACAGTGCAAGTCCTCATTGAAAAAGGTCGAAGCCTTAGTCCAACTAAACTACTGCCAGCACTTGTGAGCTGTGACCGTGAGCAGGTTTGTAAAACTGAAAGTTCCTAGGTATTGAAAGAATATTTATTAAAATGGAATATCAGGGTATTGAAGGAAAATCCAATCAATAAAATAATTAATTTGAGACAGGACTGCTGGCGAGAACCTTCAGGTCAAGAAATATGTAGTACTGGCTGTAGATAAAAGTAGAAATGACACACTGCCTAGCTTTAGAAACTAATAGTTCCATCCTTTGGGAAAAGAGAGAGCAGAGTGAGGAAAGTTAAAAAGGAAGGGTAGGTCACTCTTATCCCAGAATGAGACAGACCCACCTGTATTGAGGATAGAAGTAGTGTGATTTCTGTTCTTATATGTGTCAGCAGTACAACAAATTTCATTTCCTGGGCGGAAGTAGTGGCTAGAAATTCTGACTTAATTTTACCAGAACTGTAATAGTCTCTATAGTTAAAAGAAAATGAAAGAATCTATCCTACACATAACACACGAAATGACAGCATAGCTTATGGTATTACAAGTATTGTTGAAGAACTTCTTCTTGGGAATTAAATATACACACACACCTTCTTTATTATTCTTTCTCCTCTTTTCTTGTGTTTTGTCTCCTACCTTCCCTCTCCATCCCATTGCTTCACTATTCTTTCTCTCTCTCTCTCTCTCTCTCTCTCTCTCTCTCTCACACACACACACACACACACACACACACACACACACACACACACCTTCTTTATTATTTTTTCTCCCCCTCCCTTGTGTTCTTGTCCCCCACTCTTCCTCCCCATCCCTCACTGCTTCTCTGTTTTCCCATTCTCCCCATTCTTCCTCACTGTCACTGTATGCCAGTATTCAGCAACCACTTTGCAGAGTGAATATCTCATTTTGGTATGGGAGAATTTTTTGTCACCTTTTTTTCATAAATGATGCTGCAATTCAAGCAACTTAACTAGCGCAACACTGTGATAATTAAATGCAGCTTGGAATTTTCCTCCTGCCATAGTCAAAGTTTTATTGGGCACAAGAACTGTGAAGACCATGGAACCCAATTAGAAATTGCAGAAGTGAAATTATGACAGTGGGAATAGTATGGCATAATATCCACACTGCTTGAGACTAGTTAGGTAGAGGGTGCAGGGACACACCAGAAGTCCTTCTGCAGCTCATACACAATCCCCTTGAAAAGGTATGATCAGTGCCCAGATGTAATTATGGTCTTCTGGGACAAGCAGTCAGAAGCACATTTAGATTGACAGACGAGAAATGAATGCTGCAGTGGCTCTGTCCATAGTTGTGCCACTTGCATCATGTGACTGAGATCAATATATTTAGATATTACAACCCTTCCTCACTTAAATACACACACGACTAACAGTGGTTTGTGCCTCCACAGTGACAGTGAAGGGAGGTTGACTAGAACTGATACCCCACCACTGGTTCCATCAACATCCACTTGAGGTGACCAGTGGTGTTGGTTGTTGGTACTGTTCATCCTGCAGAGGTAAGGTTGGGGTTAGCTTTTTGACATTTTCATTACTGCCAGGGATTTCTGAATACAAACAGAGTACCAGTGCATACTGACTACTGTTGACTGTTTAAGATGAAGCTGAATGTAATTATTGTATTAAGGATGCAAATGTTTTGTTGCATCGAGAGATCATTGATAAGGAATGCCTTATCATTGATAAAGAATGACAATATAGTCTTTTCAGTTGTGGGATGATGTGGGAAACCTTAGAAATAACATTTGTGTAATACTAATGATTACTGAAAACTACCTCACCTGTATTAATAAACATTTCCTGGCAGATTAAAACTGTGTGCTGGACTGAGACTTGGACTCTGGATCTTTGCCATTGTGGGCAAGTGCTCTACCAACTGAGGTGCTCAAGCACGACTCAGTGACCCATCCTCACTGCTTTACTCCTGCCAGTATCTCGTCTCCTCATTCAAGTCTCAGTCTGGCACACAGTTTTAATCTGCCCGAAAGTTTCATGTCAGTGCACACTCTGCTGCAGAGTGAAAATTTCATTCTAGATTTATTGTGTTACAACCGGTTTCATCCGTAGAACATCTTTGTGTTGCCGAGTTGTGCTAAAGTCACGATATAAATTATCTTGTCATATGTATTTGGCAAAAGTATGGTGAGCAGGCACTACAGAATGACACAGCATGCTGTGCGTGTTTACTGTACTACCACCAGGTAGTCAGCAGAATGTTTGTGATTATTGTTTCTGGATTCAGGTTCAGCCTACAAATGACAACTAGACCATTTATATGATAACATCAGCACAACTTGGCAACCTGAAGATATTCCAAGAACAAAACCGGCCATACCACAATAAATGTTTAATTATCCAGGTAAGGTAGTTTTCATTTATCATTAAATTAATGTCTAGTGCAGTGCTCAACATAATCAAGATTATTTGTGTAATAATTCACAATGCGTATAGAAGCTTCATGGCTTTACCCATGGTCTAGGTTATATCTTCGAGCGCTAATCCTGGGTACTGGGTTTGAAGCCAGCTACTTCTTAACTTTTGAATAAAAATCATCGACAATGATGGCCAAAGATTACTGGCTTAAGAAGTCACCCTCATTATGTCAACAGCCTTATCAAAGAGGGTGAAGCAGCTGACAGAGGTCCAGGACACTCACTGCTCTTGTGGCAGGAAATTGGCCCTAAAAGGTTGAAGAACCAGATATTAACAATGGCATGAGGATAAATAAGGCAGTGGAAACCACTGCATTATAGGCACATAATTGAAAATGTGTAATGAAGATATCTCCATTGGCAAGAAATTCTGGATTTGTCCCACATTTAGATCTCCGGGCCAGGACTGTCAATGGGAAGGTGACCATGAGGAGAAAAGTAACTAACCAATGATACGAAAACATTCTATGAGTCGTAGCATGGAGTGTCAGAAGTTTGAATAAAGTAGAAAAGCTAGAAAATATAAAAAGGGATATGAAGAGGCTCAATCTAGATATTGGAGGGGTCAGTGATGTGAAACGGAAAGAAGATAAGCATTTCTGGTCAGACAAATATAGGGATATCGACAGCAGCAGAAAATGCAATAATGGGAGTAGGATTTGTGATTAGGGCAGAGAATGAGTTATGTTAACGGTTCAGTAATAGTGTTGTTCTCACCAGATGCAATAGCAAACCAGTGCCAACCATGATAATTCAGGTATATGTGCCAACATCACAGGTAGCAGATGTAGAGAGAGAAAGTATATGAGGGTACTGGGTGGGTAATCCAGTATGTAAAGGGAGATGAAAATCTAATAATCATGGGGGGCGTGAAAGTGGTTGTAGGTGAAGGAATAGAAGAAAGGGTTACAGGAGAATATGGGCTTGAAAGTAGGAATGAGAGAAGAGAAAGTCTAATTGAGTTCTGTGGCAAATTTGAGATGATGATAGTGAATTATTTGTTCAAGAGTCACAACAGGAGGAAGTATACTTGGAAAAGACCCGGAGACACAGGAAGATTCCGGTTGGATTACATCAGGACCAGACAGATTCCAACGGCAGATATTGGATTATAAGGAATAACCAGGTGCAGACATAGACTCATATCACAATTTAGTAATGATGAAGGGTAAGTTGAAGTCTAAGAGACTCATCTGGAAGAATCAGTGTTGAAGGAAGTGGGTTACTGAAGTACTGAGGAATGATGAGATATTTTGAAGTTCACTAACGTTGTGGGTACTGCAATAAGAGATACCAGAGTAGGCAGTTCAATTGAAGAGGAGTGGACATCTCACAAGGGGACCACAGACCTGTTAATCAGGGATTTTGATGAGTATTCAGTACGTTGTAGAGGGACATGGCCTGGGTACCTGGCTAGTGGGTTTTCATGCGATGGCCCCTAGTTTTGGAGAAAATCAATGTTGGAGTTTTATGAGTACCTCCTATATTTGCAACATTTGACACGTTTAAACCAAGTGAGTGTACCGCAGTGGCTAAGGTTCATGGGTACCGTGCTTGTGGTACTGATTTGTCAGCCCTGTAATGTTTACTTTTACAGGCAGTTAAAATTTTCACAAAAAAATTCAAAATGCTTCTGACTTGCTAAAGACTAACAGGGAAATCGCTTTGAGGGAAGTAGTAGTAGTAGTAGTAGTAGTAGTAGTAGTAGTAGTAGTAGGCTTCTAAGGGACTCGAAGCTCCCATGCCGATATTACATGATTCCTTCAGATGCTCCTGTGTTGTGCTGCCTCTTGCCAGTTATTTATTCCCAATCTTTTGCATGTGCAATAAATTTCATTGTGCCAAGTACTCCTGGATCTCCCCCTTGGTCTTTTGCCATATGGCTTCTCCCTGTACAATTTGGTCTTCTTTCATCCTCATCAGATGTCCAGCCCATTGCAGTATTCTGGCATTTATTATATTTACTATTGTTGGTTGTTGTGATAGCTCATGGATTTCTATGTTGTGTCTTCTCTTCCAGCATTGAGATTCATTGTCATAATGTGACCCAAAGATTTTTCTATAAACTTTATTCTCAGACACTTGTAAATGGTGGTGTTCTGTTTTTGTTAGGCTCCATGTTTCTTCCCCATAGATTAGAACTGGTTTAATGATTGTATTATATAACTTTACTTTAGTTTTCCTAGTCAGCAGTTTGGAGCGTAAGAAATTTTGTATTGCATAATAGGCTCAGTTAGCATTTTGCAGTCTCACTTTTATTTCTATCTGTCTCGGATTTTGTTCATCTATCACTGAGCCCAGAAATTTGAACTTTTCCACACACAAAAATTTGTGTTCACCAACTATTAGATGTGATTGGTTATCTCTACATCTTTGAACTATCATGTATTTCGTTTTCTCATTTTTACTTTCAGGCCAAGTCCTGACGCTTCTCTTGCAAGCTCTACAAATAATTGCCTAATCTCTATTTCACTATGTCATCTGCGTATGCTAACATGTTAATTTTGCTTTCTTGGTGGATCCCAGCAGGTACCAGTTTGAGTTTCCTAACTACTCTTTCTAAAGCTACATAGAAAAGAAGGGGGGACAAAAAATCTCCTTATCTTAACCCAGTTTTATTTTTAAAATGATCAGACTTTAATCCATTTAGTAAAACCCTGCTTGTACTTTCATCCATGCATACTTTGCAGAGATTTATCAATTTAATTGGGAAACCAACTTCAGTCATTACATTCCACAAGCTTTGTCTATGGATGGAGGGAAGATTCCTTTAATTCATTCTTTGATTCTGCATCAATTTGGTACACCTGTTTTCATAGTAATCTTCAAGTATGCATCAGTCACATCAAAGGAAGAACAATCTTTTGGAAAATAAATGAACTGTGTTTTCCAGTATAGATTTGGAAAAATCCTTGTTCCTGCAAGGCAGTAGATTTCATTAAATGTGCATGGCTTTCTACAGATTGGTGTTATGGTTGCTTCTATTTCTGTTTTAGCATGGGAAGCGACAGCAAGTAAAGCGATTCTGTAACAAACAGAATACATATTTGAAGAAAGTTTCTTGTAGTTACTGATTTATTAAAATAATTACTATGGTAAAAATGACTAGATTGTAATAATTTTGCATGAACAGTTTTAATAAACATTTTTGGAACAGCAACCAAAAAAATTTTTTTTTAATTTTTCTTTTTAAAATTCAGTCTTGATCGCACCACGTATGCTACAAGAACATAGGTGACCGGTTTCGGTCATATCACATGACCATCATCAGACCTGTTGTTTAATTTATAAAGTAATAGAAACCTTACTAGATTGACAATAAAATATGACAAAATGCTTATAAGGATAAAATACAATAAGACTTGTTATACCCATAGCATCTTTCGAAGATGGTAGGTGGAGCACCCTTCTCAGCTGCTGTGATGTCAAGTGGTGCCAGCAAGTGGCGGGCATACGCTTAAATACGAAGATGCTCCGCCTACCTCTTCTCCCTCTACCTCACGTCATCCAATCAGTGTAAAATGGGTTCACATAATTGTCAAAATGTAAAAAAAGTACAATAATAACATAAAAATAGTTATGTATAAAGTATCTCTTTACAACCATGGAACTACTTAAATATTGTATAAAATATCAATTAAAAGCTTTAAAATAACTGTAAAGATGATGTATACTCAGTGTGCCCTCTATGGGCTATGGTGGTACTACCACAATGGTTTCAAAGTCAGAGATGTGAAGGTCTTTGGCATTCTACATCTACATATACATTTAAACTCTGCAAGCCACCAAACGGTGTGTGGTGGAGGGCACTTTACATGCCACTGTCATTACCTCCCTTTTCTGTTCCAGTTGCGTATTGTTCGCGGGAAGAACGACTGTCTGAAAGCCTCTGTGCGCGCTCGAATCTCTCCGATTTGATCTCCTCGGGAGGTATAAGTAGGGGGAAGCAATATATTCGATACCTCATCCAGAAACGCACCCTCTCGAAACCTAGCGAGCAAGCTACACTGCGATGCAGAGCGCCTCTCTTGCAGAGTCTGCCACTTGAGTGTGCTAAACGTCTCTGTAACACTATCACGGTTACCAAATAACCCTGTGACGAAACGCGCCGCTCTTCTTTGGATCTTCTCTATCTCCTCCGTCAACCCGATCTGGTACGGATCCCACACTGATGAGCAATAATCACTTGTTGATGGACTACATTTTCTAAGGACTCTCCCAATGAATCTCAACCTGGGACCTGCCTTACCAACAATTAATTTTATATGATCATTCCACTTCAAATCGTTCTGCACACATACTCCCAGATATTTTACAGAAGTAACTGCTACCAGTGTTTGTTCCGCTATCATATAGTCATACAATAAAGGATCCTTCTTTCTATGTATTCACAATACATTACATTACATTGCGGCGTCATATCGATATGTGAGTTGTAACTTGACTGCAAGTATACACCTATGCTAGATTCAGTATGTCTGTCTTGTATTAACTTTATTTGCCACTGGTGATATATGTAATAATGGAATGATCAGCTGCAGAGTGCTATGATATTACACACACTTTTTAAAATGTCATAAAACTGATTTATTAAAAATGGAGTCATATTTCATAATATTTCTAGTTGGAAGTTTAAGATTGTGATATAAATATTTACGTGCTGTTCTAAGGTATGTTTCTGCCATGGATACAACTGGGTCCTATGATGTTCTGAAGGAAAGAGTACATATGTGTTCATAGAATTTCGTCAAAGAGATCATAAAAATGTTTTTCACGAGAAACTTTTTTCATTGAGAAGCATTGACGGTTCATCTCTATAATGGGCATATATCTCGATCTCCTCCAAAATATTTAATAATAAGCCTTTATTAGCCTAATGAAGGACTCACAAATTCTGTTGTACCATCTCTTCGACATGCTTATTAAAAGTTATGTGATGGCCGAAGACTGATTTTGCTCATGTGGTACCTGATGTATGTTCTTTGTATCATATAGTAAAGCTCCGGCCCGTTTGGCCAATGTATATTTTACTACAATCACCACATTGGATCTTGTAAAATCTGAGAAATCTATCGTTATCGTTACCTACAGTATGTCTTAATTTATTTTCCAAAGTATTGTTAGTTTCAAATGCTATTGTTATTTCAGAATTCTAAAAATAAATTACCCCCATGTACGTCATTTTTGTGTATTTATGAGCTCCTATTAGTGGTGTACTTTGTGATTGTTGCATTTTATTAAACATAATGTCAACTTGACTCGTATCAAAAGAATTGATCTTCGCAATCTGTTTTAGAATAGTTGTTTCTTTTTTGATCTCATTTTCTTCAAGGGGTAATTTTAGCATCCTGTGGATCATTGACTTAAAAAATGCTTTCTTATATTTGTCATGATGACATGACCTAGCATTAATAATGACATCCGAAGTTGTAGGTTTTCTGTATATGGCAAAGCAATGCTTGCCATTGTTACTGGATATAATGAGATCCAGGTAGTTAATACATTTTTGATTTTCATGTTCAACTGTAAATTGTAGTTTTGGATGTACAGAGTTCAATTTTGTAGTAAACCTATCGATTTCATCTTTTGGACCATTATAAAGTATTCGAAGGATGCCATGGGTATAACAAGTCTTATTGTATTTTATCCTTATAAGCATTTTGTCATATTTTATTGTCAGTCTAGTAAGGTTTCTATTAATTTTCTAAATTAAATTACAGGTCTGATGATGGTCATGTGATATGACTGAAACCGGTTATCTATGTTCTTGTAGCATATGTGGTGCGATCAAGACTGAATTTTAAAAAGAAATTTTTTTTAATAATTTACATGACGTACTATTTCATGAAGTTCTGTTTGATAGAAAAAAAAAGAAAGAAACTAACATGAAAAACTGCTCAGGACAGGCCTCTGTACAACGTACCGAAGTCTCATCAGAATCTGTGATTAACAGGTCTGGCGGTCCCCTTGTCAGTTGAACAGGAGTGAATGTCTCTGAAAAGGGCAGTCACTAATGTTGGGCAAACAAACATAGATACAAGGAAGATGACTGCAAAGAAACCTTTGGTAACAGATGAAATACTTCAATAGAGCAACAAAAGAAGGAAGTACACAGATTTTCAAGGAATGAAAGGCATACAGCAATATAAATACATTAAGAATGAAATAAATAGAAAGTGCAGGACAGCCAAGGGAAAATGGCCACAGGAAAGATGGGAAGAAATTTTAAAAAAATAATAATAAAATAAAATAAATTAAAAATAAAAAAAAAAAAAAATGATGGACTGACTCAACATATAGAAAAGTCAAAACAGCCTTCAATGAAGTTAAAAGCAAGGGTGGTAACATTAAGAGTGCAATGGGAATACTCTTGTTAAACACACGATAGAAAGCTAATAGTTGAAAAAAAATACGTTGAAGGTCTCTATGAGGGACAAGGACTTGTCTGGTGATGTGACAGAAGAAGAAATCGGAGTCAGTATGAAAGATATGGGGGTTTCAGTATTAGAGTCCAGAATTTACGAGGGTGAGTCAAATGAAAACCTTAAATTTGTAATAACAAATCGAAATTTCATGCCGTTATCCTGTAAGTTGGTAAGCGTGCTACAAACAGCATGCAGAATGGCCTGTAGGTGGCAGCATAGTGCAGATGCACACATACTATCGCAGTATCAGTATAAAGAAGGCTGCCCCACTTGCAACTTGCACCAGGTAAGAACAGCTTTCTGTTATTAGGTTTTTGTGTAGTGAAGTTGTGAAACCTATTGAAATTCATCGACGAATGAAGGTTCGGTATAGTGATGCAGGTTTGTCACAGCAGCAAGTCTATGAATGGAGTAGGAAGTTCGCAAATGGTCCTCATCCAGGTCAGGCACAACGAGTTGTGACTCCACAGAACATTGTAGCAGTTGAAGCCATAGTGAAGGAAAACCGCTGAGTGACACTGAATGACATTGCAGTATGTTTACAGATTAGTCATGGGTAAGCACACCACATTGTGCATGGTGTGCTACAGTTTCACAAAGTGTCTGCAAGATGGGTGCCATGGCAGCTGACTCCTGAAATGAGAGAACGACGTGTTGTTGCTTGTGAAGAACTTCTTCGGCACTTTGAATGAGAAAGTGATGGCTTCCTTGGAAGAATCGTTACTGGGGATGAAACCTGGGTTTGCTTCCACCAACCGGAAATGAAGAGAGTGAGCAAGGAATGGCACCATTCTTCATCACCAAAACCAAAGAAGTTTCAAACAGAACCATCAGCAGGGAAGGTTATGCTGACTCTCTTTTGGGATGAAAAAGGCATCATTTTGGAACATTACATGCCTAGAGGGACCACTGTCACCAGTGCATCATACACAGATCTCCTAAAATATCATCTGCGGCCTGCAATCAAATCAAAGCGATGTGGATTGCTGTGAGCAGGTGTCCTTTTGCAACATGACAATGCAAGGCCCCACACTGCCCGTACAACAGTTGCAACAATCACAGACCTGCATTTTGAGTGTCTTCCTCATCCACCATACTGACCAGACCTTGCCCCAAGTAATTTCCATATGTTTGGACCACTCAAAGACGCAATGGGTGGAAAGAAGTTCCATTCTGATGAAGAGGTACGCCATGCGGTGAATGAGTGGTTGCGCAGACTACCAAAAGAATTTTTTTCTAAAGGAATTTATGCACTTTGTAAGTGCTGGAGGACTTGCATTGAGCGTGGGGGAGATTATGTTGAAAAGTGATACAGCTTTGTACCACTTCTGCACAAAAAATAATATTAAAAAAAATTAAGGTTTTCATTTGACTTGCCCTCATAAAACAGCTTTGGAAGGCTTGACATAAGATAAGAGACAAGGATAGGTAACATTCTGTCAGAATTTGTAAAGTCATTGAGGAAAGAGGCAACCAAATCACTATTCAAATTAATGTGTAGAATCTGTGAGAGCTGTGACATACCATTGAACTTTTGGAAAAATTCCATCCACACATTTCTGAAGCTAACAGGACATATAAGTACAAGAACTATGACACAATCAGCTTGACAGCTCATGCATTGCACCCGCTGACAAAGATAATATACAGAAGAATGGAAAATAAAATTGAGAATATGTTATATGACAATCAGTTTGACTTTAGAAAGACAGTGGCACCAGAGAGGCAGTTCTCACCTTGCACCTGGTAATAGGTGCAATGCTGAAGAAAAATCAAGATATAGTCATAGGATTTTTTAGTCTAGAAAAAGTGTTTGAAAGTGTAAAATGGTGCAGGATGTTTAAAGTACTGAAAAAGATAGGAGTGAGATGTAGGGAAAGACAGGTAATATAAAATATTGTTGAGGACCAAGAGACAACAATGAGATTGGGGGATCAGAAGTGCTTGGATTAAAAAGGGGAATAGGACAGGGATACAACCTTTCACCCTTGCTGTCCAACCTATAGCTCTGAAGAATCAGTGATGAAAATAAAAGAAAGATTCAAGAGTGGAATTATTCATCACTTTCACTGAAGATTGCAATGTCATCAGCGAATCTTATCATGGGTAAAATTCAGGGCGACAGGATACCCATGATAAGATTCGCTGATGACATTACAATCTTCAGTGAAAGTGATGAATAATTACAGTATTTGGTGGGTGGAATGAACAGTCTAATGAGGAGAGATTATAGATTGAGAGTAAACAGGAAAAGACAGAGGTGATGAGACATAGTAGAAATTAGAACTTAGTATCAAAATTGGCGATCATGACGTATATGATAAGGAATTCTGCTACCTCTGAAGCAAACTAACCCATGATGGATGAAGCAAGGAGAGCATAAAAAGCAGACTAGCACGGGCAAAGAGGGCATGCCTGGCCGAGAGAAGTCTACTAGTATCAAAGAAATTTCTATGAATGTACATTTGGGGCACAGAATTGTATGGTAGTGAATCATGGACAGTGCGAAAACCAGAACAGAAGAGAACTGAAGCATTTCAAATATGGTGCTACAATAGAATGTGTTAAAAATCAGGTAGACTGATATGATAAGGAATGAGGTGGTTCTCCACAGAATTGGCAAAGAAAAATTGGAAAATATTGACAAAAAGTGGGGGCAGGATGATAGGGCATGTGCTGTGACATCAGGGGGTAACCTTCATGGTATTTGGGGGAACAATAGAGGGTAAAAGCCGCAGGGGAAGACAGAGATTGGAACATATCCAACAAATAATTGAGGACATAAAGTGCAAGGACTGGTCTGAGATGAAGAAGTTAGTGCAGGAGAGGAATTCATGGTGGGTCGCATCAAACCAGGAGGAAGACTGAGGACTTAAAAAAGAAGAAAATCAAATTAAAATAAAAGCTTCTAACTCATCATGAAGGATGTTTAAGTGGTCCTGTCAATTGATTCTGGTGATAGTTGTTTCATGGAGGTATACTGCATGGTGTGACCCATCTTCACTTTGCTCATTCTGCTGACTAATGATGCAGTTACAGCTGAAATGTCTGTGAAAGACATAATTATACTTTGTCACTGACAGTATATTATTTTATGAGGTCGTGTAGGTGGTGTCATCCCTGTCATTGTTTGCTTTGAGTTTTTCACTTAAACAAAACCATTATTGGAAAGAAAAGCTTGAAGTAAACATGTATGTGTATGATACTGAGCAACACACACAATGATTTATTGTCATTTCAAGTATGGAGTTCACACAAATAAATAATTTTTATATTGCAGCAGACTTTGCAGTCAGGGCAGCAGTCAGAGCATCCATGGATTGGTTATATCATTTTGAAAGATAGGCTGCTTTAGCTGTAAGTCCTTATTTATAGACACAACCAGTTCCACAGCATTTTAGCTGAAACATGAGGTGTATTCTCTATCATCAGGTGTAATCTGTACAAACTGGTAGACCAATACTCACATAAGGTAGCAAGAAAACAGAAATAAAATGAAAAAGTATATACAGGATGAAAATACTACAAAGTCCAGTCATTTTCAGATTGGGGGGAAGGGGGGGGGGGGGGGAGAAAACTACGAAACTGGTTGTGTGTATAAATAAAGGACTTGTGGCTTAAGTGATCTTATCTTTTCAAAATGATCTTCTTATATAACTGAAGGATTTTTAAAATTTCATTTGGAATTATTTTGCTGTTGCCATCCATCATTGGAAGCAGGTCATAGAACAGTCAAAACAAAGAGTATTCAATGAAAATGTATCCTCAAGTGCCAAAGAAAAGTATACAATGATGGCAATAACCAAAACATGTCACGAAATGACAAGCAAATAAAAAAAATTAATGTAAATTATTTTTAAGTACCAAGTGTCATGTGCTCATACCTAGATTTTTTTCCATTAATAAAATTAAGTACATAGAATTATGCTAGTGCTGTAGATAGTAGCAGGACAATGTGGACATAAATGTATTTTTCCTCCTTTCAGGCTAATGAGGCTATACGATATCTTGAATTCTGTGTTAATACCCTACACTGCCAACAACAAGCTATCCACAACTATCTGCTGTCACTTTACGCTAGAATGAAGCCAGATGAGCTTATGCATTATCTTGCCTCACAGGGTAAGTATAGACAAATTGCATATCATTTGCAGCAAATGTGTTAATTATAGGTAAGCCCATCCCACTGTCGAATTAGAAAGGACAAAATGTAGATATATATTAACGTAATGGCCACATGGTTAGAGGCGCCACGTCACTGATTGTGCAGCCCCTTCCGCCGGAGCTTTGAGTCCTCCCTGGGGCGTGGGTGTGTGTGTTGTTCTTAGCGTAAGTTAGTGTAAGTTAAAGTAGTGTGTAAGTCTAGGGACCAATCACCTCAGCAGTTTGGTCCCTTAGGAATTCACACACATTGTTAAGGTCCTCTTTTTTAGATCTTGTAGAATCTTTCCCAACCAATTGTGAAGACTGAACCTTGGTCTGAACATCATAATCATAGACCCACATCTCATCACCAGTTACTGTTCTCTTAAGGAATGTCTTATTCTCATTTGTGCCCTTCACAGACTGAAAGGTGCAGGTCTTTCTGGTCTTGACTCATGAGCCATGGTGCATTGCAAGATGCTGTGTCAGTATTTCATGACATGATCCAACTGAAATGTCACATTCTTCTGCAGTGTCTTGGGCACTTAGTCTTTGATTGGAATGCACAATTTCGTTGATGTTCCTGACATGCTGTGTGAACCACTCGTAACAGTGAGTACAGCTTACGTATTCACCTTCATCTTGAGTTTCATGCAAACTTTAAAGTAGATGCCGTGTTCCTCTAACTCTTCCACTGTGAAATTTGCAAACTGTCCAACACAACATTCTACTCAATACAGCACTGAACAGTAACTAACAGACATGCAACGATGAAACTTCCAGCAGTTGCACTTTAAACACAGGCATGTGCAGGGATGCCTACCACATTTCGCCCCAACACATCCATTGGTGCAAAATTATGTATGTTCCAGAATTTTTTGAACAGACCTCATATGATTTGCAACAATATGCTTGGCTCACACATGTGCCACCTACACAGCTCACTCAGGTTCCACATTGAAATTCTTGCTGCTACTTCACTGTGGTATTATAGGATCTCAGAGGTCAGAAAGCTGGTACTGAAGCAAATCTGCTATATGGCCAAAGGCTTCTGATTTATCCTGACTGGGACTGAAGTGAGACTGTTTGAGCTAGAGTGTTTCAAAATATTTAATAAAATAATACGCGAAATGGAAAACAGATCTCTCATATTTCACACCATTTCAACTGACCTTAAGTTTTGGTTAAGGAAATGCCTAAAAAAAAATTTATATCACATTGTGAAAAATGAACTGCTGTGGGAGCCAAATAGCAGACATTGAAATAGCAGAACTGATTAGCAAAATAGCTGTTTTCAAGTGCCAGCTGATGAAAAGCTTTGATACAGCTTCCCATTTGGATATTTTGAAGTTTTTTTATTATTATTTTTTATACAGCTTCTCATTTGAATATTTTGAAGGTGTTTTTATCCCCAAAATACGGGTTAAGAGCTGGTTAGCCTATGTAGGTGGAAGCAGACTGTCAGATTCATCGATCTTGTTGATAAAATGAGACACAGTTGCTAAACTGAACTTCAGTGGTATAATCAATGAGGTAAAAGCACCCAAAGCAAGGAAATGCAAAGCAGAATTCTAATAAAAACACAATTTATGGAAAGGAATATTTTTGCAACTCTTAATTATAGCTATTTTTGTTTATATTTAATAATTTATCCACTAATAATAATTTATGAGTAGCAGATGAAAACTGTTGTTTATAATACATCATACTAAAACAGTGTACACTAGCTGCCATAAACAATAAGATTCATATATTCTTTTACTACAATCTTTTTAGAAAGTGCATACAATTTGTAATTTATTTACTACAATGATATATTTTGGTTTTTATGTTCAGTGTCATGAATATGTATAATATTTTTCTTAGTAATTTTTAATTTTTGTTAAACCTACTTTTGAAGTTATAAAATTTACTAAATCTTTGAAGTTATTTTTTTTTGGGGGGGGGGGGGGGGGGAGACAGTTTTGGCAGCTCTGCCGGGGTCACAGGATCACCTCAGTACAGTTTTGCATGCACGTGCTAATCACTCTTCAACAGTGTAACTGTCTGTTTACATTAGCCATGGCTTCACAACTGAAACAGTGCAATACTGGAACAAAACAGTACAAGATTGTCAGAGATGCTTTTTGTCAACTTTCAAGCAAGGATACCAATAAAATAACTACTTATTTCCCCAGATGTACAAAGTCTACGGTTGTATGGAGACTTCTTAGACACAATGATACACTACATATTATTATACCATACATGATTTGATGACAAAAAATATGTTCATTATCTAAAAACAGGTCAAGAACCAAGTATGGTGTGCTATGATATTCACTACGCCTTACGGCTTTGTCGTGAGCTTCACCTGACTGAGGCCTGTGTCCAGTTGTCAGCACTGCTTGGCCTGTGGGAAGCAGCAGTAGACCTTGCACTGACTGTGGATGTTGGACTGGCAAAGCAAACGGCGAATTTACCTCAGGCAGACAGTGATCTGCGTAAAAAGTTGTGGCTGAAAATTGGTAAGTGTCTTTACTTTGATATCTTGTAGTTGTATAATCACGTGCTTGCAGCATGTGCTTGTATTTTAGAAACTGCTCAGTAATAGGTCATTGATTAGTGTTCATTATTTTTTTGGATTACATGACTGAGGAAACTGATGCAGTTGTTAAGATGCTGGACTCTTGTCCTGGAGGGTCAAGATCCCATTTTCTGTTCAGCCAACCCAATTTACCAAGTAAGATGGCACAGTGGTTAGCACAGTGGACTCGGATTCTAGAGGATGACGGTTCAAACCCACGTCCAGCCATCCTGATTTAGGTTTTCCAAGATTTTTCTAAATCACTTTAGGCAAATTCCAGGATAATTCCTTTGAAAGGGCATGGCCAACTTCCTTTACCATCCTTTCCCTAATACGATGGGACTAATAAACTTGCTCTTTGGTCGCATCCCCCAAATCAACCAACCAACCAACCAGCCCGATTTAGGATTTCTACAGTTCCTCTAAATCATGTAAGAAAATACTGTGATAGTTACTATGAAAAAGACACAACTGCTTCTCTATACACCCTCAGTCTGACCTTTGTCTACCTCTCAAATGGCCTCATTGTTGACGGGACATTAAAATCTAAACTGCCCTATGTTTTTATTTAATTAATTTATTTATTTATTTTATTTTTTGCATCCATGGTTTACTTCCATGAAACCACAGAAAATTATGTGTACATGACAAATTTCAAATACTTAAAGAATAGAGAAGCAAAGACCAGCTTGAGCTCCCTGCTTCACAACTCCACTTTCATTGTCTTTGGATGCCTGTGATTTTGGGATGAACTGTCACTTCTGCATAACATTAAGAATAAAGATGAATCTGCAGAAGTCCACAGATTATAAGCTCCTATGTCCCTAGCCCCATATGCCCTTTACTGGTATGTGCCAAAATCTGATGCAGAGAAACGGGGAAGTTGATTTGGTCATAAAGCTGATTGTGGGATTCAAAATACTGTACAAAGTGTACTGGGAAATTTTTACAACACAACTCTGATTATTCTACATTTTTAAAATAATTCTTGCTACACACAGTGAATATCTGTAGTCTTCTTAATCACTAGTGAGACAACGTTTACAAATAACTTCTGGCAACTGTGATCACCTGTCATGCCTCACAAGCAGGAGGTTTTTCCATGTAGAAATGCTTCATGCTGTGTATCAAATTTTCTCAAGGGTGCTGAAGAACTTTCAGGCCTGCTGCAGCCAGTCAGTCATCACAAATTTGTGACTGATGCACTGGAGTATTGTAATTGTGTGATCTCAGTGTTCATTGGATGGCATTATTTGCCTTGGGGCATGTATGCTCTGTTTCTAATTCTTAGTGAATTGTCTTTTTTCTCCTGAGAAGAAAGTTCCGCCCCCCCCCCCCCCCTCTTCCCCCATTTCACTATACAGTGTATCTAATTACTGTGATATTCTTGCTGTTACCAAATGAGTGGCCATCACATTTAAGAGAACAGTCCTACTAGAACTTGGTAGTTCTTTTACAGAGACATTCAAACTTTCAAACCATCACCGGTAAACAAAGAAACCAACTCAGTTCTCACCTTAATGTTGTGTACAATTTATAAATTACAGCTGCATTTGAAAAACCTATCTTAATATTCAAGATGAAACAATTTCTCCCAACATATGTTCTGTAACAT
Source organism: Schistocerca serialis cubense (assembly GCF_023864345.2). Classification (NCBI taxonomy): domain Eukaryota; kingdom Metazoa; phylum Arthropoda; class Insecta; order Orthoptera; family Acrididae; genus Schistocerca; species Schistocerca serialis. Next base: position 761,071,952 of record NC_064639.1, read on the forward strand.
GACTGCTGGCTGTTCACTACATGCTTTAAATCACAGTAATTGGCAAAACTTTGTATGACAAGCTGCTCAGCATCACAGCTACAGCACTGAAAAATTATTAATGATAAAAACAAAGCCTATTTTGTTCTTTGGTAATAGCTAGTCTTGTAATAACTTAAGTGAATTGATTAATGCAGTGAATATCATTGATATATTTATTCCAGCTAATAAATAATTTAGGACTAAATGTGACAACTCATGGAATAGTTGACACATTGAGTCATCAGTAGGCACATAAACAAGACTGAAGACACACACACACACACACACACACACACACACACACACACACACACACAGAGCTACCTCATGGCAGACTGTCTCTAAAAACATGACAGATAATGCATGTAATTTAAAAGATCTCACTACCAGGGCAGGTTGGTAACATCAACATGTGGTTTTCAGAGAACAGATTAACTGCAACAGAGGACAAAACATACAGTTTCTGACACAGAACTCTTAAAAAGTGAAATTTTGCTGTCCCAAAGTGACCAAATAGTTAGTGATCAGTCATTTTAAGTTCTTAGGGCTGAGGGTAGATGGAAAGCTTACTTGGAAGTATCACATTTAAGATGTTGTGCAGAAATTGAATACCGTGATCTTCACCATAAGAATGACCTCCACTGACTCTGACACTGAAATGTGAAGGCTTATTTATGTTGTTTACTTTCACTCTATTATCAACTATTGTGTCATATTCTGGTCCAACTCTGAATCAGGGTTCTAGTAAATAGAGAGACCACACACATGTGCTTATATAGAACAGAACAAACAGCTAGATTTATCTGTAAGTAGATTATTCATGTATTCAAATTGTGATGGTGTGTGTTATTTGCACAAAGTGCAAAGTTTTGCAGCATTATGTGCATTCTCTCTCTACTCTTTCCTTCTTTTTCCTTGCTTGTTCCTTTTTCCCCCTCCCCACATCTTTTTACTGGCATTCACATGCAACGCACTTCAAAAGAACAGTAAAGCAAGACAGCCATTTTTGCTGGGTGATATTTCTTTCTTCATAGAAAAAATGCTGGTTGTACTGGTGGGAAGGAATATTCAGTGAATAATGTGGATGAAATGGAACAATGCTATGATTCCTCACTCTTAGGTATCTGTGAATCGTGGTGTTTTCTGCCATAGATCACTGAGAGATCTAATACCTCCTATAGACTTCCATTATGTTGATTGTTAGCCCATTTAGATCACTGTGAGATCTGCTACCTCCATAGACTTCCATGATGTTGGATGTTAGCCGATTTACAGTGTTCCTATTTATGCATTACCTTGCAGTTCAAGACCTTGGGCATCTTCAAAAACTTGAGCAATTGTCAAAATGTCCTCCAAACGGGGAGGTGATAGTTTGTATGCTGCGATGTGAACCTCCATTCCAGCAACAGTATAATTATTAGGTTGATGCATAAGTTTGTAGCATTTTTCTTTTCCATTTTGGTATTCTAATTTCTATGGGTTTATAAATAGGTTGTCATGTTTTTATTTGTAGTTCACTGTTGCTACTTGAGTTTATATGTTGTCATTTTGTTATTCAGAGATAGTGAGTGGACACAAGATAATGGAGTGCTAAGTTGAGAAATCAGAAGATTTTCTCTGTTTGAGTTCAGTAGAGGGGTGACAAAAGCAGATTCAGTCAGAAATATTTGGTGGGGATAATGCCATTGGACAGAACACAGCAAGAAAATGGTTTTCTCATTTTAAGATGACCATTTTGATGTTACTTACTCCCCATATTCAGGAAGAACTTTGGGGTTTGATGGAGATCATTGAAACACATTAATCTACAATGAGGCATGTCAGTATACTCAAGTTGCATGGAGTGGAAAAGGTTCATAAATCAGGTGTATGAATACGGCACATTCTAAGCCAGAATCACAAAAATCAGTGGGTAATCGTATGTGTATCCTTGCTTGCTCATCATGGAATGGCTCATGAACTACACTGACCATTCCTATCTTGTACCACTACTGGTGACAAGAAATGGTGTCTTTATGCTCACATAAGGAAAATAAGTGAATGGCTGAGGCCAAAAAAAACAACTCCCTGTACAAAGACCTGATCCACATCCACAGAAGATAATGTTATGCATCTGGTGGAACAGTGTCGGTATGGTGTACTAGAAATTGCTTCCCCCCAGGTGTACCCATCACTGCTGACATTTATTGTCAACAGCTGTGATATCTTGCGGACAAAATCCAAGAGCAGTGACCAGTACGACTGTATGAAGTGATGCTATTACATGATAACACTGCCCACATTCTGCTAGAGTGACAAGAGACACTGTTGAGGAATTGGGTTGGGAAGTAATTCTGCACCCACCTTATTCACCCGATCTTGCGCACTCAGACGTTCACCTTTTCCACTTTCTATTGAACAACCGTCAAGAAACTTCCTTTCCAGATGAAACTGCATTCTGAACATGGCTTGACAAGTTTTCATCTCAAAACCACATGATTTATACATTTGCGGAAACAAAAAGTTACCACAGCACAGGCAGACTGTTGTAAATAGTGAAGGGGAATATAAGTTATTTAACTTATGTAACTAGTACAGAATGTCCAGACAGAAACAAGAAACATTGTATTTGTGATGGATTACCGGACTAACTTGGGAATGGTGTTGAAGGTGCTGTTAATAGATGTATCAGTCCTCTGTCATTTCAGGAAATAGGACAACTGACAATGGAGGCAGAATTGTGCCACTGAGCAGTGAAACAACAAAAGCCATGTCTATTCCTGGTATTGTTTCTATAACAGCACCAAGTGCTGCTAGTGCAGTTTCTCGTATTGATGGAAAAACTGGAGCAGAACCACATACATTGCCCATTTTAATATCTCCACCAGAGTAAGATATCGAAAGCAGATCTTTGACATTGCAGCTCATGATTGAGGAACTCTGCCAGAAATGTGAAAGGTGGGTCATGTGGCCTGAGCTACTGACAGCCACAGGTTAAGCCATCTGCCACAGCTCAGTCTGGTATTGCACACCACATGAGCTCTGACAGATCACGTCTAGCTTCTATACTGATACTGACACTGCTTTGGGCATTAACTTGTCGACTTATGTTCTTGGTTTTTATAGAGTTCTCTGCTCACGATGACCTTAGCATTATTTGTAGATTATGCATTAGTCTCAGGCATAAACACTTTAGTGGTGATGAGTTCTTACCCTACCATGCTTTCAGTACACATTCACACTCTATGCTAGTGTCATAGAGACCAAGTTTTTTTGAATTTCGGCAACAACAGATGTTGCTACAGCAGGAGCAGCAGCAGCAGCTATTTGCCATCATCATCATCATCATCAGCAGCAGCAGCAGCAGCAGCGGCAGCTATTGCTGCAACTAGAACAGGAGGTTACTCTTCTGAATATTCTGTCTCGACAATAACTATCCAATGTTCATTAGTTTCTTATCTCATTTCTGGTCAGGGGGAATGTCACTTACTTTTGTCTTCTAGCAGTCATTTATATGAAGTTATTTAAAAGTTACAACCTCTTGTGGACCCTAGAGATTTGTCTTTCAGTGACCTATGTGCTCTGTTAACTGAATACTACAATTATTATCACCAAAACTTATTGTGGCAAGATTATACAGTTTAATCACTGCCTTGCTTCTGAAAGAGAGGTCACAGCAAAAGGTTTGACCAAGTCTGATGCTAGTGCTTGGTGAAGTGCTTAAAATTGCTAAATCCTTCAAGGTTTGCTGTGGCAGCTCAGCATGATTTTACTATTAAGATTACAGGTTAACATGTTGTTAGTTACTATCACAAACAACAATTAACTGATGATTACAACTCGTTATCATCTAATTATGCCTGTAAGTCTTTCTGTGGGGCCACAATAAGCAGCCACAATGGGGCATACAGAATTGTTGGGTTTGTAGTTTTTGGGGAACATATGGAAGGCGTGTGTGTGATGTGTCATTAAGGGTGAGGAGAGCAATTGATACAGGGGAGGTGTTCTGGGAGGTCCTAAGGCTTTAAGCAGGGATTGGAATTTGTGTTGGACTTCTGGGATGGATTACTCTGGCAAAGTTTATAGGTGGAGAAGTCAGACAATTGGCAGAAGCCTTCTGTCAGGTAGTCACTGTGATCCATAATCATTGAAGAATAATAATAACAACCTCATTCCTCATACACGTTACTAACTTTATCCTAACCAACAACTATTACTCATTCTAAGGAAAGGTATATAAACAAATCTGCAGCACAGACATGGGCACCCACATGCCAGCCTTTTTATGGGCCATCTAGAGGAGACCTTCCTAGCCCCCCCAAAACAATAAACCCCTAGTCTGGTTCAGGTTCATTGATAATATCTTAATGATCTGGACCCAGGAACAAAACACCCTATCTTTATTCCTTCACAACCTCAACACCTTCTCTCCCAACCACTTCACATGGTCCTCCTCAAACCAGCATGCAACCTTCCTAGATGTTGACTATTTCCTCTCCGATGGCTCCATCTGCACCTCTGTCCACTTTAAACCCACCAACCACCAACATGACCCACATTTTGACAGCTACCATCCCTTTCACACACACAAAAAATTCCTCCCATGTAGCCTGGCTGCCCAGGGCCATATGGTGTATCTGCAGTGACAAAAACTCCCTTGCTCAGTATGCTGAGGGTCTCACCAAGACCTTCACAGATAGGCACTATCCCCCAGACCTAGTCTGCAAACAGATCTCCTATGCCATTTCCCCTCACAATCCCAATCCTCCCAGCACTCCCAAAAACCAGCCACAAAGGAGTGTTCCCTTTGTCACCCAGTACCACCCTGCACTGGAACAACTGGACCACATCCTTTGCCAAGGCTTTGATTACCTGTCATTGTTCCCTGAAATGAGAGACATTCTACCTGAGATACTTACCATCCCACCTGTGTTCTGTCACCCACCCAACCTCCACAACATCCCTATCCATCCCTATGCCACTCCCAGTTCCAACCACTTGCCACAAGGATCATATCCCTGTGGAAGACCCAGGTGCAAAACCTGCCCAATTCACCCGTCCAGCACTGCCTATTACAGTCCTGTCACAGATTTATCCTACACCATGAGGGGCCAGGCCTCCTGTGAAAGCAGCCATGTCATCTCTCAGCTCTGCTGCAATCACTGCACAGCTTTTTATACTGGTATGACTACCAAGCATCTATCCACCAAGGTAAGCGGTCACTGTCAAACCATGGCCAAGACCAAAGTAGACCACCCTGTGGCACAACATGCAGCTGAACATAACACGCTTGATACACTTGACACACTTTCAATGGCTGCTTCACTACCCAAACTATCTGGATCCTTCCCTCAACCACCAGCTTTTATGGACTGCACAGATGGGAGTCATCGTTACAACACTTCCTTTTCTGAACTGGACACATGGATGTTTTCGTTACAATACTTTCTCTGTTCCCGTAATTTCCTGGCCTCAACCTACCGTAACATATTTTCCCCATACCTTCCACCCAACAGTTTCCACCCCCTCTGTCCTATCATCTCCTCCCCACTCTCTTTTCCCTCTCTGTTTATTTGCAGCCCTCTGCCAATGCATCCACCCATCTTTCTCCACTGGTCTCCTTTTTTGTTCCTTTTTTTCGCACCTCCCTGTCCCACAACTGCCTGACACTGCCCATGTTGACATTCTAGTCTCTGTGCACTCCACCAGACAGTGTGGATCTTTCTCCCCACCCATACACTATTATCCCTGGCCCTTCCTCTTCCTCACCCCCTCCAGATTGCTGCTTGCGTCCCACATGATGTTGCATTCTGGCCTGAGATGCTTGGAGTTGCTGGTCATATGTGCGAGAGGTGTGCTTGCTGGTGTGTGTGTGTGTGTGTGTGTGTGTGTGTGTGTGTGTGTGTGTGTGTGTGTGTGTGTAATCATGCCTGTCTTCAACTTGACGTGTCTTCTTTATAGTAAGAGTAGCAATCTATTTTTTTCCTACATTGTTGATATTCCTACCAGGAGTTTCCATTGTTTGATTAACTTTATAGTTGTCATTTCTCTGAAAGCTTTTGTGGTACCTAAATTTTGCTTAGCTCACCCACTTCTTTTTGTGGTTCTTCAGGCTGTTCAGCCAGAACTCATGTAGCTTCAGAACCATTTCGATATTCTTCGGAACCATTTCGATATTTCCTCTGTTTTCACCTGTCAGTGGGCAGTAGCTATGGAGGTCATTAAAAAACTAAATGGGTATTATGTATTTGTGGTGATTTTAAGTCTACTGTTGATTCCCATTGTAACATTTATCTTTATCTCCTGCCCATAGAGTTTTTGTCTAAACTGACGGGTGCAGCATTATTTGAAAATAGATATAAAAACATGTGTATCTCATTTTCCCTCTTGATGATGCTTCATGTCAGTTGCTAATTTTAAATACGCCATCTGGCTTATTCGTGTAGAATTGTTTACCGTTTTGGGTGTGATTGCACACTCCATTTTCCAAAAGTACTTAGAACAATTGATTCACAGCATTATGCAGTGTGTTAATTATTTGGATGATGGTATCAGTATTGGGCCAACATGCATGGAACATTGCAAGAATCTTGAATCCCTGTTTAAATGGCTCCTGGATAATTATTTATGCTATCAGTTGGAAAAGTGCAGTTTCTTTGTACCTAATATAAAATACCCTGGGCACATTCTTAGTCACAATAGTGTCAACACACCCGTGACCACGTTGACATGACAATCAACATGCCAGCTCCTATTAACCTTAAACAATTGTTCTGGGAAAAATCATATAGCATACCAAGTTTTTCTCAGGTGCCACAGATTAGGCACCCTTTCACTCCACTGCTGTTGAAGCTAGTGACGAATGGATTCCAGTGTGACATTGTGGTGGTTTAGTCCCATTGGTTGTCAGATGGTCTGGAGTGCCCAATTGTATTTGTCTTCAAAAAGTAAATGCTGCACAGCTCAGCTATTTGCAAGTTGAAGAGGAGGCTTTAGCGGTTATTTATGGATTCAAGAAATTTCTAGTGTATTCCACCTGTTGACAGATCCTGAAACCTTGGTTTTCATGTTTGGGCATTATTCTGAGTTCCCAAATAAGACTGTGCAACCCTGCAATTTTGCGTGCTGTTCATAATATGGTGCCACTACGAAATTCACTCTCACCCCACTGACCAACACACCAATGCAGACACCATTTCCCACTTATCTATTGACCCTGATGGGGAATTTAACCATCAGAGAACTGTTTGTTTACCTGGGCCAAGACCTCCAAAAGATCCTGAATGAATTGCCACTTATAGTGCATGAGATAACATCAGCATTGTCCCACAACCAAGTCATGTGAAGATTTTGTGGGCAATCCAGAAAGGGTGACCAGATCGTATTTCCCACCATTCCTAACCAGTTCTTAAGAATTATTTCGCACTACACTACTAGCTCAAGGCTTTTAATGTTGGTCATGGAGGACTCTGCTTGCTGTGTCGTCATTCCACCCTGCTTTGGTCCCTAATCCTCTAGCTTCTTCATGCAGCACATTGGAGGATGATTCACTTGAAGGCATTGGCCTGGCGGGGTGTCTGTTGTCCTGGGGCCAAATATCATCACCAGCACAATGTTTTTCACCATGGTCCCACATGACCATTCAAAGGACAGGTTTCATGTTGATTTTACTGGGCCATTTCAGGGAGCTGTAGGGCTGTTGTTGGTGGACGTCCTTTCCCATGCAAGTCATTGAGTGGATTTTCACCATTTAGGATGTCAAACAGTGGAGTCCACTTTATGTCGACTCTGTTCCAGGCCTTCTGTTGCCATAACAACATCGACAATCAGACCACTGCTCCTTTTCGCTGCACCTCCAGCGCAGAGGCTGACCTGATGGTCCATACTTTTTAAACACAAATGAGGAAGGACTTGCTGTCATTGATCTTGGATGCATTGCACAGCTTCCCTTCAACCCATATGTTCACCCTCATCAACGTCCACAGCTCGTTGTCTAGTGGCTAACGTTGCTGCCTCTGGATCACAGGGTCCCGGGTTCGATTCCCGACCGGGTTGGGGATTTTCTCTGCCCGGGGACTGGGTTTTTGTACTGTCCTCTTCATTTCATCATCATCCTCATCATTAGTGACAGTGGCTAGATTTGACTGTGAAAAAAAATTGGACTGTGAAAAAAAATTGGACTGTGAAAAAAAATTGGACTGTGAAAAAAAATTGGACTGTGAAAAAAAATTGGACTGTGAAAAAAAATTGGACTGTGAAAAAAAATTGGACTGTGAAAAAAAATTGGACTGTGAAAAAAAATTGGACTGTGAAAAAAAATTGGACTGTGAAAAAAAATTGGACTGTGAAAAAAAATTGGACTGTGAAAAAAATTGGACTGTCACCACCCCCATCAACAGGGTCAGTCTGGCCAAAATCCTCAGAAAGGTAGGGAGAGACTGACTATGTTTTCATTCTTCTAAGTTGTTTTTCCTAATCCTTATCGTAGGATAAAATTCAAAGAGCTTTTAGAACGGTTGTATCACTTTGGCAGTAAGGAGAGAACAGTTCTAAGTCATCATTTGACAAAATAACAATTCTAAGTTTCATTTTTGTGTGTTTTGTATGGTGAATTTGTGGTATGCTGTAAATGCCGTGTGGACCCGAGTATAAAAACACTAATTATGAGCTACAAATGAATGATAATATTTTTGCATAGTAGAAGAAAATGAAGTTGCAGTGAGAATTAGGAGTTTTAGAAATTGGCCATTGATGATATTTCCTAAAGAAAAAGAAGAAAATAATTGGATCGGGTGGAGAAGGGGCCGGTGGGTGGGGGGTGGAGGGGTGGGGGGGTGGGGAAGGGGACGCATGATACCCCCTTACACTTTGGTTGTAGAAGTGATGAAAAATGAAACTCAGCTAATTATTATAAATGTCTCACAACAATTTTCATTCCAGTTTTACTTTATAACTGAACTTCGTAGTAAACAAAAAGTCCCCTGCCCTTTCAGTAACTGTGACACACACTATTAGCCCTCCATTTGTGATGATCCTTTTTGATGGGGTATGGTATGATGTAGCCTAACAGATAATTTTAGTTCATAGAAGTCACCTGGGACGTTATTCGTTCATGTTGCTTCAAGTACTGGGATCTACAATTGGAATTCAAGCAATGTATAATAAAATCTTCACTGAAAGACGTTACAAAATCCTCAAGGGACTAATTCTTGAATATAGTTCATTGGTTTGAAACCCATATAGCCGCATTAATTAGATAAATATAATAGATCCAAGCAGAATCTGCACGGCCTGTCATATTTTAATTTAGGTACAACTGGAGTGTCACAATAAATCACAACACAGATTTGTAGGACAAACATATACAGAAGCCATTGTACATCATGGAAAAAGCCTGCACTAAAATTTTGCTAGGGCCTCCTCTCTTGTGAATAAAGAAACATGTTACGTACAAATACAAATGAAGACACATAAATGTAATACTTATTGCATCCAGTTGCTCTCCCAGCTAAACATTGGAAGCATATTGGTTAATATGTCATCTCAAAACATGAATGTTGGTCTCCATTGTGTTGTAGCATTTGTGCCACATTTTATGATTTAGTGTAATGTCGACAACTTTGTAATTTGCAGTGTGTTAAATGTTCTGTGTGTGGTAAGCAACACACAGTTAAGTTACACATTCGTGCTATGTTTGCTTAAGACTTTTTCTAAGCAACAGGAAGTTTTGAGAAATTTTGCATTTGGTGCACTGCAATACTGCAAAGAAATGTAGCTGTTAGCAGAATTATATTGTTCCAAATGTCAGTGATACGTTACACCAGATAGCATACTTAAGTAAGTTAATAAATAAGTCAGCACTTATACCAGATAAGTGCTGGAAGAACTTACATTTTTATGCTTAGCGCAGACAGACAGTGCAGCTACAATTACCCATGGATTTCAAATATAAAAATTTTTGTGTAATGGTTTTTTTGTGATTTAAAAATGAGTTTAACCAAGAATCAGTGCCTTATGCAGTTGAATTTTGTATTTAGGGGCTGTACTTCTCCCATAATATCATTGTTTATTGGGTCTATCAAGGCAAAAAGAAATTTTTTCGATGACCAAAATCCTCTCAAGTACCTAGCAGCAGTCACTAATGAAGAAATCACATTTTTATCTTCAGTGTGTTACAGAAGTGGTACCCACAAACCTACCAGGAAATTCACTTGAGTCATGGGTTTTTCATTAGCTGTTGCATTTTGTATCCTACTTGAAGGTTCTTATGTTGGGGATATTTGCATTTGATGTTGTGTCAGCAGAAACCTAGTAGGTTTAATTCTGGTGTGCCAAAATCAACATTCAGTGACACATGTTATAGTGAAACATGGCTGTTTGTATTTGACTCAAAGGCAATCAACAGTCATGCACCTGGCTTCCCTCAGTGATGCTTCTCCAATGAAAGTGGTTAGCGCAAAGAATAAGAGCAACAGAATGTTGTATGCTTGAATTGCTTAGGGTGTACACACTTCCACAATCACAAATGAAGAAGGTTGGACAGTAATCTTGGTGTAGAATGATGCAGTATGCATTCCTAAGATTTTTGAATATAACTTGGGAGAAACAACTGAAGTTTGAGGTATTGTTTTACAATGACGGTATGCCTCCTTGTAAGGTAGACGCAACACGCATATTTTTTGTGGAATTCTGAATGGACACACATCTGTACTCACTAAGGAAGAGGCACAGTTGGACACATATTTGGAAGAACCGGGATTCAAATCCCCGTGCAGCCACTCTTTTTCTACATTCTCCAGGACTTTGCTAAATCTTTGTAATTGGATAGGTCCACAAACAACGTGGAAGCCGATTTTCTGGCCAATGCAAGATAGTGTTGCTCCTGCAGTTACTGTGGCAGTAAGTTAAATTGTGACCTATTTGTTTTTTATACATCCACATCCATTTTATAGCTCCTACCTGACTATATGAGACTTATTTCTACAACTAAAAGAAAGTAGTCTGGCTTCAGCAGCCAGGGACTGTGCTCATGTGCATGTGATTTTTGTGTGTGTGTGTATGTATGTATGTGTGTGTGTGTGTGTGTGTGTGTGTGTGTGTGTGTGTGTGTGTGTGTGTGGGCGGGTGTGTGGGCGGGCGGGCGGGCGGGCGCACGGGCGCGCGCGAACCTGCCTGTCTGTTGTGTATTTTTGACAAAGACCTTGTTGGCCGGAAGCTCATTTTATGAGTCTTTTTTTGTGCCTATCTGCGACTCTGCATCTCCACTGTATGATAAGTAGGAAGGTGCTCTGCCTGCTTAAATATATTTCGTTAGCAGGCATAAAATGGAGGTGTTCACAGAGTGATTTTTGAGGCTATACTAGTGAATGCAACGTGTGAAGACATGTAGATAATGTCTGAAAAGTGGGAATTTCTGTACCTTTCTAGAAATTTTCAGTGAAATCTGCTTAACAAAAGTGCAGTACACAGTTTTTCATTCACAAAGGAAAAATGATTGTCAGTACATCTCAATAACACTGAATGAATCAAATTTTGCCACCTTGATCTCCTCCCTTCGCTCTTTATCGTACGTTAAACCAACTTAGGGAGGTTCCCAGACTGTTGAACTATGCCCAAAAATCAGCAAGGAATGGCTTATGGAAGCAGTATCCTTCATTAATAAATTACTTTGGATTCATTCACTAGATCAAAGTTTGGTATTGGCCTTCCCCATAGTTATATTTGTACAGGTGTTCTATCTCTAATTGCTTGAGACTGCTGCCCAGTAGATATTTGACAAGAGTGACAGATTCCTGTGACTAATCGGTGATAGTATAGATAAAAGTGATATTGGGTCTTTTTGCCTATTTAGATGCATTACATGTGCTTATTTGAGGATTAACTGGAAGTGTTTATGTCAGGAATTGATAATCTGAAGTTCTTTTTGCATGCATCATCAGTTTTCCACTGATGTGTCTTTCCTGTAGGCAGTTGAATCATTTGTAAACAGCCTTGAAGAGCTACCAACATTATCTACAATATATCTTGAATATGGTGAACAGTTTTGAGGGTCAGCTTCCTCGCATAAAAATGAAAAGAAAACTTTGTCATTCTGTGTCCAGACATGCTTAGTTTCAAATTGTGAAGATGCCACCATAACATATTAGTTTAAAGAACTCTTTATTACAATCATCATTTGCTACATTTTAAAAATGGTCCACAACATCTTGCACATATTGTTCAAAGTGTCTATCTTCTGTTGGATCATAGGCATGAGCTCACGACTGCAGTGAGTTCCATACATATTGTCATACACTTGGAATATACTGCTTAATGGGTTTACAGCTGAGCTACACTTTCTTCAAAAGGTTCAAATGGCTCAAAGCACTATGGGACTTAACATCTGTGGTCATCAGTCCCCTAGACTTAGAACTACTCAAACCTAACTAACCTAAGGACATCACACACATCCATGCCGAAGGCAGAATTCGAACCTGCGACCATAGCAGCCGCGTGGTTCCGGACTGAAGCGTCTGGAACCGCTCAGCCACCGCAGCAATCACCACTTTCTTTCAGTTCGCTAAATAAATCAAAGTCAGTCATTCATCCTCTCTACAACTGACATTATGTGCTTATTCCATTTCATGTTGCTTTGCAGTGTTACACTTTGATATCCAGGTGACTGTGAATATGTCAAGTTTCACACCACTAATACTATATTTGAATATTACAGGATTGCTTTTCCTACTTATCTGCATTAACCTACATATTTTCACATATAGAGCTGTCTGCAACCAACTAGAAATTTATCCAGCTCATCCTATACTCTCCTACAGTCAATCAATGATGACACTTTCCCCTACACTGCAGTATCATCACATGTCAGCAAACAGTTGCAGATTGTGCCCTCATAAAAGACTCAAGAATTCGTCCTAACACAACAAAGAGGCTCACCACCAAAGTTCTTGTGCTCCATAGAATGTTTGGAGTGCATAAGCTCCATAAATAGAGTTTACCAGCTAAGTCCTGTAATGAACAGAACTGACTCATCTACCTGTTACACAGTCAAACATCTGGCATCTAAACTGTGCCATCTTGTGGGACAAGCAGATTCATATGTGATGAATTCTTCCCACTTTGTACAACTAATTAAGGAGCAATGAATACAGCCAACTTGCATTATGATTAGTTTCAATATCAAGTCTCTCTTTACCGACAAAGCTATAGAGGAGACCATTTGCATCCTGCAGGAGCAGATATCACCACATATATATGATCTGATATGCTTATGCCTAATCATTGTACTTCAGCTGGTGGGATAATGTTAAGAGCGATTAGATGGGGTGGCAGTGGGTTCATCCCTCTCCCCAGTTGCTGCAGACATCTTCGTAGAAGCTTTTGAGCAAACAGCCCTAGCTTCCGCACCATCACACCCCCATTGCTGGCTACATTATTTAGACAACACATTCATTATCTGGCTACATGGGGTGGAGGAATTGGGAAGCTTCCTTCAGTATTTAAACAGCCTGCATAACAATGTATAGTTCAACCACAAAATTAAAAGCAATGGCGCATTACCATTTTTGGACCTGGAGGTTTATAGGACTGGATGGTGCACTGGGACACAAAGTGTACTGGAAGCCAACCCACACAAATTGGTACCTGCATGCAGAGAGCCACCATCACCCAGCTCAGAAGGATTCATTTCTGCACACACTGACTGCCTGTGCTTGCTGCTTAAGTGACACTAACAACATCGAAGAAGAATTGAGGTAGCTGCACCACACATTTCGCACCAACAGTTATGACAATATTGTAAGAAAGGCAATCAAGGCCAACAGAAATAAAATGGGAGAAGTTGGCAAGGAAGAGAACCTTATGCTACTGCACTTACCATGTGCAAAGGGTGTCACTGAATGGCTAGGCAGTACACTCCATCAACAATGTTTGAAACCTATTTACAGCAACAGCCACATGATCCACAACATGATATTTTCCACCAAGGAAGCAGTCAACAAACTAAATACTGCAGTAGTATATGAACTACATTGGGAGTGTGGAGCTGCCTGCATAACAGAGACAGGGAGACCAGTTGGCACACAAGTATCAGAACAGGAACACTATGTGCGATTAGCACAGCATAACAAATTGGTGACAGCAGAATACCACTATGGCTGTGGATAGCCTATCTTGTTCCAGGAGGCCCGTTTGCCAATGAAAGAGTCATGAACTATGCAACACAACATTCAAGAGGCAAATGAAATTATTAAGCAGCCTGACAAGATCAATAGAGAAGACGGCTACAAACTTCCAGCGTCCTGGGTACTAGCTATCCCAGTCCAATGGGCTGTGAGTGGTCGTGGTACAAAAGACTCACAGGTCACAGACACAATAGCCCAAACAATCACCTATAGGTAAGTCAGTGCATTTCTGCACACATCAAGAAGGAAATTGGCTCACCAGAAGCCAAGTGCTTATATGCCAATTGCCGCCATTCACTGACAAGCCGAGTAGCATACGAAAAGCTTCTTTCCTATCTTCACCCTGCTGTCATGACTAGCCTATTGTACTCTAGGGCCAATGAAGTTGGTTATTTTGTTATTTATTTATGTAATTATTTTTAGGTGTATTGACACTCATCTTTTGCAATAAATAGAGCCACTTTTCCTCCTCAAGAACTAGTCTTGCCCTAATGGCATGGTACAACACTCAGAAGAATTTTAATCATCATGAAACTAGCTGCAAAAGCCTACTTAGTTATGTTGTCAGACAAGTTGCATTTAACAAAAACTTGTTATTGGATTGCTTCAAAATTGCAGCTAAACTTGTCTTTTTGCTAGGTTGTGTTGGAAGAAGCACAGTGTAACATATCAACAGCAGGAGAAATGTATGGGTTTCCCAAACTTTTCATAACTTACTGTCAAAACTTTAATTTTGATTGTAAGAAAATGAAACCCCTAAAGCCATCCTTATGATTATATTTATTATGTAGCTACCAGTTTCAGTACTTCAGTGCACCATCTTCAGGCAAAACAGTTGACAGTTGATGGTTGGAGATATGACATCACAGCTTACAGACAGTCTCCATATACCTTTTATGTTGGCTACTGATGCATTGTATGTATGGATCATGATAACCCCTTCAGGATCAACTATGGCCTGAAGATGGCACATTGAAGTGCCGAAACTGGTAGCTACACAATAAATAAGATTGCAAGGACAGCTATAGGCATTTCATTTTCTTACAATAGTGAACGGCCGTGGTCCCCCAGGCCTCCAGTCAAAAGGATGGACATACAAAAGATTTAATATAGGTGTATCTCAAAATTAGCATGGAGAGCTGCATCAAACCAATCTCTGGACTGAAGACGACAACAACAACAACATCTCAAAATTTTACCACACAGTTGCTGTTCCATAAACATTCCACTCTTGTGAACGCAGCTTTAAGATGTTTAAAGAGTTGAATATGTATCTCACTTTTCTCTTATTTTATATGAAGACATACTATAACTCAAATAATTGTGCCTGAAATATGAATGACAACACAAGAACAGCTGCCACCTGACTGCTTACCAACACTAACTCAATAATTCTGAAATAAAACAGCTGATCATTACTGGGAACTTTGGAATATACGGAACTGTATTGACAACTTTGACTGAAAGGCATTTGATACAGTTCACCACAGTCGTTTAATGAACAAAGTAATATTGAAGAGTTCCTAGATAACAGAATGCAGCATGTCATTCTCAATGGAGAGAAGTCTTCCGAAGTAAGAGTGATTTCAGGCGTGCCACAGGGGAGTGTCGTAGGACCATTGCCATTCACAATATATATAAATGACCTTGTGGATAACATCGGAAGTTCACTGAGGCTTTTTGCGGATGATGCTGCAGTATATCGAGAGGTTGTAACAATGGAAAATTGTACAGAAATGCAGGAGGATCTGCAACGAATTGACGCATGGTTCAGGGAATGGCAATTGAATCTCAATGTAGACAAGTGTAATGTGCTGCGAACACATAGAAAGAAAGATCCTTTACCATTTAGCTACAATATAGCAGGTCAGCAACTGGAAGCAGTTAACTCCATAAATTATCTGGGAGTAGGCATTAGGAGTGATCTCAAATGGAAAGACCATATAAAATTAATTGTAGGTAAAGCAGATGGGCCCACTGCTTGAAAACTGCTCACCGGTGTGGGATCCGTACCAGATAGGGTTGATAGAAGAGATAGAGAATATCTAACAGAGACCAACGCGCTTCGTTACAGGATCATGTAGTAATCGCCAAAGCGTTACAGAGATGACAGATAAATTCCAGTGGAAGACTCTGCAAGAGAGATGCTCAGTAGCTTGGTACGGGCTTTTGTTGAAGTTTTGAGAACGTACCTTCACTGAGGAGTCAACAGTATATTGCTCCCTCCTATGTATATCTTGCGAAGAGACTATGAGGATAAAATCAGAGAGATTAGAGCCCACACAGAGGCATACTGACAATCTTGCTTTTAATGAACAATACGAGACTGGAATAGAAGGGAGAACTCATAGAGGTACTCAAGGTACCCTCCGACACACACCGTCAGGTGGCTTGCGGAGTATAGATGTAGAGGTAGATGTAGATGAAATTGCTTTAAACTTAAACCTTTACCAGAAGAAACAGTAAATTTGCTTACTATTTTGCTGCAGATGAAGCTTTTCCTCTTACAGATTATTTTATGTGGCCATATACTTGTAGAAAATTAACTAATGAAAGGCATATATTTGATTAGGGATTATCTAGGTGAAGAAGGTCTGTAGGATGTTGTTTTGATATGCTAGTGTCAAAGATCCGGGTGTTGGATACTTCAGTAAAGTGTGATATGAATAAAACCCAAGTGATTGTTCAAGCTTTTTGTTTCTTTCATAATTTTATATGGACTCATGATGTTGTATATTCTAATTCATCTGTACAGCACCAGTTAGACCACCCTGTTGAGAACTCACATCAAAAGCCATAAAACCAACAGCGAACTACAAACAATACTATAGGGTAGAGTAATCAGCCCTGTAGTTTGTTTTTTAGGCCAAGTGGAGCATTGTCTTGTCATAACTAAGTACGTAGCTACATTCCAAAAGGATCAAGCATTACATCAGATACAGCAAATCAGTAAAAAAGCTGAAGACATGTTTTAAGGAAACCAACTTACATAATTGTATTTATAGATCTGATATAATTAAATTTTCGTTGAGACATATAGGTCTCAACTTTATCTACGATAATGAGGAAGCTAAAGAAATAAATTAAAATTTGTGCAACAGCTGGCAAAGGGAGCTGAAAACTCGAATTGAAGTTTTTGTTATGGAGGGCTTTGGACTTAGGTAGAGTCCATGTGGCTATGTTACCTATACTGTTATGGTGGTGTAATGGCTAGCACACCTGCTTAGTTACACGGAGACCCAGGTTCCAGTCCTGACTGTAGCACAAATTTTAATTCATTTCTTCAGCTTCCATCATTATCGTAGATAATTGTATTTTGTTCTATATCTTCTGTGTCACCAAGAAACAGTTTAAATGAATTTCAATTACAGCATCCAGCTATAATATTTCAATTGCAATCCTTTCCCAGGATATATTTTGATCATTCCTGTTTCTGTATTCGGCACTGCTGTGATCATAGATACAAGAAAATTTTTCCAGTACACCAACAAAGATGACTGTTGAACTCAGGATCATCTGTCATTTTCCTGGATACAGAGACAGTCACACAAGCAAAAGCAGAAATGTTTGTAAACTGTCAGTAGCATGCTGCATTTATCTAGCAGTAATGTGGCATGCCATATGACATACCGGTAGTTATGTCATGCCTGCCCAATGAGAACTGCTCCATAAAGTGCATGGGTTCCACCTGAAGTTGGACTCTAGGTGCATGCCTTGTACCATGCTAGTCACAAATCAGTCTCCAAACCATTCCAGCAGAAACCTTGGCTAATATTTCCTAATTAGTGCTTAACCAGTTGTGAGGTAATTGGAAAACACTTGCCATGACTTTTCCAGCACATGGGTTGACCTCGGACCCCCTTAGAGGGACAGAAACGAGGAAAAATTCCTGTTCCTACACAGGAAATCAGGACTGGAACTATCACTCTACCCACTACACCACCACAACTATGGGGAAAAGCTTTATCAAAGACAGTTCCTCAGGAAAAATATACTTTATTAATTCTTATCGTTCAATACGCCAACTTTGCCAGCTTTTTCAAACATCTCTAAGGCTGTTCGCTGAATAAAGTGTTGCGCAGTTTCTGAGCTTGCCTTATATGAACATTCAGTTTATCCATTTGAAATAATCATGTACACTATGAGTACTTTGAAAAGCTGTGTACAGTGACTCCTCCAAAAAGTATTCATTTAGCTGTATATTTTTTTGTAAAGTAGGTCTGTGGCATGTGAAAAGATGTGAATACAAAATCTGAATGGCCAATGCTATGGAAAGTACCTCAGTAAATGATTTTTAGTGACAAAAAAGGTTAACAAAATGGAAAATCTCATACAAAAGCTATTTCACAAAGCACTCATTAACTCATATTTTTGACATTTAGAGCTTTCGCATGCTTTAAGTTGCAGAAATTAACTGCTTGCAGTTGTCTGGGCATAGAGGTGACTAAATCTGCTGTGGCAGAGGATGGAATTTTGTTCCATTCTTCTTGAAGAGCTTGCTTTAAGCCTTTCTTCTTAGAAATGGGTCTTGCTGTGATGTTCTGTTCCAGCACTTTCCAAAGATTTTGAATGAAATTAATATCTGGGCTGTAAGGAGGGTTGTTGAGTTGTTTCGGTGTGTTGTATAGGAGCCACATCCTCGTATTTCTAGCCGTACGCTTCGCGTTTTTGCCCTGTTGAAAGGTGTAGTTTCTTTGGAGACCTATTTTTTCGACACTAGCATTTGTATTTTCCGTTAAGATATTGACACATATCTTGTGATCCATTGTGCCCTTTATTAAACCCACGATATTCGCTCCCATCTGACTGGAATATGTTATATTTACTTTCATCAGAAAATAAAACTAAAATGAAGACTCTACTTCTGATTTTTTTTTCACTGAGCCAAAATTTCTTACGAGAAACCAGGTTATTATGTCGGTACTCCTTGCAGGTATTCGTGACTGTGGCGACGCCTAACTTCTTGCTCCTCGACTCTAACTCCCCAGCCAACATAGGAGCACTGATTTTAGGATTTTTCCTAAATTCCTTCACGATAAACCTCACGCCTTTGTCGGTCAACGAGCGAGGACCTCCGGTTTGTGGCTGGTTTCTCAATGTTACGGTTAAGCAGAAGCGGTATATTACCGACTGAACAGTCAGTCTAGGTCTGCCGATTGCTCGTAAGAGGATTTGCATTTATTATGCAAGCGTGGAACAAGTTTTGTTGCAGTTAGGGTCGTCCCACTAGCCTTATGGACCATGGTGCAAATTGTACTATCCCGGCGCCGCTAAAAACATGTGGCCGTCTGTGGCTGCGGAGGTTTGATGCTAGTGTATACCGTGGGTCAGCCAACACTAGGGCGCGAATTTTAGACTATTCAGATGGTGCAAGCTTTGTATAGAATTTTTTAATTTTTAACCTTGTTTTTCAATAAAAATGATTTGCTGAGGTGCTTTCCTCTTTATTTTCGATTCTTTTCACGTGCTACAGAATTAGTGTTTAAAATGTATACAGGTAGACGAATACTTTTTGGACTCACTGTAAACGAAGCAATTCCGCGGCTCAAGCGAACACTTGACGTACGTAATTGGGCAATGCCTACCAGCGTGATTGATGCACCACCATCTGTGTGCCAGGCCGAGAACCTAATCTTTCCTCTCGTACTATCTGCGCTCACTGCCAAGTGTTGCAAGTGCGTACTGGCCATTGTATGCCAGGCACAAGAGGTGGCGGTTGCTCGTTGCAAGTGTTGTAGGAGCAAGTGGAGTAGCGGCGTCGCGACGCGACAAAGTGGGGTCCCCAGGCCGGTAACGGCGTCGGCGTAGCTGGCCCTGCCACGCCCGTGGCTCACCTTGGGAATTAGCCGTGGAAATACCGGCTGCTCCAGGACACGCTGCCGGAGACTCCGTCCGCCCGGCTTGCATAATAGCATAATAGGCCGCAGGACCTCTGCTTCAGCACCATATTTCGTGCTCCTGTGCTTCCTCTCTATACGACGCCCCGGCTCAGTAGAATTGTAGAGTAGGGCGGTGGAAGACCTAATTACGTATATCTGTAACGAAATTGAAACTGAGTGGGCGGTCATGTAGCCAGGTGAATGGATGGTACATGGATGCCAACAGTTAATAGAATACTGAGACGATCATCCAGGGGAAGGTATTCAGATGATATTACATAAAATGCTGGAGCAATATGGCTGTGTAAAGATGAAGAACACAGTGCGCGAAGTCAAGAGCAAGTCTTTGTCCAGCAATAGATGTCAAATTTATGCTCCTGCTGCTGCGGTGATGACCGGGCCGCGCGGTCTGGTAGTTTATCGCCTCTCTTATATTCGATCAAATACTAGCAATAAAAATTTCAGTCGCTTACAGAGCTGGAATAGTCTAAGGTTGCGTTCACAGTGGTATCGGCAACGGTAACATCGGTCGGCAACTTGGTCACGGTCTCATTTGCCAGTTATTGGCGAGGTCGAAGAGGTAAGGTTAGGTTAGAATCTATCCTAAGTATGAAGCAGGTTCGATTTTAACCTCCAACAGTGGGATGGATACCACGACGCCTCTGTGCTTGGAGACGAGTGCTGCAATGCTTTTAAAAACATACTGAAAATATGTAAATGAGCTATATCTGTCCCGAAAAGAATGTGACGAGTACTGTACACTTTGTCTTCAATCTTTATAATTACCAGTCAAGTTTTACAAATATATGAGATGAAGGAAAAAATACCATGCCACAAATGTTAATAACGCTTTAACTTTGTGAAGCCACGAGCCACGTTCCTTTCTCACCACCAATTAGCGTCAGAAAGGGGTGTCACCTTTGAAGCTAACATGCTGTCTTACATATCTATATGCGTGTATTATGAAAATGTGTAGTTCCAGTGATACACCACACTAAGGATCTCTCAAAAATACGCTGCCCAGAATATGGTTTATTATGCTACAGTGGCAGGATGTGCACAAAGTTTTTGTCAATGAGGCTATGAGCACATTATGGTTAATTTATATGGTGAAAGGAGATATTTCCATTGTATGGTGCACGGATAAAATTTCTGTGTGAATAAACAAGTTTATTTAATTAATGAAAGGTAGATTCGTGGTTTCACAGCGGTTCATTTTATTCTAAAAATGGTGAAAATTAGTATAGTACTGGCAGTATATGCAGATAATCAGATTCTAGTACCGGAAACTTCACTGCTCTTTAACTCTTGCCAAGAGGATTTGAAAAAGCAAGTAACAAAATTTCTGGTGACAGTATTATTTCAGATTCAGGGAAGCTTTTAATAAAGAAAATCAAATATATTACAGTGTCTTCTAGTGCACTTGCACGACGCATAGCTCCAAATTCTGTGTAGAATAAATTAAAAATTTCGTAGTACTTGGGGTGCAAGAGTGAAAATATTAACGTTTAAATTGGTTTTTAAGACATCGTAAACAGCATCCAAAATATCGTACAAAAACTTCGCAACTGTGCTTTTCAGAACGTCGTATAGGACTAATTATCGGAAGATGGAATCGCCATACGTCACATATCAGTATGTCACTTCTAGTTTTACTTGATGCAGAACTGCGTCTTTGATGTGAATTTCAGATTTATTAATAGAGCTCGAATCACACCTCTACAAGTATTCGAAATCTGTTTTGCTGAATTTATTTGAAGTTGTGCAGACATACTTTGTGGTGTCACCGCCAGACACCACACTTGCTAGGTGGTAGCCTTAAATCGGCCGCGGTCCGGTAGTATACGTCGGACCCGCGTGTCGCCACTGTCAGATAGCAGGCCGAGCGCCACCACACGGCAGGTCTAGAGAGACGTACTAGCACTCACCCCAGTTGTACGGACGACTTAGCTAGCGATGCAACACTGACGAAGCCTCGCTTATTTGCAGAGAAGATAGAATAGCCTTCAGCTAAGTTAATGGCTACGACCTAGCAAGGCGCCATAGCAATTGATAGTTATCGTATGAAGCAAGTCTCATCAAGAACGATGTATACAAATGATGGATTAAAGTTAAGTATTCCAGAAGCTACGTACTTTTCTTTATAGCATTCATTACGTATCCTGTTTCAGACCTCACGCCATCCTGCGTGAGCTTATAGCGTGCATTTCGGTCTCCTCAAACCACACTGTGTCGGCACTTCTGTCGACACATCATACGTCAATTAACTTTCAGTGACTGTTATTCAGTATAATTGTGGAAGACAAAGACAAAGTTTACAAAAATGAGACTAAGTAGTATTAATAATGTGTAGACAGCTAATGTCCACCTACCACAACCTAAAAAGATCCATTGCAGTAACTTTAAGCATAAAATTCGCTATCCTTGTCACCAGAACAAATTTTTTTTTCGAGGTTATACGTAAACTTGAAATTTCGGATGAAGATTTTGCCTATTTGTGCTTTCCAATAAATCTGCGATTTCAGTCCATAGTTTCCTAACTCTATCCCAATTATTATATTTTCATCCTGAGTATACCACAAACTGCTCCTTTGACTAAAAATGTCAGTTTCTCACAGTCCATGTTTCGTGTCGTGTCTGCCATTATAACAAAAAAGGAAAGAAAGAAAGGAAACGAAAGATTTGGATTCCACCGATTGTCGTCCGAAATCTGTACGCTCGGGCGATGAGATCGACTACATTGTGACCGCGCTCGTAGTGGCATACTTATGTGAAAAGATCGGCCAATGTTGGTCGTCCGCGTTATCCACTGACATCGGTGCCACTGTGATCGCAGCTTACCTGGGAGTCATGAGCTGCACAAGCGTGCTTCAGCGACCTCTACAATCAATGTTGGATGTCGGCCAGGTACCTTACATCTGTGTTTGCGTTAATTTGTAAAATTATCTTAGTGATGTGTAAATTACAAACTATTTTGGGTCTTATTGTAATTTATTTTCTGGCCCAGTTTCAAACCAGCTCTGTCAGTATCATTAAAATCCTTCCGGCTGTAATGCCGCGTCATCTTATAAAATACTAAAATCAACTAAACGTTTCGGCAGTCTTGCGGCGGCCCCCCGCCTCCTGGCAAAGATCAATTAGCAGAGGAGTGGATTTTTGTAAAGGTGACGCTAGACTTCTGACGGTGCATTTTTCGTAATTTATTGCTCCTAAATAACGTTGATGGGTGGTAGGAGAGGGGGAATGGATATTTGGCAGATTATTTGTAGTTTACACGGCTTGCTGGCAATAGGCAGCAATTGGAAGGCTTATGCAACCTGGCCATAACGTAGGTTTATTTTAGCATTTTGTGAGATGACGCTGTAGTTCAACCAGAAGGGTTTTAGTGAGATAGGCGTCGCCCGCGGAAGCCTCTGTATTTATATTAACTCTACCAAGCTCTTTCTTTTGTTTTTCATCGTTGGGGAAGATGCCAGCGTGAATGTTTTGCTGTTACCGTCCTCAGACATAAGTTACGTGTCCATCTACACTGAAGAGCCAAAGAAACTGGTACACCTGCCCATGTAGGGTCCCCGAGAGCACGCAGAAGTGCCGCAACACGTCTTGGCATGGACTCTACTAATGTCGGAAGTAGTGCTAGTGAGAATTAACGCCAAGAATCCTGTAAGGCTGCCCGTAAATCCGTAAGAGTATGAGGGGGTGGAGATATCTTCTAAACAGCACATTGCAAGGCATCCCAGATATGCTCAATGATGTTCATGTCTGGGGAGTTTGGTGGCCATAGGAAATGTTTAAACTCAGAAGAATGTTCCTGGAAGAGTCGTATCTAGACGTATCGGGGGTCCTACATCAGTCCAGTTACACACGCCCCACACCGTTACAGAGCCTCCATCAGCTTAAACAGTCCTCTGCTGACATGCAGGGCCCATGAATTCAAGAGCTTGCCTCCATACCCGTACACGTCCATCTGCTCGATACAATTTGAAACAAGACTCGTTCGACCAGGCAACATGTTTCCAATTATTATCGACAGTCCAATGTCGGTGCTGACGGGCCCAGGCGGGGCGAAAAGCTTTTTGTCGTGCAATCATCAAGGGTATACGAGTGGGCCTTCGGCTCCGAAAGCCCATATCACGATGTTTCGTCGAATAGTTTGCACGCAGACACTTTTTGATGACCCATCATTTAAATCTGTAGCCATCTGCGGAAGGATTGCACTTGTGTCACATTGAACGATTCTCTTCAGTCGTCGTTGGTTTCGTTCTTGCAGGATCTTTTTCCGACCGCAGTAATGTCGGAGATTTGATGTTTTACTGGATTCCTCATATTCACGGTATACTCGTGAAATGGTCGTACGGGAAAATCCCCACGCCATCGCTACCTCGGAGATGCTATGTCCCATCGCTCGTGCGCTGCCTATAACACCACGTTCACTCACTTAAGTCTTGATAATCTTCCATTGTAGCAGCAGTAACCGATCTAACAACTGCGCCAGACACTTGTCTTACATAGGCGGTGCTGACGGCAGCGCCGTATTCTGCTAGGTTAGTCAGACCTTAATTGCTTTCTAGTTCTGTTATTATTAACAGAGTTGTGTTGACAGGTGGATTATTACTGGAAGTAAAAATGAACTACCATCTCTGTTGCTTTCCTACTTAGTAAGAAATAATCCCATTACAAGTTTTGAAACGACACTTTAATCTTCAGACGACTATTCATGTTCATTTTGTATCATCTACATTGTGGTGTTCACAAGATTTCGGCGGTTCTGCCTGCAGTAAAACTTTCTTGCAGCTGGTGACGGTGTCTTACAGCAAACACCGATACTGGAAAATGGATTTGTCATTTTTAACAGACCTAATGACGAGCTGGAAGTGCATAACTAGCTTTGTAAGTGGATAAATGACTTCTTTTGTGTTACTTATGTCAAGATCCCTTGTCGTTAACTGATTTCGTTTTCAGATGTACGCGTACTCGGCAGAAATGGCGAAACTTTAGGGTACAAAATTTATAGAAAACCCTCTCATACACATGCACAAATACCAACAAAGGGAAGACAGGTGATCATTGTTGGACTAACCTAATAGAAGTTGAGAACCGAGCAAGTAAACCCACCCAAGAAATACACTTCGATTACAGCTTTTAATGCGTTGTAGTGTAAAGCAAGATGAGTGAGAGACAGTATTTGTGTGTCCATATGACCGTTAAGGAGGTGAAACAGTCCCTTTGTAGAAAAAAAAAGTTTAGTATTTCTGAATAAATACCGTTGAGACAGTAACAACTATGAAAAAAATTTTAAAAAGTTCTATAGTTAGTCGTGGACAAAACGAGCGAGACCCCTCGCCTCTTCGTTATGCCGATCCGCATAGCTTTAAAGTCTGCTACACAGCATAACAGGCAAGGCGACGAAGTGCTACCAACATACTAATCAAGTTCGCTCAGCTGATGTGCTGGAGAAGCTCGCGCTCCGAAGACGCCACAGCATCGTCTGCCACCACTTCGTGAAAAACGAAATACCTCAAGTATAAGCCAATGTGTTGTATTCGCATATCTGTGGCTATGACTTGGATCTAAAGTGTGGTTAGGATATTACGTATGCCCAGGTTGCGAATCTAACATCATGAATAAAGACAAGGGGAAATGAATTAGGCGTCCTTCCTCTTCCGTAACATCAGATATATTTTAGGTATTCTTTCTTAAATAAACTGCACAGAGAATCATTCACCAGAAGTGAATAACTTTTTAGTAACAGCGGATGATAGTAACAGCTTGCCGGCGCGGATTAGCCGTGGGCTCAACGGCGTCATATCCCGGACCGCGCGGCTGCTTGCGCCGTCAGTTCGAATCCTTCCCCGGGCATGGATGTGTGTTAGGTTAGGTAGGTTGAAGTAGATCTAGGTCTAGGGGACTGATCAGTTTGGTGGCATAGTTCTTAGAGTCATTTTTTGACCTTTAGTGTAAATTTTCTTTATACAAACGGACGTATCTATAGATTGCGTTGACATAGCTCACTTTTTTACACCTCCAAGGGACCCTATACCGAAGGAAGTACGATACATTTCCGCTTATTATGTCCACCCGTACTCGAGGTTAACGGGTTTTAAGGGTTGGGTAGACAGATTGACGGTCAAGAAAGTGAGACTAGTAGGGTTCCATTTTTACCGATTTTCGTGACGAAATCCTAACAAAGAAAATAGCTACCACAGTTACCGAAGATGAGGGCCGCATAATAATTCCGCCTACTCTTTATTCTAAATGTTCTAGTTGCAGTCGATACATCAGCATATTAATCGTAACTACGCTTTCGATCCAAATCACGTTTACAGGAATGCAAATAAAATCCATTTGCCTATACACGTGGTAATTCGATCCCACTATTAATACCACCGCGTTTTAGACGTGAGCATTCCCATTGCTTGCTACCTTAAGGAACACTTCGGCTAATGAACGTTTTCTGGCTGTGGCACGTCTAATGGAGAAATCTAAACATTGTAGAATACGTTTGGCAGCTACGTCGCCGTTTGTTTCCTGGGGTGGTGCAGAATTATCCTACTAAATTTACTCGCTAGTAACAGTTTGTTGTTATTTCGATAAACATCCAGAATGATTGTCTCATAAGCGGTGACATAAAGATAGACAATTCATATTTTTGAGTCCAGAAAGCTCTGTGCAACAGAAACTGCAGATAATTTTGGCATTTTCATTGCGAAATTGCCGGATTATTCATGTCTCGGGTAATCATAGAGGGCTATTTGCCTGGGTTGTCTGCTAGCGTAGTGAAAGGTATTTGCTACTGCAAGGGAGGTGCCGGCCGGAGTGGCCGAGCGGTTCTGGGCGCTACAGTCTGGAACCGCGCGACCGCTACGGTCGCAGGTTCGAATCCTGCCACGGACATGGATGTGTGCGATGTCCTTAGGTTAGTTAGGTTTAGGTAGTTCTAAGTTCTAGGGGACTGATGACCTCAGCAGTTAAGTCCCATAGTGCTCAGAGCCATTTTTTTGCAAGGGAGGTCTGGTTTGTTTTCGGTTCTAATCTCGTTGGAGGCAGATAGACTATCAGTAAAGGAATTTTAAGAAATTCTCGCACCCCGAATACGCTTTATTGCTACATTTATTCTGTACCGGCGCCCCATGGATGTCGATATAAAACTCGTAGAATGTCATACTTGTTGCTGCCTTTTTTCCGCTTCTGTCAATGACTGAATTGACTTAAGTGTGGCACTGAATGATTTTAAACTGAATTTCGTTATGATTCTTCACGAATTGCTAAATTTGCACACTTTCATGGTAGGTCAGCAACGGTAATCCAGTATGACTGGTCTGAACGTTGGCACAGACCATTTCGCCGCCGAATGCGCATTATATTTTGCTAATTCGTAACGATCTGGGATACTTTGTCTTACTAACACGGTTATGTTATCTCTATAAGCTGAAATTCATTTTTATTAGTACAGTTCATACTAATTAGCGTTTCTTCTTTCATTTATGTCTTATACTTAGGTGTTGTGATTAAGACACTACTCAGCATTGATATAGTCTTACACATGATTGAAAACAGTCACAAATTTCGGATAGTTTTTCAGTTTCACGTCTGTGCATAGTATGTTGGTAGCACTTCGTCGCCTTGCCTGTTTGCTGTGTAGAAGACTTTAAAGCTGTGCGGATCAGCATAACGAAAAGGCGAGGGGTCGCGCTCGTTTTGTCCACGCCTCTACCTTACAACGGTGCACCAAGATTTGTCGAAAAAGTAATTTTTTTCGAAATCCCCTCCCGCTCACTATTTTATTTTTTATTTCGACATTTTACTGATAGCGAAACGTGTATAATCATTACTACCAAATTGTCATATACGATGAAGTGGTGTTCCAAAGACGTATGTGCTTATGCGTGGTGGGCGAAATGAAAGTGCATTCAGCAAATATTTTTATTTTATTTATTTATTTTTGTTATTACCCGAACAGTTCTACACTTGTGCTATTTAAGACTTTCCCGACGTAGTAACTGCTTCCTTGGTTCGCGGGCGTCGCGTCGGATAATGTCGTGGAAGCCGCACAATATTTCACTAGACAGCTGCTCGTTGTCTTCAGGTGCTGACTGACGTGTTACTGCAATGGCTCGCCAATATACGGTATACGCTGGCTCGCTAGAGAAGCGCAGGCGCCAAGGTTTAAGGTTATAACGTCATCGTAGACGAATCATAGAGCACGGCGACCTCCAGTGGCCCCTGCCGTACAAACAGGCCACGGGCTTCTCATTCGCGACGCGGGAAAAGCGCGGTCATAAATAGCGGCATAGCGTGCGTGCGGGCAGCGTGTTGGCGCCCAATTTAAATGTGCGGACATTGTTTATTCGTATGTGTTGACTCTGATTCGTTTGACTGCGGCCGACGATGCCTTACTACCGCCAGTGCTGGTTCCCATGCCTTGCTGAGTTGAAATTCCTTGTCTCTATTGATCAGGTCGTTACTTATATGAATTTTGACTGCTTCTTTAAGGTGGAATCCCAGTACGTGGAAGCGGACGAAAGGATCTTGGTCTCTCCGTAGTTCATGCTGTGTCCCGTGTCAAGACAGTGTTCAGCCACAGCAGACTTTGCTGGCTGACCCAGGTTGGTGTGACGTCTGTGCTCAGTACATCTATCCTTAACAGTGCGAAATGTCTGGCCAATGTATGATTTACCACACTGGCACGGGATTTTATATATCCTTGGTCTCCTTAGACCTAGGTCGTTTTTAACAAAACCCAGCATAGTTTGTACTCGTGCTGGAGGGCGGAAGACACGTTTTATTTGGTGTTTTTTGAACAACCCGCCTATCTTAAAGGACACGCCGCCAACGTAGGGTAGTAAAACCATCCTCGCGGAGTTTTCCGTTTCTTCTGGCTGTTCTAGAGCTTTAGTGCGAGAAGGTTTAAATGCACTACGGATCTGTATATCAGAGTACCCGTTTTGTGCAAACAGGAGCGAAGATGGCTAAGCTCTGCTGATAAGCTCCCTGCATCAGAGATAATTCTGGCCCTAAGAACAAGAGTCCGCAACACGCCACTGCGTTGAGATGCGTGACGGCAGCTCGTAGCACGTATATATAGGTCAGTGTGAGTCGGTTTGCGAAACACACTGTGACCCAAGGAACCATCTTCTTTTCTGTGGACCATGACATCAAGAAACGGGACCTCACCCATTTTTTTTCCACTTCCATGGTGAAGCAAATGCTGGGATGGAGGGAGTTTAGATGTTCCAGAAATGCAGGAAGCGTTGCTGCTCCGTGTGGGCAAACAACAAAAGTGTCGTCCATATATCTACACAAATATTTAGGTTTCAACACCGCTGACTAACGTGCTTTATCCTCTAAGTCTTCCGTAAAAAGGTTAGCTACTATGGGATACAAAGGGCAGAGCAGAGCAGTGAAAAGGTTGGACGTGTCTTGTTAGGAATGTATAAGATGAACATCAACAAAAGCAAAACAAGTATAATGGAATATAATCGAATGAAATCAGGCGATTCTATGGGAGTTAGATTTGGAAACGAGACACTAAAGTGACGGGTTAATTTTGCTATTTTGGCAGCAAATTAACTGACGGGCCTAAGTGCAGAGGATATAAAATGTAGACTGGCAATAGCAAGAAAAGTCTTTCTGAAAAAGACAACTCTGTTAACATCTCATAGCAATTTAAGTATTGGGGTGTGTGTTTTGGAGATACGTGTGTGGAGTGTAGCCGTTTACGGAAATGAAAGGTGGACGATAAGAGGTTTAAACAAGAAGAGAATAAAAGCTTTTGAAGTTTAATAACACAGAAGATTTCTGATGGTTAGTAGACTATCGAATAACTAATGAGGATGTACTATATCGAGTTGAGGGATTGAGGGACATAGACTTTTATGACATAAATTGACTAAAAGAAAGGATCGGTTGATAGGACGTATCCTGAGGCATCAAGGAATCGTCAGTTTAGTAGTCATGGAAGTTCGAAAACAGTAAGCAGGTCCAAATGGGTGTAGGTTGAAGTAGTTATCCAGAGAGAAAAAAAATGGTTTGCACAGGACAGATTAGCGTGGAGAGCTGTATCAAACCAGTCTTCAGACTGAAGACCACTGCAACAGCAAAATACTGAAATTACTAACGCATATAACAATGAGAGTTTGACTGGGACAGAGGGGTGGAGGGCGGGATTCTTAAGAGTCTAAATTAGTGCAGAAGAGGAATCTGGTAGCCAGGCACAAACGCAACACCTTCTCAGAAATGCTATCTTGTAGCGTGAGACTGATATGTCTGTTCACGTTGCTGAGCTGTCTGCACGTCAGGCTGACAAATGGAGCCAAGGATTTTTACTTTGTACATCTGGGTCGTGGTCACCTTACTGTGAGCAGGAGGAATGAGGAGCTATTTAAAAGTGTGGCGGACCTGATATTAACGACAAGAGGAGAAAATATGCCGACACCATCGGCATCCAGTACTCCCAGAACCGTCACACAGTGACCGTGGCAGAAGATTAAGGAACCACTAGTCGGTCGGTACAAGTCATGCCGCTGAGTTTGGCAACACAGTGTCATAAATTGCCTGACGAATCGTCCCTAGTGTCGGAACAAGGAGAAACTGCACCAAAGCTGCATACATAGTCGCACTCGATAAGGCACAGAACACTTATTACTTCTGTTTACTACAGAGTTTAAGCTTTGTGTGGTCGTAAGAAGGAAGGATATTGCTGTGTGATACACTGCTACTTGAAACTTACAGGCGTAACGTATGTTCGCTGAAACACTGGAGAAGCATAGAAACTGGTACACATGCCTAATATCGTGTAAAGCCCCCGCGAGCACGCAGAAATGCCGCAACACGACGTGGCATGGACTCGACTAATGTCTGAAGTAGTGCTGGAGGGAATTGACCCCATGAATCCTGCAGATCTGTCCGTAACTCTGTAACAGTACAAGGGGATGGAGGTCTCTTCTGAACAGCACGTTGCAAGGCATCCCAGATATGCTCAGTAATGTTCATGTCTGGCGAGTTTGGTGGCCAGCGGAAGTGCTTACACTCAGAAGAGTGTTCCTGGAGCCACTCTGTTGCAAATCTGGACATGTGGGGTGTCGCATTGTCCTGCTCAGTTGCCCAAGTTCGTCGGAATGCACAATGGACCTAAGTGGATGCAGGTGATCAGAAAGGATGCTTACGTACGTGTCACCTGTCAGAGTCGTATCTAGACGTATCAGGTGTTCCATATCACTCCAACCGCACACTTTCCACACCATTAAAGAGCCTCCACCAGCTTGAACAGTCCCCTGCTGAGACGAGGGTCGATGGCGCATGAGGTTGTCTCCATACCCGTACACGTCCATCCACTTGACACAATTTGAAACGAGATTCATCCGACCAGGCAACAATTTTCCAGTCGGCAACAGTCCAATGTCGGTGCTGACGGGCCCAGGGGACGCGTAAAGCTTTGTGTCGTGCAGTCATCAGGGTGCACGAGTAGGCCTTCAGCTCCATAAGCCCAAATCGTTGATGTTTCGTTGAATGGTTCCTTACGCTGCCTCTTGTTGATGGCCGAGCATTGAAATCGGCAGCAGTTTGTAGAATGGTTGCACTTCTGTCACGTTGAACGATTCTCTTCAGTCGTCGTTGGTCTCTTTCATGCAGGATCTTTTCTCGGTCGCAGCGATGTCGAAGATTTGATGTTTTGGCGGATTCCTCATATTCACGATACTCTCTGGAAATGGTCGTACGAGAAAATCCCCACTTGATCGCTATCTCGAGGATGCTGTGTTCCGTCGTTTGTTCGCCGACTATAAAACCACGTTCAGACTCATTTAAATCTTGACAACCTGCCATTGTAGCAGCAGTAACCGACCTAACAACTGCACCAGATACTTGTTGTCTTAAATAGGCTTTGCCGACCGCAGCGCCGTATTCTGCCTGTTTACATACGTCTTTATTTGAATTCGCATGCCTATGCCAATTTCTTTGGCGCTTCAGTGTATTTCCACCGTTGTCAGCCACGTTTTGTAAAAGAATGTACCTGCTGTGACATTATCTTGCAATGTTGTGCCATTTGTATGTGCAAAAACACCAGCACAGTCATTACTTATCAGTAACAGCTCTTCGATGCGTTATGTTTTACTTTTTAGTGACACAAGTGAATAAGTGTCTCAGTGGCTAGAGGGTGTCAGGCAACGAATTCAAAGGTATGTGGGTTCAGTCATCATGCGGTCGGAGGATTTTTTTTTATGTCACGTATCGCATCTTTCAGTCCTGGCAAAGATTTGTATATCGACGTTGAAAAACAATACCGCGTAACTGACTCTGTCGATGTGCCGCGTTCAGCCAAATGGGCGCACAGCCCAGCCCATCACCTGTTATTGCAAACTACGGTTTACTAGTTTTGCTACAGTATATAAATGGCGTAGCAAGTGGTAGGATTACCGGTCGGACTAGTAGCATTGGTAGGAAAAGGAACATAAATGAATGTGTGTGAAGCAACTGAGAGTCGGCGACTTCCCTTTGTTTTTTGTTTATTTGTTTTTCAGATAATTAGAACCACAGATCGTTCAGTGTTAGTCCAGTGTGTAGTCTGTATTCCTACGAAATATAAATTGCATTTTATAACTAATAAAAATGAGTTGATCGCGCAAATTTTACGTTTGTATGTAACCAAAGCAGTCATTTTTGATGAAAATACAGTTTACATGCTCAAACATAAAAAAATCTATATGATTTTTGTTGTTATTTTGTATCCAATAGAACGCTCTTCATCAAAGGCAAGTTTTCTGCTATAACCGATAAATGCGAAAGTTGTTTATGAAGAACAGAAACATGTTTTATTTAATCTCGTCGACATATCTGATATGTTTCTATTTTGCGGATTTTTTTAAAAACTTTGCCTGTGTTTGGGGGATTGTGTTTTCTATCGCTATATGATAAACCTGAATTTTTTTAAATTTTTAATGCATCTCTGTTTGATGTTACAAATCAACATTTTTCGAATAAAACCTGAATCAAACATTGACATTTTCAACTTTGCCATAAACACAGTTTATTTTCAGACAACAGACAGGAGAATAACTAAGTATAACAAAATGTTCTATAGGTGACGCAGCTCTTTATTGATCCTCATTCAGTTTCTAGACGGTTAACCACTTCTGGTTTCTGGGGGAATCTAGTAAGACACTGATCCATCCGCAAACAAAGGGATCTAAGTGAGGTAACGCCCGATAGGTATGCAACACGTCTAACGTTAAAGTAATGTGGTTACGAGCTTTACTGACCAAGGCTACTAGAAAACCTTACGTGGTCTACGTTTGTTTTTCATGGTCTACAGTAGCCTACGGTAGGTTTACAACTCTACCTGTTACCTTCATGTTGGGAATCAGTTCTTGACTGAAGACATCAGTTGATGGAAATGCACTGCGTTTCACAAGACGATCTTTTCACCGAGAAAGAAATCGGTGCTTACTTGAAAGTAGCATACGAAAGTGATGACATGCTTTTGAGATTGATTGACAGCTGTCAGCCACTGCACGAGTAGCTGATCCTCTGTACGTTTCCATTCATTTTCCACAGTTTTCTACTTTTACAACCACTCTACGGACAACAGCATCGTTGGCGAACAGCCTCACGGACCTCTGTCAATGACAAGACTTTCAGGTCACCTCTGGGATAAGCGTATCTTCCAATCTGCCACAATTAGCAGATGATACGTTTGGCTTAATCGAGTATGTTTGGCTTCACGGAGAATTCCAAGTATCGTCAGGTCTCCGTTCATGAGGTTCTTACCTAGCATAAATGTTAGAAGCGGCCCATGATGATGTTAATTGAAACAATTCGTGATAATTGTTGCTCAGTGGCTAAGTAGATTGTCGTAGGACCACAAATCAAAGATCTTCCGTTCAGTCCTGTCGATTCTAGGATTATTTGTGTTACTTATTTCTTCTTTCATCTCTTGAAATTATTTTTCTATGTGGAAATCACGAAGTTGCACGGTGGTTCGGAGTCCACCTTAAACTGTAGGTCACCCTATATTTGTCTGGGTCATTCAGCTCAAAAGTCGAAGGACCTCAGCGACGTATCACCTCAACAGGGCCTTCGCAAGTAAAAGTACCGCAGTGTTGTAGTCAATGTCGTGGATGGGAACAGTTTTACCTTAATCTAATGGGATATGGCGACGCACGTTGAAGAAAATCTGTGCTTGCTGCGTCAAAAATAACTTTCTGAGAAAGCTTAATTTAAAACTTTGAAGAAAAGTGCTACATTGAAATTTTACGAGAAAATAAGCTAGTTATCGAATTAATGCTTACCATTATATCTCAGAATACTGTTCAGTTGCACTTTCTGTATTTCATTAGGCTGAGCAAAGAGGAGCGCTTTGAAACTGTCAGGCTTCCTTGTAGTTTGTTAACCATTATCAAGTTTCCGTGATGGGGTAGTAACCCTTCGCTAACCTCCAACCTGGAGGTCCAGTGTTTTTGATTTTGGTTGGGTTGTTTTAGGGAAGGAGACCAGACAGCGAAGTCATCGGTCTCATCGGATTAGGGAAGGATGGGAAAGGAAGTCGGCCGTGCCCTTTCAGAGGAACCATCCCGGCATTTGCCTGGGGTGATTTAGGGAAATCACGGAAAACCTAAATCAGGATGGCCGGACGCGGGATTGAACCGTCGTGCTCCCGAATACGAGTCCAGTGTCTAGCCACTGCGCCACCTCGCTCGGTTTTGATTTTGGGGTAACCTTCCTGTAGATAAATTGCTTTCCTTCCAGCTGTCGACGTTCACGTCCCCTTTCTTTAAAAATGTGTCAGGTGAAGTATACGGAGTGGAATGGCAGTGTTCTGTGACACACACATCATCTTCTTCATCAGCGAAGCCCTGCTCGGCTTGGGACATTACCAATAGCTAAGCTCTCTCCCGGCGTGAATTTTAGCATCATATCCACCCCGGCAAGAAAAACGGCATCTTTAGTATGTCCATGAAACACACGTGTGAAGCGTCCCAACTTGTAGGTAATGTAATGTAATTTACTGCCAACAATGTTAACTTGAAATTTACAGGAAACTTGTATTATTTCAATCTTTTGTAGAAATAATTTTTCAAGTCGTGTTTCCTCAAGTAGTCATTGCATTTTTGATTTGTGTCAGTGTTCTTGCCGGCTTGCAAATTGATCATGCAAAGCTCTCTGCCCACATGGGCAGTGCTACTTTAAGGAGGTGTCCACTGGAGGAGCAGAGATCAAAGCGAGGATACAAGCCGGAGATCATTTGTATTTCCGTCTCAGTCAGCTTTTTAAGTCTCACATTCTGTCAAGAAACTTCAAACTCCAGCTGTACAAAACACTGATCCAACCCGTAGTGCTTTATGATTGCGAAAGTTGAAGTGTCCGGAGAAAATATACCCGTTTCCTAGTGGGACGTCTTGATGCTTAAGAAAGATCTGTGGTTCGGTATAACATTAGATGCTGGGGAATTGGGGATCTGGCATAACTGTGAGCTAGATGAGACCTACAACAGCCCAAATGTAGTAGGCCTGATGAGAACGAAACGGCTTGTATGGGCAAGTCATGCCACTCGTATGGACATACATCGATGGCCTTTCAATTCCACTCATTTTATTTCCTGAAGTAGAAAATCATTAAATAGGCCAAAGGAAAGATGGACGACTTGGTGCAAGTCGAAGTAGAGGGTGACTGGCGGCAGGAAGCAGGAAATAGAATTCAGTGCAAGAGAAGCTTTGGAGGTACGCGCGGTGCTCTGGGTCTGTTCGCGTAAAGTAAAAAGGCATTCACCCACGGGACGAAAACATTCGTGGACGAGGATCTGATGACGTCATAGTGTGCAATTCCACGCTCCGCTACGGTGCGAAGTGTGAAAGGAAGAATCTTCCATGTCATATTTCAGCCTGGTGGCCAGTCGGATGAAGAATCAGTTTTACGTCAAAGGTAGAACTTTGGAGACGGCGTATTGTAGTACAGCATATAGAGTTCAACAGGCATTTGGTGGTTTTTGCATTACAGCGTGCGTGGAATGAATATAAGCTGTTTGAAAGCACCAGCACATTGATGTTCTCTGGAAAATGAGTCGTTTTCGGTACGATTTGTAATAATTAAATGAGAGCAAACTACATGTCGGTAGTTAAAAGCCTGCCATATTTCATGCTTTCTGTTTTATTGACTTGCGTGCTATGGGAGGATACTGTTTCAGTGCTACGGCACAGTGATGATCTATCACAAGCACATCGTTTTTGATACAGTTTTTCATAGTTAAGTTTCAAATAATGGCGTCTGTAGTGACAGCCTTGACACATTGTACGAGGTGTGTGAGAAAAGTAATGAGACTGACGACACTGCGAGCGATCTGCCAACGCTGTGTTGTTGTTCTCGTGTAGACCGGGGTGTTCATCCCTTCCAGGTGCTCAGTGTGAGCTTCAGCTTCACCCAGCCATCACGTGATTTTTGATAGCGCCATTAGTGAAATTGTGTTTTTGTTGCGTGTTAGGAAAATGGAACAGCGATATTTAGAGCAGCGTTATGCCAACAAGTTTAACATAAAACTTGAGGAATCCGCGAATGTGACCACTGAAAAATAGAAACAGGTCTATGGGGGATATTCCCTACCAAGAACACAAGTTTGTCGTTGGTACAAACCATTTTTGGAAGGCCGAGAACACGTTGAAGGTGAATCTCGCTTAGGGAGACCTTCAGCTTCAATACCTTGCTCTTTTTTCGCAGTGCGGGTATCGTGCACAAAGAATTTGTTCATCCAGGACAAACTGTCAGTCAAGTGTTGTACAAAGATGTGCTTGAGTGGCTCAGGAAGAAGATGAGTCGAGTGGGACCGGACATTGCAGAAAAATCTATGCTGCATCATGAGAACACCCCATGTCACACGGCCACTTCCAACACGGAAATTTTGACCTCAAAAGGCATTCTTCGTGTTAACCCCCTCACCTCCCCCTCCCCCTCCCCATCCCCATCCGCCTGATTTGAGTCCTTTTGACTTCTTTCTTTTCCCGAAATTGAAATGTTGTAAAAGGACATAGTTTAGGGCCGCGCGGGATTCGCCGAGCGGTCTTGGGCGCTGCAGTCATGAACTGTGCGGCTGGTCCCGGCGGAGTTTCGAGTCCACCCTCGGGCATGGGTGTGTGTAAGGTTGTGTAAGCTTAGGGAGTGATCACCTTAGCAGTTAAGTCCCATAAGATTTCACACACATTTGAACATAGTTTAGGTACTCTGGAGAGCATTCAAAATAATGGAACCGACATGTTAAAGACCCTATCATTTGAAGCCTTTCAGTGCTGCTATCTTGACTGGGAAAGACGGCAAGCCGGTTTATAGCTGCCGAAGGGAAATACAGTACTTTGAAGGAGACAATATTGTTGTTTCAAAAATAAAGATTGGTAGATAAAAAAATCAGTATCATCACTTTTCTTACATACTTCATATACCATATAACTGTCGCCCTGATGCAATATTTAAGCCGTGGCGTAGTTGATAGTAACAATGAGAAGTAAACAAGACGATTTGGAATCGACGAACTTTAAGCAGCAAACAGAGAAATAAAAAGAAATGCGCTACTGTAGTGTATAATTATTTATTAAACCCAAAACACACACATACACACAAATGAAGTCGAAGGTAAGTCAACGCAGAGCCGGTATCGAGAAGTCAGTGACGGGCGGGGTAGGGGAACGGGTTCAGTCGACCCTGTAGGAGACGGCGTGTCCGGGGTTGTTCACCACCGTGGTGAGGGTCGCCGTCCTCACGGCGGGGGCGGCGGCGACGACGGCGGGGGCAGCGACGGGGGCGGCGTAGGCGACCGCGGGGGCGGCGACGTGGGCGGCGTAGGTCACTGCCGGGGCGGCGACGACGGCGGGCGCGCTGTAGGCCACGGCGGGGGCGACGACGGGGGCGATGCCGCGCTTGGAGCGCGACTTGACGGCCTCGACCTCGGCCAGGTGGGCGGCGCGCGCGGCCACCACCTCGGCGGTGTCGGCGACGGCGGTGTGGACGGGCGCGGGCGCCACGGGCAGCGCGTTGCTGGCCACGCGGTAGCCGAGCGCGTCGGCCACGTAGTCGGCGCGCACCACCTCGCCGGTGGGCGCCACGTAGCTGTAGCTACCGATCTTGTTGCCGGCCGCGTCCTGCACGGCGGCGTGCGCCTGCAGGGGCTCCGTGTGGCCGTAGCTGGCCTGTCCCAGCTCGTCCTGCGCGTGGTACTGCGTGCGCAGGCCCACGGGCGCAACGACGCTGACGGCGGGGGCGGCGGCTACAACGCCGTGGTAGGCGGCAGCGTACGGCAGCGCGCCGTAGCCCAGCACTCCGGCCACCGGGCTGTAGCCCAGCGTGTTGTACGCCACCGGCGACACGAAACCGGGCTTCGCCAGCGCGCACGCGGCCACAGCGGAGAGGACCACCTGCATGCAACACACACCACACCACTCAGCTCCCAACTTGTAATGGCCCCATTGTGTGGCTCCGTGGCCCAGTAGCAAATTGTCACGCTGCGAAAACAAACGGCTGGAGTTCTACGTTCATACTCTGCAGAACGGTACTTCGTTTCGTACCAGTTATTACAGCTTCTTCCTGTTCCATCTATGTTTCGAGCGCGGAAAGAATGTATGTTTAAATGCCTCTGTGCGCGCCGTAATTAGTCTAATCTTGTCTTTGCGATCCCTACATAAACGATTTGTAGAGCGTTGTAGAAATTTTCCAAATAAGTTGTGTGAATGAGTGATGTTTGTTCTTTCGGGCATGTCCGGGCGCTAGGTGGGCGTGTTGGTCAGCCGTTAAACATGCCGAGATAGTCGGCGCGTTTGCGATAAACGCTGTCTGGGTGGCGCAGTGGTTAACTTGACTTCCTAGTAAGCAGGAGAACCCAGGTTCGAGTCCTGGTCCGGTACACATTTTCACTCGCCGCTGATTGCACATCGCCGGCCGTGGTGGCCGAGCGGTTCTAGGCGCTATAGTCTGGAACCGCGCCACCGCTACGGTCGCAGGTTCGAATTCTGCCTCGGGCATGGATGTGTGTGATGTCCTTAGGTTAGTTAGGTTTAAGTACTTCTAAGTTCTAGGGGACTGATGACCTCCGCAGTTAAGTCCCATAGTGCTCAGAGCCATTTGATTCCACATCCACAAGTCTCAATGCAGCTGATATCCTTAGTTCCTTCTCTTCCATTTACTTCACCCCCCCCCCCCCCCCCCCACCTTCAACTTACATAATTTCTGAGTAAGCTCTCCCGGGATTGTTTGCGTCTATCTTCAGGCGTTTGCCAGTTTAAGGGAGCTGCACACGTTCAGTATTTATTCACAATGGTAGTCTATCGAACCTTCAATATCTTGAAGCAACCGCACGCCACAGATGAAATTGACAAAAACTGACAGATGACTGCGCGGTTCTACAAGGTTAAGATGCCGAACACTCAAAAGAAAGCGTGTGCTGCAATTATGTTACTAGCTTGCAAGCAACAGAAAAATTGCGAAAAAGGGGAACTGTGTCCGATAATGGTTGAAGAAAAGAAGCGACAGGTCAAATGCTAATTTACTGGCAGATCAGAACCACGTATTCGAAAGATTCCGTGCAAGTTGTTAACGATGACAAGAGGTAAAATAGAGAAGCAAAATACGTTAATGTGAGAGGCAGTTGCAGTCGACGAGAGATTAGGAATAATGAGATTGCTGACAACAGGCAGATTATTCGAATGCTCGAAAAAACACAGTTAATAAAAGAAACACAGTTAATAAAAAGTTTATGAAATAATATCTGCCTGCAAGGATATGTTGATGCAATTAACATAAAACATTATTTTTACGTTTTCTAAAAAACTTGGTAAAATTGACACGCATTTCGCAGACCTCTTACTAGTCAGTGCAGATATATGGGGTATTTTTTGAAGTGAAAGCATTTCTCCAAGCTGCTATTTGATTCACCAACATATACTACCTTTTCAAATAAGTAAAATGAGCGGTGTCATAGAGAATCCTCCGTTGACTATCCTAAAGTGGTGTCTACAATGATTACCCTCACAGATGTCCATTAAAATTGTTTTGTGTTGAAAGACAACTTGAAGAATTAAATCTGAGGTACGATATGCACAAAGCCGAACTGTAATGATAAACAGTGCACACTAACGCCGTGTGGCTGGTTCATGAAGCTGTGTCAATACCCGAATGGAGAATATTGCAAACTGTCATTTCTCGACATCGCATATTCAGTAGATATTGCCAACACTAAGAATATTTCGCGAGACATCATACTGCTCCTCAGTATTTCTAGTATTGACAATACGTAGATACGCGCCCTGAGACGGTCAAAATAGTGATGATGGTTTGACAAAATAATTGAAGGTCTGAGGGTTTCTTGAGTTTCTTCGGCCGCTCTGTGACTCTCTCCCTTGGGGCAGAGAAGCCGGTGACTATTTGTGCTGCCCTTCCCTGTATACGTCAATGTCCCCTGTTAATCTATTTGGTATGAGTCCCATACACTTGAGCAGTATTCTAGGACAGATCAACAGTGTTTGGTGAGCAGTCTCTTTTACAGAATGACCGCATTTCCCTACCATTCTGCGCATCAACCGAAGTATGCCACCTGCTTTAATTACGAGTGAACCTATGTGATCATTTCTTTTCACAACTCTACAAATTCATGCATCCAGTTATTTGTACGACTTCGCCCGTTCCATCTTGGCGCATTGATATTATAGAAAAATTTTACAGTTCTGCATATTCAAAGCTAGTTACCAATTTCTGCACCACTTAGAAATGTTATCAAGATCTTCTCAGTAGTTGTGCTGATGCTCCTAGGGTTTTTTTCTCTTACTTATTAATTCTTTCACCTCTGGCAGTGATTTCTTAATTTTAAAAAATCCGGAATTATGCTGTGCTTTGGCGTCCACGTTGTACTGTGCTTTCCAAACAAAAAATTGCCACAAGCATTGAGCACAGGTTCCCGATCTAAACTCCATGGCAATTCGAAGTTTGTTACTTGATGTTTATAAAATAAGTTTATGCATAATGCGCGTCAGACAAACATGTAAATTTAACTATTACATAGAAAAAGCACTGTGCTTGTCCTACATTGACTGGCGTGTTTGCTCGTAGCGATGCCGAGCGAGAGATAGTAGCAAAATATTTTCAGTAAGGACAGCAAAAAAAGTTGCATGATGATTGTAGACTCGAATACTGAAAGGCTTCGGTTAGTCTCTAACCTGTGGTCCTTATGATTTTAATTCGGCACCTCACGTTTGTTCAGAGTATTTCCTTTACTAGGAATATGTGTGTGGTATTGGGTGAGCAGCACATGGTGTTTTAAACACTGATATTGCTACTGCAGGCTTTACGATTGACTGTTAAGAAAGGCTAGTACCTGTAGCATTACGATTGAATGGAAATGGTACTCCACATTGGTTATGAGCATGAAATGATTACCTTTTAAGGTGCACTACGTTGTACCCCAGAAAGGTATAATCGGGATAGATGCTTGCAAAGTGTTCTGTCTCGAACCGATCTGCAGGGATTTGACACGATTGAAGTTGAGCGAATTTCCAGCCTTTACATAGAATTAAATATTCCAGCGATAGTGATCTCATAAAAGATACTGTGTCTTCGAGTAAAATAGTTGTCAGTCATTGGTAATCATTCTTCGCTTCGTTATCTGTGCGTCATTTAACTAATGTGCACACGTTTTGTGGACGTAACGAATCTCACACAGTGCACTAAAAGTGTCTAAGTGTTTCTGAAGAGGTCTGCGTTAGATACCGTACTTCGTGTTTTTAGAAAGTTTTTACGAAGTCATTTATTCAGCTGAAGTTCTCTGGGATGAATATGCTCCATTGTTGAGATAATGTACCGAAATTTATGCGCTGAACCTGAAAAACTACACTGAAAGTGCTATAAGCACCTGAAAGGTTTCATTTTGTTTTGTTACATTTAGTCGACGTTGCTTGAAATAACTACGTGATACTGCAACTTTTTTTAGGTGTGTGTGACATTTAATTTCTCCTCGTGTCTTCTACAATCGTTGTTTATGGCGAAGAATTCGGGAAATCAAAAAGACTCATTTGCCGTACTATTATAATAATAATTTGCTGAAATAGTTGACAGACTCCAAAATTTGTCACTTTTCGCGGAAGCTGCTACCATCAGTGTAAATGATGTCCCTCTACGAATATATATAAAAGTTATTTTAAGAGAACTTCACTTCCAACTTCAGTGAGATGTAATCACACGAGCAAACAAAAGTGGCGGAGTATACCGTCGATGTCCCTGCTATATTAATTACTCGATACATATGACGAAGCTTAAAACTTAACAGCGTAAGCGACGACACTTACCAGGAGCTTCATGGTGTGTTTTGTGGTGGACTTTGCTGCCGTAAAGTGCCTCACATTCGGCTGACCACACCTTTATATACCAGTAGCATCCAGTCCACACCCATACGCCAAGGTCGGCCGCTGGACCTTGCAGTGAAACAGAGACTTCCTTAGAGTTCAGGGACCCTCCGCTGGAACTGGACCTGGCGGATTGAATTCAGATCCCCACTCCTCCGTCCCACCCCTCGCGCGTCATGCGGCGGTATGTTCTTACTATAGAAACGACCTACTTGGAAGCGTAACTTCACTTTCCGTACTGTCGTTCCACTTTGTCTTCTTCATTGAAGGAGTTCATATATTGGCAAGTGCTTTGTTGCATTTCATTACTTTGAACAAGTAAGTATGTTAGCTATCGGTTTGCTGCTGAGACAGCGTACATTTAACCATTTTTGATAGGCTGTGAATGAAATTCGAACTAGAGATGCTGGAGTTACTGGAAACACAATGGAGATCTGTGTTTTGGACGACATAACCGCTGAAATAATGCGTAATCTGCAGCGCTAATGTAGCTGTGTGTAGAAAACTGACTAGATGGCATTGGACTGTTCTACCCTTAACTAAACGTCTGTCCGCTTGCTAATGTCGGTGTGCTAATTTAACTAATCGCCTTATTAATCTGAAAACAAATACCGGGGAAAACTATGGTGTAAGCTAAAGAGTTTTCACGGATAGTCGCGGTAGCAAAACATGTCTGTACCAAACAAACAGCACGAGTTTAGTATAAATGACGAGTACGAAAGAATCACGTGTGTGAAGCACGTACCGTTTCCGCAAACACGAAATGTTGCAAATTGTGAACGTAGTCGAACAGGTCGATTCAGTCTGCCTAGATGTCTGACCTCCTTTAGATACTGTACCCCGTTCTCGCTGATGATATAGATACAGCCGCACAGAGTATCTTCACTAATGTGTGATTAGTGCTGAATGTTTGATAGTAATGTGTACAGGACACTGAAAATTGCACGCGAGCGAAATTGATATCGCCGGTGCCGCAAGAAAGCCTAGAGGGATCTTTGACATTCTCAGTATACCGGATGATCTTGATATCAATATATGTGGACCTGGCTAACGGTGTTAACCCAAATGAAATTCAGTGGAGTTAATTGATGGTGTTGCCCTGTTTCCCGTGATTTGGCCTCAAACCATTCGTTTTTATTAGTAGCAAATGAAAGCAGACAATCGTGAAAACCTTGTCTAAAAAATTACATGCTTCTTAGACTGCGCCAACACTTTAAAATTAGACATTTTGTGTTTCATCTTGGACCATTACACCGCTACTCGAAGGAAATCGATTGAATTTACTAGAGTAATCGAATGAATTTACTAGAGTGACATCATCAAAGACCAGAGTGACTCCTGTGGTACATTGATGGGATGAAATAGGGCGTACCACATATAGCGTACCACATCAGTCCAACCAGTTCAAATGCGTCAGGCGGAATGGAAAAAAAAGCCGCCTCCATCGATCCAGAAACTGGTAGTTAATTTGTGAAACAGAATAAACTTTCTTCATGGATTCTGGGTGCTACGTTCCCATTCTTATGAGATGATGACTATCGCAATCATCTCAGTAGGAATGAAAGGAGTGTACGGTTTAACGTCTCGTCAACGGCTATATCATTAACCGTAATAGAATGAGGATTGGGAATGAAATTGACCTTACTCT
This sequence comes from Schistocerca serialis cubense, assembly GCF_023864345.2. NCBI lineage: Eukaryota > Metazoa > Arthropoda > Insecta > Orthoptera > Acrididae > Schistocerca > Schistocerca serialis. The sequence goes on from NC_064639.1 coordinate 761,116,020, forward strand.
GTACAACGTAACCATCCCTGCATTTGACTTGACCGATTTTGATAAAACGCGGAAACTATAATTCTGGGCCGCGAGGTTTGAGGCGCCATGTCACGGATTGCGCGGCTACTCCCGCCGGAGGTTCGAGTCCTCCCTCAGACGTGTGTGTGTGTGTGTATGTGTGTGTGTGTGTGTGTGTGTGTGTGTGTGTGTGTGTGTGTGTTGTTCTTAGCGTAAGTTTATTTAAATTATTTTAAGTAGTGTGTAAGTCTAGGGACCGATGACCTCAGCAGTTTGGTCCCTTAGGAATTCACACACATTTGACTATAAATCTGGAATACTGGACGGGATTCTGAACTGCGCTCCCATAGGTGATGCCAGAGTCTTTATTATTGCTGCTCGCTTGGTTACAACCTCAGGAATCTAAAAGGGATGCTGTTCTGTTGCAATATCATGAGCTTTATCGATCATGTATAAGAAAGCAACTCCAATCGGACGTGAAAGAGTAGCGACCAGACGACGTATTTCGTAGCAAGTGACGAAAGAATATTGTCACTCCCACGTCAATATAGATGAGAAATTCGCCTTGTATTCCGAGACAAAGCTGTTTTCTACGTACACATTCCTTGACTTCGTTAACTCTCAAATCCAGATCACGAGCGGCTACGCTACAGATCTGTCACCAGAGCATCCATTCCAAGACGAAGCTGCTTTTTTCGTGACACATGGCTTTGCCGACCCACAACGAAACTGTCACCTTTCCATCTAACCTGTACCGGGGGCTATGCTACAGATCAGTCCGTCACCACAACCTTCATGGGAAGTAAAGATCCTCGAATCCAATAGCAAGGAAGAGAATCGTTCCACTTTCGGCTCAAGAAATACACTACTGTTCGTAAAAATTTTTGTGACAGCCGAACCACTTCGTCCGCCATGGAAATTAGAGGGTGCTTCGTCTAATTTTCTTTTAGCGATTGTTTATCATTCTACTGGTAACTAATACTTTATCATTTTGGCGCGCTACTTCAGAATATAGCAGCCAATCACGGAGAAGGACCACAATTTAGGCGGTCTTTCTCACGATACAGGTACCGAATAAACCATCTGTCAGCGTCCTCCACATACGTCATCTTCCTACTGCGACCCTCTCAATTGCTCTAAGAACAGAGTCTTGTAGGAGAATATGATGACTGTAAAGCCAGAAATATTAAGAACGCTGAGTGGCAAAATGGAGTGTTTTTGGACGAGTCCTGCTTTAACTTACCGTACAGTAATGACCGCAAACTTGTTTCGGAAGGCTGTGTTTAGTAACTGCACTGTCATCAATAGTACTTCCATTACTATCGCACAGAGAAAGTATTGATTGTGTCTTGGCGCTAGTATACTTTACGTACGACCAGAATCTCTTTGGATTTTGTGTCAGGTTTCGAGACAAAGTTTTGTTGTGGAAACTCTTATAAGCATCTTGTATTGAAGCCAGCGCTAAATGTCGAACTTCTGTAGTAGGAGGCCAGTCTTGGGAGGGGGGGTCTTGTGTTCGTTTAAAATGGCATGCTGTTTTCGTTGTTTCTGTAATAGTATCCTGACCTGTTTTGTGTACCATAGGGGATCAGCTCCGTTGTTAGTTAATTTGGTATAAATCTCTCAATTGCTGTTGATACTATTTCTTTGAATTCCAGCCGCATCTGGTCTGCACTTACTTTGTTAATTTGGAAGTAGTGGAGATCGTCTCTCAGGAAAGCGTCAAGCGAATTTGTATCTGCTTTTTTGACTAGGTTTCTTTTTCGTTTATTTTAGGAGGATCTGGAAGCTACAGTATTCAGTCTCACTACGACAACGCTGTGTTCACTAATCCTTGCATCCGTTTTGATGCTCGTTATTAGCTCAGGATTATTTGTTGCTAAGAGGTCAAGTGTGTTTTCACAACCATTTACTATTCGAATGGGCTCACGAACTAATTGTTCGAAATAATTTTCAGAGATGCGTTTAGCACAATTTCACATGCTATTTTATGCGTACCTCCGGATTTTACGTCTATTTTCGCGGACGTATCGACGATAAATTGAAGTCACCACCACCTGTAATTACCTCTACCCATACTGGCTCACAGGAGCTACAGTATTTACTTCAATTTCGCTACAAGATAAAGTACTACTAACAGCAACAAATACGCCACCGCCAACCTGTATTTAGCCTGTTCTTTCTGAACACTGTTAGGTTCTTCGCAAAAATTTTGTCTGAACTTACACTGAACAGCTGTTTTACCGGATTCCTGATATTAACGGTACATTGGTGAAATGGTCGTACGGTTTCGAACTGCAGGTTCATCATCAGACGGTTGCCCGCTTTTAAAATTACGTACCGGGTGATCGAAAAGTCAGTATAAATTTGAAAACTGAATAAATCACGGAATAATGTAGATAGAGAGGTACAAATTGACACACAGGCCTCGAATGACATGGGGTTTTATTAGAACCAAAAAAATAGAAAAGTTCAAAAAATGCCCGACAGATGGCGCTTCATCTGATCAGAATAGCAATAATTAGCATAACAAAGTAAGACAAAGCAAAGATGATGTTCTTTACAGGAAATGCTCAATATGTCCACCACCATTTCTCAACAATAGCTGTAGTCGAGGAATAATGTTGTGAACAGCGCTGTAAAGCATGTCCGGAGTTATGGTGAGGCATTGGCGTCGGATGTTGTCTTTCAGCATACCTAGAGATGTCGGTCGATCACGATACACTTGCGACTTCAGGTAACCCCAAAGCCAATAATCGCACGGACTGAGATCTGGGGACCTGGGAGGCGAAGCATGCCGAAAGTGGCGGCTGAGCACACGATCACCACCAAACGACGCGCGCAAGAGATCTTTCACGCGTCTAGCAATACTTTTTTTTTTTTTTTTTTTTTTTGGTTCTAATAAAATCCCATGTCATTCCAAGCATGTGTGTCAATTTTTACCTCTGTATCTACATTATTCCGTGGTTTATTAAGTTTTCAAATTTATACTGACTTTTTGATCACCCGGTACTTATTTGATTTATCAGAGAGGGTCAGTAGCGTTCTCAGACTGTTCGCTGATAAGGCTTTGTCTATGGAAAAGTATCGTTACTGGATGACTGAAAGGAAACGCTGAACTAAAAGAACAGTATTTCCAGTTAGTGAATGCCTGGTAAGTATCCTATGAGTGAAGTGCAAGAAGATGGCGATAAATAAGAGAAAAAAACTCGATAATATCGGATAGCAACTTTACTGATAAACGTCTATAAGCTCGTACACCAACACCGTATAAATACATACGAGTAATTCCATGCAGCGTTGCGAAAGACGTGAACACGTGAAATTAGTTGGGCAGGCGAATGGAAGACTTAGATTTGGAGTAGAAATTGGGGATAGGGCTATGCTTTTCGTAAGAAAACTCCGTACGGTACGCTGGTGCAACCTGTCCTCAAGTACTGCCTCGGTGTTTGGCGTTCTTGTCTTGGACGCCTGGTAGGAGGTGTTGAACGTTTTCCGAGACACTTTGGTAGATACTTTAACTTGTTAGTACAGGACATGAAAATTAGACAGGAACGAAACTAACATCGGGCGTGCCTCAAGAAAGCACAACTCTGGTACCGAGCAAAATTAAATGGCTATCTTTATATGAAGTCCGACTTTTTTCTCAGAAACTATCGAAGTTGTAGTTTAATGAAACTGACCATAATTGGTACGTGTAATGTAGAGTGTGGACTTCGGGCTGTGTTTTTGATGTCGAGAGGGAGAGGGAGAGAGAGAGAGAGAGAGAGAGAGAGAGAGAGAGAGAGAGAGAGAGAGAGAGAGAGTACTGCATGCTGCCAACTCTCCTTCCTTTGCTGACTAAAATTGGCGATAAAATTCTGTTACCGGTATTCGATTGCTTACTTCCTGCTCTAGAACCAATTAACTTACGTGCATACAAGCGACCTTTGTTACGTGAGGGGCATGGGGACAGTTTGTGTTAAGATTTCACTGTGTTTCAAGATACTACTTAATCCTCCTTTTCCTTCCCTTCATACCACAATACACTGAATTCTGGATGAAAGTAAGCCACTGAAATCTTTCTTACTTCTGAAGACACTAGACTTCTATTTGGGAAACACAAAGAATTAGTTATAGTTCAGCTGCACTAGATATTATTGTACTGGTAAAAAAGGAAGGTTAACAAATACCATTAAAGAAATATACTAAAATTACGAACCACACGCTTTAGTAACAGAGCAGCCATGCACGTGCGTTTTTGTGATAATAGCGTTCATTGCATAAGTGTTAAAGCCGCCATACTAGAGAATGTTCTACAGCTCTAGCCCATCGCAGAGTATGTATTTTGCTTCATCTCCGTTTTCACCTGTTTCTTTCACACTTTTTCGAACGACATTAATACATAACTTTTATTGTATGTAGGCGAAAGCCATAAATGCTGGCCGGCCGGTGTGGCCATGCGGTTAAAGGCGCTTCAGTTTGGAACCGCGTGACCGCTACGGTCGCAGGTTCGAATCCTGCCTCGGGCATGGATGTGTGTGATGTCCTTAGGTTAGTTAGGTTTAATTAGTTCTAAGTTCTAGGCGACTGATGACCTCAGAAGTTAAGTCGCATAGTGCTCAGAACCATTTGAACCATAAATGCTGTATAAACATAGAACCAAATGTAAATAGATATCACCTCAGAGCAGAATTGTATAGTGTGCCCGTGGAAAGATTGAAGGATATAGTTATAGTATTGTTGTACCCCTAGCTCTGAAAAATATCTTAATATGAATGTCAGAAAATACTGTTTAATGTGCAATGTATCTAAAGTTTTCTTCATTACTGATGCAGGGAAGTCTGTTAAAACGGCTCTGCGCAATCTAAGTGCCAAGTTAGCTTAAGAAGTTTTGTAACACCATTACAAAACAGGTTCTTGTCATTCTCCAAGTAGGTTAGCTACACAGCTTGTATATATTCGTACGCACATGTATAGAGACATCGTGAAAAATGTGATCCATTAGTTAAACAATGTAGAATACGCAGTAGTGGGCTACAAATTAACAGTAATTAAGCACTTACATGTCGCAGATACTTTGCTACCTGGTATATATATATATATATATATATATATATATATATATATATATATAATACCTCTAACGCTAGCTTGTAGCAAAATATTTTTATTTTGTAATATGACGAACGGCACGAGCCAGTTTGGCCACTGACGTTAAGGAAGAGTGTTTACAATTGGTTAGTGATACCTATGTATCCATTAAGGTATGCAACTTAAGGCATTGTGTCCTGTACAGACAATTGTTTCTTCTCCTAACTTATGTTACATTTTTTATATTGCGCCATTGTACAGGGAATTGTTTTTCATACTTTCCCGTGTTGTGCAGGGCGGCTATAATTAACCTGTCACTGCTTGAGCCAGTGTAGGCGGAAAACTTATGTACCGTATGAGTACATAGCGTGATAGGAATTTTGTTCAGACTGTGCGCTGCAGGATCTGCGTCGTTATTAATGTTAGTGGCATGACTTTGTTACGCGCCGGTAGGGATGAAACACAAGCATCAGTGTGCGTTACGGTTGCAGGCAGTGAGCACGGGTCTGAACAAGGAGAGCAGGGCTTTACTCTTAAGCAAAACAATATCAATAATGCGGCTGCTCTTCTCGAGTAGCGGGCGTTGAAGAAATTTACGGAGAGGTCCTCTTTCTGAACCGGGGTAGAACGTGATTCGAAAGCTCGAATTGACTGGCGATTTGAGAATTGCTCCTGGGAGAGGCCGACGGCCAATTGCACCATAAATAACTGAAGAAGTTACCGTTGCCATGGCTGAGAATGCAGTGTGCAATCTTCAAGGAGTACACGAGCGGTTACCGACAGGTGAACATTCCATGGTCCATTGTTCGAAAAGTGCTGCAAACTGTTGTGAAATGGACGCTCTAGTGCGGTTCCAGGCTGTCTTGAATGCAGATGGTCATCGCAATGAGCAACTTTTGCAACCTAGAACGTAAATAATTAACAAATGTTACCCTCTCGTGTGGGAATTAAAATGTGTTGCTTTGGGTGGGATATTCTTTATCCCTTTACCTCATGTCTTTACAAATGTTTCCACAAAGTTCGATTGTCGTACGATCACTTGTTTTTCATGGGTGTCCTATCAAGTAGCGAAAGTTTAATTATAACGACGTTATATTTATTCCACAGATCTGATAATGATGAGAACGAAACGTATCATAAGGAGTAAAAAAATAGAAATAAATATTGGCGATCAAGACAAGAGTAATTTATTAGCACCGAACATGGTCGTAGATTCCCTAAAGGACTTCATGTCTAACCAGGTTTCCGCGAAATATTACACGCCTTTCTTCAGGTGTACGCCATATCAGATATTTCCGAAGTTCCTGTGCACTCGCTCGAGTCAAACCAACCTATGATAATTTGCGCCGCTCTTCTTTATATAGGGCCTGCGTATTTTTTCCTTCGTTGTCTTAATCCTGCTAGTCGATGTTGGTTCCACACAAGAACGAAGATCACTGGGACAACGCGAGAATACCGCCTTGCTGTCCATGACAAGGTCCTTGTGGAGGTTGTTTCGCATTGCTTTCGTGCGATCTATTATGAAGTCTCAAGCCTGTATCCCTAAATTGTGGATGCCTGTGACAAGTGCGTTTGTAGTGTTGTGTTTGCATTGTTACGGATGAGTGTGGAGTGAAAAGGAGAAAAATGCAGAAACCTGACACATAACCTGCTGCTTTGCAATAACCCAAGGAGTGACGTGGAGGAAGACCTCAACCTCAGTAGTGTTTGATGACGTCACTATGATACACTGCGGACAGATCGGAAATTTAATACACGATATTGGGGTAATGTCTGATTATCCTAAACCTCATACCGCTACGTATCTTCCCCCTGCAGACCAAATACTGGCGACGAAAATTTTCTCCGCTACCTAGGCTTGTTCAAATTCGACCCGCTCTAAATTCGTCACAGTCACCACCTACATCTCACCGGCGTGCATTAGCGACCCCAGCTGCGGAGGCGTAAAAATGTTCAATTAGGTACCTCTTTCGTAGAGAGATTGCAGCTTCTCTGTTTCTTATTCATGAAAACGATGCGGACGATTGTACGTTTTAGATGACAGCTTGCGCCATGTGTGGTCGTATTACAAACTGAGACTAGTTTGAGTTTGAGAATATAATAAATCTAGAGGTTGTGACTAGACGTAGCTGTCTTATATGACGCATTTTCATAATTTTGCAAAAACAGACATAATGTCTGATGGGATAGCAGCAATCAGTGATTGTATAATGTTACTTATAATCCGTCTTGATTGCAAATTTTTTTTTATTTTCATATGACCGATTTCGGTTCATCCAGAACCATCTTCAGATCTGATATTTCAGTTACAGGAGTAACCCGTCCACATGCACCAACTTTCACATTATTTGATTATTAACATCGTAAGATAGAGCAATGCTAGATGTCTTAGAGATGAAGGTACGTCGAAGGATCGTTGGCCCAACCTGTGTTAGAGGGAGATGCACACTGTTTATAAAGATCCACCTACTATAAGAATAGTCAAATCAGTCAGATTGAGATGGGCGGGGCACGTGGCAGTAACAAAAATGTTAGTAGATGGAAATCCATGGGATCAAAGAAGTGGAATGAGCCGAACCAGATGGATATATGGAGATATGGCGGACTTGCAGGAAATGTGCTGTAAGGGATGGAAACCTCGAGCGTTGGATCGTGGTAACTTGCGGGGAACAGGTAACGAGGCCAAGGTTCACAATGAACTGCAGAGTCACAGAAGAAGAAGAAGAAGAAGAAGAAGAAGAAGGAGGAGGAGGAGGAGAAGCGCCTTCCGTTGGTCGTTACATTTTTGCCCAAAAGCGCAATGTTATCCGCAAGACGGATCTTTTGTAAACTTTCGTCATTAATTGTTATGTGATTGCTGTCAGTTTTTGAGAGTTTCTCCATCGGATTCTCTGTATAGACAGTAAATAGTAGTGAATAGCTCCGCGTAAATAAAAGCGTAGTCGTGAAACGTAGCCAGTGCGATTGTAACAGTTTGCCCCGGAGAGCGGTGTCGACACTGTTTCTTGCCGCGCCGCGGGGCACTGCGGCCGATTCTCTTTTGTCTCGGAATGCGGGCAGCCCAGCCCAGCCGGCCTGTCGGTCTGTCTGTGACTGCCTGCGTGCGGCCATTGTCAAGGTCTCGGGCGTTGGTTGGGCGTGGCTGCCTCCGCTGCTCCGCCCCAGACGCTGTTCTCAGCAGATGTTCCGATTATTTCACAATTAGCTGCTTCTTTTATCCGCAGTTCGTCTGCCGTCAGCAAACAGACGATAGAGGAAAATAAATTACATTTTTACCCGCTTCCAACTATAATTTACAATCAGTATTTGTCAATGAATAAATTTCTCGAAAGTGGTAAATAATTCGATGATATAAGGATCGAGAAGCTAACTACAACATATACGGAAACCAGATAGCAGTTATAAGAATCGAAGAACATGAAAGGGAGCCAATTGTTGAGAAGGGACTGAGACTGGGTTATAGGCTATTCACCATTTTATTCAACTTGTACAATGCGCGAGCGATAAAGAAAACCAAGGAGCAAACTGGAAAGGGAATTAAAGTTTACGGAGAAGACGTGTAGAATTTGAGTTTTGCAGAAGACATTGTCATTTTGTCAGGGACGGCAAAGGAGCAGGAAGCTCAGTAAATGGAATGGGTAGTGTCGTGGGAAAAGGTTATCACATGAATATCTGCAAAGACAAAACAAGAGTAATGTAGAAAAGTTGAATTAAACCAGGAAATTAGTAGAGGATTTTTACTAGTTGGCTAGCCCAGTAACTGAACATGGTCGAAGGACAGACGACATGAAAGCCACGCCGCTAGTAGTAAGGAAAACGTTTTTGAAAATGATATATTTGTTAAGATCGAATGCAATTTTGAGTGTTAGGGAATAATTTCTGGGCGTATTTACCTGGTGTGTAGCCTTATGTGGAATGAAACGTGGGCGGTAAACAGTACAAACAAGGAGAGAATGATAGCTTTTAAATTGCGGTGCCATAAAACAATTCTGAAGATTAGATGGATAGATCGCGTAACTAATGACTAGGTACGGAATCGAATCGAGGAGAAAAGAAATGTATGGTAAAACTAATTACAACAAGCGATCGTTTATAGAAAAGCATTTTTATTTGCCAGTCAGCTGTATAAATCACATTTATTGGACCGGTTTCGGTTTTTTCAACCATCTTCAACTGGAAGAACTGAACGAACAAAAGAAACTATATGTAACATAACATGCTGTTTGTTCACAGCACCACATGGCCTGAGATGTCAGTCACGTGTTTACTATCAGGAGTGTATGTATAATTTTTCTAAGTATTGTACGATTTTGCCAAAAGCTGATTGTGTTGCGTTGTGCGTGTTGCCATTGCTACATTTGGTACGTGAATGTGTCTTCTGTGAGAAATACGCATTTGTAAACGAACAGATGTTATAATTTTGTAAGTACTGCATATGATGTGGTTTTCAGAAGTACAACTCCAATTTTTTAGTTCGTGTCTGCGTGTAGTACATGTAGTTCCGTGTGTATGTTGAGATCTCCCAGCTGATGGTAACTGAAACGACCGAAAACAATCGAATAAATATAATTTATACAGCCGACTGGTAAATAAAAATGCTTTTCTATTAATATTTCACTGCTGTAGTCATTTGCCTACATAAATTCTTAACAAGGGATCGGTTGTGAGAACACATCCTGGGGCATGCAGAAGAGCAAATTTTGTAATGGAGAGAAATGTGAGTGGTACAAATTGTACAGACAGACCGTGACGTGAGTACAGTAAGCAGGATCAAATTGATGTAAGATGCAGTGGTTATGCAGAGAAGAAGTGGCTTGTTTTGATTGGTTAACTTGCAGAACTGCATCAGGCCAGCTTTCGGTCCGAAGACCACAATAACACAATTGCAGGGAATATTTCCGCCAACGAACTCGAAAAAAGTAAAGTCGTATGACATCGTTAACAGAGATGCCCACGAGCGGTTGTTGAGCCACGTAATAGGAAAAGACTTTGCTTCCTTGCGCACTGTGCCAAATTTTGTCTCACGAAATGTATGTTTGTGCCTGTAGTGTATCTCTCCAAAGAGACTATGAGTGCGCATAGACTTTAGTTCGATGTTTGTGTTCTGTGATGATGTGAGAAGGGAGAGGATGAAAGCCGCTACCGACACACAGCTCACTCCCCTGGAATAACGCTAAGGAGGCCATATGGGCTAAGGCTCCCCATCCGACGTACGGATCACCTTCAGCCACACGCGCCGTCCAAGAGACGCTGTGGAGGTCATTGGAGCAAAGTATGGTGATCGTGCACAGTCCGCCATCACCTCCCCCGAACCCCAACCCCCTTGAAGAGAATTACTTCCACTCCCAGGATTTCAAATACACGCCTTCGAGCCAAGCGCCAAAGTACAGTCGTGCGTTAGCGATCTCTGATACAGACGCTGGTAAAAAATTGGAAAAGGTCGTTTGTAATGGAACCATTGTTCCTCCATTCCACCTAGGTACGAGTGATTCGGACTCAGTCTCGTTCGTTCCTGTTGAGTTCTGGTTTTAAGTTGTTGGGGTACTGAAACAGTGAATTTCAGTGTGGCACCAACAGTGTAGCTACGCCATCTTAAAGAAATGGGAATGCTCATATATTTAAAGTTACGTTTATTGCAAATATGTACGTGATGTTACAGAAGCTAAAAGTATGAGCTTTGCAACGGCAGGTAGTGCACATATGTCGAACAACAACAACAACGACAACAATAGTAGGTTGTGCATAAATTCGTAGCGTTTTTGTTTTGCATGTTGGTATTCCGCTTGCTGTGGATTTATTTATCTATTGTCATTTTTTATTTGTAGTTCACTGTTGCTATTTGAGTTTACATATTCCTATTTTGTCATTTGAAGATAGTGAGTGGAGCTCACAAGCATAAAAGCATAATTGTTTTAGACTCAACTCAGAAATTAAATAACATACAAAATCTAGTTTCACAGAAAAGGAATTCCTGGTCACAGCTGATAGTCGGTCTCTTAATTCCAATGAAACTTGTGCATCTAGTTTCATACAACAGTGTTCTTATTGATGTTTAATTTTATTACAGTGGTAGCACGATTAGTGAAGCAGGAGACACGTTTTCTGGGACTGAGGTAGACGGGCATATATACACGAGCTCTTGCCAAAGCTGATACAGCGGCCTTTACGATCAGAATGTTGTTCACGGCCAGCACTAGTGATACACCGAAACATGTACACTTTGCATAATTTCATTCCTTGATGTCATTTGGAAAGATACTTTAAGCCATCTCAGCTGAATTGGGAAGAATATTCTTTAGCCGAAAGAGTGTCATCTCCATGAGCGGTGTTAATTCATGTCATGTAGGGCTGTATTTAACTTTTTCGGTACGTCTACCAGATTGTCATATTTCTGTTCGGCAGAAGGTTCCGCTCAGTGAAGAGAAGATAGAGGAATGATGTTCATATTGCGAAAATATCTGTAACTACTATTTAGGAAAGTACGTAGCCCTCAGCGTACATTGCAAGAGGCTTACGCATGAGTTTGAATGCAGTTAATGACAAATCGTCGCTGTGCAAACCCGTATAGTTCATTGCAGGAATGTTTTCGATCTGCTTAATTGTGTTATGAGAATGTATTCATTAAAATGAATGGACTAGCAGACAGTACTGTTAATTTGATGGATTGTGTGCTCATAGTTTTTCACGTGAGAAGGATATAGCCGAAACTTTACCACATCAATTTCCGTCATTAAAATTTGTAAACTGAAGTGAATTCTTTTTGTTGTTGTTGTACCAGCGTTGTTTGCATTTCAGATGTTAGTAGTTTCATGTTTCGTTATTTTCATTCGTTTTTCCGTCTTGAGTTCTGTGACATTATGTCACTGATACGTTTCACGTTTGGTAAAAATAAAGAGTCATGCCTGGCAACTGTATACTGAACACTAAAAAAGCGATGAAACATCTACTGATGGTTAACCCTCGGAGTACCAAGGAGTGGCTGGGAAGAGGGGTACTTTGTGCCACCTTTTGAAAAAATTGTAATCTAGTCACTTACTTTATATTTTAAAATTTTGAAAGAAAAATTTTTGTTGTATTTAATGAATTCTTCTACGAGATTCCATATCTGTTTTACATTGTTCAGGTAAGCGTAACCCAAAAATGTCAGTCCCCTTAGCAATGTCAGTTTCCCCAAAATGTATTTCGAGGTTTGGAGCTTTAGTTACACATCAGTATCACATTAATAAGTATATTGTGAGTAAAAGTCAAGTGAATGAAATTTACGTTTTTTAAATTTTTTGTGTTTATCGTAAAGCTGTTAGAACACGTTATTGAAAGTGCGTTGATACTAAGAGTGAGCTGAATTGTATTTTCGGGTTATGGACCCTACTCACACATCAGTACCTCTTTAAAAAGTATGCTGTTAAGACAATTCAAGTACACTTAATGAATTTTACTGTTTTAAATTTTTTTTTCGGGTGAGCGTGAAGTAGTCCACATGCCCTTCTTGGCAATGTGATTTATGGAAAATGCCTTGGTATTGCTAGGATTAAGGAAAGAAAATGGGACTGGAAACGTGTCCGTACTATCCGACAACTGAGACGCCTTACTTCTCCTGCTCGATGTAGAACAGCCGTTAGCAGCAGCGCTAGCTTGCGATTCTTGAATCCGTTGCGCAGCGTTCGGATACCAAGCGGGTCAGCGTTCACGTGGTCGCAGACGCGACGACGTCCGTCCTTGAGAACTGGAGCTGCCGCCTGCTCTACACAGAGCGTCGGCTGCCCGCTTGTTACGCCTCCCCCCTCCCCCCGCCACCTTCGTACCCCCCACCACCCTATACCACGCCCATAGTATACATGACACGACCGCAACCACGCCGGAACATTCCTGTCGTGGAATCATCATCGGAAGATGTTTAGGTACTGCTGAAACTCAACTCGCTCTTTTCTCTTATGACTTTCTGAAAACCACAGATCAGTCAAGTAGATGCAATATTTCTTGAGGTCGTAGGGGAGCAACATAAAGAACTGAGTGGAGTATAACGTGGTATACATGCAGAGGCTCGCAAATCCAGATATTCCCTCAGAGAAATCTACTTAAATGCGACCAAGTCAACAGTTAGTTGAGAAGTCGATCCGGTAGACCGAAGAAACTATCAGAAAATGAACGCAGATCAGTGAAGCGTACTTTACGAACAAGTGTCAGCTATTCCAGAAGGTTTCCCTTGCAGTTCTGGTACAGAGATGGATGACACGTCAGTCAGTGGACAACGATTGTTGCCTCTTCCACTGCAGTGCCGTTGTCCAGAGCTTAGTGATCGCAAGAACGAAACCTCAATGTCTTCTAAAATGATATACGAGTATACAGGGTGTTCATAAATTATCTTCAAGACTTAAGAAGACTTTAATACCTTTAAAACAATACTAGGTATTAACAGATGGTTTTCAGCATGTGGTACCTCATAAAGTTCTGTTTCATCAATATGTGGACCCTTAGTGGCACGGATAATGTCTAGTCAGAATTGCAATTCTTTACACGTACGATTCAAGATATCCACGGTGACATGTTCAAATGCATTGCGAATGTATGCCATCAAGATGTCTAACCTTGGTTCGGTACACCGGATCCTTTACAAAAGCCCACAGGAACAAGTCTAGTGGTGTGATGTCAAAGGATCGTGGCTGTCATCATACTGGACTACCTCGCCCAGTCCACCCTGACTGAAAACTTTTCATCTATAAATGGACGGACAGTTAGGGACCAGCGGGGTGATGTCCCATCCTGCAGGAGTATGACTCTAAGTTATAGGTGTTCCAACTGCTGGCACAGCAAACTCTTGTAACATATCCAGGTAAACACCACAGTTGACGGCAGATTAGATGAAAAAGAAAGGACGAATGATAGAACTGTACAAATTGTGCATCATTCCACACCAAACTTTCACCTTTGGACGTCTCTTTCCAGTTCACGTTTAACGTGAGGATGCTGTGAGCCCCATATGTGAACGTTATGACCGTTCATTTTGCCGGATGCATGAAAGGTTGCCTCATCGGAGAAACAAATATTTTCCAAAAAGTCATTGTTTGCATCAGTCTTGCCTAGCATATCTACTGCAGACTGCCCGGTGACGTTTGACCGTAGATTTTAACACCTGAAGCTTTAATACCTGCACCTTGTAGAGATGTAGCCGTAACCTCTTGTTTAAGGCATTGTGCACTTTGATCATCTGATTTCCAACTCACTGGCCGCCATACGTACCGATTTCGTCGTTACAAACGCCTGCCGTACCTTGTTCACGTTGTCATCTGAAACATATGGACGACCCGCCCCTTTTTGTGGGGAACGCTTCCTATTTCCATAAATGATATATGCCGAGCCCGAATGGTTGTCGGGACGGTGTTTGCCTTTTATACCGTACTCGAACGTTTCGTTCCACTAGGGAATCGGACGTCATCTGTATGGACCAGGCCACACACTGAGCTTTCTCTTATGGCGTCCACGTTTTATCTGGTTTTCAAGTTCAATTCTGCGTGAGAATCACGTCACCTGGAAACTATAAAAAACTGTAGGAGTTGTCTTATGATATGTTGAAAGTATTTGTTAATATAAAGTATAGTTTTAAAGTTATTAAAGTCTTAAGCTGTAAAAACAGTTTATGGGCACCTTGCATTTGGGAAAACTGGAAGGAACTTTTCATGGAGTGATGAATCACGTCACATAATCTTGATATCAATATATGTGGACCTGGCTAACGGTGTTAACCCAAATGAAATTCAGTGGAGTTAATTGATGGTGTTGCCCTGTTTCCCGTGATTTGGCCTCAAACCATTCGTTTTTATTAGTAGCAAATGAAAGCAGACAATCGTGAAAACCTTGTCTAAAAAATTACATGCTTCTTAGACTGCGCCAACACTTTAAAATTAGACATTTTGTGTTTCATCTTGGACCATTACACCGCTACTCGAAGGAAATCGATTGAATTTACTAGAGTAATCGAATGAATTTACTAGAGTGACATCATCAAAGACCAGAGTGACTCCTGTGGTACATTGATGGGATGAAATAGGGCGTACCACATATAGCGTACCACATCAGTCCAACCAGTTCAAATGCGTCAGGCGGAATGGAAAAAAAAGCCGCCTCCATCGATCCAGAAACTGGTAGTTAATTTGTGAAACAGAATAAACTTTCTTCATGGATTCTGGGTGCTACGTTCCCATTCTTATGAGATGATGACTATCGCAATCATCTCAGTAGGAATGAAAGGAGTGTACGGTTTAACGTCTCGTCAACGGCTATATCATTAACCGTAATAGAATGAGGATTGGGAATGAAATTGACCTTACTCTGTACAACGTAACCATCCCTGCATTTGACTTGACCGATTTTGATAAAACGCGGAAACTATAATTCTGGGCCGCGAGGTTTGAGGCGCCATGTCACGGATTGCGCGGCTACTCCCGCCGGAGGTTCGAGTCCTCCCTCAGACGTGTGTGTGTGTGTGTATGTGTGTGTGTGTGTGTGTGTGTGTGTGTGTGTGTGTGTGTGTGTTGTTCTTAGCGTAAGTTTATTTAAATTATTTTAAGTAGTGTGTAAGTCTAGGGACCGATGACCTCAGCAGTTTGGTCCCTTAGGAATTCACACACATTTGACTATAAATCTGGAATACTGGACGGGATTCTGAACTGCGCTCCCATAGGTGATGCCAGAGTCTTTATTATTGCTGCTCGCTTGGTTACAACCTCAGGAATCTAAAAGGGATGCTGTTCTGTTGCAATATCATGAGCTTTATCGATCATGTATAAGAAAGCAACTCCAATCGGACGTGAAAGAGTAGCGACCAGACGACGTATTTCGTAGCAAGTGACGAAAGAATATTGTCACTCCCACGTCAATATAGATGAGAAATTCGCCTTGTATTCCGAGACAAAGCTGTTTTCTACGTACACATTCCTTGACTTCGTTAACTCTCAAATCCAGATCACGAGCGGCTACGCTACAGATCTGTCACCAGAGCATCCATTCCAAGACGAAGCTGCTTTTTTCGTGACACATGGCTTTGCCGACCCACAACGAAACTGTCACCTTTCCATCTAACCTGTACCGGGGGCTATGCTACAGATCAGTCCGTCACCACAACCTTCATGGGAAGTAAAGATCCTCGAATCCAATAGCAAGGAAGAGAATCGTTCCACTTTCGGCTCAAGAAATACACTACTGTTCGTAAAAATTTTTGTGACAGCCGAACCACTTCGTCCGCCATGGAAATTAGAGGGTGCTTCGTCTAATTTTCTTTTAGCGATTGTTTATCATTCTACTGGTAACTAATACTTTATCATTTTGGCGCGCTACTTCAGAATATAGCAGCCAATCACGGAGAAGGACCACAATTTAGGCGGTCTTTCTCACGATACAGGTACCGAATAAACCATCTGTCAGCGTCCTCCACATACGTCATCTTCCTACTGCGACCCTCTCAATTGCTCTAAGAACAGAGTCTTGTAGGAGAATATGATGACTGTAAAGCCAGAAATATTAAGAACGCTGAGTGGCAAAATGGAGTGTTTTTGGACGAGTCCTGCTTTAACTTACCGTACAGTAATGACCGCAAACTTGTTTCGGAAGGCTGTGTTTAGTAACTGCACTGTCATCAATAGTACTTCCATTACTATCGCACAGAGAAAGTATTGATTGTGTCTTGGCGCTAGTATACTTTACGTACGACCAGAATCTCTTTGGATTTTGTGTCAGGTTTCGAGACAAAGTTTTGTTGTGGAAACTCTTATAAGCATCTTGTATTGAAGCCAGCGCTAAATGTCGAACTTCTGTAGTAGGAGGCCAGTCTTGGGAGGGGGGGTCTTGTGTTCGTTTAAAATGGCATGCTGTTTTCGTTGTTTCTGTAATAGTATCCTGACCTGTTTTGTGTACCATAGGGGATCAGCTCCGTTGTTAGTTAATTTGGTATAAATCTCTCAATTGCTGTTGATACTATTTCTTTGAATTCCAGCCGCATCTGGTCTGCACTTACTTTGTTAATTTGGAAGTAGTGGAGATCGTCTCTCAGGAAAGCGTCAAGCGAATTTGTATCTGCTTTTTTGACTAGGTTTCTTTTTCGTTTATTTTAGGAGGATCTGGAAGCTACAGTATTCAGTCTCACTACGACAACGCTGTGTTCACTAATCCTTGCATCCGTTTTGATGCTCGTTATTAGCTCAGGATTATTTGTTGCTAAGAGGTCAAGTGTGTTTTCACAACCATTTACTATTCGAATGGGCTCACGAACTAATTGTTCGAAATAATTTTCAGAGATGCGTTTAGCACAATTTCACATGCTATTTTATGCGTACCTCCGGATTTTACGTCTATTTTCGCGGACGTATCGACGATAAATTGAAGTCACCACCACCTGTAATTACCTCTACCCATACTGGCTCACAGGAGCTACAGTATTTACTTCAATTTCGCTACAAGATAAAGTACTACTAACAGCAACAAATACGCCACCGCCAACCTGTATTTAGCCTGTTCTTTCTGAACACTGTTAGGTTCTTCGCAAAAATTTTGTCTGAACTTACACTGAACAGCTGTTTTACCGGATTCCTGATATTAACGGTACATTGGTGAAATGGTCGTACGGGTAAATCCCCACTTGATCGCTACCTCGGAGGTGCTATGTCCCGTCGCTCATGCGCCGATTATAACACCACGATTAAACTCACTTAAATCTTGATAAACTGCCATTGTAGCAGCAATAACCGAACTAACAACAGCGCCAGACACTTGTTGTCCAATATAGGCGTTGCAGATCGCAGCGCCGTATTCTGCCTGTTTACATACGAGGGTTGGAACTTTAATAGTGGCAACTACACTCCTGGAAATGGAAAAAAGAACACATTGATACCGGTGAGTCAGACCCACCATACTTGCTCCTGACACTGCGAGAGGGCTGTACAAGCAATGATCACACGCACGGCACAGCGGACACACCAGGAACCGCGGTGTTGGCCGTCGAATGGCGCTAGCTGCGCAGCATTTGTGCACCGCCGCCGTCAGTGTCAGCCAGTTTGCCGTGGCATACGGAGCTCCATCGCAGTCTTAACACTGGTAGCATGCCGCGACAGCGTGGACGTGAACCGTATGTGCAGTTGACGGACTTTGAGCGAGGGCGTATAGTGGGCATGCGGGAGGCCGGGTGGACGTACCGCCGAATTGCTCAACACGTGGGGCGTGAGGTCTCCACAGTACATCGATGTTGTCGCCAGTGGTCGGCGGAAGGTGCACGTGCCCGTCGACCTGGGACCGGACCGCAGCGGCGCACGGATGCACGCCAAGACCGTAGGATCCTACGCAGTGCCGTAGGGGACCGCACCGCCACTTCCCAGCAAATTAGGGACACTGTTGCTCCTGGGGTATCGGCGAGGACCATTCGCAACCGTCTCCATGAAGCTGGGCTACGGTCCCGCACACCGTTAGGCCGTCTTCCGCTCACGCCCAACATCGT
Organism: Schistocerca serialis cubense; assembly: GCF_023864345.2. NCBI lineage: Eukaryota > Metazoa > Arthropoda > Insecta > Orthoptera > Acrididae > Schistocerca > Schistocerca serialis. The sequence continues at coordinate 761,134,573 of NC_064639.1, forward strand.
GCAGCCCGCCTCCAGTGGTGTCGCCACAGGCGTGAATGGAGAGACGAATGGAGACGTGTCGTCTTCAGCGATGAGAGTCGCTTCTGCCTTGGTGCCAATGATGGTCGTATGCGTGTTTGGCGCCGTGCAGGTGAGCGCCACAATCAGGACTGCATACGACCGAGGCACACAGGGCCAACACCCGGCATCATGGTGTGGGGAGCGATCTCCTACACTGGCCGTACACCACTGGTGATCGTCGAGGGGACACTGAATAGTGCACGGTACATCCAAACCGTCATCGAACCCATCGTTCTACCATTCCTAGACCGGCAAGGGAACTTGCTGTTCCAACAGGACAATGCACGTCCGCATGTATCCCGTGCCACCCAACGTGCTCTAGAAGGTGTAAGTCAACTACCCTGGCCAGCAAGATCTCCGGATCTGTCCCCCATTGAGCATGTTTGGGACTGGATGAAGCGTCGTCTCACGCGGTCTGCACGTCCAACACGAACGCTGGTCCAACTGAGGCGCCAGGTGGAAATGGCATGGCAAGCCGTTCCACAGGACTACATCCAGCATCTCTACGATCGTCTCCATGGGAGAATAGCAGCCTGCATTGCTGCGAAAGGTGGATATACACTGTACTAGTGCCGACATTGTGCATGCTCTGTTGCCTGTGTCTATGTGCCTGTGGTTCTGTCAGTGTGATCATGTGATGTATCTGACCCCAGGAATGTGTCAATAAAGTTTCCCTTTCCTGGGACAATGAATTCAGGGTGTTCTTATTTCAATTTCCAGGAGTGTATTTATTTACAGCTCGTACAAAATAGATAGGTGTTTCAATGTTTTACTGACCTTCAAATTAGTCACCAGCATTGTGTATAACCCATTGTCAGCGATGTGGGAGTCGTAGGATACTCTTAGCAGTGCCAGTTGTGTTGGCAGTTCGAGCGGCGCGGTCTATTGCCCGACGAATTTGTAGCAGTTCTGAAGCGAATGCCGTGAAGTGTTTCCTTCAGTTTAGAAATCGGGTTGTACTCACGAGGGCTTAAGTCAGGGGAGTGCAATAGGTGGTATAGCACTTAGCAGCCCCATCAGTGAAACAAATCAGTAACAGCTTGCACTGTACGTGCTTGAGCATTGTCCTGCAACATGATGATCAGGTCCTGCGGAAAGTGTTATCGCTTCTGTCTCTATGCTGTTCATTTTTGGAACACAACCTACGACCAGCTTAGAGAGAGAGAAGTGATGACACTTTCTGCAGGACAATGCTCAAGCATGTACAATGCAAGCTGTTAGTGGTGTTTGACTGATGGGTCTGCTAAGTGCTATACCGCCTACTGCACTCCCCTGTCTTAAGCTCTCGTGATTTCAACTCGATTTCTAAACTGAAGGAAACGCTTCACGGCATTCGCTTCAGAACTGCTACAAATTCGTCGGGCAATAGACCGCGCCGCTCGAACTGTCAACAAGACTGGAACTGCTAAGAGTATCCTACGACTTCATCAAAACTAGACATGATTGTCTTATTGGGATGCCGTGATTGCTCTTTGAATAAAAATATGGCATTTCAGTCTTTGATCGCTATTTTTTATTTTCAATGACCGGTTTCGGCTAGCTGCCCATCTTCAGATCTGTTAGATAAAGTTAAAAATATAATTAACAAGAGAGATATAGTTACTGATAGAACTATGTTAGTTTACAAAAAGAAATTTTGGAATGTATTAAATGTCAGCATACCATATATTGCAGTTACAGAGTAACCTGTCAGTACAGAACTATTGGTTCGCTGTCATAACTAAAGTAATCTTTAGTCTGTTAAAATCTTATATCACAGTTTGGAGAAACCTGATTGGTAAAAGTAAAAAGTGTCCTCTATCTGTAAGAAATGTGCATATGTACTAAGATGTCATTTTTTCACCATACATATTAATGGCGAATATACTTTTTAATAGTAAGACAATTTTTTAAAGAAATAACATTTAAATAATCTTGAACTGAAATAATTTACACTAATTTAAATTTTTTTAAAGAAACTTAAAAATATAATTAAAACATATATATATATATATATATATATATATATATATATATATATATTCTTTCGAAAATGTGCGTTACATCTTCTTTGTATTGATTGGTGGTGGAGAGGATTTCCCTGCGTCAGAACGTATACAGCGCCACGCCAAGTCCTCTTCCGCCTCGCCCAATTCACCTCGCCGCCAGTAGGCTGAGGGCCGTTCCGCTGCAGCTGGTTCTTGCTGGAGCGTGCTGTTCAATTCAGAAGTAAGCCTAAAACATGTCTTTAAAAATCTCATAACTCCTGTGCATAAAATCACTTTGCTCATTAAGTAGTAGCTCTGGCTCCTGAGATGTATAGCAGAACTCGAAACCCCAGCATTCTACATCTACATTTATACTCCGCAAGCCACCCAACGGTGTGTGGCGGAGGGCATTTTACGTGCCACTGTCATTACCTCCCTTTTCTGTTCCAGTCGCGTGTGGTTCGCGGGAAGAACGACTGCCGGAAAGCCTCCGCGCGCGCTCGAATCTCTCTAATTTTACATTCGTGATCTCCTCGGGAGGTATAAGTAGGGGGAAGCAATATATTCGATGTGTCATCCAGAAACGCACCCTCTAGAAACCTGGACAGCAAGCTACACCGCGATGCAGAGCGCCTCTCTTGCAGTCTGCCTCTTGAGTTTGCGTAAACATCTCCGTAATGCTATCACGCTTGACAAATAACCCTGTGATGAAACGCGCCACTCTTCTTCGGGTCTTATCTATCTCCTCTGTCAACCCGACCTGGTACGCCACTCTATGGCGCAAGTCGAGGAATCTGCACCCTACACCGCTGCAGAACCGTGTGAGACTGATTCAAGCCGTCCACTCGCCTGTGTACCAGAGGTCCGCAATCAGTCCTGTCAACGTACCCTAACGACGTCTGCAGCTTGGTGCACCCTATGCTCTTCATGGCATCTGGAAGGACCCGTTCCACATCTGGAATGACACCACCCAGTACTTACACGGAGTGTGCGTTAGCCTTCTGCCCCTCCTTGGCAGCCATATCCCTAAGAGGCCCCATAACACGCCTGAAATTGGAGCTCCCAGCTACAAATCATCCCTCCCTCCGTGGCTGCCCGGATCTTGCAGGTTGAGAGGTTTCCTCTGAAACAGGACAAGCGACAGCATCTGGCAGAGGGACATTGTCGGCCATAGATAGCATCTGGAACCTGTTTGTCAGACTAACCAGTGAGGCCTTACGTTCGGACCCACTGAAGGCCTTTCGCAGCCTGCCACGGCTTGATGCGACCTCCTACTCGATCAGGAGTTAGGAGTCAACCTCAGTGCGAGCATTAACTGGGCTGGCCACTGGTGCGGACTGATCGGCCGACTCGTGGGTCGTGCTGGACGTCCGTTGGATCCCCACGGTCGGTCCACAACAGTGATGCCCATGACACTGCAGCTTCAAGCTGTGAAACCGAAGCCAACACAGCCTGGAACAGAGAGTTAAGTGTCACCAACTCTGCTCGCATCCGCGTACACTAATCGCAGTCCCTATCCGTACTAAAGACGGTGGAAAACAGCAGTACACAGACAGCAAACGACTGTCGACACGCGCTACGAAAGTGACGAAACGCCAGAACTGTCTAGTAAATTAGATTACTACCGAGAGATTCAAAAACTAAACTACCAGAGCACACGGATGGGACTAAATAATTCACTCCTGGATAGGAACTTGTAAAATGTCACAAAATCAGTTGCTTTCCGACACAAACGAAAACCCGAGAACTGTGTCTATTAAATACACTACTCGCCATTAAAATTGCTGCACCAAGAAGAAATGCAGATGATAAACGGGTATTCATTGGACAAATATATTATACTAGATCTGACATGTGATTTCTTTTTCACGCAATTTGGGTACATAGATCCTGAGAAATCAGTACCCAGAACAACCACCTCTGGCCGTAATAACGGCCTTGATACGCCTGGGCATTGTGTCAAACAGAGCTTGGATGGCGTGTACAGGTACAGCTGCCCATGCAGCTTCAACACGATACCACAGTTCATCAAGAGTAGTGACTAAGCATATTGTGACGAGCCAGTTGCTCGGCCACCATTGACCAGACGTTCTCAATTGCTGAGAGATCTGGAGAATGTGCTGGCCAGGGCAGCAGTCGAACATTTTCTGTATCCAGAAAGGCCCGTACAGGACCTGCAACATGCGGTGGTACTTTATCCTGCTGAAATGTAGGGTTTCGCAGGGATCGAATGAAGGGTAGAGCCACGGGTCGTAACACATCTGAAATGTAACGTGCACTGTTCAAAGTTCCGTCAATGCGAAGGTGACCGAGACGTGTAACCAATGGCACCCCATACCATCACGCCGGGTGGTACGCCAGTATGACGATGACGAATACACACTTCCAATGTGCATTCACCGCGATGTCGCCAAACACGGATGCGACCATCATGATGCTGTCAACAAAACCTGGATTCATCCGAAAAAATGACGTTTTGCCGTTCGTGCACCCAGGTTTCTTCGTTGAGTACACCATCGCAGGCGCTCCTGTCTGTGATGCAGCGTCAAGGGTAACCGCAGCCATGGTCTCCGAGCTGATAGTGCATGCTGCTCCAAACGTCGTCGAACTGTTCGTGGAGATGGTTGTTTTGGAAACGTCCCCATCTGTTGACTCAGGGATAGAGACGTGGCTGCACGATCCGTTACAGCCATGCGGATAAGATTCCTGTCATCTCGACTGCTAGTGATACGAGGCCGTTGGGATCCAGCACGGCGTTCCGTATTACCCTCCTGAACCCAGCGATTCCATATTCTGCTAACAGTCATTGTATCTCGACCATCGCGAACAGCAATGTCATGATACGATAAACCGCAATCGCGATAGGCTACAATCAGACCTTTATCAAAGTCGGAAACGTGATGATACCCATTTCTTCTCTTTACACGAGGCATCACAACAACGTTTCACCAGACAACGCCGGTCAACTGCTGTTTGTGTATGAGAAATCGGTTGGAAACTTTCCTCATGTCAGCACGTTGTAGGTGTCGCCACCGGCACCAACCTTGTGTGAATGCTCTGAAAAGCTAATCAGTTGCATTTCACAGCATCTCCTTCCTGTCTGTAGCACGTCATCTTCGTGGTCTTGCAATTTTAATGGCCAGTTGTGTATTATATTAACACGCAGAAATTAAAAAACTCAACTACCAAAGCACGCAGATGAAACTCTATAATTCGCTCTTCGATAGGAACTCGTAAAATTTCACAAAATCGGTTACTTCCGTGTTATTGCTTTGCCTTGGTCGGCGGCTGCTAGCTGACTGTGTCAAGATTGTGCCGAGAATACCAAGTTTCAGGCATTGCTTCTCACCACGGACAACACAGTGGCCGACGTCCTTTACCGAGAGCAGCGGCGTTTACGAAGAAAATTGGCAGTGCTAACAGAAATCAATATGCAACAAACGACGATCGTACCGACTCCGACCGTTTGGACAGTGGGGCGAAATTTAGCAGACGACCGATTCGAGCGCCTTTTCCAACAGTATGACATTGCCTACAGCGCGTCTCCTGGCCTCCTCACCATATCGGTTATACCGTATACGACTGGAAAACTGAGGGCTGGTGAGATGATTCCCTATTTCAGTTTGCAGGAGCTGATGGTAGGATTCGAGTGTGATGCAGACCCCACGAAGCCATGGATCCAGTTTGTCAACAAGGCACTGTGCGAGTTGGTTGTGGCTCCATAGTGTGTTCGCCCAGTTTACACGGAATGGACTGGATCCTCTTGTCCAACTGAACCGACCACTGACTGCAAATGGCTATGTTCGACTACTTGAAGACCGTTTGCAGCCCTCATGGACTTCATGTCCCGAAAAAATGATGGAGTTTGTATGGATGACAGTGCGCCTTGTTTCCAGGCCACAGGAAATTTTGAACTATTCAAGCGAATGATTTAGCCACCCAGTTTTCTCGATGTGAATCACATCAAACATTAATGGGACGCGTCCGGCCATTCTGATTTAGGTTTTCCGTGATTTCTCTAAATCGCTTCAGGCAAATGCCGGAATGGTTCCTTCGAAAGGGTACGGCCGACTTTCATCCTCATCCTTCCCTAATCCGATGAGACCGATGACCTCGCAGTTTGGCCTCCTCCCCCAAATAACCCAACCCCAACCCATTTATGGGACATAATCGAGAGGTCAGCTCGTGCACAACCTCCTGTACTGCCAACACTTCCGCAATTAAGGACGGCTGTAGAGGGAGAATGGCTCAGTATTTCTGCAGAGGACTTCCAACGACTTGTTGAGCCCGTGCTACGTCGAGTTGCAGCACTACGTCGGGCGGAAGGAAGTCCGACACGATATCAGGAAGTATCCCTCGATTTTCGTCACCTCAGTGTGCATGTAGCAAAGGCACATGGCGATCTAGACTTAAGCCTCGTTTTTCTCAGTCCCACTCGGAGACCTATGGTTAGTCTACGCTCTATTCGGTGGACAGACCATGTGATGAAACTGAAGTATTTTGCAGGGAGCCTTGCCACCTGCTAACTTGAAAAGAGGCCTATAGCAGGGAGCTGGCAGGTGACAAGGCCGCGTGCCTCGCAATGAGCAGGCGTCACAAGTCAGGGCGAGGCCGCCCCGCCCAGGCGTGAGGCAGGGCGTCGCCGAAAAACAGTTTGCCTAGCCTTGCCTTGCTGTATGCTGTGGCGGAGCGGAACGGCGCAGTTCCGCTACACACGTCTCCCCGGCACGCGCCACACACAGCGCTGACGCGGCCAGGCAGCTCATTTACTTTGACGTGCCTCTGGGGCGGGCCCCTTTAGTGCTGCTCACTGCTTCTTGCATGTTAGTTAAGACCGCGCACACCAGTCGACTCGGAACAGACCTGTCGAAGAGATTCAGACACGTTAAGAACAGTATCTCGAATATTTTCGTCTGTTTGGCGTATTCTGGCCTCGATGAATTAGAATTTGTCATTCGCCAGGATGAAGCTGCTACTTCCTGTTCCTCGCACTGTTGCGTTACAACTGAGCGAGGTGGCTCTGTCGCACAATACTGGACACGCATCCGGAAGCACGACGGTTCAGATCCTCTGCCGGCCATTCAGATCGAATTGCTTAAGATGAATACCGCGACTTTGAAAGGCCACGGTCAGTTTCCTTCCAAAATCCGAGCTTGTATTCTGTCCTTAATAATCTTATTGTCGATCGGACGCTAAACCCTAAACCAACCTTCCTTCGTTCTTTGTCACGTTATACGATATCGGCTTCCCTGAGGCGCCATTGCCCATATTATTCGACGACCCAGCTTTTTCACCTCCCTTTCTACTTTTGTCGACCAGATCGCCAGAGGCCTGCATCTTCCTCTAATACCTGTTGAAACGGAAAGGCTTGTCCTCACGGCGTAGTCATCACATCTGCATAAGATGTGTCTACGCTGTCTCCACGTGGATCCCGCAATCTTATCTGTAACGAGCGCTGTTTTCAAACTACAGATTATATATTTTTAGCCGTAGTGCCTGAGGAACAGAGCGTAGTGACTGAGGAACACAGCGATTGGTTGTTGAAATTGATGTTTACGAACAGTAGGGACACGCTCACCGGAGTCTTACATGATCAAAAACCGCCCATTCGAACCCAAGTAAAGTATATAAAACAGCCATTATATCATTGATGCCCTATGGCACTGCCGGCCGCGGTGGCCGTGCGGTTCTAGGCGCTGCAGTCCGGAACCGCGGGACTGCTACGGTCGCAAGTTCGAATCCTGCCTCAGGCATGGATGTGTGTGATGTCCTTAGGGTAGTTAGGCTTATGTAGTTCTAGGGGACTGATGACCTAAGATGTTAAGTCCCATAGTGCTCAGAGCCATTTGAACCATTTTGAACCCTATGGCACTGAGGTACTGGAGACGATAAAGAAATATGAGGGGGAAAAAAACTATTTAAGAGATTCAAGTGTTATGCTGTCCAAGAACAGTCGCCCTTTTGGGTGAGGTAAGGATTGATGTAAGTGGCGAAGTTGATCAACAAATGGTTCAAATGGCTCTGAACACTATGGGACTTAACTTCTGAGGTCATCAGTGCCCTAGAACTCAGGACTACTTAAACCTAACTAACATAACGACATTACACACATCCATGCCCGAGGCAGGATTCGAACCTGCGACCGTAGCGGTCGCGCGGTTCTAGACTGTAGCGCCTAGAACCGCTCGTCCACCCCGGCCGGCGTTGATCAACAAACCAACAACCGAAGTGAATAATGCCCCATATTAGGTTATCCTTCTCTTTGTGGACAGGATGGCCACAGCATACGCCAAGACCGTAACGAACAGTTTAAATATCTTTGTATACTTTTGTTATTTTTTTTTATATTGCAGTTGTACCCTGAAGATAAGGTTTGTACTTCGATAAATATTCCTTTATTAAATATCCTAAGTATATCAACAAAATTTGTGACATGTAGCGGCCTCTGAATAACGTTTTCACGTCGTGTTGTTTATTCGGTAGCACTCCATATCATCATGCCAAATGCTGGGCTCGGATGACAATGACGAATGCAGTCTGGCAACGTGCATTTCTCTGGAGCCTCCACACAAAGCTACATCCATCGTGACTGTATGCAAAACAGAGGCTCGTCTGAAAAGACGACTTCAACGACGATGTTGTCATTGGACGCACCACTGTCGGTGTACCTCTCTCTGCTGCTGCGTCAGGTGGTAGCCCAGCGATAGTCGCCGTGCTTGACAGTCCGTGGTGCCCCAGGAGAGCCGCACTGCCCATATGGATTCTTGTCTTCCTGCAAACAGTCCCGTTTCGTCACTCAGATTACGTGATGTGACTGTACGATCCTACACGGCCGAGGGAACAATATGTCTGCCCTCTCGAGCGCTAGTATCGCATGATCGCTGATATCCTTCATGGCGTGAATATCATTCTCCTAAATCCATCGATTGCATACTGGGTGGTTATAACGAAAGAGGTCCACTGTGGCCTGTAATTATCGTATAGCAAGGAACATGGTAGGTATCCTAGTGCGGTACCGACTTACGCTGGAAAGAAATTAGTTCAAATTTTTGCCACCAGGTGCAAATGTGGCGCTGTTAATGCAAGACGCACTTGTAGAAATGTTTCCATGTCTACTAGATTAGATTAGATTAGATTAATACTAGTTCCATGGATCATGAATACGATATTTCGTAATGATGTGGAACGAGTCGAATTTTCCAATACATGACATAATTAGGTTAATTTAACAACATAACTGGATTAAGAATGGGGTGAGGGCAGAGAAGGCCAAACAAGTGAGAATAGCATAATGTTGATGTTATTATTAACCGCCGCTTACACAGTTTGTTAAATGTGAACACCGGAGACGTCAACGAGATGCTGTACAGCGCCAGATTTGCACCTGGTGGCAAAAATTGGAACTAATTTTTTGCAGCGTAACTCGAACCGCATAACGCATTAGAATATCTGCCATATTTCTCTTCCATGCGCTAATTACAGCCCACTGTGGACTTCTGTGAGTAGCTGCACTTTGATTATAATCACTCAGTATTTGCGTGACTGACACGGTATCTCGCTCAATGCGAGTAGCAATATTGTGGAATTCTTCAAGCTTTCCCGGCATAAACCCGATTAATCAACATGACAATATTGTGGAATGATAAACTGCAATCTCGATAGATCACAACCCTGCTGTTGGACTCCGACACATCGTCTCACAAACAACATTCAAATGCAATTTCTGGCTGGCAAACCCACTACGTAATCATTCCTTATATACAGAATGTAGATGGCATTACTGCCACCTACTTTGTGCGGTTGTATCGAAATGCTGCTCATTAGCATAGCCAAGCATGTAGAACACTTCGTTCCAATTTGACATTTGTTTCATGCCATCTTCACGTTGTTTCAATTGTATGTGAACGTCCGGAAATACAAGGAGCTAGAAATGAAAGTGGTAAACACCAGTCCACAGAATCGCTGTGCCTGGTGCTGGGAGCTAGATTGTACCGTTGTGTAAGAGCATAGTTCACATTTGTCTCTTGAACTGAGAAACATTGACCAGTAAGAACTTCTGTTCCGAAAACATAGGTCGTTGGGTACCGAAAATTCTGCTTTCTTCTCTTCGGAATTGAAAGAGAATAATTTCGACCCTTTTGGGCAGTATCCATGCTGTGGGCATTTGCTTTCGAGTTGTGAGTATACCAGATATAGTTTTATGTTTGAAGTCAATCAGTCGAAGTGCCCCTTTTACTCCACAGTATGAAATATAGGAATTCACAGGACTTAGTCCCACCAATGCATAAAACAGCCTGTATCAATAAGTTTTTGACACTGTGTCTGTTTCATAAACAGACCTTACATGTCAGCTTCATCTAGGCCAGTCATGTCATTATAATCTCGTACAGCTGTCAATCTTTGTTCCATGTTTCTGGTTCTGGGTACACTGTATACTTCATGTCCACGATAATCTGAAAGAAAGCGAAATGCACGATTGCCCATCCATATTCTGTGAAGTAGTAGCACATGCCGGAAGAGTTACAATTAGCACGTATTTTTCATTGTCTTCCTATTCATCATTAGCACTTAGTTCAGGTTCTGTAATATTTTGTGAAGTCCTAGCACACGCATGGAGAGTTTTTGCATTATTATTCCGCATAGTGCTACACAACACTTCATCTTCACTGTCATTACTACATTAATACAATGTACCAATATCATCGGGAGGATTTTCTGTTTGAGTACGGATTTCTTCGTCTGTAAGACCCCTTCCGTAATAGGCGGCCAAAGCCTAAAACAAAACAGAATCTAACGAAGTTCACTTATGTTTTACAACTCACGCCTTGTTGATATTTTTTTAATAAAATTAAACGTCAATAATCTTAAGCAATTATATGTTTTTATCTACAAAAGGTCCTTACAGCAGGAAAAGCTATAAATATCAAAGCTAAGCAACCAAAAGTCAATGTAACCTCAACTTGTGAAGTCACTGCCCGGTATCTGACGGGACTGTTAAGTCCCAATCATTTTTACGTCATGATTGAATGTTACAAGGGTATTGTATCGGTATTTTATCCAAATTAACAATATTATATATAAAGATAGCTACATAGAAATTATCACTACCCTCAGTTCACATATAACTGCTATTACTTATGCAACATTGCAGCGTTATTTCACACACCAAACACCCATTTGCAATACAGCCGTTCAGATTTCAGGCTGATGAACAGGCTTCGGAATGGCGTACAGGCTTCACTGACATCTAGCGTAGGAAGCGCAAACGGTATGGAATGGGAGCTTCTGGTCCCTATAGGTCTAATGGGCTGTTGAGGTACAGAATTTTACACGGAATTTGCCGAGACTTCAAAGTCCCGCCAGTAAATAAAGGGGTAGGAAGGAATACTTCCATCACTCTGTATGCCTCCGTCCAGCGTTCAGGGCACTGTTCGCGACTGTCCCTGCCACAGCAGTATTGACCATCGATTCCGGTTATTGGCGTTGCTGTATGGAAGAAACCGTATACCATCGGGGTGTTGCCTTGCTAGTGATCTCCGACAACGGCTGCGGCCCACTTTGTGTAATTCGACCCTTGCAGTCGGCCGTAACCAGAGAACATGCTGCTGGCTCGTCAGGTGAGTCGTGCCGTATTGCACCGACTCATTTTTTTACAGCCGAGGACACGCGCCTTTCGTCGGACCATTGGTTTGCGTAACGCCATAGACTATTTGGCCTATTTTCAAAGCAAATAAAACCACTCAACAGTATTTCACGTCCCTCCACACATTCAGGAAATGCTGCTGAACGCTAACAGGTACTCATAGTTTTGACATTATTAACAGTAAGGGCTCTAAGAAAGTAACATCCCTCGTATCTCTGAAAAAATGTGCTGAATTTGCGCGAAATTTTCGATTCTCTTGTTTGTGAATGCGTTGTCATTGGATGTAATCCCCTCCATTCCGTATGGTTTTTATACCGTTGTTGAAATACGCCACCGTTATCTACAGAGTACAAATCCTTGTCTCGTTTCCTAACCAAGCCTCTTAGCTTCTTGCCTCAAACTCTGATACTGGACATGATTTTTCCGAAGGTTCGCTATTAACAAATTGAGTAAGCGACAACTGGGTCACAGTAGATCCAGAATGATGTCTGGATGTGTCAAAACCTTACAATACAGTGGTCCAATTTTGTCCGTGGTGTCCGGAGAAATTTTGTTGTTGTTCGGAAGGAGAACTTGTGGCAGTAGCTTTGACAGCTCAGTCCTCTCTAGCTCTTACCCGGCAGATGTGCATGACGCCTTGTCATAGATTGGACTCTTCAGTGGGATGAATTCAGATCTCACCACGCTTTCAGTGATAGCTTCTGGCCTACCGCGTTGTAGTCCTTCAAAAGATCAGCTACTGTTTCCTTCAAGTTTCTAATGGACATAGTCAAAACTTCGGGCACAAACCTTGTGATAACCCAGCTTTCAATAATTGATACTGGCTTCACCACTGAAATACAAGGAACGAAATTAACGCGTTGCTCACTGGCGATTGCCAAGAATCACGCGCGGTGTATCGTGGTGTAATGTCGGGGAATTGCAGGTTGCCTATCTAACACCTTCCACGGGCAAGCAAAATTTGATTTTCAATGTTTCGCGTAATTATTGGTCGAATTTAAACATTAAAAATGCTGTCTACCCGTTAAGAGGTGTAATCCTACGTTAAATTTTTAACATAACAAGTATTGCAATTATAAATTGTGTGTTGCCTTGAGGCAGCGTAAGTGACGGCGTGCAATACCCATACTATTCATCCAGTATTTGACAATGACAACACTTAGCGACTTCCAACAAAACTTTACATATAATTTCAAACCTCATTGAAACATTTCCTCGCTGTCACCCCCTCCCACCTCTCCTCAGAATGATGAAAGCAAATAACTTCATCGCTTACTACACTTTTGCCGTCCATGGAGTAAAATGACGTTTTAATTTATTACTTCTGTACTACCGACTCTAATCGCAGCGCAGTTTGCAGACAGTTTCCACATATATCACTGAATTTACCGGCAAAATTTTATCTTTGTACGACACACAGTTCAGGAGATAAAACGTCATAAACATACGGATGCTTGGAAAAACTATCTTTCACTTACAACGATGCGCAGTAAAACATCAGCATTAGGCATGACGTTTCCGTTTATTACTTCTCTATTACTAATTCTATTCGCAACACGCTTTACAGGCAGTATCTACTACATAAATCAATGAATTTTTTTTTTTCGACACACAGTTCACGAGACATGACATCATAAACATTGAAAAGCGTGAAAAACTAGATTTTTCCTTGAAATAGAGCAACAATTACCCAGACTACATTCATGCAGTGTTTGATAATGAGAGCACTTAGTGAGTTCCAACCAACTTTAAGCATAATTTCAAACCTTTCCTGAACTTTTCCTCGGTTACTTGCTTGAAGTTAAATGCTTAACACATTAGTAAAGTAATCAGACGTTTGAAGCTGTTTTATACATGGGAGTTCGATTTTTTAAGCGAACCATCCCTGAACAGGCTATGATTTTAACGGTCTCTCCGCCCTCGCATTACTATTATAAAGCAGAAGTAGCTCCATAGTTGTACATGCAGTTAGGGTTAACAGTCGAAGTATATCCGAGAAAATCGGTTTGATATCTATTATATTGTGATGTTGACAACAACATTTACAAAAGGCTAAAAAACAACAACAACAACAGAACACTCTTTAACAGAGGTACCATTTTTTGGCACTACTGACTGCGCAGCTCAGAAAACCCGTCAGGCTGCAGAAAGTATTCAGGACAATGTGTTATACCTCCAGTTTCCCCTTCTGATGATAACCTGTGAAGAAAAATACACAAAATTTATTTTACTATGAAATATATTTAAAAATTCATATCAGTAATCCCACACATCGGGCAACGACCTTGCCGCTGTGGTAACACCGGTTCCCGTCACCGCAGTAAAAAAGCGCTGTCGGGCTAGGCCATGACTTGGATGCGTGGCCATCCGGTCTGCCGAGCGGTGTTGGTAAGCGGGTGCACTCAGCCCTTGTGATGCAAACTGAGGAGCTACGTGATTGAGAAGGTTCGTGTCCGGTCTCGTAAACTGACATACGGCCGGGAGAGCGGTGTGTTGTTTTTGTTTATCCTAGCCTCCTTGGTAAGAGCTTCTACAGCTCCTTCCGCTTTGGTTACTCACAACCGAACAATAACAATTAGGGTATAAACCATATTCCTTCCAATCTGGATTTCGCACTTTTTCAGAACATGAATCTTAGAAATTGTCCCCTCAATGAACGTTATTAATGTATCTAATACCTTTTCTTCAACACTGCTAGCCCGAAAAATAGTTTTCGATACTCGCTCCCCTATGCAGCTTTCTTAGGGATACCGGGAGAAGCCGGCCGAAGTGGACGAGCGGTTCTAGGCGCTACAGTCTGGAACTGCGCGACCGCTACGGTCGCAGGTTCGAATCCTGCCTCGGGCATGGATGTGTGTGATGTCCTTAGGTTGGTTAGGTTTAAGTAGTGCTAAGTTCTAGGGGACAGATGACCTCAGAAGTCAAGTCCCATAGTGCTCAGAGCCATTTGAACCATTTGTTCTGGGAGAGAACTGGAAAATACCCTTAAGAAAATCAGCGCTTCGTGTTAAATTTCTTCATTCTCGGCATTTCTAACACAGAAAACACATACACTGAAATAGAACAACACAGAACACACAACTACTAACCACATTTGTTTCAAATTTCGAAAGCAAGAAGAAAAACAAAAATAAGATCATTGGTTGCAGCTAAGCCACAGCCTTCTAGATATGCAAATACTTATATCCCAGTAGTCAGAGCCCTCTAGAATACACATACGTTTACGATCCATATCTAAAAACTGAAAAAAAGTAGGGAAAAGATAAATACATCATGCATTCGTAGACACTTTAAAATGAGAGTGGCGTGGTACCTTTTCAGCATTGCATTCAAACTAAGTTTATGGACAAACGGAAAATGAAAATGTCCATAAACTATAGATTTTTGTAATTGGCATGAAATGCTCATTTCATACACCAGAAATAATTCATTTAAATTTTTGGCATTTTTCACGAACAGGACCCCTGAAAGTATCGTGGGTTTACTAGTATATCTCTAATGACCTCAGCGATGATGATACGTTGACCTCTGTCCTTGACATCTGGTTTGAGAATTCTGCAAATTGCGTTTCACCTTCCTCAGTGAATAACGCCATCACGACGCAAAGTTTTGATCTCACATCAGTGTTGGCTATTTTGTAATGCAAAGTAATTCATTTGTAAAACTTTTTCTTGAATAGTAATAAGAGGTGTAGAGAACTGTGGGCATCCCATTGACGGCGTTTGTAAAACTTTTTCTTGAATAGTAATAAGAGGTGTAGAGAACTGTGGGCATCCCATTGACGGCGCTGTGGCTGGTCCAAACTCCGGTTTTCTCACGCTGTTATTCTCGTGTCTTGTGCTTAGATCACCAACGAAAGTCGCTAGAAGTCATATATGCAGGTAACGCGCGCTTAAATGTTTCGTGTTGTCGAAGTTGTAAGTGCGTTGTTGATATGTCCCGTAAAGGTATTTATTACTAGAAGTTGTCCGAAAGTCCTCAAACCCTCGTATTCAACAGTTTTTCCATTTCTCGTGACACAGACAAAAATAAAACTTTACTTATGCCGCGCTGTACAGCTACGCAGCTAAAAGATAGGGTTGAATCTAGAATGGACTGGTATGGAACTGTGGGGAAGATTAAATTCTCAGTATTTCCATTAATGCCAGTGTCGTTATTTTTCTGCTACAACTCGTAACTGATGAACACTATACAGTTCTTCTTGATCTTTGCATGAAATGTTACGTAACAAGATGGGAAACTAAATTGATATGAAATATGAGAATAAGAAGACAGTTTCAGTGCGTACGTTCTTTGCTGTTGTTACGCAGTTATGTCAGTATGTAGGGCTAGCCCGCACCTTTTGTCGACCTGGCGTGCAGATAAGATTCGATTAAAGCGATTCAGAGAAATAGGAGCGACTCATGTTATGTAGAATGTCGCAAAACGTCTCTCGACGACCAGTGTGTTACTCATTGCTTCCCACATGAGCCATAAACAGTTACATTTTCCCGTGAGCTTGAGATGGAATATTAAATGTCCGAAAGAACAGACACCACTTTGATCATACAGCCACTGGTGTCTATTCGCACGCCGGCCGCTGTGGACGAGCGGTTATAGGCGCTTCAGTCCGGAACCGCGCTGCTGCTACGGTCACAGGTTCGAATTCTGCCTCGGGCATGGATGTGTGTGATGTCCTTAGGTTAGTTAGGTTTAAGTAATTATAAGTTTAGGTGACTGATGACCTCAGATGTTAAGTCCCATAGTGCTTAGAGCCATTTGAACCATCTATTCGCACACGTCCGACAGAATAGACACCATATATATATAATTAAGGCGATGACGGCTAATGATTCCTTCAGTGCAGGTACAAACCAAGCTCGAACTCTTTCGTGAATCGGCGAGATACCGCGAGTGATGAGGCTAATGAGCAGGGGCACCACAGCTGTAGTGTGTTGTATAAGTTGAGAAATTGGCACTGACGGAAGGCGTGCTTTTATTACGTATGGTTTTGGTGACCACTGTGTCCGAATGGCGTAGTGGTCAGCGCATGTGCCTGGTAAGCAAAAGACCCGGGTTCGAATCCTGGTCCGGCACAAACTTTCAACTTGCTCCATTAATATAAATCAGTGTCCACTGGCAGCTAATTGCGTCAGTTCCTTTTTGGCTTGAAATATTAAATGTCGTGTTAATAGTAAAGACAGGTTCAGCAGCGCCAAAGAAATTGGTATAGGCATGCGTATAGAAATATAAAGATATATAAACAGGAAGAATATGGCGGTGCGGTCGGCAACACCTATATAAACCAAGTGTCTAGTGTCTGGCGCAGTTCTTAGATCGGTTACTGGTGCTACATTAGCGGTTTATCAAGATTTAAGTGAGTTTAAATGTGGTGTTACAGTCGGCGCAAGAGCGATAGGACACATTATCTCCGAGGTAGCGATGAAGTGGGGATTTTCCCGTACGACCATTTCACAAATGTACCGTGAATATCAGGATCTCCGACATCGCTGCGGCCGGAAAAAGATCCTATAAGAATGGGACCAACGAAGACTGTACAGAATCGTTCAACGTGACAGAAGTGCAACCCCTGCGCAAATTGCTGACTTCAGTGCTGGGCTATCAGCAAGTGTCAGCGTGCGAACCATTCAACGAAACATCATCGATATGGGCTTTCGGAGCTGAAGGCCCACTCGTATACCGTTGATGACTGCACGACACAAAACTTGACTTCTCGCCTCAGCGCGTCAACACCGACATTGGACTGTTGATGACTGGAAACATGTTGCCCGGTCGGACGAGTCTCGTTTCAAATTGTATCGAGCGGAGGGACGTGTACGGGTATGGAGACAACCTCATGAATCCATGGACCCTTTCAATCTGGTGGAGGCTCTGTAATGGTGTGCGGCATGTGCAGTTGGGGTGATATGGGACCGCTGATACGTCTAGATACGACTCTGACAGGTGACACGTACTTAACCGTTCTATCTGATCACCTGCATCCATTCGTGTCCATTGTGCATTCCGACGGACTTGGGCAATTCCACAAGGACAATGCAACACCCCACACGTCCATAATTGCTAAAGAATGGCTCTAAGAACACACTTCTGAGTTTAAGCACTTCCGCTGGTCACCAAACTCCCCAGACGTGAACATTATTGAGCATACCTGGGATGTATTGCAACGTGCTGTTCAGAAGAGAGCTCCACCCTCTCGTACTCTTACAGTTTTGTGGACAGCGCTGCAGAATTCATGATGTAAGTTCCCTCCAACACTACTTCAGATTTTAGTCGAGTCCATGCCACGTGGAGTTGCGGTAAGTGTGCGTGCTCGCGGGGGCCCTGCGCGATATTAGGCAGGTGTACCATTTTATTTGGCTCTTCTGTGTAGTTTCCTTTAACTATTCAATTATACTGCATGCCTATGTAAGAAATGTTTCCTGCAAGGTAAATTTCTTTCCTTGTTCAAATTGTGGGCTTTAAAATCGCGGGTGGTCCACTTGTGTCGCCGTACTACGGTGCACCCCAATCCGGAGCTCTACCTCGATGCACAACGATTACCTGTGGTGCCACAGTTTTCGTTTCCTTGGTCTTCTTTTCGACAACAAGCTCACTTGGCAGCCACATATCAGATTTCTGAAAATAGGATGTTTCTGTAAACTCAGTGTACTTCACTTCTTTGCCCACACCTCTTGGGGTGCAGATCGTTCCACTCTTCTCCTCCTTTATCGGGCGTTAGTGCTGACTCGCTTGGATCTCGCTTCAGATCTGCAGCAAAATGCCGGCCGAAGTGGCCGTGCGGTTAAAGGCGCTGCAGTCTGGAACCGCAAGACCGCTACGGTCGCAGGTTCGAATCCTGCCTCGGGCATGGATGTTTGTGATGTCCTTAGGTTAGTTAGGTTTAACTAGTTCTAAGTTCTAGGGGACTAATGACCTCAGCAGTTGAGTCCCATAGTGCTCAGAGCCATTTTGCAGCAAAATATGGGTAAAACACAAATACACTAACAGATTGTCTACAGCTTAAAACAATAAAATAGACCATAATGAAAAGTAATACTGACATACATGTGCATTTGCGCGCTTTAAATATGAAGAGGCATACCCGTTTTATAGTCGTAAAAACATGCCCACGTACTGGGGTCACAGTGGCATCGTCAAAGGTTAAACACAAAATCAGCAGCGTCGTCGTCAAATATATAAATAACAACAGCATATGCAAGAGTCATCTTGCTAGCAGCACTATTGTTCAAAACAAACTGCAGTAAAGTAGCCACAAAAGTTTGTGTTGCAAGTTCACCAGATGACGCGACTGCAGGCATACACATGTTCTTCAATGATTAATTGTTCAACGTAAAATAAGGGGGGATACATTCAGTAAAGTCAGTAATGGGCTTATAAGGTGTCAGAGCATTACAGTAATAAAAAGCGGTGAAATGAAACACGACGAACCTTAGATTGTTAGAAAGGAAAAAGTTAAGAGACTGTAAGTGACATACCTCAAGTGGCAATATTAAAGATAGTGACATAAATAATAACCAGCTTTCAGAGTACACAGAGTAATACAAAGTTGTAATACAAATAGGTAAAGAAGCCACAATGAAAGAAAACAGACTGCCGCACATAATCAGCATCCTCTGTTAGCGCTAACTCCAGAATGCCGCACAGGCGAGTAAGTGGTAGAGGAACGTGACCGCCAGAGGGCCCGTCGTACCATGCGGCACGCCGTTCCAAGAAAAGAGTGATAAACCCCGTACCAGTGTACGAGCAAGATTATCTAGTTAATGAAATATATTATATAAACAGAGAAGGAACTAGAAAACAGTAGTTATGCACACACAACGTAAGAAAATGAAGTAAATACTCATATGTAAGGCACTCTATACTAGGTGAAACTATCAGCGAAATGTAAAGCACAGTAGCTCAGCGTATCCGGTCAGTGAGTTGGCTGGTCTCTGTAATAAAATAACTGAGTGAAGGGGTCAACAACGAATTTCAACGGATGTCACGTGACGTCCGCTACGATCAAATACAACAAAGAATAATGAGCAAAATGGGAAAAAAAAGAAAAGCAGACATTCGACACGAAATTCCTCTGCCAATTAAGCAGTTTTGTTGGTTCTTTCTGTTTCGCTTTATAAATTTCAAGCTCCTCTAACAAATTAAGAGCACGGCCTTTTTGCACCCAGTGGACAATATGGATACTGTTCTCAATGTTCCCTATAGGATCAGCAGTTTCGGGTAAGTACTGCCCCAAAGCAGCTTTGCTCCGTGGCTGTGAATGTTCTTTAAACCTTAAGTTAACAGGGCGGCCCGTTTGACCGATATATTTGTCACAGGTAACTGCAATCAGTCCTGTATACACGAGAGCCATCAGATTAGTCATACGTTCTTTTCAGTTTATGTTTGACTCGCAGTTTTAGGGTGTTCATAACCTGAAAGCCACATCTGACATCAGATTTCCTAAAACGTTTTGCTATTTGCAGGGACAGTTTGCCGTTAAATTTCATAGGAATGGTTTTCGTTCTTTCTTTACTGGTTCTATTTTGTGTGATTGTGTGGTACCTGCTGTTTGTTATACGTTTCTTTAGCCTACTGTAAGGGCGCGTGACGTCATTTACAGAAGACCGTTAGCTACCGCCATCTGCTTTCGATTTCTGCAAAGGTAGACGAAGGAGCCGGTGAATCATGGAGGTGAAGAAGGCCTTTTTTGTATCGGGGAGGATGGTAAGAACTGGCATTGATGATACTGTCTGCACAGGTAGGTTTTCTTAAAATCGAAAACTTATGTTTGTTGTCGACCTTCCTAATAGTAAGGTCAAGGTAGTTAACGGAACTCTCTTTTTCAACTTCAGTAGTAAAGGTTATTTTTGGGTGCATGCTATCTACTGCTTGGGCAAATGCGTTGACCTCCCTGGTGTCGCCTTTTATCAGTAATAAAGTGTTGTCATACGGTTTATAATAAGTCTTTTTATCTTTTAGCTGTGGAAGCAAAACATTTACATTCGAAATCGTTCACAAAAATGTAAATTTTGTGTCCACTGCGTACTGTGATTTGTTTGATAATGTTCTACTTTAAATACTATACACCTGTGTTTAATATATTATGCTGATCGTTTCACCTAGTATAGAGTGCCTTACATACGAGTATTTACTTCATTTTCTTACGTTGTGTGTGCATAACTCTACTGTTTTCTAGTTCCTTCTCTGTTTATATAACATATTTCATTAACTAGATAATCTTGCTCATACACTGATACGGGGTGTTACCATTCTTTTCTCGCAACGGCGTGCCGCATGTTACGAGGGGCGCTCTGGCGGTTACGTTCCTCTAACCACTTCTCGCCTATGCGGCATTCTGACGTTAGCGCTAATAGAGGGCGCTGATTATGAGCAGCAGTCTGTTTTCTTTCACTGTGGCTTCTTTAGCTGTTTGCTTTCTGAAGGCACAAGCTTCAGCTTCGTACAGCTTGCGAAGCAAGGTATGTGTGTGGGAGGTAATCTAGTATGAAAACTACTGGCTTGAAAGGAAAGGCAAGTTTCACGTGCTTCAGTTGTTGAAAGAGGGTAACTCTGTTAACCCAACCACTCACGGTCTCTCCTTGTTGCAGAAAAACCACATTCAACAAGCGAATATTACCTACTTGTGATAAACAATAGCAGGAGTACTGTTAACTGGAAGTTGTTGACCCCCATTGTCGAGTAGTGTGTCGTGAATGACGGGACGTTCTCCGCCAATTTATATTTGCTTTCATGTTGAACATTGGCTCACCCTTAGCCTTGATGACAGCTTCCACTCTCGCAGGCATACGTTCAATCAGGTGCTGGAATGTTTCTTGAGGAATGGCAGCCCATTCTTCACGGAGTGCTGCACTGAGGAGAGGTATCGATGTCGGTCTGTGAGGCGTTCCAAAACATCCCAGGGGTGATCTGTAGGATTCAGGTCAGGACTCTGTGCAGGCCAGTCCGTTACAGGGTTGTTATTGTCGTGTAACCAATCCGCCACAGGCCGTGCATTCTGAACAGGTGGTCGATCGTGTTGGAAGATGCAATCTCCATCCCCGAATTGCTCTTCAACAGTGGGAAGCAAGAAGGTGCTTAAAACATCAATGTAGGCCTGTGCTGTGATAGTGCCATGCAAAACAACAAGGGGTGCAAGCCCCCTGCGTGAAAAACGACCACACCATTACAACGCCGCCTCCAAGCTTTACTGTTGGCTCTATACACGCTGGCAGATGAAGTTCACCCGGCATTCGCCAGACCCACACTCTGCCATCGGATTTCCACATTGTGTACCGTCATTCGTCACTCCACACAACGTTTTTCCACTGTTCAATTGCCCAATGTTTACGCTCCTTACACAAAGCGAGGCGTCGTTTGGCATTTACCGGTGTGATATGTGGCTTATGAGCAGCCGCTCGACCATAAAATCCAAGTTTTCTGACCTCCCGCCTAACTGTCATAGTACTTGCAGTGGATCCTGATGCAGTTTGCAATTCATGTGTGATGGTCTGGATAGATGTCTGCCTATTACACTTTACGACCCTCTTCAGCTGTCGGCGGTCTGTCAGTCAACAGACGAGGTCGGCCTGTACGCTTTTGTGCTGTACGTGTCCCTTTACGTTTCCACTTCGCTATCACATCGGAAACAGTGGGCCTAGGTATATTTAGGAGTGTGGAAATGACACAAGCGACACCCAATCACCTGACCACGTTCGAAATCCGGAGTCCGCGGAGCGCCCCATTCTACTCTCTCAAAATGTCTAATGACTACTGTGGTCGCTGATATGGAGTACCCGGCAGTAGGTGGCAGCACAATGCACCAATATGAAAAAAGTATGTTTTTGAGGGTGTCCTGATACTTTTGATCACATAGCGTAAGTACAACCAAACCCCAGTATTACTGGAAAGTAGTTACAGAAAGCATATAATCACGTGTATTTCAGATGCACTGATGAGCCCAAACATGGCACTGCCCACCGCGAGATTTAATGCTGCCTGATAGTGTTGCGGGCGTGGACGGTATAGAAGCGAAGCAGAGACAAATGGGGAATAATTCTAGGAACGATAGGAGCCAAAAAGGGGGAAATCCAGTAACAAAAGCGACCCTGACAAAGAGCAGATTGATATGCACCCACACCTAGGAAAGGGCATTTCGGAAACTGCGAAGCTGGTCGAATGTTCGTTTGCTACTGTCGCGAGTATCTATGACAGGTGGTTGAAGAACCGTTAAACCACGAGTAGCCAAAGTGTTGGACAGCCACTCATCATCACAGGACACAAAGTTCGGAGGCTTGCCTGGTCTGTGAAGCAGTATAATCGGCGATCTGTGGCATACGTGAGGACAGAGTTAGGTGCTGTGGCAGGCCCAAGTGTTTCGGAGCACACCGTACAGCGCCCATTGCTGAACATGAGACCCTGCAGCAGACGACCCCTACAGGTACCCAAGTTGATCCATTTTGACGACATTGTCTGTTGCGATTGCAGTGCGCACGGGATCATTGAGATTCGACGAAACAGGTCAGAACACTGTTGCAAAAGCAACGAAAAGAGCATGCCAAATTCAAATGAACGTAATACGTCCAAGATTGGTCGAGTTTTACAGACGTTCGAAATGTAGCGCTTTTAGTAATTTCCACAGCGAAACCCTGCTTTTAAATCTGGTAGAAAACCCAGAGAGATTCTGATCCTATGTAAAGTACTCCAGCAGCAAGCCACAACAACACCTTCACTGTGAGATAACAGTGGTATTGTAACTGATGACAGTACCACTAAAGTAGAGATACTAAACACAGTTTTTAGAAATTGCTTCACCAGAGAATATGAAATAAATATTCCGAAATTCGAATCAAGAACAGTTGCAAACACGAGTAACTTAGAAATACACTCCTGGAAATTGAAATAAGAACACCCTGAATTCATTGTCCCAGGAAGGGGAAACTTTATTGACACATTCCTGGGGTCAGATACATCACATGATCACACTGACAGAACCACAGGCACATAGACACAGGCAACAGAGCATGCACAATGTCGGCACTAGTACAGTGTATATCCACCTTTCGCAGCAATGCAGGCTGCTATTCTCCCATGGAGACGATCGTAGAGATGCTGGGTGTAGTCCTGTGGAACGGCTTGCCATGCCATTTCCACCTGGCGCCTCAGTTGGACCAGCGTTCGTGCTGGACGTGCAGACCGCGTGAGACGACGCTTCATCCAGTCCCAAACATGCTCAATGGGGGACAGATCCGGAGATCTTGCTGGCCAGGGTAGTTGACTTACACCTTCTAGAGCACGTTGGGTGGCACGGGATACATGCGGACGTGCATTGTCCTGTTGGAACAGCAAGTTCCCTTGCCGGTCTAGGAATGGTAGAACGATGGGTTCGATGACGGTTTGGATGTACCGTGCACTATTCAGTGTCCCCTCGACGATCACCAGTGGTGTACGGCCAGTGTAGGAGATCGCTCCCCACACCATGATGCCGGGTGTTGGCCCTGTGTGCCTCGGTCGTATGCAGTCCTGATTGTGGCGCTCACCTGCACGGCGCCAAACACGCATACGACCATCATTGGCACCAAGGCAGAAGCGACTCTCATCGCTGAAGACGACACGTCTCCATTCGTCCCTCCATTCACGCCTGTCGCGACACCACTGGAGGCGGGCTGCACGATGTTGGGGCGTGAGCGGAAGACGGCCTAACGGTGTGCGGGACCGTAGCCCAGCTTCATGGAGACGGTTGCGAATGGTCCTCGCCGATACCCCAGGAGCAACAGTGTCCCTAATTTGCTGGGAAGTGGCAGTGCGGTCCCCTACGGCACTGCGTAGGATCCTACGGTCTTGGCGTGCATCCGTGCGTCGCTGCGGTCCGGTCCCAGGTCGACGGGCACGTGCACCTTCCGCCGACCACTGGCGACAACATCGATGTACTGTGGAGACCTCACGCCCCACGTGTTGAGCAATTCGGCGGTACGTCCACCCGGCCTCCCGCATGCCCACTATACGCCCTCGCTCAAAGTCCGTCAACTGCACATACGGTTCACGTCCACGCTGTCGCGGCATGCTACCAGTGTTAAAGACTGCGATGGAGCTCCGTATGCCACGGCAAACTGGCTGACACTGACGGCGGCGGTGCACAAATGCTGCGCAGCTAGCGCCATTCGACGGCCAACACCGCGGTTCCTGGTGTGTCCGCTGTGCCGTGCGTGTGATCATTGCTTGTACAGCCCTCTCGCAGTGTCCGGAGCAAGTATGGGGGGTCTGACACACCGGTGTCAATGTGTTCTTTTTTCCATTTCCAGGAGTGTAGATATCCGCGACTTTGGCTGGTTGATTTGGGGGAGGAGACCAAACAGCGAGGTCATCGGTCCCATCGGAATAGGGAAGGATGGTGAAGGAAATCGGCCGTGCCCTTTCAAAGGATCATCCCGGTAGTTGCCTAAAGCGATTTAGGGAAATCAAGGAAAACCTAAATCAGGATGGCCGAACGCGGGTTTGAATCGTCGTCCTCGAGGGTGCTAACCACTGCGCCACCTCGCTCGGTTCGCGATGTAGCGATGCAGCCCAAATCACTTAATAAAGGCGAGTTCTCCGGTCCTGATTGTATATCACTAAGGTTCTTTTCAGAGTATGATGATGTAATAGCTCCATAGTTACCAATCGTACATAACCGCTCGCTCGTCGAAAGATCCGTATCTAAAGACTGGAAAGTTGCACAACTCACACCAGTACCCAAGACAGAAAATAGGAGTAATACGGTGAACCGCTAACGTCGATTTGCTGTAGGATTTTGGAACATATACTGTGTTCGAACATTATGAATTATCCCGAAGAAAACGATTTATTAAAAAGTAGTCAACATGTATTCAGAAATTATCTTTCTCGTGAAACTCAACTATCTCTTTATTCTCGCGAAGTAATGTTAAATTGATTCCATATTTTTAGATCGCCAGAAGGCTTTTGACACCATTCTTGACAAACGACTTCTAATGAAATTGCGTGCTTACGGGGTATTGTCTCACTTGTGCTACTGGATTTGTATTTCCTTTCAGGAAGGTCTCAGATCGTATAATTGAAGGAAAGTCGTCGAGTAAAACAGAAATAATATCTGGATTTCCCCAAGAAAGTGTTGTACGCCTCTGCTCTTCCTGATCTACATAAATGATTTAGGAGAGAATCTCGGTAATCCTCTTCAACTGTTTGCAGGTAATGCTGTCATTTACCGTTGTGTGAAGTCATTAGATGATCAAAACCAATCGCAAAATGATTTTCACAAGCCATCTGTATGGTTTTAAAAGTGGCAGTTGACTCTAAATAATGAAAACTATGTAGTCTTCCTCATGAGTACTAAAAGGAATCCGCTAAATTTCGGTTAAATGATAAATAACACAAATCTAAAGGCTGTAAATTCAATTAAATGCATAGAGATTAAAAGCGCGGATAACTTAAATTGAAACGATCACATAGATAACGTTGTCGGGAAAACAAATAAGGACGAGGTTTTTTAGTCAGAACACTTAGAATATGCAGCAGGTCTACTTGAAGATATTGCTTACACTATGCTTGCAGAACACGCAACTGGTATACTGAAGATATTGCTTACACCACGCTTATCCCAACTCTTCTGGAGTATTGCTGTGCGTTGTGAACTCCGCATCGTGTGGGTCGAAAAAGTCCGAAGGAGAGCAGCTTGTTTTGGATTATCGCGAACCGTACGAGATAGTGCCATGAGTATGATACGCCAATTAGGGCGGTGATCATTGAAACAAAGGCATTTTTTGTCGCTGTAGAATCTTCTCATGAAATTTCGATCACCAACTTTCTCCTCAAAGTGTGAAATATTTTGATGGCGCCCACCTACATGGAGAGAAACGATCATCGTAATAAAATGTAATAAAGCTAGAGGAATCGGAGCTAGTACGTAAAGATATGAATATTCGTTTTTCCCGCACGATGTTCGGGAGTGGAACGGTAGAGAAATACCTTGAAGATGGCTCTATGACCCTTCTGACAGACACTTAATTGTAAATTACATAGTAATCATGTAGATGTAGATGAATATTGGACCGTGGGTCAATGGAAACGTTTCACCTGGCCTGATGAATCACGTTTCTTGTTGCCCGCGGTCGATGGTCGTGTGTGGATCACACACTATGCCACGGACGCAGACCGCCGTGGGCCAAGTGAACTTTATTGCTGACCGTCTGCATCTCTTCAAGCCTGGTGTCTTCCCCGCTTCCCCGATGGTGACACTACACCCCCCTCCCCTTTTCCGTTGGCAGGATAATTGTCCCTGTCACAAGGCCAGAATCGCCCTAAATTGGTTCAGAAAGTATGATAATGAACTGTCGTCGATATCTTGGCCACAAAGTTCGACTAATGTGAACCCGGTAGAACGCTTATGGGACACTATCAGACCCCAGCTTTGCGCACAAGTCACTTGTCCCTGATAACCCACTGCGACCCTTAAACATGTAAAAAAACTCATAATGATTAAAGTGTTGATCGTCTGACAGTGCGGTATATATTCCTATTATTGTCGCTTATAAACTCAAAAAGGGCTTCATGTACAATTGTATCGTGATTAGAAAAAAGATCTCATCGTTTAGTTTGAGAATTGAGAATCCATTTACTTTCCTATGTCTGTTGTTTCGTCTTCTGAAGTAAACGTCGTATTTATGTCACAAGGAAGTCATTAGCGATTTTCTTCTGTGAAAAGCGAGTGTTGCTTGTTTTAACAGTGCAGAACAAACTTCACATTACCCTAGTTTCACGGTCACAACTCAAGCATTCAATTTGTGTTTAAAGTAGAAGGTACTTTAGATCGTATTATTATAGTTTTGACACACAGTAAAAGTGTAGGTGGTGGTTTCGGCTTTGTGGCAGTTCCGACACTGTAATATCAGTAACCTTTAACGGTTGTCAGAGTTAATACCATCGTTTTCATTAGTTATTTGGAATTTGTGTCTGATAAAGTTGAAACATTGGTATCTGCAAATTACAGGGATGAGTACGTTCAGGTGATACTGCAACCATTCTTTGAACGGTATGTGTCTCACTTCTATCCAACTGACGGTTTTAAAACCAGGTGACATTTTCATAGTATTTCTCATTATTAATTAATATGGGAATTATTTAATTGTTGCCTGTAATTCATAAAAAATTCTGCATTCCCCAAAAGTCGTTGACGTTGTCGATTATACTGACACCTACAGAAGTCATTACAGTATTTTATTCCGATTCGCGTGTTTAAAAATGGCTGGTTTTGTGTAAGAGGGGACCTAATGACATAATGTTGCTGGGATAAATAAATAAAACAGGAAGATAAACTTGTTGCTCATGTACAAAATGAAACTACCAGGTGCACTTGAATCCTTCACCTGTGTAATCTGTAAAGAAAGTGGGAAAAGCAGCTATACAGAAAGAAGAGCTTAGGAGGAATTGTAGGTGATTCAAAAATGGTTCAAATGGCTCTGAGCACTATGGAACTTAACATCGGAGGTCATCAGTCCCCTAGAGCTTAGGACTACTTAAACCCAACTAACCTAAGGACATCACACACATCCATGCCCGAGGCAGGATTAGAACCTGCGACCGTAGCAGTCGCGCGGTTCCGGACTGCAGCGCCTAGAACTACGTGGCCACCACGGTCGGCTATTGTATGTGACATGAAGCTTTCTTACACTTGTGAAAACCGCTGGTTTGTTATTTAATTCTGCAACTTGAACTCGCCATTTCAAAACTATTATGGCATAGTTCTGGTTGCTTTCACTGAGAAATTCACGAAGGGGGCGAGAGAGAGAGAGAGAGAGAGAGAGAGAGAGAGAGAGAGAGAGAGAGAGATTGAGATTGAGATTGATTGATTGATTGATTGATCCATCCTAGGTTTATTAAATGTGCCGTTCAGATACATTTTACAGAGTTGCACGTATTTTGCTCGTGTCATGATTCCGAAGAAACTTTGGAAGACTTTTTTCGTAATGTTACATTTGTCATGAACGTGAATTTCACTGAACTGCATCGTGTGCGTTATTCAAGAATAGAAGTGTCTGGATGCAGTCCTCTGCCTCTAGCCAGTTTTCCTATTGAGCGTTTCTCTATAGTAAATGAAAGTATTTCAACTGTTCCTATCGGTGTCTTTTTGTTGGCGTGCCGTAAATTCTTTGTTTTGTGGAAGATGCTGCAGTTGTCGTTCCCCGGCAAAGATGAGTGATACAGACGTTTCTGCTTGTGGTACTGAAAAGAGCGTGAATTGATAAAGCTAAACAAGGCCTTAGGAACCAGCCTTAGGTACTAGCTAGTACATGATGCTCTACGCTATCTGTAAGTTCAGAATCCTCAAAAGTGTTAACACTTACTAGCATCCGGCTGACGTAATATTACGGTGCTTGCGGGAAATGGGAATGTGCGGAGGACGTAATATTTCGAGCCAGTTATAATGATTTCCCTCAGTTTCAAACATATGTTTATGCTGCCGCAAACGTATGTTAGGTCTACAGGCTTCGTAGTTCTTGCTAGATTCTGGTAGCGGTATCGTCGTTTTTGAAAGCTTTGTCATCGTCTCCTGTTTCGTAGCTGTTAGCTGTCGTCCTTCAAGTTCTCTCTTTCTCGTGTATTTTGTAGGCTTTGCGTTGATTTTGTGTTCAGAATGAGCAGTGAACGGGCGAAACGTCTGCACCAAATGATTTGCAAAGTCCGTGACGAGTCAGCAGATGATAGGAACGAAATAGTTGATGACAATTCAGATTACACGTTTATCGTACTATTTTCGCAGTTTCTGTCGTTATGAAAGATTTTTCTGCGGGTAAATCATGAAATCAATCCGAGCATATGTTTTCAGTTTCATGGGCTATGTATCTCCATGTTTCCGTTTGTATCACACTGTACTCCATAATGAACGCTAAATTTTACAGATTAAGTTTAACCAATACGTCTATTTTAGAACACGTGACTGTTAATTGAATGTAAATACATGAAACTGTAAACAGTCACTTTTTTGAATAGTTATTTATAATTTCATGAACCGGTTTTCAGACCTTTTCAGGTTCATCTTAAGATGCTTTACAGGAAGTTACATATCTGTTTCTAGCGTAATGCTGGGTGCTGACTCAGTGACAAGAAGGTGGAACATGCTTCAATGTATCGCCATGAGTACTGTTTACCTGTTGATATGGATGCAAAATTTTTGAGTTTGTTTGTAGCACAATGCTGGGTGCTTTTTTTGCATCCATATCAACAGATAAAAAATACTCTTGGCGGTACATTAAAGCATGTTCCATCATATTTTCACAGACCCTGCATTCGGCATTATGCTAGAAACAGATATATAAATTCCGAAAAACCATCTGAAGATGAACCTGAAAAGGTCCGAAAACTGGTTTATGGAATAATAATTAACTATCCAAAAAAGTGACTGGTTGCGTTTTACGTGTTTACATACGCTAAATTTTACTTTGTTCTTGTGTTTTGTGTGTTTCTTTATATTTACACTGGTTGTGAAAGAAATTTAAACAGAAAGATCACTTGTTTGCTTAGCAGGGTATGTATTTGAATACCGAACTCCTTTTCAATTTTTTTCCGGCGATAATTACTGTTGGATTGAAGTTCCATCTGTGGATTCAGATTTAGCACTAGCAATGTGAAAATATGTATATTTAAAATGCAGAGTCTAATTAACCTAAAATGTTTTAAATTCCAACTACATATTTGTAAACACCAGTTATAACTTCCAAACTTTCATATTGCAGCCAGTCCACAGGTAATGTTAACTACGTACAAGAGCAATATTGTAAGTGTTAAATCTTGCTTACTAGTCGGCGAAAGATGCACTACTTCCAAATAAATGAATAGTTGTGTAAAAAGACGCTTGGTTTTCAATGTCATGAATTAACTCAGCTCTTTTAGATAGTTCTTTATTTTGTTTTAATTCAATATTGGATCCAATTCCAGTAAAGTAGTCCTTTCTCTTACGTGGTATTTTGCTATAGAACACCTACCCAAAAAACGTGGTTTTTTGCTATAGAACACCTACTCCAAAAAAACAAAGGTTTCATTGCAATGAAAATTAGCCAACATCGCATAATTATGCAACATATACGGGGCCGTTGCTGTGTTTTGCTCCCCTTGGCGAGAACCGAAAGATGACGCCCCCTCCTTTTTACTACCATCGCTATTCCTGATACCCCCCTCCATCCCCCAGCGGCACAACGCTGTAACTCTCCTATTATACTTTATATCATTAAACTAAGGTGACCTGACGTCCCCATTTTCTGGCGTCAGTTCTCAGTTTTCATGCTTAGTCCTCAGTGCCTTTAAAACTGTTCTATGTTCTAATTTTTTCAGTTTTTGAAATTTCCCAAAACAATTGAAACAGGAAAAATTTGCTGCACATTTTAAAGAAGAACTCAGCTGAATATACCAGTGCAACCAAATTTTCCATCAATTACTTATTTTATTTAATTGCAAGAAAATTGACTAATAAAGGTGTGGAACTATTTTCTGGTGCAAATAATTTTTTTTCTTGAATTTAGAAACAATCCTGTACTGGTGGGAGACATGACAAAGCATCAAACTAGATAGTTGGATAATCGTTTCCGTTTTAATTGAAATATTTGTGGAGTGAGGAATAGATCCCGTCTTTTTCAGCATCCACTTTCGTGCGATTAAATAAATAAATGACGACTTGTTTGCATTTTCTGTTGAGAGTTCTACAACTTTTATTAGCCACCCCGGTGGCTCAATGCTCTAAGCGATCTGCTTCTGATCATTTGCCCAAGATAGGTATGAGTTCGAATCAGTCAGAGACAGACTTACAGACGCCAACTCATTATTATGTGCGGGTATGATGAACTGCACTTACTTTTTCTCCATTTAGACGTGATGAAAGAGAGGTACAAAAGCTAGCTTGTGAATACGTGATCGATTATCCACAGAAAATAATGGTAGAACTAAAAACATCAACAGAACCACTCAAGACAACTGATGCTTGACAAGTGATCTGGAGAGAGAAGAACAAAAAGGGGGACTGAGGGAGGTATTGTATCAAATATGATCGCAAACCATGCCCCTTTCAAGCGCTCGACAGAGATAAATTAATTTGATATTGCGGTGCCTGTGGTATTCCGAACTAACGATGGAAAGTTACTTCAGAGATGGATACATGTCGGAAGGAACCAGCACTGCAGCGACTACAGCCGTTATGAAAGACATGAAATGTATTCGCAATTGCAAACTATCAACAGCAGTGCAGTGGAATGATGACAATGAAAATTTCCCGTTTATCGCGAGCGGTCGCCTTACAGTTTGGCTGTCCGAGTACGACTCACAACCAGACCTAAACTTCCTTATGTCGTCAACCATGTGCCGACGTCTTGTACTCGTTCATGCCCAAAAGAACTTTTCATCGTAATTCGAAATAACACAGGCACTGCAAGTCGCATTTATCCGCCGACACTGGGCAAGCGGCTTTCAAGCAAAATGCCTCTCCTGTATGGGAATATACATAATGGATGTACGAGTACAGGATGTAGGCACGTGGTTGACGACGTATGGAAGATTGGGTCTGGCCCTGAGACGTGCTCGGACAGCCAAAGAGGGATGCCGCGCTGGATTAGCCGAGTGGTCTCTGACGCTGCAGTCATGGACTGTGCGGCTGGGTTCGAGCGCCAGCACGGTAGCTCAGCGTGGTCGGTCAGAGGTTCAGCTACCCTCTGTAATAAAAAAAAACTAAGTCAACGGATCAACAAAGAACCTGAACGGCTGTCATCGGACGTCCGCCACGAACAAATTCATCGACCAATATAGAGCAAAATGAGACCTAACAGGGGAAAAAAAAGAAAACGGGAAGGCGAACGCTGGCGATAAGCGGGAAATCCAGGTTCGAGTCCCGGACCGGCACAAATTTTGGGTCTCGTCATTCCATTATACAGCTGATTCAAGTCCGTATTCGCAACTGCGATTACATTTCGTGAGAAGAATTAAGGGCATGTTTGTTTCTGTTTCATACTCAATAGCGGCTGCTAAAGTTTTGAGGTAGGTAGAGGCAATGTGTCTACTTTCGTCAAAGTAAGCAAAGACTTACTGAGTAACTGTTCTGTATGGTT
The DNA here is from genome assembly GCF_023864345.2 of Schistocerca serialis cubense. Lineage (NCBI taxonomy): Eukaryota > Metazoa > Arthropoda > Insecta > Orthoptera > Acrididae > Schistocerca > Schistocerca serialis. The sequence continues at coordinate 761,167,320 of NC_064639.1, forward strand.
TTGAAGACAATTCGATATTTTAATTTTTCCTGTTTTTCGTTTTTTTTTTTTTCCTCATTTGCTCAGTTTGTTCGCTGTTTGAATTCAAAATAATCCCCCCCCCCCTTTCACCCCTTTGCCGCCCTAGGCGGCCGCCAAGTCTTGCGTAATGGTAGAAACGATCTTGAGCATGTACCGGGTGATCAAAATGTCAGTTTAAATTTGAAAACTTAATAAACCACGGAATAATGTAGATAGAGGGATGAAAATTGACACATATGCTTGGAATGACATGGGGTTTTATTAGAACAAAATAAAACAAAAAACAAAAAAACGAAGTATTGCTAGACGCGTGGAAGATCACTTGCGCGCGTCGTTTGGTGGTGATCGTGTGCTCAGGCGCCACTTTCGTCATGCTTGGCCTCCCAAGTCCCCAGACCTCAGTCCGTGCGATTATTGGCTTTGGGGTTACCTGAAGTCGCAAGTGTATCGTGATTTACCGACATCTCTAGGGATGCTGAAAGACAACATCCGACGCCAATGCCTCACCATAACTCCTGTCATGCTTTACAGTGCTGTTCACAACATTATTCCTCGACTACAGCTATTGTTGAGGAATGATGGTGGACATATCGAGCATTTCCTGTAAAGAACATCATCTTTGCTTTGTCTTACTTTGTTATGCTAATTATTGCTATTCTGATGAGATGAAGCACCATCTGTCGGACATTTTTTGAACGTTTGTATTTTTTTTTGGTTCTAATAAAACCCCATCTCATTCCAAGCATGTGTGTCAATTTGTACCTCTCTATCTACATTATTCCGTGATTTATTCAGTTTTCAAATTTATACTGACTTTTCGATCACCCGGTACGTAATTTTAAAAGCGGGCAACCGTCTGATGATGAACCTGCAGTTCGAAACCGGTAACGGCGCTCTTTGTTCTTAATAAATATTATTATTAATCGTGGCTAGTTGCTCCTTTTACATTGTTGTAAGAATTAACCAGTATTTTTACGCAGGCACCTTCTCAGCACGCCAGTTTTCGACGGAATAGCAGTAATTGCGTCCACGGCTGACAAATACGACGTACAGATCAATACTGTGGTAAGTTATTAATGAGTTAATAATCTTGAGGGAAATTAAATAGTCTTTGGGAGTTGGAGTGTAGGAGGGAGGTTTCAGATTCGAATTCGTGTGAGGTAGATTTCTGAGTGTTGTTGAGTGGGTCTTAAAAACGGAAGGTAGCCATGAGAGTGTGGTACCTCGCAAAGGTTTTTACGAGAATGAAATAGACTGGAGACTGGTTTTGAATGTATGTATTTGAAAGCAGAGTATATGGGCGGGTGGTATCCGAAGGAGTACATTGACGAGGTGGGCGACACGAGCTGCGGCAGCCGTAGTGCGCGGTGGCGGGCTGCCAGCTCACTCGACCCTGTAGGAGACGGCGTGTCCGGGGTTGTTGACCACGCGCGACAGCGAGGCGCGCCGCGCCGTGGGCACCGCGACGGCGGCGGCAGCCACCAGCGGCGGGTGCGCGGGCAGCCCCAGCCCGTACCCCAGGCCCAGGCCGGGACCGTAGGCGTAGCCGTAGCCGGGCCCGAGCGGCGCGAAGGGCGCGGCCGCGTAGGCCAGCAGCGGGGAGGGGGGCGGCGGCGGCGGCAGCGGCAGCGGCGCCGTGCTGGCCGGCGTCTCGGGGCCCCCCAGCCCCAGCCGCGGCCGCAGCGCGCGCCGAGACCGCGACCGCGCCTCCGCCTCGGCGACCTCGGCCAGGTGCGCGGCGCGCGCCGCCGCCACCTCGGGCGTCTCGGACACGGGCTGCGGCAGCGCCTCGGGGCCCGGCGGCTCGGGCGCCACCGGCAGCGCGTTGCTCGCCACGCGGAAGCCCAGCCCGTCCGCCACGTAGTCCAGCCGCACCACCTGCCCCGACGGCGTCACGTAGCTGTACGTGCCCAGCTTGTTGCCCGCCGCGTCCTGCCACACCGACATGCCTTACCCATTATTTAGTCGAGATGTAGTGAGAACGGAATATTCGTCCTTACCGTTCCATAAGAACACGGGATAACTGCCGGATATCAGTAACGTCCTGCCACGATATTTCGGCGCAGAGTCTTCTGGCCATCTTCAGGTGAGTGCCACTGTAGTAGTACTGGCGAGTACGCGCTGAGCTCCGCTATTTGAAGCCGTACTGAGGTGACATTGCGCGTGCGCTGCTCAGCGTGCGCGTTCGTAACACCTCCGTGCACTGCGCCTCACGCCCTCCACTGTGAAAGCCTGGCGTATCGGTATCAGGTCGATTTTCATCTTTAAATAGCGGAGTTCAGCGCGTACTCACCAGTACTACTACAGTGGCACTCACCTGAAGATGGCCAGAAGACTCTGCACCAAAAATTCTCCCTTTTTTTATGGAACAATCAGTACGCCGGGAAAGCTTTAAACATTTCATCCTTACCTTTAGGCTGTATGACCACACCTAAAGGTCTGACTGAAATTTCCATTGCCACCTATGTTTCCACATCCGACTTCCAAAAACTACTCTGAGATATGGAGCACAAAGGGTATTTTCCTACTAATTTTCCCCTCAGTTGTGGCTATTTTATTTGAACTCAGTTTCGAAGCCCTTAACAGTAGAGTGGCAAAAACCGTAATTCTGCAGCTCTCAGATTCAATGCTTGATCGACCCTATGATTTTTGTTTGTCGCTTTTTTCACCTCTGGAATAGTCTGTGAAAAAAGCCTAGTTGTACTGTCATTCACAGTCCGCATTAAACTTTAGGTACCCCTATTCAATAGGACTGTGCCTAGTAAAGCATTGTGGTATTCAAACCGAGCTTGACATTGGTGACAGTGTTATAACTTCATCTTAAGGCACTTTGGTTTGGTCATCTTATTAGTAGACACCCACAATTATGTCCTGTTGCAGTACTACACTGTCGTCTGTATGGTAAATACGAGACACATTAGAGGACGCTGAGCTACTGCCGGAAAATATACAACCGAGTGAGGTGGTGCTGTGGTTGGCACACTGGACTCACATTCGGGAGGACGTCGGTTCAAACCGGCGTCCGACCTTCCCGATTTAGCTTTTCCGTAATTTCCCTAAATTGCTTCAGGGAAATGCCGGGATGGTTCCTTTGAAAGGATGCAGCGGACTTCCTTCCCCGTCCTTCCATAATCCCATGAGACCGATTACCTTGCTGTTTGGTCACCTCCCCCAAACCGACCAACCATCCAGAATGTATTTGTAGATGTATATTATTTCAAGTTCCCTGATGGTGAAGCCATAAAAGATTTAAAAAACTGATTGCAAGTAAAGTAAACAACAAACAAGGCTGAGCGGAAAATTAGTTTAAAATACCCTTTGCGCTCCAAAGCAAAATAATTTACAGTGGTAGTCCCCAATATCCATTGCCATGGAATCAACAACATTACAGCTGGAAATAGCACCTCTGTGTGTGTGTGTGTGTGTGTGTGTGTGTGTGTGTGTGTGTGTGTGTGTGTTTGTTTGTTTCAACAAATACACGTAAACAGAGCATACTGATCAATGGAAGCATAAATCTCCTTTAAGATTTGACAGTTTTGTGTGGGAAGCTTCATCCACCTACTCTGCAATATACATTTGCTCATTAACTAGTAACACTGACTGTTGACATTTTTCTTTTCTTTACTAATATACAGGATCACATACTGATTATTATGTGATCTGAACAGATATTTTTCCATTTGTGCCAAGTGTAGCCAGTATGAATTATTCAAAGTTGAATGACTAGAAAGATACATAGATAAATAAACATACTTTTTATTCCATAGATCCATGGCAAGGAGATCCTTATGGAAGTAAAAAATGTCATAAAAACAAAACTACATGTTTAGGAAAGAACAGATATGCTAGTGTTTCTTCCATAGAGTCTAACTGAAATGAATGTTGAATAAGTACAAAATCTGAAACACATTTCTGCTTAAAAATTAGTATGAAACATCCCATAAACTTTTAAATGTATTGTTTCTGACCAGCATAACTCTCAGGCTACTGTTGTAGCCTCTCAAACAGAAAATAGTTTTAAACACCTACTGACAGAAAGCACATTACTGCAGTGAAGATGTGCGGAAGTCAGATTTTACGTAACATTCACATTATTTGATATTATTAATAATAGATACATAACTGGTTCTGCTAAGAAATGTGTCAGTAGAGTTGTGAGTTTCTTGCAGGACATTCTTGAATTCACACCAAAAATAGTTCATATTACACACTGTTGGACCTGGAAAACTTTAGTTTGGATTGATGTGTTGTCCAAAACATGATCAGATATGATGTTATGGAACATATATATAACCTATATGTGCCAGCTTTTTAACTTTTATGCACAGATTATCATTTACAATACTGAATAATCAGCTCCAGTGATACAATATTTCGTTGGCACAACCAGTTTTGTTAATCACTAAGAATGTTCAGGCATTGATAGTACACTTTCTACATACTTCAATAATGCAACAGTCACAATTAACATTCTAAATGAAAAGTACTTGGTATAGCAAACAAACTGAAATGTTTATGACAACTCCCAGTGAACATTTTATGTAAGATTTAGACAATTGTACTCACTAATCAAAACAAGTCATTCACATATAGCAACATGTAACTGGAGACTTCTCAATTACTGCAGGGAGAAAAAGGGGGCTGGGGGGTGAACTTACTGCCCTAGCCATTATAATGCACCATAGTGTTTCAGTAAAACTGACATCAGTTGATATTGTTGGCCATGAGAAACTCCAAAGGACGTGATCATTCACAACAAACCATGAGTTAATAACATAAGGCAACAGCAACTGACTCAAACTTGAATACCTGTGCGAAGAATTACTTACTGGAGAAATTTTTCCAAGTTTACATAGTGTCTGCATTGATCTATTGGTCTGTTGGCTTCTAGAAACATGCACCCTTGGGATGGAATCACTGGTAAACAGCCACCATTTAAGAATCTAAATAGAACAATACCTCTGTGGTACGAAGTGAGAGTCAGTGAACGTCTTTCACACACTTCTTGCAGTAACCTTTCAAAGTGACAATAAAATCAGTAGAACAGTGTTATTGCTGCCCAAAATATATTTCATCATGACCATCCTCCTGTACTGAGCTTCAAAAGCTTGGTTAGAGCCATTTCCAGCTTAAGTTTCCATTAAATGTCAGTAATTCCTTGAGTAGTGCAGCCAGTCATATCCTTAAACTCCATGCCATCTTGCTGTATCAGATAATATGGTCAATTATCTGCAGTCTGTGATGCATTGTTAATTCCTCCATTTTTTGAAACCAATGTACAGTATAACAGTTTAACATACATTGCTTAGGATACAGCATACTGTATGAAAACTTTTAATGCACATTCAGTAGTATCAACAAATAAAAATGTTATCTTTGCTGCAACTGAGGCTTTTCTTGCTGTTGTCTTGTATGTCATTTTTATGTGCGTCGGCAATGACACGTCGGGCATATTCTGCTGGTGTTCTACAATGAATCTTCTTAGTATTTAGTTGTTGTGGTTCATATTCCTTATAATTTTTTTCCAAAAAGAGTATTAACATTGAAGACACAACACTTTCTTAACTGTAAGTTTCTTTAAATCATACATAAGCTGTTTACAGTGAGCTTTGAATATGAACAGTTTTATTGCAAGTTAATAATACGGCTGTAGAGAAATATATGTATGTAAAAATATGGCTGTTGCACTGTAAGATTTGGATTTGCATGGCCTTTGTACTGGAAATAAAAACTGCACGTATGTGTGTCAGTATACATTACTTGCTTCGTTTCTTACTTGCCATATTACTAATCCACAGAGTAAACTGTTAAAACTAAAGTAGTATACAAACAATCCACACCATAGCAGACTTAATTCTAAAATACAGATAAGTAATAATATTAGCGTGATTTACTATTTCCTCATTCACAGATTGTATAGATCAGTGCAAGTCATAAATTGATGTCATCATCATTGTCATCATCATCATAACTCTTCATATATGTACATCTACATCTGTACTTAATAAACTGATGGACCATGTATGTATGTTACCTACACAATACTAACCATAATGATTTAATCTACCACGTGAGCTGTGCACTCCTAAAAGGTTGCTGTTTTAACTTTGCGCTGAATTCTACTTCTGTGATGAAGATGATGATGCAGAGTTTGAGCACTGACAACATTATACCTTCAATTGTACAGCCCATCAAACACAACTGACTGTTAAATATGTATATTTCTGTAGCCCTATTTTTGCAAAACACACTCTCTCTCATTCCTAGTAAACCTGTGTCAATACCATTGTAGGTAGCTAACAAAAAAATTATGCTGTTAAATACGGCTCAATTATTAGTAAATGCAAGAGGTATGTAAGTGAATATTCAAAAATGTTCATACCTGCACTGCACTGTGGGCTTGGAATGGCTCTGTATGGCCATAGCTAGCTTGTCCAAACTCATCCTGTGCATGATACTGTGTTTTAAGGCTCAATGGCGGAGCCACTGCTGCCACAGGTGGGGGAACGTGGTAGTTATAAGGAAGTGCTGCATATGAGTGTGGAACACCAAAGCCCAGTGCATTGTATGGCGCCAGTGGTGGCAGGATTACAGGGTCTCCGGCACACAATGCCATCAAGGCACACAGCAGAGCCTGTAATTACATATATTAACATGAACTGAATATATTTTTCACTTTAGATAATAGGATTAGGAAATAAACTTATCTGAAGATTTAAATGACTGTGGTATTTGAGGCAAATTTGCTTCTGATGCCAGCAGAGCAGTCACAAGAAAAACTCTTAAGTTGTTAATATCTTAGTAAATACTAAACCATAAAGGTATTGCTACAGATTTTTAATAAAGCAGAAAATACAAGATGTTGTCATTAGCTGTACCCAACTGCTGTACATTAATGTCACAAAAAATATTTACTGAACTGATATATCTCCTCTAATAATATAAACACTCTAAAAATAAGCAGATTATTGGAATCTTTTTTCTTTCAGTGAATGTATTCTTAGAGATCTTTTTTAATATGCAATGCTGTAATGAATAAGCATGTACACACACACACACACACACACACACACACACACACACACACACACAAATGTCCTATCAGTATCTGCAATACATCTATCAGTATAAGAAGTAAGTACAATATAATCTTCACTCAGTATTGTTGTAGAGAAGCTTTCAAGGCAAGAAATAATTATAATCACCAACTCACATATTTTATAAAACTAAATTATTGTCCCTCACTCACTTAAATTTTTTCTCATGAGTATGAGTTCCGCAAGGCTTTATAAAATGGAGGCTCATAGGTAGTTTATGTACTTTATGTTGCACAATCATCCAACTTTGCTTCGTAATTCAGTTTACAAATTCCTTATAAGCAGCTTCTTCAAAAGTGTAAACTGTGAACACCTGTGATGTACTTACCAGCAGCCTCATTGTGCCACCTCACAGTGCAGGGATGGGTACTGCCTGTGCACCGCCTGAATTGTCTTATATATGTGCCCCCAGGGCATTAGACTTGGGCTGGGTCGTCCTTTGCTTGGAGGCTTAGGCCCCCACCCAGCCACCAAGGTTACTAGAGCTTCATGTGACCTTGTAGCTGCAACAACTTCCTCCTGCCTGGCACTTTAGTCAAACCCGGATACTAAACTGTCACATAGTACAAAAATAAACATCGGGCAATTATTTACATTTGGCTTAATGCTCACCATGTAGCATGAAAATTCCTACTAATATTTCAAGTAATGTGCTAATCCATGAAAGACCAACACATTCTCTCTCTATCTCTGTCTGTCTTCTCACCATCCATCACTTCCAAACTCTAATAGGTCATTCTCTTTCAACGTAATAATATTGATATTATTACTGTCAGTAAAAATATTTGATATTTCTTTAGTTAATTTACTGTGTTTTGTATTATGGATCTGACTCAGTGAACATGTGCTGAATTCTGTGGTTGCAACATTTTTACTCTCCTTCCCTTTTTGTAAACAAGGTAACTTCCTGTAATATTGAAAAAGGTCATACAACACAAGTACAGAAAGTCATGTCTTTTTCAAAGAAGCTATCCAGGCATTTTCCATAGGTGGTTTATGGAAACCACAGCAAACCTAACTCTGGATGATTGGGTAGGGACTTGAACCACAATCCTCTCCAATGTGAGTCTTATGTTTTACCACTGTGCCTATCTACAGGTACTAAGTAACAACATGTTAACAAAATGATATACCTCTCTTTCTGGTATATAATGTGACTCAGCCAAATCCTCCACTTAATGAGAAAGAAAACTTCTCAGTTATTGAGAAAAATGTTTTTCTCTATGGGTCTATTAATTTAATTTGTTTTTTTACAGCTCAGCATGTGGTCAGTGAGAAGAATGATATCCAGCAGGCTATGCAGTTTCTTCAGGAATGTGATCTCATCAAAATTGAAGACATCCTTCCATTCTTTTCAGACTTTGTCACAATTGATCACTTTAAGGATGCAATCTGCACTTCACTGCAGGTACAGTACCACTGTAAAGGCAGATGTAACATCAGTGATGTAGTGGCTAAGTAACTGATATAGGTATTCTGACAATGTTATGAAAAGGATAGATTGCTACTCACCATATAGTGGAAATGTTGAATCACAGACAGCACAACAAAAAGACTGCTAAACAAGTGAGCTTTCGGCCAAAAGACCTTTTTTCTAAAGTAGATAAAACTCTCTCTCTCTCTCTCTCTCTCTCTCTCTCTCTCTCTCTCTCTCTCTTTCACACCTCATACATATGTGACCACTGTCACTGGCCGCTAAGGCTGGACCTGGCATCCAATTGTAAAATGAAATGCTTTTCTCTTCTATGTTTCTTACCCTATCAGCTATACTAATACTATCTTGCAACAACCCCAGGCTTATGAGCAATAATCAATAATCTGTCAAACCAGGGTTTTATAAGCTACTTTTTTTGTGGTTGGGTTAACTTCCTTAGAATTCCCCCCAATGAAATTCAGTCTGGCATCTGTCTTTCATACAGTTAGTTTCATATGGTTATTCCACTTTAAATTGCTCCATATGCATACCGTAAGGTACAGGGTGTTTATAATGAAACTTAGGTTACTTGAGCCAGTGTAGATGGTGATCTATTTACCATATGGGTACCCAACTTTATAGGAGTGATATTCAGACTGTGCACAGCAGGATTTGATTGCTAGTAGTGCTAGTGTCATGACCTACTGTTAGGTGCTGGCACCAGTACAGCAATGTAAGGTTGAAACACAATCATCAGTGCGCATTTACATTTGCAGACAGTCAACACAAGGTTAGCAGGGCCTTACTCAGATAAAACTGTTTTATGAAAACAACAGCAATAGTGCTGCTGCTTTCCATGAGTGTCAATGCGTTAAATAATCACAGAGAGGTCCTCTTTTTGCACTGGAATTGAAAAACAGGATTTGGAAGTTTGAATTACCTAGTGGTTTTGGAATTTCTCCTGGGAGAGGCTGAAGGCCAATTGCACCATACATTGTAGAAGAAGTTACTGTTTCCATGGCTGAAAATAATGGATGGAGTGGCCAATCTTCAAGCAGCGCATGAGCTTGTTGCGTGCCATCTGAACTTCCCATGGTCCACCATTTGAAAAGTTCTGTGAACAATTGTGAAATGGTATCTGTACAAACGTCCAGGCTGTTGTGGAAGCAGATGGTCATCGCATTGAGTAACATTTAGGTTTATTCAGTATTTCTCTTCTGCATGACCTTACATAAGTTTCTATTAAGTTTCATTGTTCTATGAACACTCGTTTTCACGGAGGCCATCCAGGTAGTGAAAGTTCAGTTGCATGTTATGTAATCAAACAATAATCAGTCTTTCATCACATTTATGTGCAGTATTTGACATTTATTTATTTTCCGGCTCAACTGGCAATGCAGGCAGGAAATATAAATTCTCCGCAGGTCTTCCTACATTTTCTTACAATTTTGTGGCATGACTTCTCTAAAAACAACAGCATCAGCTTCGCAGATTCTCCATGGATAAACATAAAATTCGCATGACCACAAGTAGGAAAATACACTCCTGGAAATTGAAATAAGAACACCGTGAATTCATTGTCCCAGGAAGGGGAAACTTTATTGACACATTCCTGGGGTCAGATACATCACATGATCACACTGACAGAACCACAGGCACATAGACACAGGCAACAGAGCATGCACAATGTCGGCACTAGTACAGTGTATATCCACCTTTCGCAGCAATGCAGGCTGCTATTCTCCCATGGAGACGATCGTAGAGATGCTGGATGTAGTCCTGTGGAACGGCTTGCCATGCCATTTCCACCTGGCGCCTCAGTTGGACCAGCGTTCGTGCTGGACGTGCAGACCGCGTGAGACGACGCTTCATCCAGTCCCAAACATGCTCAATGGGGGACAGATCCGGAGATCTTGCTGGCCAGGGTAGTTGACTTACACCTTCTAGAGCACGTTGGGTGGCACGGGATACATGCGGACGTGCATTGTCCTGTTGGAACAGCAAGTTCCCTTGCTGGTCTAGGAATGGTAGAACGATGGGTTCGATGACGGTTTGGATGTACCGTGCACTATTCAGTGTCCCCTCGACGATCACCAGTGGTGTACGGCCAGTGTAGGAGATCGCTCCCCACACCATGATGCCGGGTGTTGGCCCTGTGTGCCTCGGTCGTATGCAGTCCTGATTGTGGCGCTCACCTGCACGGCGCCAAACACGCATACGACCATCATTGGCACCAAGGCAGAAGCGACTCTCATCGCTGAAGACGACACGTCTCCATTCGTCCCTCCATTCACGCCTGTCGCGACACCACTGGAGGCAGGCTGCGCGATGTTGGGGCGTGAGCGGAAGACGGCCTAACGGTGTGCGGGACCGTAGCCCAGCTTCATGGAGACGGTTGCGAATGGTCCTCGCCGATACCCCAGGAGCAACAGTGTCTCTAATTTGCTGGGAAGTGGCGGTGCGGTCCCCTACGGCACTGCGTAGGATCCTACGCTCTTGGCGTGCATCCGTGCGTCGCTGCGGTCCGGTCCCAGGTCGACGGGCACGTGCACCTTCCGCCGACCACTGGCGACAACATCGATGTACTGTGGAGACCTCACGCCCCACGTGTTGAGCAATTCGGCGGTACGTCCACGCGGCCTCCCGCATGCCCACTATACGCCCTCGCTCAAAGTCCGTCAACTGCACATACGGTTCACGTCCACGCTGTCGCGGCATGCTACCAGTGTTAAAGACTGCGATGGAGCTCCGTATGCCACGGCAAACTGGCTGACACTGACGGCGGCGGTGCACAAATGCTGCGCAGCTAGCGCCATTCGACGGCCAACACCGCGGTTCCTGGTGTGTCCGCTGTGCCGTGCGTGTGATCATTGCTTGTACAGCCCTCTCGCAGTGTCCGGAGCAAGTATGGTGGGTCTGACACACCGGTATCAATGTGTTCTTTTTTCCATTTCCAGGAGTGTAGATAAGTTCAAGCATGTACCAAGAGTACTGTAAAGCCAGCAATTAGTGGAACAACAAAGGGATGAAATGATTCTTGTACACTATATACCCGTTACCACACCCCAGACAATGTATTGAATTTTATCTCCACTGCAACTATAGAGATAACTGATTCTGTTATGAACAAAAGTATATTTTTGGTTTCCAGATAATGTATTCAGATTTTCTGTGTAAGTTTGCTCTATATTCATTATGTTTTCAAAGTATTACCTTAAGTAATGACATGTTAGTACTTAGAAGACGTCAGTTTTGCAATATGTTGTTACACTTAAATTGTCATTTAGTTACTTTGACTGTCTCCATGGTCTAGTGTTTCTGGAAGATGACTTTAGCACCTGGTTTTGATTCCTGGAAACAATGTCCACTTTTTCTTCGGTGAAAATGCCTTAAATGGGGTCCACTAAGAGTTCTCAGGCCAAATGATTATTTTACAAGTAATGTAAGGAAGGAGAGAAAATAATTTATACTTTCTTAATACTTGTGGTAAACCTATTAAAAATAATTTAAATTTTCTTACTTACATGATAGGAAATATTTTTACTGATCATATATCAAATTTAAATAAAAAAAATTCATGGAAACGAGACTGTAGAAGTGGAGGGTAGAACATGATGGATAGTGACAGTGCTTCATAAGGAGCTAAATACCAAAGCAACAATTCTGTTTTGTTTGCAGGAATATAACCAGCATATTCAGGATCTTAAAGAAGAAATGGAAGAAGCAACCAAATCAGCTGAAGTTATTAGAGAAGAAATCCAAGCTTTCCGAAACAGGTAAATATTAATATGAATTTCACATTAACATAGTTAAGCTCCTTACAATTACTTACTCTTCATCTAGGACTCTGTGGTATAGTCTCTACCTCTCTCATTCTAATATTAGATATTTATCTTTCAGGTATGCTCGTGTGCAAGTGCGAGATGTTTGCTGTGAATGTGAACTACAGCTGTTGATGCGTCCATTTTACCTTTTTCCATGTGGTCATCGTTTCCATGGTGATTGTCTACTGGCTGAAGTCACTCCTGTCTTACCTGCAGGAAAGAGAAATAAGTTACATGAGTTACAGGTACATTGTTCTTGTTTTATATCAAAATATTATGAGAATCAAACAATGAAAAATCTAAGATGGAATGTAAAAATATTATGAAAAGGAAAGTTGCTGATCACCATATAGCAGATATGCTGGGTTGCAGATAGGCATAACTGTCACAAATAAAGCTTTCGGCCAGTAAGGCCTTTGTCAAAAATAGACGACACACACACACACACACACACACACACACACACACACACGACTGCAGTCTCTGCTGGCAACTAAAGCCATATTGTGAGCAGCAGTGCCAATGCATGATGGGTGTGGCAAATGGGCAGGGGTAAAGAGGAGGCTGGAGCAGGGAAGGGGAGGGATAGCAGGGTAGGGGTGGGGGACAGTGAAATGCAGCTGGGGAGCATGCAGGGAGGAGGTGGAAAGAGGTTAGGGGAGCTATGTGCAGTCAGGACGATAGAAAGAGGGCAGGGGAGAGGTGAGGAGAGGGGGGTAGTGGAAAAGGAGAGAAGTAAAATGACTGGGTGCGATGGTGGAATGAGAGCTGTGTAGTGCTGGAATGGGAACACGGAAGGGGTTGGATGGGTGAGGACAATGACTAACATAGGTTGAGCCCAGGAGGGTTACAGGAACTTCAGATATATTGTAGGGAAAGTTCCCACATGCGCAGTTCAGAAAAGCTGGTGTTGGTGGGAAGGATCCATATGGCACAGGCTGTGAAGCAATCATTGCAATGAAGGATGTCATGTTTGGCAGCTTGCTCAGCTGTGGGATGGTCCACTTATTTCTTGGCCACAGCTTGTCGGTGGCCATTCATGCTCACAGACAGCTTGTTGGTTGTCATGCCCACATAAAATGCAGCATTTGGTGGATGGTGGAATACCACTGTGAGACTGGTGGGAAGGATAGTGGGCTCGACATTTCTCATTTCAAAGCATGGCAGGAGGTAGTAAAAACCCTGGTGGAGCATGAAATTCAGTTTCACCATTCCTGGGTAGTACTGAGTTACGACGGGAATGCTTCTCTGTGGCTGGACGGTGTGACTTAGGGAGGTAGTGGGAGACTGGAAAGCTAAGGCATGGGAGATTTGTTTTTGTACAAGATTGGGAGGATAATTACAATCTGTGAAGGCTTCAGTGAGAGCCTCAGTATATTTCAAGAAGGAACGCTTGTCACAGCACATGCAATGACCGTGCGTTGCTAGGCTGCATGGAAGGCATTTCTTGGTATGGGATGGGTGGCAGCTGTCGAAGTGGAGGTATTGCTGGTGATTAGTAGGTTTGGTATGGACAGGGGTACTGATGTAGCCATCTTTTAGGTGGAGGTCAACATCTAGGAAGGTGGCTTCTTGGGTTGAGTAGGACCAGGTGAAGCAAATGGAGACGAAGTTGTTAAGTTTCTGGAGGAATGTCGATAGGTTGACCTCACCCTCGATCCAGATCGTAAAAATGTCATCAGTGAATCTGAACCAGGTGAGGGGTTTAGGATTCTGGGTGCTTAGGAAGGATTCCTCTAGTTGGCCCATGAATAGGTTGGCATAGGATGGTGCCAGGTGGGTACTCACAGTCATACCCGAGATTTGTTTGTAGGTAATACATTCAAATAAGGAGTAATTGTGGGTGAGGATGTAGTTGGTCATGGAAACTAGGAAGGAGGTTGTTGGTTTGGAATCCATTGGGCATTGGGAAAGGTAGTGGTCAGTAGCGGTAAAACCATGGACATTAGGGATGTTAATGTAAAGGGAGGTGGCATTAGTAGTGAGGATCTGGACACAGTGTGGTAAAGGAACAGGAATTGCAGAGAGTCAGTGGAGGAAATGGTTGGTATCTTTTGTATTGAAGAGTAAATTTGTGGGTAACAGGTTGAAGGTCTTAGTCTACAAGAGCAGAGATTCTCTCAGTGAGGGCACAGTAACCAGCCAAAAGTGGACCTCCTGGGTGGTTGGTTTTATGGACTTTAGGAACCATGTAGAAGGTATGAGTGTGGGGGTGGGAGGGGTGATTAGAGAGATGGACTCCGGGGAGAAATTCTGGGATGGGCCTAAAGATTTGAGGAGTGACTGGAGATTTCTGCTGGATTTCTGAAATGGGGTCACTGTGTCAAGGTTTGTAGGTGGAAGTATGTGGCAGCGGGTGGAGTCCTTCTGCCAGCTAATCCTTGCAGTTTAAAACAACAGTGGTGGAGCCTCGGTCTGCAGGTACTATTATAAGGTCAGAATCAGTTTTTATATGGTGGACTGCGGTTCTTTCTGCTGACGTAAGGTTAGTTTGCATGTTGAGGGATTTGGGGATTTCCCTCAACATGTGAACTAACCTTACATCCACAGAAAGAACTATAGCCCACCATCTAAAAACTGATTCTGACCTTATAATCATACCTGCGGACAAAGGATTCACAACTCTTGTTTTGAACCGCAAGGATTACCTGGCAGAAGGACTCCACCAGCTGTTACATACTTCTACCTACAAACATTGACACAGTGACCCCATTCCAGAAATTCAGCAGGATCTCCAGTCACTTCTCTAATCCTTAGGCCCATCCTGGAGTCTGTCTCTCTACACACCCCTACCACTCTGTGTACTCATTGAGAAAATCTCTGCTCTCGTAGACTAAGACCTTCAACCTGTTAAACCCAGTCTGTCTTCCAATACAAAAGATATCAACCATTTCCTTCACTGACTCTCCACAGTTACTGTTCCTTTACCATACGGTGTCCTGCTTGTCACTACTGATGCCACCTCCCTTTACAATAACATCCCTAATGCCCATGGTGTTACTGCTATTGAACACTTCCTTTCCCAATGCCTGACGGATTCCAAACCAACAACCTCCTTCCTAGTCGCCATGACCAACTGTGTCCTCACCCACAATACTTCTCCTTTGAAGGCATTAAGTACAAACAAATCTGGGGTATGGCTATGGGAACTTGCATGGCACCATCCTATGCCAACCTATTCGTGGGCCATCTAGAGGAATCCTTCCTAAACACCCAGAATGCTAAATCCCTGACCTGTTTCAGATTCATTGATGACATCTTTGCAATCTGGATTGAGGATGAGGCCACCCTATCTACTTTCCTCCAGAAACTCAACAACTTCTCCCCCATTTGCTTCTACTGGTCCTACCCATCCCAACAAGTCACCTTCATAGAAGTTGACCTCCACCTCAAAGATGGCTTCATCAGTATCTCCATCAATATCAAACCTACTAACCACCAGCAATACCTCCACTTTGAAGCTGCCACCTTTACATACTGAGAACTGCCATCCATACAGCCTAGCCACCCATGGTTGTTGCATCTGCAGTGATGAGCGGTCCCTCTTGGAATACAACCTCTGTCAATAAAGTTCTGTGAATGAAGTCAGAATGGTCAATTGAGCAACATTAGTGACTCACAATGCTGCAACTGCATAGTGGCCGGTGTTGACAATCTGGCTTCACCGTAATACATTTGCGCATCGTGTGTGTTCCATGTTAGACCTGTCAGATGAAGTGCTTGTTTGGTGCGGTGGTTCTGAACTGAGAATAGGACAATGAATGAGCAAAGGATCAATTTAAAGTGTTGTTTTAAGGTTGACAAGACACTGAAAGAAATGCATGTAATGATAGTACATTTTATGGGTATCAAGCACTGTCCATGAAGTGTGTGTACTGGTGGTTCACCTGTTTTCAAGGAGGCCGGAAAATTGTTTCTGAGAATCCCCATAGTGGATGACCAGCGACTGCCGTCAGTGACTAAAACATTGAGAAAGTGAGGACATTAATCATGAATGACCATCAATTAACTGTGCTCATGAAAGCGGATGAACTGTAGATAAAATGTGAATCTGTGCAATAAAGCCTTACCCAGGAGGAAAACGAGTTGTTGTCTTGTGCCAAATGGTTCAAATGGCTCTGAGCACTATGGGACTCAACTGCTGAGGTCATTAGTCCCCTAGAACTTAGAACTAGTTAAACCTAACTAACCTAAGGACATCACAAACATCCATGCCCGAGGCAGGATTCGAACCTGCGACCGTAGCGGTCTTGCGGTTCCAGACTGTAGCGCCTTTAACCGCACGGCCACTTCGGCCGGCTGTCTTGTGCCACATCACTTGACTGATGATCAGAAGCAGGCCTGTTTAGAGGCTTCACAGGGTTTTGTCAAAATGGTGGATGCAATACCCAAGTTTTTGAACGATATTGTCACTAATGATGAAACCTTGTGTCTCTGGTACGATCCTGAAATGAAATGGCAAAACATGAAATGGCATTCTCTGACATCACTTCATCAGGAAAAGGTTAGAGCCAAAATATCACGCATCAAAACAAAGCTCATCACCTTTCTTGATAGGAATTTCTACCTTAGGGAACGACATTGAATGCTGCATGGTACATTGAAATTTTGACCCGTTTCATGCAGTGTCTACACAGGATATGATCCCAGTACACACAACAGTGTTCCTAGTTGTTTGTTCACAACAATGCTCGCCCACACACAGCCTATATCATCAAACAGTACTTGGCAAAAAAGGGGGTGGTGCAAATGCTCGCCCACACACAGCCTATATCATCAAACAGTACTTGGCAAAAAAGGGGGTGGTGCAACTTGAACATCCACTGTACTCGCCGGATCTCAACCCTCCAGACTTCTTCCTATTTCTTCAACTCAAACTTGCTTTGAAAGGAAAGAGATTTGGTGATATTCCTGACATCCAACTAAATGTGATGCGGCTTTTGAACACCACCCCAAAGGAAGACTTGGTGCAAAGTTTCCAGGACATGTATCACAGAGCTCAGCAGTGCATAGTTATGGGAGGTGACTATTTCGAAGGACAGTAAGGTAACTGTAGTTCATAGTTCATCTACGTTAATATTACAAGACTACTGACGAACTTTATTGTCAGAGGTTGTATACTGAGGGTCTCACTGAAGCCTTCACAGACTGTAATTATCCTCCCAGTCTTGCAAAAAAACAAATCTCCCATGCCTTATCTTTCCAGTCTCCCACCACCTCCCAAAGTCCCACTGTCCGGCTACAGAGGACCATCTCCTCATAACTCAGTACCACTCAGGACTGGAGCCACTGAATTACATTCTCCGCCAGGATTTCGACTACCTCCCATTGTGCCCTGAAATGAGAAATGTCTTTCCCACTATCCTTCCTACCTCTCCCACAGTGGTATTCCACTGTCCACCAAACCTACACAGTATACTAGTCCATCCCTACATAGCTCCCACTCCCAGTTCCTTACCTCATGGCTCATATCCCTGTAATAGACCTAGATCAAAGACCTGACCCATACATCCCCCCCACTACCACCTACTCCCTTCCGTTCATAAACATCACCTATCCCATCAAAGGCAGGGCTACCTGTGCAACCAGTCATGTGATCTACGATCTAAGCTGCAACCACTGTGCTGCATTTTATGTGGGCATGACAACCAACAAGCTGTCTGTCCTCACGAATAGCCACCGACAAGCTGTGGCCAAGAAACAAAAGGACCATCCCATTGCTGAGCAACCTGCCAAACATGACATCCTTCATTGCAATCATTGCTTCACAGCCTGTTCCATATGGATCCTTCCCACCAACACCAGCTTTTCTGAAATGCACATGTGGCAACTTTCCCTACAATATATCTGAAGTTAATGTAACCCTCCTGGGCTCAACCTATGTTAGTCATTGTCCTCACCCGTCCAGCCCCTTCCGTGTTCCCATTCAAGCACTACACAGCTCTCATTCCACCATCGCACCCAGTCGTTTTACATCTCTCCTTTTCCATAATCCCCCCTCCCCATCTCTCCCCTGCCCTCTTTCTAACCTCCCGACTGCACATAGCTCCCCTACCCTCTCCCCACCTCATCCCTACATGCTCCCTAGCAGCACTTCACTGTCCTCCACCCCTACCCAGCTATCCCTCCTCCTCCCTGCCCCAGCATCCTCCTTACCCCCAACCAGTCACCAATTTTTTTTTTAATTTGTGTGTGTGTGTGTGTGTGTGTGTGTGTGTGTGTGTGTGTGTGTGTGTGTGTTTGGCACCACAAAGCACAATATGTCATCTAACATGAAATATAAAGTTGCAGATGGCGTAAAAAAATTTTGTATGGTCATGTGATGTGTGAAAGAGATTCCTTGATCATTTGTTTCATACAGTTTTAAATTTTATTAACCCCATCCACTACCTCTGTATTTAATGTTCATTGATCAATTGCACTTTGTGGTGACAGATGTTTTTGGGTTCTCATAATCGATTGTTGCTAATTCTGCCATCTCTGATGATAGTGTTTGTAATATCACACTTTTGTAATTTTCATTGCTGTTGCCTCTTTTTTCTGTTCCAACTTGAAGTAGATCTGTTGTGCAGATCAAAACCAGTAGTCGGTAACAAAAGAAGTGATTCTTTATTTCTTATAACAATAGAGATCACAGTTCCTGTGACCTGGTGTCAGTTATATAATAGATGAGAATGCACTGAAGTAATTGCTGCCTTACGTGTATTGGAAATAAAAATGATTTCCAAACTAGAGAAGTACTAATTCCATATCTGTATACAGAAATCAAATTAATTTATAAATATTACTTATTTTCCATGTACACAAGCATAAAAACCTATCCTTGGTTCAACATCTCCCACATCCGGTGGGTGGTGGTCTTGTATCATTCCATTGTTTATATTCCAGCCAAGATTTTCATTTCTTAATCCTTAAAATACAGTATAAGTAAATGATTTTCCAGATTTTATGTGCTCAATCAAGGTCACTTACATATTGATGATTAGAGAAACTGTTGGTTCAAATGGTTCAAATGGCTCTGAGCACTATGGGACTTAACTGCTGAGGTCATCAGTCCCCTAGAACTTAGAACTACTTAAACCTAACTAACCCATTTGACATCTCACACACCCATGCCCGAGGCAGGATTCGAACCTGCGACTGTAGCGGTCGCTCGGTTCCGGGCTGAAGCGCCTAGAAGCTGTTGATTGAGAGACTAGCCCACTAGCTCTAAAGTGATGGAAAAACTCATCCTGTCATGTTTAAATGAGAGTTGACTAAAATGCTAATATAAAATAAAAGTTTGTATCTGGAGATATCATTAGTATCAAATAATTTTTATAGTAGAATTTCCTCAGAAAATGTGGCTGAATTTGCAAAATGGTGTTCTGTAAAACATTATGCAGATGTCATGCGAAGACTCCTATGGAAAAATCGGAATTTGCATAGCTATAGCTATTTAATGTTAATTCATAATAACAGTAAAAGCACATTTTGAATAAATTATATTAAGCATTTACAATATATGGAAAATATAGGTTGCCATGAAGATGACACATTGAGTTGCAGACAAGTACAGTGAAAAGACTTGCACATTAGCTTTTGGCCAAAACCTTCTTTAGAAGAGAAAACACACACACACACACACATTCATTCACACAAGCAAGCACACCTCACGCACACTGACTGTCGTCTCAGGCAACTTGGACTGGTCTGAATGTGCATGTGTTTCCTTTTCTGAAGAAGGCTCTGGCCAAAAGCTAATTTGTAAGTGCCTTTTTGTCATGGCTGTCTGCAACGCATCGTGTCACCTTTATGGTGAGTAAAAGTCTATCTTTTTCTTATATTGTTGATATTCCAATCTGGAGTTTCTATTGTTTGATAGTATTCAGTCATGTACAACTCCAATAATAAATGTAAAAGAACAAGAGACATCTACATATTCTTGCTTCGTGTTTGCTGGAAACTTTTTGTAGAGCAGCACCAGAATGCAGAACATTGCTCTGAACCTTAGACAAGGTAGGAAAAGTGTATGTATAAATCATTTTTCTGTCTGTGCTGGGCAGCCCAGCACAGTACAACAGGTTATCCTTCTGTCTTTTCTTGTCAGATACTGCGATCAGTTGAACTGATTTTTATTATTATCTACAAACACAGATATGTTTTGAGAACTGAGTGCAAGGATTCAAATATCTTTCAAGGGGCCTTTGTAAAGTGTGCAGTTCTCCACTTCACACAATACTCTTACACTATCGCTGTACATGTGATCATTGACAGCAACTATCTACAGGAAAGCAGTGAGACATTACAGTCCCAGTTAATGCAAAACTAGCATTGTAAACTAATTAAAATTATTTGTTAGTTAATGTCTGTCTCATGGCGCTACAGCAATGAGTGTCAGCTGCTTCTCAGCTAAGGCGTACTCAAATAGTAAGCAGACTGCCACTGTGGTGGGAACATATTATTGTCTGCTATGACCAGTGGTAGTGAAATTCACAAAGGGCAGGACCCAGTCACGATACACACATGCACAGTTAAACACTCCACACAAACTGACACTTATTACAGCCCATTAGTGTCAACAGAAACTTCACGCATGATGTTCAGGCGACTGGAGAAGTTCTAAGATGTGACATGCACACTGGTGATTTTGATCAGATTCTAATTCTCACTGATTATTGACATGACACATCCTATCTTCTCATGAACATTCCAATGTTACAATTTTTATATGCATTCCACAGCGACAGCTGCAGAGTATGTCTGGCAGAGATGATGCTGTTTCTCTGGGTTCAGCAACCATGTCTGCAAGGGACCAATTGAAGGCTGATATCGACAGTATTATTGCATCAGAATGTTTGTACTGTGGAGAATACATGATTAGGTGAGTACGTAGTATCACATATTGTTTGTGTTCCAATGCAGATTTCATTTCAATAATAAATATCAAATGAGAAGCAACTATTCTTCATGTTGACAGCTGCTGTCAATTAACTGTTGGTGATATAAAAAGCTGTACCTATCAAAGTCAGAAAATGATACCATTATGAACATATTCTTTCAACAGTAGAAGAACCAATGTACATGGAATTTATTAAAGTGTTGCTTTTGCAGTTCATAGTGCATCCTACTGAATGGTGACAGATGGGAGGAAGGGGGAGAGAAAAAATAACAGCAGAAAAGAAAACTATATTGTGATTAATGGGCCCATCCTCACTTCATTTTTGACATCCTTCTGTAGCTCCACACTGAAATGTTTCCATTTTCTTGTTCCCTCATTTACCTAAAGTTCATGTTTCATTTATATACAGTACTGTACCACAGATATACAGTTTCAGAAACTTCAATTCCACGTTAATGTTTGTACCAGTAGACTTGGAAATTTATTTTGATTATACCAGTCTACTTTGAATCTCTCGCTTGACTTGGCTGTTTGTGTAACCTTTATCCCACTATGTCGAGTTCATTTTATCCCATTTCCTATTTTTACTTATTTATTTTTGTTGTTCTGTACCTTCCCCAATATTGAAGAAGTTTCTATTGTCATACCTGGCAGTATTCACCACATTTCACCTTTTTCTTTAATTGTTTCAGTCTAAAAAGTTTGCTAGTTATTTTACCCATTCAATTCAAAATTCTTTTTCATCTTTCTTGCTGTTGTTAACCATAGCAATCATATTACATTTCAACCTTAACACTGACATCTCTTCCTCAAACATTTATGTTCTTGTGGTGAAATGTTTACTAAATTTCTTCACTTTTGCTTTAACGTATGATTTATATAACATTGATATCTTTGAATCTCTTTCTTCTCTGATTACATAGTGTATATGTTTTTAATTAAAAGACAATCATAACTGACTGAGCAATACTTTGCTAGAACACTTTTATTCCAGTTTTCAAACAAATGGGGGGCTGGAGCCAGTGACATGCACAGCTATCAAGCTTTTGCCTCACACCATCAATTAATTATGTCACAAAACAAATGTATAAGTCTCAGCACTTCACAGAGGAAACAGAAGGAAAGTGCACTCACACTGATGCTGTGACCAGATTTTTGATTTGTGAAAATTATATGTGATGTACAAGGTGTGATAAAAAAGTAATGGCAGTTTTTGTTTTTCTTAAAGTACACTTATTCATTGTCAGCTTTGTCCCCTTCAAAGTAATCCCCCTCATATATGAGGGCTGTTCGGAAAGTGAGGAATGATAGGTCATGAAATGGAAACCACAGTGAAAATCAAAACTGTTTTATTTGCAACAGTTAGCTACACCTTCCAGCTAATTCTCTACACAGTCGCCGCTTAGACGTAGACATCTGTCATAGCGTTGTGCCAACTTTTCAATTCCCTTGTTATAGAAGACAGCCACTTTTCGACAGTTTTCTACCCTGGACTGCAGCCCGTTGTCTGTGTCAAAATATTGTCTTCATAGCCAGCGGTTCATTTGAGCAGAGATGAACCTCGGGGTAGCCAATTATGGGCTGTATTGTGGGGGATCAAACACTTCCCATCGAAAACGCTGCAGGAGCATCTTCATTGGCCCTGAAGAGTGCGGCTGAGAATTGTCGTGTAGAGTGAACCGCATGACAGTTAAGTTATGTGCATTGCATAGCTTCAGGCGAAATCTTTCACCAGGCCCTCATACTTGGCGGGAGACGCTAATTTCTAGCCATCTTTACATTCTCACTGTGAGCTCAGAACTGAAAAGAGTGACACGATGAACTTGCTGGGCATACTGGACACAGTACCCAATGCATCTGTGCAAAGGTTCATCAGATTTTCACTGTATTTTCCATTTTGCGATCGATCGTTCCTTACTTTCCAAATAACCCTGATGTAATATTCTTGTGGTAGTGCATTTTCCAATCTTGGAAACACTTCTGGGACTCACTTTTCATTATGGTGTTCAGCTTCTTCAGCGATTCTGTTTTTATCTCATCAGTGATGGAAAAACAAACTCCTTTCATCATTTTCTTCAGCCTCAGGGATGTAAAGAAGTCACAGTGGGCCATTTCTGATGGATACGGTAGCTGAGGCAACATAACAGTTTTGTTTTTTCCCAAAAAATCACAAAAAAACCAGTGAGGGGTAAGAGGGAGCATTATCACGATGCAATTTCCAAGAGTGGTTTTGCCGCAATTCTGGTCTTTTTCTTCGGATTGCTTCATGAAAATGGTGCACAACTTCCAGCTAGTATTCGTTATTGACTGTATGACCACAAGGCAGCAACTCATAATGCACTGTCCCGTTGTAATAAAAGAAAACAGTGACAAGAACCTTCACCTGTATCAAACTTGTCGAGTTTTCTTCAGTTGTGGCTCTTCAGGCAGTTTCCATGAGGACAATTAGGCCTCGGTTTCTGATGTCACACCCCTATACCCATGTTTTGTCACCTGTTGTAATCTTCTTTAAAGGTTCTGGATTGTTGGCGATTTCATGGAGCAATTCCTGAGCAATGTCTATAAGTTAAGATGCTTTTGGTCAAAATTCAACCATTTTGAAACAAATGGTCCTGTTACACATTTCATGCCCAAAACATCCAAAAAATTGCTTGGCATCATCAGCAACTTCTCTGACAGTGATACAGTGATTTTCCATATACAGCTATTTTCCAGGATAATTTTCTTGACTTCTTCCACATTGTCATCAGTAATTGTTGTGCTAGGGTGTCCAGGGCTTGTAAACTCTTATCTTACTCGTAGTAGATTTGCCACATTTTGAATGTGGTGCTGCGCTTTCATTTCATTTTTCATTCAAAATTTAATGCATTTTCTTTGATCCATCTTTTTTGTGCATAAAAATTTGCTGAGCAGCCAAAAATACATGTAACCTTTTCAACCACCAACAATAAACTAAATATTCAAAACAGCTGAAAATGCAAATATGCATCAGGAACATGTGCATCCACAAGATATATTTTAAAAAATGAATATAGTATATATTAAGCCTGTGGAATTAAAAAATCCCCATTACTTTTTGAGCACATCTCATATTTTTATTTGTTATGAATCATAGCTGTTCAATAATGTATTATGAAATCTGTCCTGTATATTTTCTGATAACATACAAACATGATAATTACAATATGCAAAGCATAGTTTGCTGTTCACCACTTAGAAGAAGTGTTGAGTTGTGGACAGATACATTCAAGCATCTGACTAGAGCCTTCAGCCCTTCATCAGACATAGAAACCCCACCCACATTCACACAAATCACAGCTTGTACACACATGACCAGTGTCGTCTCCAGGAGCTAAGGCCTGACTGCAGTGAGTAGCAATCTCATCTGGGGTGGATAGTGGGTGTATAGGAGAGGCACGGGATGGGGAGAGAGAGGGACAGCAGGATAGGACTGGGGAAAGACATTGTAGTGCTGTCTGTGGGTTGCATGTTGCATCGACTGTCCTTGCAATCTCTCACTTTGCTGTGGAGCAAGTCAGTTTTACAATCATAGTACACTTTCTCAGTGCTCTCTCTCTCTCTCTCTCTCTCTCTCTCTCTCTCTCTCACTCTCACTTATGTACCAAGTAGTATTATGACAGCTTGTGTCTGGCTTCTATGAATAAGTGTTCTTGACAGTGGAGCTGTCTTGACAGTGGAGCTGCAGTTTTGAAACTAGTTGTGACAAAATAAATTAATTATAGTTCAGAAAGACTTATTTGTGGAAATTGTATCAGCTATGAACCTGTAACAAAAACATCTCTTTGAAAAAATACCCAATATCATACTGAATAATGGCAATTGAATATGTATGAAACACATGATAGTATAGGAATTTCAGAAAAAAATGAGTACAGTAAGTTTTACATCAGTAATTGTCTAAGAGAAAACTTTGTGCCAGATGGATGCTGCATTTGTTAACTGCTGATCAGGACAAATTCATCTGTTCCCAAGCTGAAATTATTGTTGGGACCAAGAGCTGAAACCCAAAGTAGGAAGCTCTAACATATTTAGTGATTCAGTGGAATGAAATTGGAAAAACAGACTAGATGCCATAGGAGCGTGAGTGTTTACTGCAGTTAACAAAAATATTCTGTCCCTTCTAGTGAAGTTACTGGTTGTGTGTAACCGGTCTAGGTGAAACAAAGTGATAGACAGTTGTTTTTACTGGGCTTTATATTCTGTTGTGACAGTTTTAGAGCCTTTCAGAAAAAGTCTATGGTCAGTAGCGTATAAGTGTGTAAATACCCAGATCATGCAATACTTGTTGAAGGTTACTCTAACCTGCCAAGTATATGTAGACTGGGACACCTTTGTATTCTTTGCAGAGGGTATAGACAGATAATACTGTGAAGTAATTTTGACCACATTTTCGGAAAACTGACTTGAGGAGCTAGTTCAGCAACCCACAGGCAATGGAAAATTTTAGACCTTGTGGCTTCAAACAGGCTGGGCCTTATCAATGGCATCAGTGGAGAGGGATTAGTGATCATAATGTCATCATAGTGACTGTGGTTACTAAAGTCAATAAATAAGTCAAGAAGGTGTAGGAGAGTTTTTCTGCTAGAAAGAGCAGATAAGCAGTTGTTAGCATCTCACTTAGACAATGAATTGACATTATTTAGTTCCAGTATGATGGACATAGAGGAATTATGGGCAAAGTTTAAACAGATTGTAAGTCGTGCTCTGAGCAAGTACGTGCCTAATAAGTGGATTAAGGACAGAAAAGATCCACTTTGATTTAACAATGAAATTCAGAAAATTCTGAGGAAGCAAAGGCTGTTGCAGTCCCAGCGATGATGACAAGCAAAGGTTAGTAGGAATTCATGCATCTGTGAATAGATCTATGCACAAAGCATACAACTTCTAACACCAGCATACATTAGCATAAGATCTGGCTGAGAACCTGAGAAAATTCTAGTCCTGTGTAAAGTCGGTAATCAGGTCGAAGGGTGGTGTGGCAGAAGAAGATAGCAAAATGAAAGCTGATGTTTTAAATTTCGCATTGAAGAAATCATTCACACAGGAGAAGACTACAAACATACCCTCATTTGACCATTGGACACAGTCCTGCATTAATTTTTACAAAATGTACTCTGCAACATTGGCTGCTTACTTAGCGTGCATTAATCGTGAATTCTTGCCAAGTGCAAAGTCCCAAGTGACTGGAAAAAAGTGTAAAAACTCTGCTTTGCTTTTTCTCACATGATACAAAGTGAACTCTGGAGGAAGGGTAGCAGGCAGATTCCTTATTTCTAGATTTCTGAAAAGCGTTTGACATGGTACCCCACTGCAGACTGTTAATGAAGGTATGAACATATGGTATAAGTTCCCAAATATGTGAGTGGCTCAGAGGCTTCTTAAGTAATAACATGTTTTCCTCAAACGAATGTTCATCAGAGACAAGGGTACCATCAGGAGTGCCCCAGGGAAGTGTGATAGGACTGCTATTATTTTGTGCACACACAAATGATCTGGCAGATTGGGTGGGCCATGAAGTATGTTGTTTGACAGTGGGAAAGTGGGGCAATTTGAAGGGTGAATTACTTAAAAACAATCACCCCCTGACTTCCACGTATCCCCACATTAAAATAAATTTGTGTCTGGAAAAATTTCTGAGTTGTGTTAAGATATCATGGCAGCTTAGGATGGCTACATTGGGACTCTTTGAGAAATGTATTTCAGGCAGGAATCTCTTCACTGGAAAAATGTTGGACAAAGTTCTTTGACCTAAAAGTGGATCATACTAAAAAAATGTATTATTGACCTAAAGAGTACAGCGCTTCACTACCAGGCTGATAATTTACACCTTACCCATTTTTTGGCAGTTTCAGGATATGCTCTGTAAACAATCTCTGATTCATGTGATTGACAAAGTGTATAATATGTCATAAAATTGTAATATTAGGTTCACTGTTGTTTTAGATTTTCTTCCTTGTTTTTATACAGCAGAAAGTAGGCCAAAGTATGTCTCTCATAATTATTTACTCCAGCATACTAGGGAGTTCTATAGGATACACATATTAGTGACTCAGTGTATTGCATTATGATTTTCTAGGTTAGACTGTTTCAACTCTGCCCTATGGGGCAGCTGCCTTGCCAGATGGACAGAGGTGTTGGACTGCATGCCAGATGGGCACAGGTGTTGGACTGTGTGCCAGATGGCCCTATGGCAGCTGGGTTGTGCCTTGCTCTGTTGTGTGCTCATAGTCTTTCTTTCAGATGTAATCAAACGTTTTAATAACTTAAAATGACAGGGGTATAGTCTACTGATTATTAACAATTGATAAATTAATCCATATGTGGGACAATCGAACCAGTAACTGACTGTAGTGTCTGTTGCCTCCTATACAAAAAGTATCTTTGAAGTACTCACTGTGTCAACTTTCCTGTGTTTGTTTATGGGCGTGTATCGGTGTTGCTAGAAATAAAAAGTAATTACATGCACTTCAATTCTGTGTATGTTATTTTATGTTGTGGGTATACCTTACCCATATAATTGTTGACCCCAACACAACAACGGGGAAACAAATATAAGTGCTGACAGTTTATTTTGTGGACAGTTAAATATGGTGCCACGACAGGGGAAGACATTCACAAATAGTTGTGCACTATCAGTGACGAGATTCAAGAAGTTTGCAGTGGAATCCAGATTTTGGAGCTCTCCCTTTGTATATTGCAAAAATTAAACACTGAACAGTGCTAACAACTGAACACTGAAACAGTGTGCAATAAACACAGACACCAATACCAACTACACCCCACTGTGCATTTGGTCTTTACACTATGCCATAGTAGGTGATGTTAAGCCAGATTTTAAAATGCTGACTGTTCTGGTGATTTTTTTTTAATTTATTTTATTTTTTTAATTTATTTTTTCCCTCCATATTGTGACTGCACAGGTCGGGTTGACGGAGGAGATAGAGAAGATCCAAAGAAGAGCGGCGCGTTTCGTCACTGGGTTATTTGGTAACCGTGATAGCGTTACGGAGATGTTTAATAAACTCAAGTGGCAGACTCTGCAAGAGAGGCGCTCTGCATCGCGGTGTAGCTTGCTCGCCAGGTTTCGAGAGGGTGCGTTTCTGGATGAGGTATCGAATATATTGCTTCCCCCTACTTATACCTCCCGAGGAGATCACGAATGTAAAATTAGAGAGATTAGAGCGCGCACGGAGGCTTTCAGACAGTCGTTCTTCCCGCGAACCATACGCGACTGGAACAGGAAAGGGAGGTAATGACAGTGGCACGTAAAGTGCCCTCCGCCACACACCGTTGGGTGGCTTGCGGAGTATCAATGTAGATGTAGATGTAGAAGACCAAGGAATTGCCTGTCCAATGGTTCAAGTTGTTCTTCTGCATTGTTTTTGCAGTTATGGGCCCCATCGATGCTTGATCAACCTCAAATTTGATTCATAGTCATGGAAAATATTTTTGTGCACTACCAAGTTACCAATTATCATGAAAAATTTATGTTAGTGATCAGAAATTTAGACCAGCGAGTGACAACATTGGTATCAAATATTATTGTGCACCCACCATGTCATAAAGCTTACCTTGATTTAAAACCTGAATTAATTGATTGCTGTACCAAATAAACAGACCAAAAGCTGAGAAAAGCACTACATAAAGAAAAAAGTGGGTAACAAATCCCCTTAAGAATTTTGGTGGCACCTACAAACTATGATAGACACAGTTACAGTTTAGGACAAATTGTTGTTGCATATTTGGCAACAGTAGTTACTGTCACAAGCACAATTAGCAGTGGTAGGGCATGATGATAAACCAATATACAAGTTGTAAATGTGGCTGGTAGAATATATGCAGCATTGAAGTTGCCAGCAGTAGTTGTTGTGACATCATCGAAAGACAATGTGCCAGCTTACTCCAACCAAAAGATGCCAAACCTATCTGAAGACACAACATCAGTTGGCACGACCATCATGTCCCACCTCCTGCCAAACATTTCTGAGGAGCTGTGGAGTTTATGCTCCTCAGTTGAGGTTCTGGGCAGACAGGTCTGACTCCAGTAGTAACTTGGGGGCAAATTTATTAATTTTTGTTGATAACACAGTCAGTCCAGTTGGCGAGCATCAAAATCCACTATATCATGCACCTAACCAAACAATGATCAGAATCTGGATTAGGTGCGACAGATCACAAATCGAGTAAAAAGTGTTGACAATTTGGACTTGAGATCAGCAACAGGTGGGACAACATTACACAGCAGTAAAGAAACCACCCATAACCATTGGTACATCTGTGGCAGCAGTATGATATCTACGCAACCTTCACTAATACTGCGGCCACTGACAAAGCCCACTGTATCACAGTGGTTTTAAGTATAAGGGGTGGTCGAATAGTTTTTAGCCTGAGCTAGTTACCATGGTGTCTCTCACAAACAAAACCACCTACTGTTTTATTGTGACCATTTGTGGGTATGCAAGTCAAATTTCATGGCTACAGCTTCGTTAGTTTTGCCACTAGGATGTGTTGTATATCATAGTGTAAGAACAAGGGTGAATATCGAGAGAATCAAGAACGATGCTGCGATTGAATGTCTTCATTAAGGGAATGATGCCCAGGGAAATTGCGGAGGACATGTAGAATACAATGAAGGACATTCCTCCATCTTATGCAACACTGAAAAACTGGGTATCCGACTTCAATTGTGGAAGATCGAGTGTGGAAGATTCACCAAGGAGCGGAAAGACTGTCACCATTGCCACTGATGAAACAGTGACTGCAATTCGTGATACGATTTTGCAGGATCATCAAACAGTGTTGCAGCACATTGAAAACACATTTGGAATATCCCATTGGCGTGCTCATGACATTGTTGTCTATATTTTGGGAATGTGGAAAGTTTCATCTCAGTGGGTCCCGAAAGACTTGAATGCAAATCAGAGACGGGAGTGTGTGCAGTGTTGTGAAGAAATCATCCACCAATTAGAAGCAGATGAAGACTGCT
This sequence comes from Schistocerca serialis cubense, assembly GCF_023864345.2. NCBI lineage: Eukaryota > Metazoa > Arthropoda > Insecta > Orthoptera > Acrididae > Schistocerca > Schistocerca serialis. The sequence continues at coordinate 761,197,564 of NC_064639.1, forward strand.
TTTTTGCAAGGTATGTGACAATGGACAAAATGTGGGTTCACCACTTTGATCCTGAGACAAAACAACAGCCACAACAGTGGAAACATCCTTCATACTCTCCCCCAAAATAATTCCGGGTGCAAAAATCAGCCGGTAAGGTGATGGCATCGGTCTTCTGGGATGCAGAAGGGGTAATTATGGTGGATCACTTGCAAAAGAGCATAACTATCACAGCATCATGCAACTGCACCCTTCTGCACTGTTTGAGAGAAGAGATGAAAAAAAGGTGCAGAAAATTAGCGCGCGGAGTTCTTTTGTATCAGGACAACGCACCGCCACACAAAGTCCTCGCAACACTGGAAACTGTATGTGACTATGGGTTCAAATTGTTACACCATTTGCCATATTCTCCAGATTTGCCTCCATCAGACTTTTTCTTTTCCCAAACCTAAAAAAGGATCTCAAAGGATGATGATTTGACAATGATGATTTGACAATGATGATGCAGTGATTGATGCTGTAAATGCTTGGAAGAACTTTTATTTGAATGGTTCGCAGAAGTTATCTGAGCGTACCCACAAGTGTATTAGTGTACACAGGTATTATATCGAAAAATAAATTGGTATTATGGAATTTCTGTCATTCTTTATTTGTTAGGCTAGACCTTCCTGCTTGACATTGGGCTCAGATGTCAGCACATTTCCAGCCTGGTGTGCACCTGAAAATAGCTAGTTGACCAGTCACACCTGAGAGCTGTAAAAAACTTAGCATCCGCCACCTACGCCCACAAGGTACCAATTGACATTTGCCTTGCCATCATCTTCACTTGGACATTTGTAGTTGCTAACATTCCTGAACCTATATTAGGCACTGACTTCCTTGCACATTATGCATTACGAGCAGTACAGTATGCAGCATATGAGGATACTTCACCTACAGCATGGATAGAGGATAGAGAACACCCAACACCTGCAACACCACACAGAAATAGTCTGACTGATTTATGGATACCAGCACACCACAGCGGCATCAGATACAACACTATGTAACATATATGTGCCACACCTGGCCAACTCATTTCATAGTATGCCCATGTATTTTCCCCTGAGTGCCTGACAAAAACGAAAGTCATATTTGAATAAATGCTCCAAGTTAGAATAATCTGTTGTCCTGACAGCATGCGATCATCAACTTTGCACCTCATTTACAAGAAGGATCGGTTTTGGCACCACTGTGGTGTTTATTGTGTTTTAAATGCAAGAATAGTCCCAAATGGATATCACATACCAAACATTCAAGATTATTTTATGTGTGCATTAGCTGGAACAGAAGTTTTCATCATCATATACTGCTGCAGAGCATACAATGAAATACGTGTGGCATTCTGTGACATCCCAGCGGTGGTAGTAATTGAATTTTCATTTGTGCCATGTGACCCCAAAAGTGTCACAAAGATATGGCAACATTTTGTAGATCAAGTGCTGAAAGAGTTTCCATTTTGATTTGCATATCTTAATGACATTCTAGCATTCTCAAGAAACACCTTGCTTCATGAATGACAAGTGCAGGAAGTGTATCAGTGACTGCATAACTTCAGCTTAGTACTGGATAAAAAGAAGTGTGTCATCGGCAAAGTAGAAGTGACCTTCCTGGGACACATGGTTGCAGGATGTGGCATTTATCTGTTGCTAGAGAAAGCAGAAGCTCTACAAGCTCATGTGAAGCTGATACAATACCAGATGTAATGATGTTTCCTGGAAATGGTCAACTTTTATCACTGCCACCTCCCAGCAATGAGGCAGCTTACAAATAAGCAAGGAGGACATGGCACCACAGGCTGGCAGTCCCTCAAGTTGACCACAAAGATGGGAAGAACTTTCTGTGATCTTAAGGTGAGCCTAACTAGTGCCCCTCACTCACCAGTGCCATCTGTGTAGCCTTACACCAACAAATCTACTAATATTGGCAAGCATTAATTTTTTTTCCAAAAAGTTGCAACCAGTGTGACAGTGCTAGAGCACTTATGGCAGAGAAATGCTTGCAGTTTATGAAGCTGTTAAATATTTCTGGGCACAAATAGAAGTTTATGCTCTGGAGATTTACTGTAACAACAACCAACTAATAGTCTTTGCATGCCAGGACACCACTGACAAGTGTCCTAGACATTCAGATGTACATAGTTTGTCAGCCAGTTTATGACAGATGTGAGCCACATAAAAGGAGCAGAAAACTTTAGGGATAATTAGTTCTTGCACATCTGTGGTTTGGAAAATACCATGGACTACAAAGAACTTGCTGCTGCTCAGATTTCAGATCCAAAGCTGCAGCATTTATTGGCCATCTTTTCCACAGGATGGTGACTTACCCAGATTCTGGGGTCAAGCACACTGTGATGCTATATCTGTTAGCAGAAACCAAGGCACTACATTTCACCAAACACAGCAAAGCTGCTTTAGATGATTTTTACAATCTGTAACACCCAGGAGCAAATTGACCATCAAGTTACTGACTGACCGTTTTATGTGGCCATTGATTGAAAAAGATGCTCACAAAAGAGCATGCTTCTGTATTCAATGCCACCACGGAATGACATATACATGCTGATATCGGGCAGTTTCAGGGCTCTCCAACAAGATTATCCCAAGTCCACATCAGTCCCATACGTCCCCTTCCTGCTGATAGCTGCAGTTATCTTTTACAGCTGTAAAGAGATGTATTCAATATGTGGAACCTATACACATCACCAGCATTTCTGTCAAAACAACAACAAAGACCTCCATTGCCAAATAGACAGCATGACAGTTGCCCCCTCCATATCACTACAGATCAGCTTCACCTATTCAAATCTGTTTTGTTCCAAGAATAGTCCAATTTATGTAGCATCTAGCATCATCATGTGAGAAGCTACATCCAGCCAGCAATGGGATGGGCCCTAAAGGCAACTTTCCCATTCCACCATGAGAAATGGACAGAGGCTCTTCCCTTGGCCCTTTTATGCCTTTGCAGAGTGCGTAAGCTGGACATTGGAACATCTTTAGCAGAAACGATGTGTGGGGAGCTGTCACATATTCTGGCAGACAATGCCCCCCCTCCCTCTCTCTCTCTCTCTCTCTCTCTCTCTCTCTCTCTCTCTCTCTCTCTCTCTCTCTCACACACACACACACACACACACACACACACTTGCCATCCATAGCAGAACAGCCACAATTGATACAACAGCTTCAAGACCACACAGCCAAGATCTGTTTCCCACTCAGTTTTCATCCATGAAGCTTTGAACAAATGTTCTCACATCATGGTCCACAAAGATGTCTTCAAATCATTGCTCCAACCATTGTACAATGGTACTGTGATAGGGAAATCACGCTGCTGCAAAACCACAAAAGTCTCTATTGAGTGGGCCAACCTCATGTTCCACGAATGCAATATAATTTGAGTATTTTATATATGAATTGTATCTTTCTGTTAAACAATCATTGTTACAATTGTTTTAACTCAGTAATAATTATCTCACTAACCAGATTTGTCATGTACATAGAAATGACTGCCCATGCATTAGCTGTTTGCCCAACTGAGCCCACCTCTGCGTACCAGTGCCCAATTTCCACATACGGGCAGTGACTGAAAAAACACCTTGTGCTGAACACTTTGAAAATAGCAGTACAGAATACTTAAAGTAATTAAACTTTAACTCAGAGAACCAGTTGATGTCTCTAAAAGCTGAAGAAAAATGTAGTCTAGGGAGGTAATGTGGTGAGGGTTAAAGGGCGGGGACTATTCAGTTCAAACAGAATCTGTTTGTTGCAGGAAACAGCAGCATTAAGATGAAGAGAATATTGACACTTTTAGTCTATCAGTCAGGGAGCTCATTTATGTTCAAATATACTGGAAAAAGTGGAGGAGGGAAAAGAAAATTTAGATTGAAATGGGTGGGGGAAACAGCACTAGTCTAGATTAATTGTGCTACTGGAAGATCACATGGTATGGAAAAGTGCTGATACCATAAATAACTAAAGGCTGTGCCTGATTTTCAGGAGAACAGTATGCAAATGGAAGATTAAGTGAAAATATGCACAAAATACGGTGATGGCAAACAGTTTTGCAGACAAAGAATTTTTGTTAAAGACTGCTCTTTCTACATGTCAACATTCCAGTAATTTCTGAAGTTTCCAGTACATACACCTAGAGGCAGTATCATTGCAATGATCATCGCCCAAGTTTCACTTCACTGCTCCCTCCCACCATTGTGTTTCATGACCCATATTCCATTATGTCTGCTTTGAAGGCCTTTATACAAATCATTTGTAATTTTTCCTGTGTGAAAACATCTAAATCATTAAAAAGAGGGACTGCCATTTTAACACATCTGATTTTACATTCATCACATTAAATATTTGCTCTGAGTATATTTGGGAATACTGAAGTGGACCGTGGAGTCCATACCCTACACATCACAGTAAACTGATGGTGAACAACTTTTATGTTGTAGAATGCTAGAAAATTGCCACAACAAATAATTAATTACCACAAGTAACACTTGATGCTTTCCCAGCATGGCTGTGTGTTGAATTGTTGTTAGCACCTAGTCAGACAAAGTTCTTGACACCATATGAAAATCTGGCAATCGACTCTAACATTATTTTAAAATGACGTACTCTAACATTATTTTCAAATGACGGGAGAAAACTAAAAACATTTTGGAAGGAGTAACTGTTTTCTATATTGTATGGTGTTTTGTCAGGTTGTGCTGTTTCATACAGCACCTTTTATAGCATCGTTAACCACAGGCTCTACTTTCTGATAGAGATACAAGGGCGGATCAGATATTAATGATGCTTTCTATTCTGCATATTTGTAGATGAAGAGAGCAGCGGAGTTCTGTGTGGTGTTGGTGAAGATTGGAGACAGTAAGCATTCGCATAACCATATGCTTCTTATATTTAAGCAACAGGTGCATCGTACAACTGTGCAGTGCATCATTGTCAAATTTCTTACTCATGAAGATGTGAAAGCAGTAGAAATGTTATGGGGTTGAAAGCACCTTTCAGTGCTGAAACACATCCAAGACTTCTTGTGTGTGCTTGGAATAAGAAGTTCAAAACAGGTTGTAAAACATTAATGAATGCCATTTGTGATTGCATTGAAGGCAGTCGACATTTGACAGTATCCAAAATTGCTTCTCAGGTTAGTTAAAGTTATGGGAGCTGTCGAACCATTGTTGTGAAAGAACTAGGTCTCTGTAAAGTGCAGTCCCACCCCCTCAACTTTAGAGTTGAAGAACTGGAGATTAAATATCTTCAGGTTAGTGAAAGAGTTTCAGGGACATTTGCAGCTAAAGAGGAAGCATTTTTGAGTCACATTGTGGCCTGATGAATCTTGAGTACATCAGTAAATGCACAAATAAAAACAAATCAATAGAGAGTGGCATAGAAAGGCTGAAGCAGCCTCTTTGGTAGCCAAGACTCATTTGTCAGCTAGCAAGTTGTTTACAAATGAATGTGTGTGTGCGTGTGTGTGTGTGTGTGTGTGTGTGTGTGTGTGTGTGTTTCTTGCTATTGTGGTGTTGGTCTTAATGATTTCTTGCATGAGTGATCCACCATCAACACTGCACATTACAGTGACCTTTCGAATAAGGTTAGACTTGCTTATTACAGCAAACAATGATATTAACCAATATGACAAATCATTCTTCCTCAGGTCAGTGTCCACCCCTATACTGCAGCACTCACTAGCCGAAAGATGATCTACACTGGTATAGAATCATGTGTAGCCCAGCTTTCCATAAGCATAAGTCCTCTCTGAAGTCATTGTAACTTTTTCAAGGGCAGACAGACAATGTGCATAATTTACAGCTTGCATAGAATATTTATGACTGCTAACAATTTATGACTGCCAACAAAATGAATGCAAGTCAGTTCCAATAGATTGATTTTCATTTAGACAAATCTTGAGACTACTGCATTGCTAAATATATGTCTGTGTTGTCTCCCATCTCGGGGGTCCCCAGTATTGTGGAACATTTAAGAGTGGAGCTTGTGGCTAACTGTTTACACATGTGGGTGTGACATACAATGAGACATCAGTGAATAGGCATGCCTTGGGTTGTTTCTCTAGTACCCTTCTGTCACTCAGAAATAATGACAAAATATATTCGCAAAAATCCATACCATAATGACAGCTGTCTGACTGAATGGCTAACTGGAATCCTACAAATAATTACAGGGGTCGGTGGAAGAAACTGCTGTCTCACAAGAGCATGCTTTTCAATGTTGCATACTCTGTGTTTGATTTAATTCAAATATGAGAACATGAATACAATCAAACAGAACAATTTATGTCGTAGACAGTATTTTCTAATGGTATATATGTAACAGCCTTCATGAGTGAAGCACCAGAAGACTAGCATGTAGCATATTAGCTTCTCGGTATTCTCCATTTAATTCTTAAATTCTTTTGTGTTTTTCTGAGGTTGTGAAGTTTAATTCTTAAATTCATCGTGTACTTACATGTTTTAGAGGTATAGAATCACATTTTAATAATGGTAACATGTGTATTTGCACAGCCATCATTTGTTTGTTCATTTTTGGATGGCCAGTAACTATTGGCCACAGCTCAGTCAACTACCAGCCTCCATTGGTGAAGCACCAGGAGACTAGTGAGTCACATATTTAGCTTTTTCTGTTTGTTTTCATATTTAATTCTCAAATTACTAGTAGTTTGATGGATAGGATGTATGCATGCTGTGTGTGGATGCAGGAGGTGCTAGCTGGAGTTCTCAAACAGCTGAAGACACTTATGGTCACAATTAGCAGTCTACAGGCTGCTGCCTCAGGGTATTGCAATAACAGAGTAACTGGTGCGTTGCATGGGACACGTCAGGTGTCGTTTGTTTCACCCACGTGCTCTGCTGTCAAGGCACCTTCCAGCATACCTGACATTGGGAATCAGTACTCACTACAGGGTGAGACGCGGGTTGCTACACTGTTGGGTCACTCAAAGAGGAGAGTCAGTATGGAGACCGGCCATCTGGCCTCACCCATATACTCTGTGAGTAGACAGGTGACCATTCCTTTAGCAGGGTCTGAGCAGGCACACAGGGGGAATTACTAGTTATTGGGAGCTCCAGTGTTAGGTGAATTATGGAGCCCCTTAGGGAAATAATGTCCAGGGCTGGAAAGAAGCGCAATGTGCGCTCAGTGTGTCTGCCGAGAGCCGCCTCTGAGATGTGGAGATATCGCCTGCAGCTATGCAGGGTGCAGTAGTGTACAAGTCGTTGCCCGTATTGGTACCAATGATGCCTGTCACTTGAGTTCTGAGGACATTCACAGTTGTTGCAGACATCTGGCAGAAATAGTGAAGGCTGCTGGACTCACTCTCATGGTGCAAGTAGAGCTCACAGTTTGCAGCATTGTACCCAGAGTCCTTTGGTTTCGAGCTGAGGGGAAGTGTAGTGTTCTAGGACTCCTCTTGATAGGTCAGATGTGCACTACAAAAAGAAAGCAGCTACTTGGGTAGCAGAGTACTCGTGGAGTGCACATGTTGTGTTTTTTTTTTTGTAAGGCTACGTGGTAGTTTGAGCTCTTCTGATCAATCTCACCAGTCAAAACACAGAGAGTGAAATCAGATTGTGTAGAAAGTAGTGACATTTCGACTGTCAAAATTTTAACAGTAAATTGTCAAAGTGGTTGTAACAAAGTTCCAGGATTTACTGTCTTGCAGGAAATTTCTCACACTCAAATTTTTCTTTGGACCAAACGCTGACTGAAACCCATAGTAGAAAGCTCTGAGATAGTTAGCGATTCATGGGACGTATATCAGAAAGACAGATTAGATACCAAAGGAGGGGAAGCGTTCATTGCAGTTGACAAAAATATTGTCTCTAGTAGGGCAAATTTGAGTGTGACAATGAAGTTATCTGGAAGTTCTAGGTGAAACCAAGTTAATTACTGGATGCTTTTACTGGCCACCCGATTCTGCTGTGACAGTCATTCATAATAGTCTACAACCCGTATTGCAGACATATCCATATCATACAATATTAGTTGGAGGTGATTTTAACTGACTGAGTATAGACTGGAACATCTGTGGATCCACTGCAGGAGCTAGGGACAGACACTCTTATGTACTTCTGAACACATTTTCCAAAAACTGCCCTGAACAATTAGTTAGATAACACACACAATGGGAATATTTTAGACCTTGTAGTTACAAACAGATCTGACCTTACTGACAGTGTCAGTGTAGAAAGATGGGTTAGTGATCATAATGTCACCGTAGTGATGATGCTTACTAAAGTTAATAAATCCATCAAGGAGGCCAGGAGGGTGTTCATGCTAGAAAAGCATATAAGCAGTTGTTAACATCCCACTTAGACAATAAATAAATACCATTTAGCTTAAGTATGATGGATGTAGAGGGATTATTGACAAAGTTTAAACTGATTGTAAATCACACTCTGGAGAATATGTGCCAAGTAAGTGGATTAAGAATGGAAGGGACCCTCCATAGTTTAACAATCATACACAGAAAATGCTGTGGAGACAAACATTGTTGTTGTCTCAGTTAAAAAAAGCACAAATGTGGACAGGTAAATGTTAGTTGAAATTCATGCATTCATATTAAGAAGCTCAATGCGTGAAGCATAACCAGCTTCCACCAGTAGCCCTTAATGAAAGATCTGGCCAAGAACCCAAGTAAATTCTGGTCATGCATAAAATCACTAAGTGGGTCGAAGACTTCTATCCAGTCGCACGTTGACCAGTTTAGGGTGGCAGTAGAAGAAAGCAAAGGGAAAAGTTTTCCTCCAAACCATGGAGGGAGGGCAACAGGCAGATTCCATGTTGCAAGATTTCTAGAACGCATTTGACATGGTGCCCTACAGCAGACTTTTGCCGAAGATACAAGCATACAGTTTAGGTTCCCAGATATGTGAGTGGCTCAAAGACTTTTTAAGTAATAGAACCCAGTACGTGGTCCTTGAAGGCGAATGTTCATCAGAGACAAGTGTATCATCAGGAGTGCCCCAAGGCAGTGTGATATTCTCTGTGTACAGGAATGGCCTGACCAACAGGATGAGCAGCAATTTATGGCTATTTGCTGATGGGTGTGTGGTGTATAGGAAGCCGTTGTCATTGAGTGATTGTAGGAATATACATGATGACTTAGACAAAATTTCTAGTTGGTGTGTTGAATGGCATCTTGCTCCCAATGTAAATAATAATAATAATAATAATAAAAAATGTAAGTTAGTAAGGATGAGTAGGAGAATGTTTCGATGCAACATTAGTAGGGTGCAGCTTGACACAGTCACTTTCTATTAAATACCTAAGCAGAACACTGCAAAGTGATATAAAATGGAATGAACGCATCAGGTCGATAGTAGGGAAGCCAAATGCTCAATTTCGTTTTATAGGCAGAATTTTGGGAAGGTGTAACATCCATAAAGGAGACAGTATATAGAATGCTAGAATGATCAATTCTTGAGTACTGTTAGAGTGTTTGGGAGACCCACCAGGTCAGATTAAAGAAAAATGTCGAAGCAATTCATCTACTGTCAGTTATGTTCATGCCATCTTTAAACTATAACCTTATCTCCTTCACTAACATGTTGTTATTCAGAAAAGATTATGTGATGGTAACTCTCTCAGCAAATAATACACATTTCCAATTATCAATTTATCTTGTTTTATTTTATTTCCATTTATACAGTTGATAATTTCAAAGAATCTTCTCCTTTTCTTATAGTTCTGTGAATCCTTTCCCTCCGCTATTTCCAGTTGTCTTCAGTTATGCAAACCTCCTCAACCCCCCCCCCCCCCCCCCAATTCCCTACTGCACCATTCTTTTCATACATACATTTGCTGCTCCATTCTTCATATATTCCTTCTCAAGAAATAATGTTAACGTTCTTCAGGGCTGCTTGTGTGCATTTTTCCTGTCTAATATTCGTATTTTTTTACCTGCCATCTAGAATTTTAATCATGACAAGTGCAACTTATGAGTGATGATCGCTATTGCCAATGAAAGCTGGATGTATCAAAGAAATCTAAACAAGCAATTCTAAGATATTTTGACTATGACATTTTCTTTATTTCAGGTCTATTGATCGACCATTCATTGATGATGAAGACTATGAGAGAGTAATGAAGGAATGGGAATAGTGTTTGCAGATGTGTTCAAACCCTGCAAGTGCTGTTGTTTATTTTTTAAAATCTTTTTTTTTTTAAAGAGACCCTTAGTGCGCCAGAAAAAGAGAAAATAAGAATAATTCAGGTTCACATTGTCTGTATTCTGCTTGAATTTAAATAGCTTAATATTGACATTTTGTAAATAATTTGTAGAACTGTATAAACATTTAAACATTGAATTATGTGCAATAAATTCCCATTTTTTGAAAAATGGGCTATAATTTGTAAACTTGTTTGTTTCAGTGCCAGGCATTTCATGATTGTGTAAAATCACAAAATTAAAGAAGAAATAATAAAAGTTTATATCTGTTTAATGTCAGTTTAATTTTTGATATTTGTACAATCCTTAAGTGATGCTGCGCATTTCTGCTACTGATGATGTACTTTCTTTTTGATGTTTGAAATATGTGGTATGACACAGCACTTCATCCACTTGGTTTGATGATATACTTTATTGTAAATAAATGATTCCAATCAAAGAAATATGTGCATTGAAGATTATTATAACATAATGTATGAAGGAGAGTAGTGAGTTTTTTGTAGCGTTAATTTAAAAGGGGGGAGGGGGAGGTTACACAGATTTCCAAGTCATCAACTGTAAATGTGCTACTTTTGTCGCAGAATTATGTTGTTCCTGGGTGGTTGGTTGTGCAATGGTCGTGTGTCTATAATATTCAGTAATTACTGATATAGAAACAAGAGTGATGGTTCTGTGGTGAATGAAATAGCAAAATGAAAGCAGTCTGAAAAATCTCAAACAATATTCCCATTTACTTTCAGGCTTTGTTGTGTTCTGTTCACTTATACTAAGGCAATTATTTTATCAGTTGTTAAACAGTGGACATGTTGCACACTTAGGTGAAATTTGTAAGTTACCTTAAAGCAAGGCTTTGATAACTTTTAATCTACACACTTCTGACATTGTCAATGTGAAGGTGATCTATAACCACTGTACAACTGCCAGATCCCAGTGTAAAAATTCTTAAGGATACATAAGTACTGCACCATCTGATGTACACGCACCACTTAGAATGTTTACACTGGGCTATGCCAGTTGTAAAGTGGGGATGAATGTGAGCACTTGTAATCAGCTGCCAACATCGCTAAAATCATTTATTCATACAGATTACTGGTGTTGGCAATTCTCTATTGCCATCTTCAGATCTGCAAAAGATGGAACCTAAAATGCTAGGATCCAGCAACTAACATAACAGCCCTTACAATTATATCCAATATTTTCAATGCATGGAGTAAAAACATATCTATATTTATATCATTTCACAATCTTTGCCTTCAGTACAGGAAGTGGTGCTATACAAAGTATGTCCATGTTGGTATCATGAGCTATACCAGAAGGTGGGGTGTCACTTTTTAAAATAACAGCTTTTATGTACATGCATTTTATTGCACTGGTTACAAGTGCTTACATTCATAACCACTGTACAACTGACAGATCCCAGTGTAAAAATTCTTAGGGATACATAAGTACTGCACCATCTGATGTACACGCATCACTTAGAATGTTTACACTGGGATATGTCAGTTGTAAAGTGGGGATGAATGTGAGCACTTGTAATCAGCACAATAACCTGTGTGTACATAACTTTTATTTTAAAAATTGACATGCCAACTTCTAGGTTAACTCACGATACCAACATGGACACATATTGTATAGTACGACTTATTGTGCTGAAAGGGAAGATTGTGTAATGATGTAAACATACATATGTGTTTTTATTCCATATGTTACAAATCTTGGATATAATTGTGTGTGCTGTTATGTTAGTTCTGTATTCCACCATGTTTGGCAACATAGATTTGAATACTTGGCCTTTATCACTCAATATATTCAGTGCTGCTGGAAGCCTATCGAAAATAAAACTTCCTGAATGGTGCACACCTCTCTATACAATGCTTAAGGAAGTGTTATCAATCCCATAATGGGATATGTGTACAGTGTTAGCAGTCCAAGACACCTGAACAATAGCCTACATGAAGTTTATGAACTGACACTGCAGATCAGTCCGACTGCCCTTTTCTGGGCTAAGAATATTCTTGTTGAGTGCACAGAATTGTCCCAAAATATAACATCATATGAGACAATAGCCCCCCATGAAGCATGGACCTTGCAGTTGGTGGGGAGGCTTGCGTGCCTCAGCGATACAGATAGCCGTACTGTAGGTGCAACCACAACAGAGGGGTATCTGTTGAGAGGCCAGACAAACATGTGGTTCCTGAAGAGGGGCAGCAGCCTTTTCAGTAGTTGCAGGGCCAACAGTCTGGATGATTGATTGATCTGGCCTTGTAATACTAACCAAAACGGCCTTGCAGTACTGGTACTGCAAACGGCTGAAAGCAAGGGGAAACTGCAGCCGTAATTTTTCCCGAGGGCATGCAGCTTTACTGTGTGGTTAAATGATGATGGCGTCCTCTTGGGTAAAATATTCCGGAGGTAAAATAGTCCCTCATTCGGATCTCCGGGCGGGGACTACTCAGGAGGACGTCGTTATCAGGAGAAAGAAAACTAGCGTTCTATGGATCGGAGCGTGGAATGTCAGATCCCTTAATCAGACAGGTAGGTTAGAAAATTTGAAAAGGGAAATGTATAGGTTAAAGTCAGATATAGTGGGAATTGGTGGAGTTCAGTGGCAGGAGGAACTTTTGGTCAGGTGAATACAGGGTTATAAATACAAAATCAAATAGGGGTAATGCAGGAGTAGGTTTAATAATGAACAGGAAAATAGGAATGCGGGTAAGCTACTACAAACAGCATAGTGAACGCATTATTGTGGCCAAGATAGATATGAAGCCCATGCCTACCACAGTAGTACAAGTTTATATGCCAACTAGCTCTGCAGATGACGAAGAGATTGATAAAATGTCTGATGAGATAAAAGAAATTATTCAGATAGTGAAGGGAGATGAAAATTTAATTGTAATGGGTGGCTGGAACTCGATAGTACGAAAAGGAAGAGAAGGAAACGTAGTAGGTGAATATGGAATGGGATTGAGGGATGAAAGAGGAAGCCGCCTGGTAGAATTTTGCACAGAGCATAACTTAATCATAGCTAACACTTGGTTCAAGAATCATAAAAGAAGGTTGTATACATGGACGAAGCCTGGAGATACTGAAAAGTCTCAGACAGATTATATAATGGTAAGACGGAGATTCAGGAACCAGGTTTTAAATTGTAAGACATTTCCAGGGGCAGATGTGGACTCTGACCACAATCTATTAGTTATGAACTGTAGATTAAAACTGAAGAAACTGCAAAAAGGTGGGAATTTGAGGTAATGGGACCTGGATAAACTGAAAGAACCAGAGGTTGCAGAGAGCTTCAGGGAAAGTATTAGGGAACGATTGACAAGAATGGGGGAAAGAAATACAGTAGAAGAAGAATGGGTAGCTTTGAGAGACGAAATAGGAAGGTGGCAGATGATCAAGTAGGTTAAAAGACGAGGGCTAGTAGAAATCCTTGGGTAACAGAAGAGATATTGAATTTAATTGATGAAAGGAGAAAATGTAAAAATGCAGTAAATGAAGCAGGCAAAAAGGCATACAAACATCTCAAATAATGAGATCGGCAGGAAGTGCAAAATGGCTAAGCAGGGATGGCTAGTGGACAAATGTAAGGATGTAGAGGTGCTTATCACTAGGGGTAAGATAGATACTGCCTACAGGAAAATTAAAGAGACCTTTGGAGAAAAGAGAAGCACTTGCATGAATATCAAGAGCTCAGATGGAGACCCAGTTCTAAGCAAAGAAGGGAAAGCAGAAAGGTGGAAGGTGTATACAGAGGGTCTATACAAGGGCGATGTTCTTGAGGGCAATATTATAGAAATGGAAGAGAATGTAGATGACGATGAAATAGGAGATATGATACTGCATGAAGAGTTTGACAGAGCACTGAAAGACCTAAGTCGAAACAAGGGCCCGGGAATAGACAACATTCCATTAGAAATACTAACAGCCTTGGGAGAGCCAGGCCTCACAAAACTCTACCATCTAGTGAGCAAGATGTATGAGACAGGTGAAATACCCCCAGACTTCAAGAAGAATATAATAATTCCAATCCCAAAGAAAGCAGGTGTTGACAAATGTGAAAATTACTGAACTATCAGTTTAATAAGTCACAGCTGCAAAATACTAATGTGAATTCTTTACAGACGAATGGAAAAACTTGTAGAAGCCGACCTCGGGGAAGATCAGTTTGTATCCCGTAGAAATGCTGGAACACATGAGGCAATACTGACCCTACGACTTATCTTAGAAAATAGTTTAAGGAAAAGCAAACCTACATTTCTAGCGTTTGTGGACTTAGAGAAAGCTTTTGATGACATTGACTGGAATACTCTCTTTCAAATTCCAAAGGTGGCAGGGGTAAAATACAGGGAACAAAAGGCTATTTATAATTTGTACAGAAACCAGATGGCAGTTATAAGAGTCAAGGGGCATGAAAAGGAAGCAGTGGTTGGGAAGGGAGTGAGACAGGGTTGTAGCCTATCCCCAATGTTATTCAATCTGTATATTGAGCAAGCAGTAAAGGAAACAAAAGAAAAATTCAGAGTAGTAATTACAATCCATGGAGAAGAAATAAAAACTTTGAGGTTCGCCGATGACATTGTAATTCTGTCAGATACAGCAAAGGACCTGGAAGAGTAGCTGGACAGAATGGACAGTGTCTTGAAAGGAGGATATAAGATGAACATCAACAAAAGCAAAACAAGGATAATGGAATTTAGTCAAATTAAATTGGGTGATGCTGCAGGAATTAGATTAGGAAATGAGATGCTTAAAGTAGTAAATGAGTTTTGCTATTTGGGGAGCAAAATAACTGATGATGGCCGAAGTAGAGAAGATATAAAATGTAGACTGGTAATGGCAAGGAAAGCGTTTCTGCAGAAGAGAAATTTGTTAACATCGAGTATAGATTTAAGTGTCAGGAAGTTGTTTCTGAAAGTGTTTGTATGGAGTGTAGTCTTGTCTGGATGTGAAACATGGACGATAAATAGTTTGGACAAGAAGAGAATAGAAGCTTTTGAAATGTGGTGTTACAGAAGAATGCTGAAGATTAGATGGGTAGATCACATAACTAATGAGGAGGTATTCAATAGAATTGGAGAGAAGAGGAGTTTGTGGCACAACTTGACTAGAAAAAGGGATTGGTTGGTAGGGCATTATCTGAGACATCAAGGGATCACCAATTTAGTATTGGAGGGAAACGTGGAGGGTAAAAATCGTAAAGGGAGACCAAGAGATGAATACGCTAAACAGATTCAGAAGGATGTAGGTTGCTGTAGGTACTGGGAAATGAAGAAGCTTGCACAGGATAGAGTAGCATGGAGAGCTGCATCAAACCAGTCTCTGAACAAACAAAAAAAAGACAGAGAGAGAGAGAGAGAGAATAAGCAAAGTAAACAATCATTATGATTCATTGTCAGAGAGAGTGGAGATCATTCTTATAGTGAAGGGAGCTGCATTCAGTTTCAGCACAAGATCTCTAATGTGATACAATAACACCCTCCATGTACCATCAGTCCCAAGAATTTAAAATGGTTGACTTCACTGATTGTTTGATCACCGTTGTACAGTACAATTTCTGTTTTACAAGAGTTCTATGTCAGAAACTGTATGTATTGTGTGTTGTTGCAGTTAAGTGTTAGTAGTTGTTCTCTGAAAGCCACATGCTGATGTTACTGACTACTCCATTAGCTACATAATTTATATTATGCTCCCTCTCTTTCACAATAACGCTTGTGTCGTCTGTCATGTTTAGTGGCAGATCTCTGATATACACTAAAAAGAGCAATTAGTCCAGAACAAAAACATGTGACGCCCCCTACTTTACATGATCCCACTCAGATTCAAACCTTGTTCACTGCTTGTTGACATTGGAGGATGACCTTCTGCTTCCTACCTTCCAACAACTGTTGTGCCTTTTCCTCAGCACCTCAATATCCCATTTATCCAAAAGTATTGTATGGTCCACTCAAACAAATGATTGTATTAAGACAAAGAAAATACCTATTGTTTTCAACCTATCATTTATCTCTGCTACTACCTCACACACAAAAGAATAAATACCATAGCTTGTTTCTGTGGTTACTCCTTTCTTGAAGCCAAACTAAGAGTCTGAGAGCAAATTATGTGTCTTGATATGTGACACTACTATGTCATACGTTACTTTTTGAAAAACTTTTGAAAACATTGGCAGAAAAGAAATTAGCCAGTAATTGTTTACATTATCTCCTTCACACTGTTTACAAAATGGTTTCACTAATGAGTATTTCAGTCTGTCAGGAAATTGACCTTATGCGAAAGACGCATTGCACAGGTGACTGATCTTCATAAACCTAACTGAAGTTTCATTATACTCATGGGAGTCTTTACTCTTTAATGATGTAATAATTGATGCAATTTTGCCTTTGCTTGTTTCCTATAGCTGCTTGTGATGTAGTCATCAGTGAACTCCAACTTTTAAGAGCGTACACATTTACCTGTCCCAATTAAATTTTGATTTAACTTGCTGACTGTCGACAAGAAGTGATTATTAAATAAATTTTT
Organism: Schistocerca serialis cubense; assembly: GCF_023864345.2. Classification (NCBI taxonomy): domain Eukaryota; kingdom Metazoa; phylum Arthropoda; class Insecta; order Orthoptera; family Acrididae; genus Schistocerca; species Schistocerca serialis. Next base: position 761,214,295 of record NC_064639.1, read on the forward strand.
CATGTTAAAATTCCATTACAGTGCTCTGACTGTCCTTCACGTCATGATACAGCCTCCATTTTCTCATACGTGGTGTTCTAATGTGATTAGTTATCTAAATCAGCCACTTGTTGTTACTGCTTATCCACCCGAAGTTTTTTAATAGGAAAGAGCAATTAAAGAAAGTGATACAGGTTGGAAGACATGTGTTATATTTGTTGTTTAAGTCATCTGCATTGTAGACTTCTTGCCAAGTTAAGTCTTCGAGACTGGCTTTAAAGTTGTGCCTTGCAGGTGCACTCGTGTCTCTAAATCTTTTATTTACTACTTTGGGATATGACTTTGCCATGATCCCATGGATTATAATTATCTGTGCATCATGACCCAACAGGCCATTACTAGTTTTTTTCATATTGTACCCATCAACCAGAGCAAAACCTATGATGATACTGTCTGTGATCATACTGTTGGTTTCTCTGAATTCTAGATGGAAAGTGTACTGTCTGTACCAAGTTGTAAGGTTTAAATAAATCCTCAACATCCTTTTCTCTGGAGAAAAGTTTGTATTGAATCCCCACACAATATCAACCTCATTTCTTTCTTAAGGAGCGAGGCTAGCACAGTGTCGACTCTGGAGGGGAAATCCCAGCAGTCAGTTATAGTGACTATAAGAACATTGTAACCCATTGATATACAATGATGATTACATCCATCATTGTACTCGTGTATTAATATACAATGATGAACGTTTCCATCACTGTGTAACCAACTTGTAACAGGCCACTGTAGCAGGGCAGTGCTTTATCAGGTGCTGTGACATTCGTTCACACGCACCGTCAATAGATGGCAGAAGCTGTATGTGTTGAAATAGGACAGTGATTTTCATGAGTGGACATTCACTGTGGGGTAAAGTTGGCTTTGTTTTTAACGCATCAGTAACATCTGATCTATAGCTGAAGCTGAAAGAATATGACTGTTGCTTGAAGAAAGTGAGTTAAATGATTTTGGTGAAGAAATAGATTTTGAAAACAGTGATTTTACGAAAACTGCCTTTAGTGACAGTGGTATTAGTGATAGTGCACACAATAATGAAGGCAACTTATAAGAACCAAAAGCAACTTTGCTGACAATTACTGATGAGTAGAAGTGGGATATTTGGAATAGCCCTCACATTAGCAACACCAATAATGAAGGTAACATAGATGCTAGTATTTGAAGAACCCAACAGAAATGCAAGTGGCTGATCAAGGAAAAAGTCAAGCAGAAAATTCACTAAAAAAAAAAAAAAAAAAAAAAAAAAAAACCAACCCATACTAGAACATAAAGTGTGTTATATGATAGAGGAAAATGTTGAGAATCCTGCTTTAAATGTGATCAAAGCAAATTTTTCAACACGTGGACAATTGTTTTACCTCCTTAGAAAAGTATAATGTCCATATATAACAAAATAATGACTGTAAAATAACATATAGTATGTTTCTACAGAGACCATCAGCAGTTGTCAAAAATAAGAGTAGACCTGTGTGAAAATGTTAATAAAAAGTTGTATGCCAATGGGTTAAACCCTGAAATGAAAAGATATTCTTTTATTTTGGCAGTAATTTCTTCCAGTAAAACTGTTTCTTCTGTTGAGCAGCATAGTTGTCTTGGTTTGCCATCCAAGGAGGAAATGAAATAATACAAAGTGTGAGAAAGCTTGTCTTGGGAAGAAAATGAGGACTTATAAAATTCATCTGCAGTATGCAAAATCAGTGTGCACAAATTAGATTTTGTCAAACATGAGAGTAACTGTGGAAAGCCAAATTGTTGTAAACAGCTAAATGAAAGTGTATGTTTCAGATCTACACCTACATTCATACTCTGCAGACCACTGTGAAGTGCATGACAGAAGGTACTGTCCATTGTACCACACATTAGGGTTCATTCCCATTTCATTCACATATGGAGTGCAGGAAGGATGGCTGTTGAAATGCCTCTGTGAGCAGTGTGATTAGCCTAACAGTATTTTTGCATTCTCTAAGGCAGTGATTCTCAGGGGACTGATGTATACTCCTTTGTTCTGCACTTAACAGTAGTTTTTGAAACTTTATAACTCTCCTATGAGTTAAATGAACCAGTGACTATTTGTGCTGTCTGCATCTGTATATGTTCAATATCCCGTGTTAGTCCTCTCCACTGGGGGCCGCACACACGTAAGCAATATTTTAGGATGGGGCTAAGGCGTGTTTTGTAAGGAGTTTACATTGCAGATTGATTGCATTTTCACAGTATCTTACAAATGAAATGAATTTTACCATCTGTTTTACCTGTTATTGTGCCTATGTGATCATTTCATTTAATAACCCCACAAATTGTTACAACCGGAACTGACTGATGCCAATATTGTTTCATTGATAATATAATCACACTAAACTGGATTTTTTTCATTTTGTGGATCACCCAGTTTTACTTTCCTGTACATTTAAAGCATTTGCAATTTTAGGAGGCAGCACAGAGATACTGGCAGAAATGAAGCTTGGGGGGAGGGGGGGTCATGATTCATGCTAGGGTACCTCATTTGGTAGAGCATGTGCCCACAAAAGGCAAAGGTCTGAGGTCTGAGACCAGGTTTGGCAAGCAGTTTTAATCTGCCAGCAAGTTTCAACTTACCAACATGTGCACTACTTTGAATTCTAGTTGACATTTGACTGACTATTTGTGCAGCCTTTTTTCAGATAGTACTTCATCAAAGATAACTGCATAATCTGCAAAACTTCTGAGGTTATTATTGGTATCGTGTGACAGGTTATTAATATACAACATGAACAGTTTGTCTCACAATAAACTTCCCTGGAACATGCCTGCAGGTACAGGTGTGGCAGCTGAATTGGTTTAACAGCTCACACAACTCCATTGTCTTGGAAACTAATTCCTAACTTAAACCAACACAGACTGAAAGTTGTCACTGCCTTTGAGCACAGCTGCAGCTTTTAATATTCATGAAGTGAGTTTGATGTGAATAATATTGCTCATTTACCGTGATTTCTGTAAATAATCCAGACAAATGTCAGAATTGAAACTTCCTGGCAGATTAAAACTGTGTGCCTGACCGAGACTCGAACTGAGCTACCCAAGCACGACTCACGCCTTGTCCTCACAGCTTCACTTCTGCCAGTACCTCATCTCCTACCTTCCAAACTTTACAGAAGCTCTCCTGCGAACCTTGCAGAACTTTCACTCCTGAAAGAAAGGATATTGTGGAGACATGGCTTAGCCACAGCCTGGGAGATGTTTCCAGAATGAGATTTCCACTCTGCAGCGGAGTGTACACTGATATGAAACTTGAAGAAACTGATATGAAAATGAAGTGAAGCTGTGAGGACGGGGCGTGAGTCATGCTTGAGTAGCTCAGTTGGTAGAGCACTTGCCCACAAAAGGTCCCGAGTCTCAGTCAGGCACACAGTTTTAATCTGCCAGGAAGTTTCATATCAGTGCACACTCTGATGCAGAGCGGAAATCTCATTCTGGAAATGCCAGAATTGTTTTGCAATTTAAAGTCATGATCAATTTCTTCAACCATGATTGCTGGAACTGAATGAATGTACCATTAATACCATCATCACTTTGAATGGAATCATAGACACAAAGAAGAATTAGAGGCAAAGGTTTATAATAAACTCATACGCAGACAAAGATTCTTATTGTAGAGTGATTGTCTTGGAAAACCACAGTAAAAAGTTAAAACTGTTCTTAGTTGCAAGTAGCATCTACTTGTGTTCTTGTACTGTCACTATCTCTCCATAATATTTATCAGTATTCTTAATATACATTGTTAACATTACTTCAAAATTAAATATTATGTCTTTGGGCATGGTCTACATACAGTTGGGATTATTCTTATGACTGACTACACGAAGCTATCTACTTCAAATGCCTGTTGTTTACTGTAATAGAACTTTATATATGCGCCTGAATGCAAAGCGGTGATGAGTTCCTATGGATGAACATTCACTTTATTGTCTTAATCAATTGCAAGTGTAAATGTAATGGTAGGTAATAATAATAATAATAATAATAATAATAATAATAATGTCATTTGGCTCAGTGGCTTGGTACAAGTCTTTCAACTGGACTCCACTTCAGTGACTTGCGTTTCCCTAAGCGATTGGCACCGTCTTGAGATGTCTGCAAATCATTGGGCTATAGTTTTTTAGTCATGGTTTAGAAGTGTGATGGGCCAAAGACTTTTGATTTCATACTTATTTTAATTTTTTGGGATTAGGACAATTTCACCTTTGAGGAACTGTGCTGGGGCATATATTCCATTTGTGATTTGTAGAAAGATATCTCTCAGGAGGTTCCAGAATTCTAGGTAGAATTCCCTGGCAGACTGTCAGTTCCATGTGACATTCATCCTGGATTCACCCTCAGTGCACATTGAGCTGAAGCTCATTGTCATTGAAATGTATGTTGAGCTGTAGACTCTATAAGGATTTTTGCCACATCATGCAGGAGACTATTAGTCACATTCTTTGCAGAGTTTTCCTCTGGAAGAATTCTGCAAAATATTGCTGTATTTCATATTTAACGCTGTGCTGTGTCTCAGTGTATTCCCTGTTCAGTTTGCATAGCTCAGTGTTTGATTAGATTAGATTTACTTTCATTCCATTTGATCCGTAGTGAGGAGGTCCTCCAGGATGAAGAATATGTCAGAAAAACAATAATACATGACAAATATTTACAACTGAAGCAAATAAGCTAATGTACCTTCCACAGGTCCCAAATGGAATGATCGTCATTTTTTTCTGTGAACATGATATGAAAGAATCATTTTACAAACACTAATTTACTAAGATCGCATTAATGCACTGAATTTAAAATATATAAAAAAAATGTTTTTTTTATTTACAAAGTAATAAACATATAATAGAACTACAACAATACTTATTTCGAATGGACACATTACTGCACTGAAATGGTGCAGAAGTTAACATTCCACGTAGGAAAAATACTGCACTGAAAAAAAAAAAAAAAAAAAAAAAAAAAAAATATATATATATATATATATATATATATATATATATATATATATATATATATATATATAAAAAGAGGGAAACATTCCACGTGGGAAAAACATATCTAAAAACAAAGATGATGTGACTTACCAAACAAAAGTGCTGGCACGTCGATAGACACACAAACATACACACAAAATTCTAGCTTTCGCAACCAACGGTTGCTTCGTCAGGAAAGAGGGAAGGAGAGGGAAAGACGAAAGGATGTGGGTTTTAAGGGAGAGGGTAAGGAGTCATTCCAATCCCGGGAGCGGAAAGACTTTACCTTAGGGGAAAAAAAGGACGGGTATACACTCGCGCGCGCACACACACATATACAGACACAAGCAGACATATTCAAAGTCACATTGCAAATAGAGATTTGTTAAGACACTTCAGCAGTTCTGTGGTGTGCTCCTCCCAGTTGAATTTATTATCAAGCTGTAATCCCAAGAATTTAACACTGTCCACATCTTCTATCTGCCTGTCGTTGTATGTTAGGCATATACTCGTGGGACTCCCCTTACAAGTTCTGAACTGCATGTAGTGTGTTTTTTCAAAGTTTAGAGACAAAGAATTGGCTACAAACCAGTGATTAATGTTGAGAAATATTTTATCGGCTGATCTCTCTAAGACTACACATGATTCGCTATTTATTGCAATGTTTGCATCATTGGCAAACAAAACAAACTTGGCATCTGGTAATGTTACTGATGAAAGGTCATTGATATACACAAGAAAAAGTAAGGGCCCTCAGATGCAACCTTGTGGGACACCACATGTAATTAGTTCCCAGTTGGATGATGCCTGATAGCTTAATACATGTCTCTTTCCTAATAACACCCTTTGTTTCCTGCCAGAGATATAAGATTTGAACCGTTTTGCAGCCTTTCCTATTACACCATAATATTCTAATTTATTTAAAGGGGATATTGTGATTTACACAGTCAAATGCCTTTGAAAGATTATAAAATATACCAGTTGCTTGCAATTTTTGGTCTAATTAATTAAGTACATTTTCACTGTAAATGTAGATAGCCTTCTCAATATCAGAACCCTTCAGAAATCTGAACTGTGACTATGACAGTATGTTATTTATGATAAGATGGTTGTAAAGCCAGTTGTACATTACCTTTTCTAAAATTTTTGAGAATGCTGGAAAAAGTGAAATTGGATGGAAATTTGACGCTATTTCTTTATCTCCCTTCTTAAACAGTGGGTTAACTTCAGCGTATTTCAACCATTCACGAAATATTCCACTGATAAATGACTGGTTACACAGATAGCTTAATATGTTACTTAACTCAGAATCACATTCCTTAATTAACTTTGTTGATGTTTCATCATACTCACTATATGGACATTACTTCTGCTGGGGTAGTGAGGGTCAAATTCATATTACGGAAGTTACTTGAAATGTCTGGTCTGAGGTATTCCATAGCAGCATCTACATACTCTGACAATCCCATCTTTTCAGTAACAGTTATAAAATGTTTGTTAGAAAGTTCTGCAACACTATACATATCTGTCACCAATGTATCATTTAGTCTTAATGCTATTTGTCCCTCTTCATGTCTGGTTCTACTGGTCTCCTCCTTCACTATATCCCATATTGTCTTTATTTTGTTATCTGTTATGACTATCTTTTCCTTGTAATATATTTGCTTTGATGTTCATATTACAGTCTTTAATATTTTGCAGTATTTCTTGCAGAACTGTTTCGGATTGACAGATACAGTTTTCTTTTTGTTTTACAAGATACCTCTATTCCTTGAGTAATCCATGGCTTCTTTGTAGACTTTGCTCTAACCTTGGTCATTTTTGGGGGAAAACAGTGTTCAAATAAGGTAAGCACTTTATTAGCAAAAGTGTTATATTTTTCATTCATGCCATGAGCACTGTAAACATCACACCAGCGAATGTCTCTGAGGAGTGTCCTAAAATAATCAATTTTTAGCTTATTGATTACCCTCTTGAGCTCAGATTTAACAGATTTTATATCCTTTTCAGTACTGATATTTAACAGAAGGAACTACATGTCTTGGTCTGAGAGGCCATTGACTATTGGTTTTGTAATATAATTTTGTACATTGGACTTTTCTATGAAGATATTATCAATGACTATTAGTGAGCAATTGGCTACCCTAGTGGGGAACTTTACAGTGGGAATTAAGTTGAATGACAGTGTTACTAACTCGAATAAGTTCTTATTGGGAAAGTTTTTAAGGAAATCTACACTGAAGTCACCAGCAACCACTATTTCTTTGTTTTTGGTTGTTAAATGCACCAGAACAGCTTCAAGGTGGTTTATGAACAGATTAAAGTTACCTGCAGGTGCTCGATGTACACTTAATATTATGAAGTTTTTTTTTAATTCTACTTCTGTTGCACATGCTTCCATATCCTGTTCTAGGCAAAATTTGTGAATGTCTTTGTTCTTAAATTTATGACAGTTCCTGATGAATGTGGCAACTCCTCCTTTCTCCATTTCTGCTCTACAAAAGTGAGATGCTAACCTAAATCCTGTAACACTTTTTGTCCATTATTTCTATTTTGTAGACTTCCATAGCTTCTTTGGCTTTAACAATGTCTGAAGTTTTGAACATAATGTGACTGTGTGCTCATCTGTTCACTGCAGCGCAGTTGTTTTGCTGTTGTTGTGCACGCCATCATCAGAGCACTCGGTAGGACCGCTTTGCAATGGCATTGGGTCTGAATTTTCTTGTGGTGTCTTCCCTGTGTCAGTCAGCTGCCTATTTCCAACTGATGTGATTTCTGGGGCGGATACCACATGCCACTGCCACATATGTTGTTGCACTACAGCCTGTGTTGTCCTGAGGAACTAGTACTAGGCAGGTAGCACATGAGCCACTGCCATGTATGTTGTTGCATTATTGCCTGTGTTGTCATGAGGATGTAGTTCTGGCCTCCTTTTCATGCAGATTGCACATATTTGTTGAGCAAATTATGAATTGCAAATGTCTGTGGCTTTCCATTGTATGAAGTGAAACCCTAATGTCCAACAATAATTAGGAATGAGGGATACGTTTCTTCAAATTTATACGAACCTCTCTGAAGCTGTTGTCTACTTTATACTTTTAAATGCAGCACCCATCATTTTTCATAGGTTACTGAAAATACTGTTCTAAACTTTCCAAAGTATCTCACAGTTGCCTCATTTGGAAATTCTAACAGGAGGCTGAAAACCCTCACCGCTCTAATCCCATATCCAGCTTGCAATATAGTTATGTCACCATCAGTATGTCAAAATTTCTACATTCCACATTGTCTGTGACTAGTCTTTCACAAAAATCCTATTTTTTGATTTTTATAAATAGAGAATTTTGAGTGAAATCTAGTTGGAGTCCCACTAGGTTATCCTAGGGTACCTTTAATTCGTGATTTATCTGTTTGTGAATTTCCTAGGTGGGCTGCATTCCTATAAGAGACAAACAGTAGGTCTCCCCCCCCCCCCCCCCCCCCTCCCAACAAATGAGCCCAAGTAATCCAAGACAAAAGAACAGCAGAATCTGACATCAATTTTCAAAGAATGGCACCCACCCATCCTAATACCAACTGGGCCAAACATTGCTTAACTTCAGTGATCAGGAAGAACCAGAGTATCTAATGTGGCAAGACTGTTGGCATTAGTGGTAACTGATAGAATGAAATCTTTATAAAGGTGGTTCCATGACCCCTCTGCCAGGCACTTAAATGTGATTTGCAGAGTATCCATGTAGATGTAGATACTCTTGAGGACGTAGTGCCCACCTGGCGAGTCGTCCTGTTGGATCCTTAAGGCCTGTCAACCAACAAAGTGAATGACAGTCTGTAACAACTGTGAATGGCCTTCCATAGAGATACTGCCGAAATTTGCACATGGCCCAGATCACAGCAAGACATTCTCTTTCTGTAGTTGAGTAGTTTCTCACAGCTTTTGTAAGTGTCCTAGAAGCATAGGCTATAACCTTTTCTTTTCCACCCAAAATCTGCACCAGAACAGCACCGATCCCATACCCACTGGCATCTGTATGTAGTTCACACAGACCAAGTACAGAATCAGTCGTCAGAGCTTTTCGCAGAACATCGAAAGAATCTTGTCGAGCACCATCCCAGATAAATTTCGTATCGGCTTTTAACAACTCTTGGAGTGGCCTGGCTTTGATACAAAAGTCTTTGATAAAACGACGGTAATAAGAACACAATCTGAGAAAGATTCTCACATCTCTAACACTTTTAGGAATAGGAAATTCCATTATAGCTCTCACCTTTTCTGTCTCTGGCCGCACACCTTCATTTGACACAAAGTGCCCAAGTATTTTGATTTCTTTTGCTCCAAAGAGACACTTTCTTGGATTAAATTTCGGTCGAGCTTGTTGGAGACACTTAAGAATGGCCTTCAGTCTTTCTATGTGTTCATCAAATGTCACTGAGAACACTATAATGTCATCTAAATAAGAAAGACACATCATCCACTTCAGGTGCCTTAGAAGATTATCCATCATTCGTTCAAAAGTTGCTGGTGCGTTACACAAACCGAACGGCATTACCTTAAACTCGTACAGGCCCTCAGGGGTGATGAATGCAGTTTTCTCATGATCAGCCTCATCTACTTCAATTTGCCAGTATTCTGAATACATGTCCATGGTTGAGAAAAACTTAGCCCCCTTCAGACAATCTAGTGTATCATCTGTTTGTGGAAGAGGGTAAACATCCTCTTTAGTTATCTTATTAAGCTACCTGTAATCAACACAAAAGTGCCAACTGCCATCCTTCTTCCTGACGAGCACCACTGGGGATGACCATGGGCTCTGCAAAGGCTGAATGATGTCATTCTTCATCATTTTCTCTACCTTATCACGAATTATTCGACATTCCGGGGACACACGGTTTGCTCTCTGGCTTATTGGTTGATGGTCTCCAGTGCTAATCTGGTGCTTCACCATTGATTTGTTTAATTTGCTCTTCACCTGTTGCCTGAACATTCAGAGAACTCTTGAAGAATGGCAAGTAGCTTCTTCTGTTGTTCCTTAGTGAGATATGGTGATAGTCGAGCTAGAAGATCTCGTCTCATAATGGTAGCACTAACTTCGCCCACAGACTCGGCATGGGAGGTTTCTATGATGCTCAGTTGTTCTTCAATTAACAGCTCAGCATTTGCTACGCACATGCACATCAGAAGGATCTGCGGTTCTTGGCAACAGTAAACTATCTGCAATTCACCGAATCCGTTCTTAAACGAGATGACAGAGGCAGGGATGACCAAGTTATTCTTCAGTGATATGCTTCTCTTACATTCCACTACAAAATCCACAGGTTGATGCATGGCTTGACACATGACAGCTACCTTTCTAGTGCTGACTGCACGAATGATCAATTCATCCAGTACACATAGTCTCCACACATTTGGATGTGCATCTTCCTGTCCACATTATCTCATCTTGTCTAGCGTAATCTTTGAGCGACCACAATCTATAATTGCTTGAGAAGCTTTCTAAAAGTCCCATCCGAGAATGATGTCATGACTACACTCTTGTAAGATGATGAATTCTAAGGGCTGTGTATGGCCACTTATGCCCACATGAATGACACATCTTCCTGTAGGTTTTACGTATTTCCCGTTATCCACCTTCAACACAGATATTTTGTTGCTGATAAATACGGTTTTATACAATTGGCGCCGGTACTTCTCCGAAATGACTGAATATGATGCTCCAGAGTCCACAAGAGCTTGGGCTGGTCGGCCATCCATAGTCAATGTAGTTTCCTATCATTTTTGTAGTGATCGATGGTGGAGGATTTTTCTCTTTGGCGGCCTCACCTCCAAGGAAGGTCGCACCCTTTAGTTTTCCAGGTTGCGGCGGCTAGGTGATCGGCGTGTTTAGGGATGCCCTTTCCAGAGTTTAGCTTGCGGTGATGGTGACCTACGTCGTCCTGCACTCACATCTTCTTGTTCATCTTCGTCGTCCCGGAGTTGGCGTTGTCTAAGATCGGTCTGCTGTCTTCTGGCGTGGGCATCGTCAAATACTCGCTACCTTTCTTGACAATAGTGAACCACATGTCCCGGTCGTCCACAGTGAAAATGTACTGGCTGGTTATCCTGGGTCCTCCAGACACCAGTCTTCCTTGGTGTCCAAACAGGTTCCTCATTCGGCAATGTAGGAACATAACTCCACCTGGGTCTAGACTTTTTCACCATCTTAAAGGGAAATGAAGGAAGAGAGATGGGGTTCAATGTCTGTTTCACTTCCTCCCTTTTGACCTCTTGAAGCATCTTGGTTTTTTGCTCGCCGTGCGATCCAAGTGCCTTCTGAACTTCCTCTCTCACTATATGATGAAGGACACTTGTGAAATCAGTTGCTTCCTCCATCAAAGACATCGAAATGACATTTGGAATCTGTTCAAACTTCTTGCATGTAATTCTTCTTTGATCCATTGTATCAATATACTGGCACCATTTTATGAAGTCATCTGCTGTCGAAACCTCCTTCAAGAGTAGGGCTTGATACATGTCCTCAGCAACACCCTTCTTGATATGTGCAACCTTATCTTCCTCCTTCATTCTAGGATCCATTATTTTACACAGCTCCAAGATGTCTTGAATGTAGGATGCTGTAGTTTCTCCTGGACGCTGTGTCCTGCACTTTAATTTATCTTCAGCATTGCACTTCTGTTGTCGTGTATTGCTGAAATACTTGCACAGTTCCGCCTGGAATACTTCCCACTTTGTGAACTTCTCCTCGTTGTTCTCATACCATTGCTTGGCAGTGCCCTCTAAGTAGAAAAATATGTTAGCCAAACACACGTTGGAATCCCATTTGTTAAATTTGGCTATGCTCTCATATACCTTCAGCCACTTCTTTGGATCTTGGCCATCGTCACCAGAGAACCTGGAAGGGTGTGTCATGTGGTGGCACACACTTGCTGTCATCATAATGTCCTCTTCTTCTTCTGTCTCTGATAGACTGTGATCTGTTGAATATGACTCGAACTCGGGTCTCTCGTCACGTAAATGGTGGCTCTGTTGTGGCCTGATGGGAGCCACTGTGTCGTCGACAATGTGCGTCGTGGTTCAAATGGGACTCAACTGCTGAGGTCATTAGTCCCCTAGAACTTAGAACTAGTTAAACCTAACTAACCTAAGGACATCACAAACATCCATGCCCAAGGCAGGATTCGAACTTGCGACCGTAGCGGTCCTGCGGTACCAGACTGCAGCGCCTTTAACCGCACGGCCACTTCGGCCGGCAATGTGCGTTGTCACAAGTTCCAATACCCAGCACCTCCATCAGAATAATGTCACAGAGAAGGAGATGTAATTAGATGAATGGCGAACACTAACTTCATTTAATAAAGGTTTATTCAGCACTTGCACATACAAGAGCGTGGAGCGAACTGCCTCCGGCCAGAACACATACGGTATATATACAGCTACAGAACATTCCACTACAATGATTCTTGCCATTTCTGGATACTTCTAAAATGTACTTGAACCAAATATATAAATTAAAATGTTTCAGTTCAGGTGAGTTTTGAACTCATGACCCTCCATGCAACAATCTAGTATCATAATCACAACACTACGGCGACTGCACTACTGTAACCATAAAAAATTTGATATGCTCTAGGCTGCAGTCCATTAGGTAAATGATAATCTTTTCAATATGTGAAGAATGTGACATTCCCAAATCAACTTACTGTCCATGTGAACACCAAAAATTTTTGAAAAATATATTTCTCCGTTAATTTATTATTATTTATAACACCAGTTTCTACTTGATTCTTGTGGATTGCGTGGATCTGATTGAAACCAACTTTACTTAAATTTATTAAGAGTGAGTTGGCAGCAAAACACACCCTAACTTCTTTGAGTATGTCCTCGGGATCATATTATGTCATCAGTAATCATAGTAAAATTGTAAGTTTTGCATACTGACAGAGAGAGAGAGAGAGAGAGAGAGAGAGAGAGAGAGAGAGAGAGAGAGAGAGAGATAGTGAGTGTATGTTTCCAATCAACTACTTCACATTTACAGTTATACAGATTAATTTCCTGTCTTATCAGATGTAACATGTGAAAGCAGTCTAATAATAATAATAATAATAATAAAAAATCAGTGCCTGAGGACAGATTCATGAGGAAATCTATGCTATACTCAGAAAACATTGCACCTTGTGAAATCTTATCTGAGACATCTGGAACTGTCCTCTGCTTCCTTTCTTCATGATACAACTTAAAAAAAAAGAGTAGTGATACCCTAATGGTGAGCTTTATAAATATCTACACAATGTAATGCATCAATTAGATCACAGAAGATACCGACTGGGAACTTTTTATTGTTCAGTGACTCCAAGATATCATTTGTGAATGAGAAAATGGCTGAATGTGTAGACACACTTTTCGGAAAGACAAATTGTCATTTGGTAATGACTTAATGAGAACTATTGAAAATTTGGTCAAGAGAGAGATAGTTTCTGACACTTGTTTCGTCTTTAGGTTGGTTAAGGTGCCTGACTAAAGTATATTCCTTTCTCTCTGGAAGTACTCCTAGATTGCAAGTACGTGTTACATATACGAGTTCAGACCTTGTAAATTTCTTTATAGCATAATTTTTAATATCTTGCTGGAGATACTAATAACAACCATAGAAGTATTACACCCATTTGGCTGAAAGTAAGGGGAAGATGTGTTGGAATGTAATTGTGGTGTCATTTAGTGGACCACTATAACCCATTTGAGATGTGCCAGCTGAAAACTTGTGTTAAAGGTTTTAGTTACTTTCTTGCTGTCAACTATTGTTAAATTGCTGCTTCTGTTCTATTCTGGTTCGAGTTGCCAGAGATGGCATTCGTGTGAGAATGAATGTGTGTGTATTTACTTTTCTGACAAGACTGTAGCCAAAAGCTAGTGTGTAAGTGGCTTTAAGTTGTACCTGTCTGTGTCCCAAACATGTCATCTTTACTGTATCAGTATGTCTTTTCCTTATATTGTTGATATTCCAACCAGGAGTTTCTATTGTTTAATGTTTATAATAACGATTTAACATTGGCGGAGGGAAGAGCTCCTGTTTCTCTCAAGGGTGGACTCTGATAGAGTTCTATATTTGCACCAGTTCTTTTCAGTTTAAGTACTGCAGATATCCCTCAAGCTGACTGCAGAAAATTGACTTATACAGCTGGCCTAGTCTTTCACAATAATGGTGAATGGACACTATGCAAAATCGCTCTCCACATAATCATATCAGACATGGAACTGTTGAGCAACTGACCACCCAGATGAACTAAGGGGCTACTGACAGTATCTCCTCAACAAATGTTCAGCATAAATTGCTGCATATGGACCTCTGTAGCAGCGGCCTGGTTCATACGCTCATGCTGACTGATGACAAAGGCTGGAATTTGCATGGCAACACTGCCACTGGACATCCACTGAGTGGCACACATGGCCTTTTCAGATGAATCCATTTTATGTTCCAATCTGCAACAATCGTCAGAAGGGTACAGCCTAGAGGAGGGAGCATTATGGTCTGGGGAATGTTTTTGTGGGTGATCTTGTCATTTTGGAAGGACAGTGGATCAACACAAGTATGCCATCTATCCTTGGCAACCATTTCCACCCCTACATACAGTTTGTTTTTCTTGGCACTAAGGCATCTACCAGCAGGACAACGCAACATGGTGCACAGCTCACAGTGTATGTGCTTGGTTCGAAGAGCAACAGGATAAGTTTACCACACTCCCCTGGCACCCAATTCCTCAGATTTAAACCCAGTTGAGAACCTGCAGAACTACCTCAATCGAGCTGTTCGCACCATAGATACTCAACCAAGAAACCTAATGCAGCTGGCCACAGCACTGGAATTGGCATGGCACCAGATACCTGCCAGTACCATCCAGAACCTCACTGACTTTCTTCCTGTACATCTCACAGTTGTCCTCACTGCAAAAGGTGGTTCCTCAGGCTTTTGACAGGTGGTCACATTAATGTGACTGGATAGTGTATGTGACACTCTCTCTTCTTGTTCTGTTTTCTAATACAATGGCATTTTGATTTTGGTAGCCAAGAGGCTGCAAGATTTTCAGCAGATGGTCTCACTGTCATTGATTGTAACAACATTCTGCGCTCCACTAGAGACCAAGCTATTGCGGAACATGCTAGTGCTATGATCCACACTATCCTGGATGCTATCTTCATGTTCAAACAGATCCAGTTGACTGCACAGTGTCCAGTACCCAAATGGACAGCTTGCTCTAAGGCACTGCTTTG
Organism: Schistocerca serialis cubense; assembly: GCF_023864345.2. Taxonomy (NCBI): domain Eukaryota; kingdom Metazoa; phylum Arthropoda; class Insecta; order Orthoptera; family Acrididae; genus Schistocerca; species Schistocerca serialis. Next base: position 761,229,574 of record NC_064639.1, read on the forward strand.
TCTTGCAGGTGTATCCACGACAGAAAGTGGGAACAGAGTGTATATCATTGACTTCCCACTCAGTAATGAAAGACCGATGGCTAAGCACAACAAACCGGAAACTGTTTTGAAGTGCTTGCTTTGCCGTGAATTCAAAAGACATAGGTCCTCTGTAAACAAGAGGCTCTCAACAGCTAGTTTCTAGGGTAAAATTATAACAGTACTCCATAATACACTAGGTGTTTTAAAATGCCCCTAATCTGGAAGGGGCAAGAGGGCTGTTTGATGAGGTTAAAAAGACCCTCTGGCTCACAAGTAAATGAAAGAGCAGAGACAACCATTGCTTATTTTTTGATGTAGTTGCACTGCTAAAGTAATTGCTTGTAAGATAGTGGAGAAGGGATATGAAAGGACTGGTATCCATCATGCACAAAAGTGATCACCACATCCAGTAGCCCACATCTCACTGAGGTCAAGTTTCCTCTGGAGGCTATAATTCCTTACCATAGGTGTGTCAGATAATTTAAACTGTGCTTAAACACAAGCACACATTGACATGCAGATTAATGGTTAAGAATTATTTTGCCTTTCCTTCAAGGTGGAGTTATGGCAATGGATGTAGGGTTGTTGAAGGAGCTTCTTGGTTCCTTAGGGCAAACTTCAGTATTCATGTCATCTATGGTTGTATCATAATCTGACTTGTCACTCAGGACCACAGTAACAGGGGTGTGAGGGCTTTGGACTTGTGTTTTATATCACCAGTTTCTTCTGCAATGGAGATGACTGCAATTTCATTATTGGAGGTACACTGATTGTTCTTTGTCTGCCTGGTGGGATTAATTTGCAGTCAGTGGTGTTCATTTATCTGCTACCTCTGTTGGCTATGTTGAGCTCACTGACTTAGCAGTAATTACGCCATTGGAAGTGCAGTTGCAGGTTCATGTATTTGTGCTGTATTCAGTTGTAGAAATCAGTGTGAAGAAATTCTTACGAACAAAAACTGTGTAGATCCGAACAGTTCATACAGGATTAGGGATCTTTGTGTGTGTGTGTGTGTGTGTGTGTGTGTGTGTGTGTGTGTGTGCGTGTGTGTGTGTTTTCATTTTTTGTGTAATGGTTGGAATAGTTCCCCATGTAATTCTTCAGACTTTCCTGGCAATCTGTTGACATTTTGGGGGATTAAGTTTTCTGCCGGATATCACCATCTGCCACTTCGGACCCAAGAGAATGCCTAAAGATGCTGATAGTGGGAGTAGACAGTAAATGGAGTGCCTGGAACTGACAATGGAGTGGGAAGAGTGTAGTTATAAATATTGGGCCCATTCCACTCGGTGAGCAGTCTCATGTAGCACCTGGTGAAGATAACGACACACACTGGCAAAATACTCGGCAAGAACAATGCTGATATCCAGCAGAATACACACCACCTCAAGATGTCAATATTCTCTCACATTTTCATCCCTCTGGTGGTGCTGACAGTACAGTACTCAGAGTCACATATGTATAGCCTTATCTTATAGTGAGAAACCCTAGTCATAATATACTAAAGCAATGACTATGAATTGTAAGTTGACACAAATGTGATTGCTTTCTTGAGTATTTCATTCACTCACTCTATAATATTTTCAAGTGCTTTATTTCTTCTGATTCCTACTCTTCTTTTAGCGCCTGCACACTAACATTTACACTACTGGCTATTAAAATTGCTACACCAAGAAGATGACGTGCTACAGATGCAAAATTTAACCGACAGGAAGAGGATGCTGTGATATGCAAATGATTAGCTTTTCAGAGCACTCACACAAGGTTGGCACCGGTGGCAACGCCTACAACGTACTGACATGAGGAAAGTTTCCAACCAATTTCTAATATACAAACAGCAGGTGACCGGTGTTACCCGGTGAAACGTTGTTGTGATGCCTCGTGTAAGGAGGAGAAATGTGTACCATCACATTTCCGACTTTGATAAAGGTCGGATTGTAGCCTATTGCAATTGCGTTTTATCGTATCATGACATTGCTGCTCGCGTTGGTCAAGAGCCAATGACTGTTAGCAGAATATGGAATCGGTGGGTTCAGGAGGGTAATACAGAATGCCGTGCTGGATCCCTACAACCTCGTATCACTAGCAGACGAGATGACAGGCCTCTTATCCGCATCGCTGTAACAGATGGTGCAGCCACATCTCGATCCTTGAGTCAACAGAGGGGAACGTTTGCAAGACAACAACCATCTGCATGAACAGTTTGACACTGCATCACAGACAGGAGCACCTGCGATGGTGTACTCAACAACGAACCTGGGTGCACAAGTGGCAAAATGTCACTTTTTTCAGATGAATCCAGGTTCTGTTTATAGCATCATGATGGTCGCATCTGTGTTTGGCAGTGACTGCACATTGGAAGCATGTATTCGTCATCGTCATACTGGCGTATCACCTGGCGTGATGGTATGGGGTGCCAATGGTTACACGTCTCAGTCACCTCTTGTTCCCATTGACGGCACTTTGAACACTGGACTTTACATTTCAGATGCGTTACGACCTGTGGCTCTACCCTTCATTCGATCCCTGCGAAACCCTACATTTCAGCAGGATAATGCACGACCGCATGTTGCAGGTCCTGTACGGGCCTTTCTGGATACAGAAAATGTTCGACTGCTGCCCTGGTCAGCACATTCTCCAGATCTCTCACCAACTGAAATCGTCTGGTCAATGGTGGCTGAGCAACTGGCTTGTCACAATACGCTAGTCACTACTCTTGATGAACTGTGGTATAGTGTTGAAGCTGCATGGGCAGTTGTACCTGTACACGCTATCCAAGCTCTGTTTGACTCAATGCCTGCGTGAAAATGTAATCACATGTCAGTTCTAGTATAATATGTTTGTCCAATGAATACCCATTTATCATCTGCATTTCTTCTTTGTATAGCAATTTTAATGGCCAGTAGTGTATTAAATTTCTACAAGACACACTACCTTTGACAGAGTGGAAAGTGTTGAGCAGTCCTGTTGCTTTTGAGAAATTAACAAGCAGTTTACCATAATTCAATTGCTCGTTTTGATGGAATTAGCAGTATTGATTGGAAGTGCCCCATTTGTAAAACACTTGATAGATTTTAGTGTTCTGACAATACATTGCTGGCCTTCATGAATTTGACATCGTCTCAAATTGTCTACCCTTGTTTTGGCAATGAAAAAAGCATTCTGAGCAATGCTGTACTATTAGCAAGCATCTTTTTTTCAACTGATGCTCTCAGTGGCTACCTGAAGCCCTCTTCGTTGAATAGGAATTATTGCTACCAAATGCTGCACCAATTCCATTGAGAGTGATAAGGTTTTCTGGATTGGGAGTTATTCATTCCAAGACTCCACAAAAATAAAGTTTGGTTCATATCGAGAAAGCACAAACCATTGTCCCAGGGTTGCATGTGGCCTGCCATTGATCAGCTCTCAGGCTGCCTCACCTTTTGTTCTTGTAACAGTTTTTTGCTTGGCCATGACAAAAATCAAAGCAATTATGAATCAATGAAGAATCACATTTCAAATTAAATTGTAAAAAATAATGTATTCTCACAGTTCAGGTAGTTAAGCCATGATTTTCATTTCCCGTGACACAGGTTTCCACTGACTCTGCACAGTGATTGCAATGCCCAAAACTTACAGTTATTGAGCCCACCTTGAGGACCCCAGGTCCTCCAACCCCACACCCAACCACAACTGTATGACTTCAATGGGATGCTCACAAATTCGCATGACCTGGGGGCCATTCTGTTTTTTTCCCCTCCTCATTGCTGTGGCCAATGAGGAATGATGTGATACAACTGAATTCCATGTCAAAGAAGAGGTTTAGAGGCATGCATATATACTGCATTGTTGCACAAGGTTTCCCCAACCTGCAATTTCTGAAAATTTCCCTTCTGAATAGAAAACAATATGAAACAGTTATCATAAGACAAGAAATTAGAATTGGAATTATGCGGTACTTCAATTTGAATCTGTTTACCTCCAGTGGCACCAGTTGACACAAGAAAGATCCACTAACTGCAAAATTATTTTTCAATATGAATCCCTGCCATTGGGTGCTGGAAAACGTAACCATTGTGCACATCTCCAAATGGCATCACAGGTAGCTTCCTCATGCCATAGTTAAAGAACAAAGACATCAACAGTTTCCTCATATGTCTAAATTAAAAACTGATTTTGGAATAAATACTTTAAACTTACCATTATTAAGTGAGTTAACATGATGATTGTTTATGGCTTATTCCAGAGAAGAAGAGTCGATAACAATAGATTGGCATGTGAGAAAATATCAAAAATTGTTGAATCTTCAGAAAGACTAATGATCAGATAGCAACAACGATTTCAGCTCCAAATTTCAGAACTATAATTTTTATCTTCTTATCTGAATTATGACGGTACAGGTCACTAGCTGTCCCACACTTTTCAGCCTCTGGCTGGAGTATTATGAATTGCAGAAATAAGTCAATACATTTATGACAAACAGATAGTCTAGTAATATTTCCAGTCTTTTAGACTGCAGTACATAAGAAAATCCAATTGAGACTGTAGTATAAAACTCACATTCTTTGAGGATATCTGGAAAGTAAGAATAATGTAATATTTGAAACAGAAAAAATGGTGATCAGCTTAAAATGCCTGCATCAGTATAGCACATAAGATGAAAATGGTTAACTGCAAGATCAAATTGGGATAAAAAGAAAAAGGTAATAGTCACAATAAATGCAACAGAAATAAAAGTCAATACAAAATCATTATAACCCATTTCAATGCTAGAGACAAAGATTACCAAAATTAAAAAAGAAAGTAGTACATCCACACCTGTGACAGTACTGAACGTTGCCCCTTACGTTTTACGTTAAAAATAGCTGCACTCAGTTACGTTTGTATGGTTGAAAGTAAACATATGTACTTTAAAGCAAGTGGTAGGTTTTCTTATGGTCCAGCCACCTTGCTAGATCACAGAAAAATGTATCAACAAGGGATTTAAATTTCTTGTGGGTCACTTCACAATATTGGAAAAAATTTGTCATTATCCTTCATCAAATCTAGAAATAAGATTATCAAATTGTAGATGGTAAATCTTATTGAAACTGTGCCCCCAATATATTTTACACCCTCTTTCTTTCTCATTCCACCCAGTTGCAAACAAAAAACAATTTCTTCTCTGATCTACACTACAGTAGCAGAAAATATGAGGTTGTGCTAGCTTACCATGCAACAGAGAAAACAACTTGCACACATGCCGTGTTTTGATGTGGGCCAAATAATACATCAGATTTCAATAATGTGAGCAATTTGGTCTTAAGGTACAGTCCACTGAATATCTACCGTAAAGCAGACAGTGGGGTGTAGTGTGTTCGTTAGCTGACAGTAGCAAGCAGTGATATTCTGGTAATAATCTTTTTTATTTATTTAGTAGCTAATTACATAGCACTGCCCAATTTACGTATTTATCCTAATATTATTTAGATATGAAATGGGATGAAAGCTGACTACAGTGTACAACTAAATTGGGTTTATACACATAATTTTAAAAGCACAAAGACTGTATACAAATTACAATGAAACATCTTTTCAAAATCATAATAGTGGATTTCAATTGATAACTGTCATTATTTTTACATGTCACTTTCTATCCATCCCTACCCATACAGCCAGGAATGAAATGTCATTGGTGCTGTTCTCATTCATTGTAACAATGCTGAAAACTGTTGATTTAACTAACATATGTAATTTTTTAATTATTTTTACATGTAAGCTTCCTCGTTCCTGCCCTCACTCCTGGCACAGATATGGTTATCTTACCACCAAGGTAATTTTTTCTACATAGGCCTAGTAATCAATATGTGTAATAAGTACGGCTGAAATTTTCCTATAGGTCCCAGAGTTATGCTTACATGTCGCCCTTTTCCCTCTGCTGCCTACACCCCACCCCCAGGAGTGTTAGGGATGCCATAATCTCTTAGAATTTTTTTAGTTTTAGTGTCTTCCTCATCCTGAGAGGTTTAATGTCATCATGACTCACCAACTAGCCTAATAATTGCATAACCTATGAATTCAATACTACTGAAAAAGTTCAAAAGAGGGAAGCTTATTTTGTATTATCACAAACACGGGAAGAGTGTGTCACAGGTACAATAAGTGAGTTGGGGTGGTAATCATTAAAACAAAAGCATTCTTAGCTGCCTCAAGAACTCTTCATGAAATTTCCGTCATCAACTACTGATCATTTCATCATCACCAAAACGCAAGTTGCTGAAGCAGCATCAACTAAAAAGATTTTGCACCAGGTGGCCAAGTACCCCGGATGAGGTATCTGGCTAAAAATGCCATACGATCGATCATTTCATTTCACTCTGAATGCAGAAATATTTTGTTGACTCCCACCCATGACCATCGTGACAAAATAAGAGAAGTCTGAATTTACTTGGAAAGGTTTAGGCGTTTATTTTTCCCCACATGCTATATAAGAGAGGGATGGTAGAGTAACAGAATGAATGCTGATATGAAACTTCCTGGCAGATTCAAACTGTGTGCCAGAATGGGACTTGAACTTGAGACCTTTTACCAGAGTGAAATTTTCACTCTACAACAGTGTGTGTGTGTGTGTGGAATAACTTTATAAAAAAGTTAATCTTTTCAGAAATGGCAATGTTTTCCTGATATACAGTAGTTAGACAGCCCTAGCTGTAATGGGAAAGCTAGACCAGATATTGATTCCTACAATAAAAAAAAAAAAAAAAAAATCAACAAAGTGTATATTCAAGCCAACTACATTGGAAAATCTACCAAAACAGCACTCTATATTGTGATTTCTGTTCTACTCTGTGGCTGTTACATTTCTGGATGTCCAACCACACTGATGAGTCCATGTATAATATTTCAATGAATGACCTCGCAATTTTCATCAGGTGCTGCAACTAATGATTGTAGAAATAGAGAGAAATTGTCAGTGGCATGGATACCTAGAAATGTGTCTTCAAATAGGCTGTGTAACTGTTAGTAACTGTAGTATAAATACTTACATAACTCTTATCACATCTGACATACATCAAAGTTATGTAGAACTGTATTACTGAAACACATTATCTTTTATTTATCTTCCACTAATGGTATTTTTTGGGACAACAGATGCTTCTAAAGAAGACAGATGAAAATAATTATTCAGACAGCTAGAAGCTTATACATTGGGGAACTATAATCCAAAGATACTAAAGAAAACAATATATAAAAATTCTTCATCGATCTTAATAATCATGCACACAATCACTTTGTAGCACCGTTTTAATAAGAGATAGACTATAACGATAATTTTTCAGTGTGTGACACCAAGCTGATATACATCTAGTTCACAGAGATATGTGTTATATTCAAAACTCAATCAAAATATTTTCTTTCTTTTCTTTTCGGCATGGATGGCAAAAACTCACCACCAACTAACAAAATCAAGATTTGTGCATTGGAAACGGAGCATTTGTTTATCAAAATAAACTCACCAGAGAGTAATTTGAAGTTTTGTTTACCTAGGGTATGCTACACACCATGATTTGCTGTTGACAGTAGCAGAAATGCTTCAGCGTGATAAGTGCTACAGATTAATCACTAGCCTATCTTGGGGTCTATGTTAGGCTGAAAGGTGATCAGTCAGTTGCGAGTTAGTGAAGTCAACAAATGTGAATTCACAATAAAGCTTGTGGGACAGATGGATTTGTCATGTAGCCCAGTGTCTACACTTGTGTCATATTTAATGCATTTTTCACTATAAATACTAAAACTGCAAGATAAATTTGGAAAAGCTGTATCGGATGTAGGCCCTCATAGGTCTACATAAACTACAAAAAATGCAAGAGTGAGGGGATGTGCAACATAACTCTTCCCCATGTACTATAAATAGACTGCAAAAAGTGAAAAGGGGGGGGGGGGAGGAGGGAGATGACTCCACTAAGTAACTTTTACTCATAAATGTTACTGACTCTTGCAGTGGACTCTTTATTTTGAAGTTGATGTACAGCACACATGATACATAACGGGCCACAAAATACTTGCTGGAGAATTATCTACTATGTAATAGATATTTTGAATTTACATGTTAGTTTTAGTGTTTTAAAGGAAAGTAGCTGTATGTTTAATATGGACATCATGATATGCTAAACATCAACCTGTTACCACCACCACAATTTTGTACACATTCATTGGCTTTGCCAGCTTACAACCAAACTGTCACCTTCCAATCCAAAGAAGAGCTCTGACTATGCTGCCACTCAGCCTGCCACCACAACTAAGATTTTGAGGAGGGACACAGTCACATATGACATTTACAGACTCATTTTGTTTTGGAAAATACCAAAACTTTCTCATTAGTATTCTATTAATACAATTTTTGACAACTAATTAGTTACAAATGACACAGACCAACATCTAGTATCATGGCACCTTAATTAGCAAATAAAAATAATCACTTCACTTGCAAAAATTTGCGTTGGGTATTGCAACATAGAAATGCATCCACTTTGTACAATATAGTTTCTCACATATCTCCAGAACATTTACACAAAAGTCCGTAGGAAATCTGACTACCTCTGCAGTAAACAACACAGATAATAGGTATATGAAAATTTTACTAAGCTTCAATAAATATGTCTTGTACAATTTTTGCAAGGTAAATTAATTAATTAATAATATATGTATAAAACATAAATACAAAGCATTCAATAAGGAATACAATGTTTTCTTCTTTTTTTTTTTAAAAAAAAAAAAAAAAAAGAGGGCATTCAAATACTTCATCACAGCCATTCATCTCTTTTTTAGAGATATGAACATAAAAGTGTACATGCATGTGACTAAAATTCCAGGTGCTACTATAATTCTGTTTGATGTACCTTACATTTACCAAGTGTTTGTTTCTTGTAGCTAACTGATTAATCTTCATCACTGCTCCACGTATCCACAGTGACATTCCTATGAGGTATTATTCTTCGCCTGTCAGAAGAATCAGTCTTACTGTTCTGTGATTTCAGGTACTCGTCATATGCTGAATCCTGACAATGATCTGCAGTCCAGATCAGAACATTTCTATCATTACCTCCACTATACAGTTCATGGAAATGTGGATGATAAACACAACAGTTCACACAATTGTAATGGCCAGATAATGTGCTCACTTTCACACCTGTTTCTATCTCATACACAAAAATATTGCCGTCTGATGGGACATAGACCAGTCGAGGATTTGAAATTTTGGCAACATCAAACTGGACACACTTCTTGGTTTCACTTGAAATTGATCCAAAATTAACTCTTTCATTTTTGCCATTATATGTATTCCACAGACGCATTTTGTTGTCAGTACCCAGAGACAAAAGAAAAAGTCCATCTGATGTGAAACACAAACCATTGACGTAACCATCATGTGCTGTATGAGTATCTGAGTTTTCTTTGCTTGATCGCCCTTTACCATTATGTTGATCCAATACCATCAAACAGCTTTTCGCTGCTCGTACATCCCATAAAATGATCTTGTTATCACAGCTCGCTGTAGCTAAAACATGTTCTTCTCTTGGAGACCAGCGGCAGCTCAGTATTGCACTTGTATGTCCCCTTAATTCATGGGTGTATGAACCAGAAACTAAATCAACAAGTATCGCCTGATTGATGGACGTTGCCACTGCAATAAGCTTCGTGCCGGAGCCTACGGACGACATATGGTGCTGAAAGACCTTGCCTTCAAAACGAAATAAATCCGCCGGAGTCATACAACTGGTATCCCAGACTTTGAGCTGCTTGTCCATACCACTGGTCAGAAATATTCCAGCGTCGAATGGATACCACTGAACACATTCTATACTATGTTTATGGGCATTTTTGTTCTTTCTGCTAATTTTGTACACCAACTTTGAAGTGAAGTGTGGTAAGCCACTATAATTAAACAAATCGTAAAAATGAATTGTCCCATCGGCCGATCCTGATATAAGGTACTTGCCCTGTACAGCATCGACATCTAGGGAATTGACACCTGCTGTATGGGCATTTTCTACGTCCCGGTGCCTGCTGAGTTGGAGATTGTACGACCTCTTGGTGGTTTCAACAGACACAAAAGATTTAGGGTCTACAATACCCGTCCTCACATCTTCCAGAAATCGAATCATTACTACGAATCCTTTCACATTTCACACAAAACGGATACGAATACAACTTCAACTCAACTAATGAAAAAAAAATCTTCTTTCAACCACTGTGTAAGTCCGTCACTCACTTCTCCACATCATAACAAAACTTCACGATTCACGTATCAAACACTATATAAACAGATTAAACTCTTCATGCTCTGACACAAACAGCTGACTGAAAACCCACAGAGATATCTGCATAACCTATGATCTTTGTAGACATACAAAGCTTTCGCATATCTTTGCTAAAAGTTGAGCGCAACATGCAAGTTTTATGTTGCCTCTAGAGTTGTCAACAAATCATATGGTTCTGCACAAAGACGAATTCACTTTGACCGTCACGTCATATCACGTCACAGCACCGTCATGAACAGGGTGTGTTCACACTGTCAGTCACGTCACGTCAAGTCGCTAACTGTCAGTCACGTCACGTTAAGTCGCTTACACTTAGCCAGTTACCGAATGTTGGAAGTGAAGTTATGAGTTACCATCGGTGATACGAAAAGACAGAGTATAGTATTGGAACTGAGAAGTAAACAACGATAAATATTATTAATGACCAAAGAAAGGGTTAAATAGAGCCTATATTCCTCATACAATGTGTTTTTTTCTTACGTAATTCATAAAGTTATAAATAACTGTATTTTTCACCCAATTTTTTCTTCTTTAGAGCCAGCAGCATTTATTACCATTGTCAAGTCCTCGTAGAATAATGTGACGTTCATATTACCTCATTAGAGAACTGTCTTATAACAGTCACTATCATGGTAAATGATACATATTTTGAAAAATAATATGTTAATTATGATTTTTTATTTATTTTATTTGGGTTTCAACAGTAAACACTATTTAGCTACGGATAAGTGCAGCAGCTATGATACAAGCCTATCTTCTATGCAGCGTTCTAATAAACCCAGACACATTTCGCTTGTAATTAGTTCCATAGGAAAAATGGTCATTATACTGTTTTTGTATATCGTTGGCCAAATTTTCATATAAATCCTTAAAATGAGTCTTACGAGACATCAAAGCAATGCATAATCATTGGTTATTAGTAGACTAGTAATACTGAAAGGGAATGGAATCCCAGAATGTCCCAGCTCAGGGGAATTTTTTTCCTATGTTGATCATTCTTTTGACAAGCAAAGATGAGATGATTATCGTCTGCACATCTGAGTCGTTGCAGTCATAAGTGTCTGAAGTCCAAAGATGAAGGCAGAACAAATGAGCAGGAATGCTTCTTTAATTGAAACTTGTGGTTATCACACAGGATTAGTTGAGAGATAACACACTAAGTATTCAATACACATTTATTAACCACTTGTATGTAACAAATATAGCAGTTAAACATGTAATGTGCCAAAAGTTAACACTAGAACAAAGCAGTCCAAAGAAGCAAAGTCACAAAGATAGTGTGCTCTATGTCAGAGACGCCACAGGCGCCAACCCCCCCCCCCCCCCCCCGTAGTGCGGAGCAGGGCAGAGGGAAGATTCATTACACGAATTCGTAGTCATGGTGCCAACGAGGCGGTTGTAGGCGATGGCTGGTGTGGGAAGTGGGGGCATCACTGCCAGTGGTGCAGCAGTGCTATGGATCCAACAGCTGCAGGGGCAGAGACGAATCAGCCGAAGGCAGGGTGGCTGTGTCGGGAGGTAGATCGTTGAGTGACCAAGCCAGTTTCAGCCAATTAGCAGACACTGACTGTGGCCGTCTGTGGAGGTGGACGACAAACATGTTCATACCACAATGTAGCATGCGGTGAGGGCCCAAATAAGGCAGCTGCAGGGCTGCTCGCACAGTGTCGCCCCACAGCATAACAAAATCGCACATAGCTAGGTCCTTGTGGATGAACATGTACAGGATGGTGTGTGGTCGGGGTGGTGTGGGGGCAGGGCAAGGTGGTGCGGTGGTGTGCGATGTGTGTGCATACCTAATCTTGGCGAACTTGGCAGTTAGAAGAAGAGGCTCGCCATATAGAACCTCAGCGAGTGAAGCGTTATAATCTTCTTTATGGGCCTAGCGAATACCTAGCAGGACCTACAGAAGGGCTTCTGACCATAGGCCTCCATGGCACATTAGGTGGCCTTGAGTGTGTGGTGCCACTGCTCGAATAGGCCATTCGCCTGTGGGTGATAGGCTGTGGTATGAAATTTGGCAACGCCACAGAGTTCGCAGAGGCGTGCGAAGAGGGGGGACTCAAACTGCTGTCTCTGGTTGGTTGTGAGAGACAGAGAACAGCCAAAGTGAGCAACCCACACCGAGACAAAGGAGCGGGCGACGGTCTCGGCTGTGATGTCAGTAAGGGGGACTGCCTTGACCCAGTGGGTCAAATGGTCGATGATCGATAAGATGTATCCATAACCCTTGGTTCTATGTGAGAACGTGGTAACGTATGTTTTTCGAGGGCCGTTACTTACTGTACCCAAGTAGTTTATTCTTTTGAACATTCTGTGTACATGAGTCACGGAAATTGAGGGCTTAATGGCTTCCTTCATCTCCAGCTCTGACAGATAAACATCAACATATCTTATAAGTCCCTGGTGGTGACTTTTATGATTCAGTGTATAAGCAACTTTTTCTTTCTTTTTTTTTGACCTAGAGGGTTGTTGTCTACCAGTTTATTGGCAGTGTCCCTTATCGAAATCAATGCAGACTCTGCTCTTCCCAACAGCCTTGGGATACCAAATTATATTTTCAATTACAGCGTATGAGATGAGTAATAATTTTTCCAAAGCCATGGAATAGTATTTCCTAACATTACCATTGATTGCCTTGACAAACACATAGAAAGGACGAGCAGTGCTGAGCTTGATCTCTGTTGGACGATATGGACGTGCCAGAAACACCCATTCAGAATGTCAAACTTGCCCAATGGAGGTTGAGCATGCCTGCCAACGTTGCTGCACCGGCATGGGACGCACACACAGCTCCAAGTGCGACAGTCGTGCTTCATGCCAGGCCAGATGATGTGCTCTGTAATGAGCTAAGCTGTGAAAGGCAGTAAAGACTCTATGATGAAGGGTGGCAGAGACCAGGGACGGAGTGTGCCCATAGAGGTCCCACAAAGGACAAGGATCGTCGAACCAGGTAGTATATGGGGCTGGACAGAAAGCAATGAGTCGTTGTCTGATATTATTCGCTATGTATCATTGTTGTCAGCTTGTAGTCAGGCGAGCTCCTCCAGATTCAGTGGTGCAGTTAGCACGCAGATGCCAAAATGTTCTCTGCATCACGGATATAGCATGCGTCGGAAGATTGCTGACAGATGTAGTGCCTCGGCAGAATGTTCTTAGCTGGCTTATGAACAGCGCCCTCGAGTTGCTTGTGATCTGTATAGATCGTGAAGGGTCGCCCTTGAGGTCACTGTGGAAATGTTTAATCGCCTCGTACACAGTGAGGAGCTCTTGGTCGAAAGCTGACCACTTGCACTGGCTCTTAGGCAGTTTCTTGGAAAAGAAGTGGAGGGTTGGGTGGAGTAAGCGGTATGTTGTTGTAAAACAGCACCCACAGCTGAGTCACTGGCATCAGTTGTGATCGAGACACTTGGTCCACTCCGACTTCCATTTTCCAGTGGTGTTTTTGCCGGAGAGGGTGTCAGTGAGAGCCATTTGGATGGAGGCAGCTTGAGGAATATGGTGGCGGTAAAAGTTTGCCATACCCAGAAAACGATGGAACTGAGTGCAATCCTTGGGGAGAGGAAAGCTAAGTGTGATTTCTACAGGAGAACTCGTCGGTCTGAGGCCGTCGGCAGAGACAAAATGGCTGAGGAAGGTAACGGATGTGGAACACAGTTGAGATTTATCGTGGCTGATCACCACGCCATTGGCAGTGAGGGCCGAATGGACTGCATCGAGGTGAACTTGTTGCTCCTCAGCAGACGAGGCAAAGATAAGTATATCATCGAAGTAAGCACAGACAAATGGAGGAAGGAGCAAAGTGGAGTCAATGAACCACTGCCACGTCTACACAGCATTTGTCAATCCATAAGGCATGTAACAGTATTCAAATAGGCCAAAGAGTGTGATGATGGCTGTCTTCGGAATATCCAGTGGATGCATGGGAATCTGATGATATGCCTTCAAACAAACTAAAACGTAGAAAAAGGTAGAACCATGGGGTAATTGGGTGAAATCCTGGAAATATGGAATGGGATAGTTATCGATAATGGTGCAAGCATTAAGGGACCTGCAGTCCCCGCACATGTGTAAGGTGCCATCCTTTTTGGGAACAAGGTGAATAGGTAAAGACCAGTTGCTATTGGAAGGGTGGAGCACGCCTGAAGCCAACAGACCCTGAATGATCTCCTTGGTGTACAGAAGTGTTGACTGGCGGACTGGCAGTGGTGCGAATCCTATGACAAATGCCATTACTGATGGCCAATACTCGAGTAGGAGGGTCAACAAGAAGGATCAAGAAGGTATCCACAGGCAACGTCGGTTCACTGACCTTGGTGAACTGGGGCGGCATGGGCGGGGCATTAGCTGTAGTCGGCGATAGAAGGCGTGATGCAGGAGCGAAGCGGCGCAAAGAATCTGGAGGTGCGCATGCAGGTGCATTTTGTAGATTCGTCTGTAGCGGTGTGAAAAAACCAGCAGGCAATGGAATGCTCGACACAGGAGCATATTGGTGAGAAGAAGCTGTAGAGGCGTGTGATGGTCCATCTCACTGTGGGGCTGCAGATAGGCAATCTATGGTATGCCATGGATGTGACAATTCGGCAGAGGCAGAGGCGATTCATGTGCATAAGGTCTCGTTCTGTGTGTGGAGTTCGTCGAGCGCACCTGCAACAGATCAGAGAGCTGTGTTGTTCTGCGCTCGGCCAGGAACACACATGTGGAAAGAATAGCCAAGGAGGGGGACAGTGAAGTCATGCTGAACTCATGTGAACATCGAACTGTAGAGCCTGATGCTTGGTAGATCGTGGCGGCCTGCAGGTCTGATGAAAGTTCGTAATTGTGTAAAAAATCCAACCCGATCACAGATTCATCCACGTCGGCAGCGTGGAAGGTCCAAGGGAAAGTGTGAAACAGTGGTAGGTGAAGTGACATCTTGATGGAGCCATGGAACACAATGGGAGAACGATCGGCGGCGATCAAGGCAAAGGTAGACGCGGATAGCGTGTCGTCAGTGTGCTTGGCCGCGATTACGCTAATGTTGGCGCCAGTGTCGACGAGAAAACGGACGCTCACCGATATGTCTGTGGCATAGAGGCGTCTCATCACTAAAGCAGATGGTGCAGCGTCGGACGATAGGCGCCATGAAGGTACGTGGCGGGACGTGGCACCTAAACGTGTCCATCGGTCTCGTTTGGGTAGGCGCAAGGCGCGCGGCAGTTGTGGGTGGCGTCCCCATAAGTAGCGTGGAACCAGCACAGCAGGTCGGCCGGTTGGTGTGGCAGTGCGGTACGGGAGGGGGTCGCAGATAACTGCTGTCAGGAGCCCATTGGCAGTATGTCCTGTAGGCCTGACAGGCAGCCGAGGAGAGTCTGCTGGCCTCTGTCGACAGGGCGTGGAACCGGAGGCGAGAGAGTGCCGACTGTGGATGACAGGCGGTGGCGGTGACAAATGATAGTGTAAGCCTTATCCGCCATGTGTAACTGAACCTCGAGTGAATCAGTAACGTGAGACAGTAGATGAAGTTGCAAATCCGAAGGCATTTTGACCATCCACAACGTCTAAAGTGCGGCATCAGGTAAAGCTTTATCGTCGATTAATGCACGTAGGCGCCGCCAAAGCTGCAAAGGGGTATGATCATCGAGATGTTCCTCGTGAATAATGTGATGCATAACCTCCACTGGAGGAGGGGAAATTCGCTTGATAAGCAGTGCTTTGGCCGTTGAATACTTGTGGGAGATGGATGGTGAGAGAAGCAAGTCGCTGATGACCTCTGTATGTGTGGTGGCTCACCAGGCAGACAAAACGGGTGTCATCATCCAAAATGCCATGGATGTCCAGTAGGTGCTCTACTAATGCGAACCAAGCTCTTGGATTGTGTTTTTGTAATGCAAGTAGCTTAGGGAACCTGCCAGGTAATACATGTTGAGGCAGCACCAGCAGATGGGGATCGGTGCGGGCAGAGCAGGATGCCTGCAATGCCAGATGTGCGGTAGTGGTGAACGGTGCGTCGCCTGAGGTTTGTGTGGGGTGGTGGCTGCATGCAGCACATGGTGAGGAGTGAGCGGGTGTATAAGTCGTCACAGTGTGTCCAATCTGCAAGCTTGATGAAGTATGTGGCATGGGTATAACGGCCAGTGCCATTGCAGCAGCGAGTGGGGAGTGGTCACGGTGGAGCCAAGGGGAGGCTGACCCAGTAACCAGCGAGGGTGAAATGGCCTGCGCCATTACGAAGCCGAGCGGAATGCGGTCGTGGTGCAACCATGGTAATGGTACGATGGCCTTGGAAAACGACACGGTCGAGGCGATCGGCGTCGCCAAGATGGCGTGTGGGGCTGCTGCCACACCATGTATATTAGAATGTACTACCCTATGCATATAAATGTTCAAGTCACAGTTCTGGAACTCTGTCAGTAGGTCAAGCCATTCCGAAGGTAACGATGTACATGAAGGATAAACCACAATGTCTTTTACTGGAAGGTCAGCCACATTGTGATTAGGTGGCAGGCACTGTCCATGTTGTGGCTGCTGTTGTGCTGCCACACTAGGCGTGGGCCATGTTGAACCGGGTAAGGTTAATTGGCTGCTGGCACATCCGGGCGTAAATAATTGTTCACTTTTAACCAAATTCGAGGTAGGTACACTTGTCCACTCGTGGTCACAAGCGGCATAGTTAATGGGGCCCATTACACTTGCACTGAAAGATACTGGTAGATCCATTGTGGCGGAAACAATGTGGGATGGCACACAAAGTTCATAAATGACGAAAACAAGCAAAAAGTAATTCGTGATGAGACGATGATGGTGTCGGTGTCACTGCTGTGGTTATCACTTAGGATTAGTTGAGAGATAACACACACTAAGCATTCAATACACATTTATTAATCACTTGTATGGAACAAACGTAGCAGTTGAACATGTAACGTGACAAAAGTTAACACTGGAACAAAGCAGTCCAAAGAAGCAAAGTCGCAAAGATAGGGCGCTCTCGACCAGAGACGCTACAGACTCATTCTTTTAATTGTAGAGATCGCTCTTATGTGTACATGCATATTGTGAAACCAAGATAATCTTAGTAAGTGGGACTGCATCCATTTATAATACTTGCCTTTAGGTGCAGATGGTTGCCATTCCCCTTCGCACTGGGTTCTGATTTCTATTTTTATGTGATACAAAAGGTCCAAATAAGGTAACTGAATATTCAAGAAGGTTCCAGACATTGCAGTTTCCTTGGCCAGATTGTCCTGAGTTTCATCATATAAAATACCCTTATGAGCTTTAATCCTCAGGATAAAAATATACTTCTTATGTCGAGAGCATACTGTTATTTCCTGGCATATGTCTCTGACCAGTTTACTACTGTACTTGTCGCAATTTCTGCTCTCTATGGCAGTCAGAATGCTCTTTGAGTCTGAGATAATTAGGATCCTTTTGTAATTCTGTGTTACCAAGAATCTGATGGCCTTCATGATTGCTAGTGCTTCCGCCATATAAGAAGAAGTTGTTAGGGAAACGTGTGTTGTTCTTAGTGACCCATTTGTGAACATAAGGTAGCACACTCAACCTTACCTTCTGCCACAATTTGTGATCCATCAGTGTAGGTTTGGAGAGTGTCGCTCCATGTTTCATGGAGGTACGCGCTTGTTATTGCATTATGGTTGCTGTCATAGCAGTCACCAAATTATAAGTAAAGCCCTGGAGTGGGAGGTGAACACACTCGAAAAGGCCATTCATACATAGGAAGTCTTTTTGATCTTATAATAGTTGTGGTGAGGTTTTACAATGAGAGCAAACTTCTAAAAAACCTGGTGGATGGTATTAGACTCTGTTGATCAAAATAGTTCTTTCTTTTTACTTTCATTCCAATTGATCCCTAGTGAGGTCCTACAGGATGTAGAACATGTCAGAAAACAATATACATGATAAATATTTACAACTGAAACAAATAAGCTAATGTAGCTTCCACAGGTCCCAAGTGGAATGATCGTCTTTTTTTTTAAATGAATGCTATATGAAAGGATCATTTTACAAAACTCATTTACTGTGGTCGCATTAATCCACTGAATTTAAAATTAAAAAAATGTTTTTTATTTATAAGGTAATAAACATATAATAGAACTATTATAATACTTATTTACAATGAACAAATTAGTTGGTTCTACTGAGAAATTCATCAATGGTGTATAAGAAGTTGGCCACCAATAAATCTTTTAGGCTTCTCTTAAACTGAATTTCATTGGTTGTTAAGCTTTTTATGGCTGCTGGCAAGTTATTGAAAATGTGTGTTCCTGAATGATGCACACCTTTTTGTGCAAGAGTAAGTGACTTTAAATCCTTGTGAAGATTACTCTTATTTCTAGTACTGATTCCATGAACTGAGCTGTTGGTTTAAAAAAAATAATATATTTTTAATGACAAATTTCATTAAGGAATAAATATATTGGGAAGCAGGCTTCTGCCGGATGATCTTGAGTTTATACCATGTATAACTCTTATTGCACGTTTTTGTGCCCGGAAAACTTCATCTTGGCTTGATGAATTTGCCCAAAAAATAATCTTATATGACATTATGGAGTGAAAGTAAGTACAGTATGCCAGCTTTTTCATTTTTATATTCCCTATGTCTGACAGAATTCAGATGAAAATAGTGTGTAGTGCATCACATTTACTGATTACCAGGTGAGATGTGAGTGCTAAACTTTCCATTATAGACTTGTTAGCGAGCCATTGGTGCCTAAGATGTGAAGTCATTGCCAGTGCATCCTTAAGAGCGCATTGGTAGGAGTTGATCTCATGGTTCCTAAACAATCCAGACGCAGCTATATTGAAATGTCTATAACTTACGGAGATACTTGATACTGACATTCCAATATACTGTGCAACCATACTGAACCCTACTCCTAATTAATGTTAATATAAGGTCAATAGGACATTAGGGTTCACACCCCACCATACTCTACTTAAAGATCTGATGTTCATGACTAGAAGGCAAATATCAATAATGGACTGAATGTGAGGAATCCAACTGAGTATGGAATCAAACCACATTCCCAAAAACTTGGCTGAAGTTTTGACAAGGACTGTATAGCTCCTTGAGTGAATTTCGTTATAGTACACTTTTGTCTTGAAAATATAATAACTGAGGACTCTGAAAAATAGATTTCTAGGTCATTAGCCTGTAACCAATCATCCACATCTAAAACTGCCTCTGTCAGATTGCTAACTGTGGAATCCTTCGTCAGATGAGTATAGACATACATCTTCTGCATACTGGACAGTATAAAAGTTAGGAGGAATAATATTTTCTAGGTTCCCAGAGTAAAGGGCTAAGGGTAGCTCCCTGCGTTAAGCCACTGGAATGAATCATAGATCCCCAAAAGTAGTTCTGGTATTTTACACAGACTGATCTCTCCTCAAGGAAAGCATTAATGCTATACATACTCATAGGAAGACCAGTTCAGTTCAGACCGGAACTTTATCATAAGCTGATGTCACATCTAAGAATAATAATATTAAAAACTTCTTTTCATGAAAAACAGATAGAATGTCACTGCTCAACATTGTTAAGTTGTCCAACATTCCTCTGCCCTTGATGAAGCTAAACTGGGATCAAGGTAATAACCCATTAGTTACCAGCCAAGCCCAAGACAGTTTTTGACAAGTCTTTCAAGAGTTTTCCTCACAAAAGAAGACAAAGCAACTGGCCTGTAAGAGGTGTGATTTTTGGGATCTTCCCCTAGTTTCAGTATAGTCATAGTCATCTGCATAGTACATTCTTCCATAAGCTCTCCTCTTCCCCATGTTTCATTGAATATCCAAAGAAGAAGACCATTCTATCTGTTTTCTATCATCACATAGTGGAAGTAGTCAATTCCTGGAGCAGTATTTGTAGAATTTTTCAAAGCCACCTCCAACTCATGTCTGGAGAATGAGGCTAATAGAAGACGATTAAGACCCATTTCCTGTGGAATAGCCATGGTGGCTTCAGAACAAGATGGAGGAATTACTTATGACACAAAGCCTTCTAACCATAAAGGTTCCACCACCAAAGATCCAATTGCAAGAAGGTGTTTTAGAAAGCCAATTGTCTTCCGCATTTATGATATGTTAGGGTGCTATTTCAGTCCATTACAATAGTTGATCTAAGTCAACTTTTTCTTTTCCTTTGAGAATCTCCTGGTGTTTGCATCAATTATTTCGAACTCTAGGAATCTATGCACTGTCTGTTCCCTACAACATTCAGTTAGTGCTAATCTTTTTTTAGCCACAGCTTTGGAACATTCAGCAACCCACTAAAAATTTGTGGTTTATCAGAGAAAATTCTTTTTCCTCTCGGGAATTGCATTGCAACCCAATGGATCAATGGCTGCCATAAGAGCTGTGTAGGCTTTCTGTGGTGTCCATACTAGATACAGTTGCAGATTACTTCCTGCTTAGTTTGTTGATATGTTTTCCAGCAGGCATCCTTTATTTTGCAAGGGCTGTTTAAGTAACACCTCCTTCTCTAACTTATATATCGAAGTACACCACTGTTTTAATGAGGTAATGGTCTAATCCAATCGAGTACCTTAAGGACTACCACTTAGGAACTTTGTGAAAATCCGGCGACACATGACTCAATCCCACTGCAGATGGTCGTCTATAAAGGGAAGGAAACACTTTTGGAGATCTGTTATTCAAAATGACCAAGTCTAGATCCTCTACTGTACTGAAGAGGCGACAACCTTCTGGATCGTTGACAGCATTGCCTCAAGCACTGGGATGAGAGTTAAATTCCCTACAGATAAGGAAGGGTGGATGAAACTGAGTAAACAGTTGTTGCCGCATATTGCTGTTGGTTACAGTCTGGGGAGCTGTATATATGAACTCAATACAGAAGTTTTCAGTGTTTCTCTTTCTGCAGCTGCTACTTGAAATGTTAAATTATTTAAGTTTCAATGTATCACATTGTAACTAAATGTGTCCTTAACTATGAACGCTGCTCCTCCTTTACCATCTTTTCTGTCTGACCTTACTAAATTATGTCGTTTGAAAAGAACTGGCGTTTGCGGTTTGAACCACATTTCGTGTAGAGTCACAATAGAGATATTTTGTTTATCGTGTTCTTTTTCCAGTATTTCCCTGTTCGAAATTGCTGACCCAGCATTCCATTGTAATATATTAAAGGCCATCCTGAAGTGAGAAGATGCTTCTTTCTGGTTCTGAACCATGTTTCGTTTCTTGGATAAAACAGAGGAAATCATATTGTAAATTTCTGCTTGCTCTAGATTGTGTGTTTTGGAAGATGTTAACTGAGTTATTAAATTTAATATTTCAGATACTAGTTTATCAATGAACGCAGAGTTTTTGTCCTTCCCTCTGGGAAGTTGTCCACATGTGTCTGGTAACTTGGGAGCACCATTGTGATGATGTGGAGCATAAGGATTCTCTATAATGGGGGGGGGGATGCAGGTAAACTTGCATTTACAAAGGGGGGGATAGGAGTCGGCGTAGGTTTTGTAGGCTTAGGTCTGTTAGGGTGGATGATGGTTGTGAACCTGTGCTGTGTAGCTCGTGGTAGAGGAAATTCCTTCTAACAATCCAGTTTACTTTTACCCTGGTTTCCTGCCACTGAGGCATGTCTGTGGTTAAAATATTTTTCAGCTTCTTTGAAAGAAATGTTGAGAACAGGTGATGCATTTGTATTGTCTTGCTGTTTTAGATACGTTGGACAAGTTTTGTCTCAGTGACTTGTGATTGCCTTTGCAATTTATACAGCATGTAGTTTGTCTTGAGCACATTGACTCTTCATGGCTACCTCCACATTTATCAAATGTATCTCTGACTGGTATTGATTACTTAAATGGCCATATCTTTAGACAATGGAAGCATGTCTATATGAGAATGTGGTAACATATATTTTTCGAGGGCCGTTAGTTACTGTACCCAAGTAGTTTTTTCTTTTGAACATTCTGTGTACATGAGTCATGGGAACTGAGGACTTAATGGCTTCCTTCAGCTCCAGCTCTGACAGATAAACATCTACATTTCTTACAAGTCCCTGGTGGTGACTTTTATGATTCAGTGTATAAACTACTTTTTCTTTCTTTTTTTGACCTAGAGGGTTGTCGTCTACCAATTTATTGGCAGTGTCCCTTAGCGAAATCAATGCGGACTCTGCTCTTCCCAACAGCCTTGAGATTCCGAATTATATTTTCAATTACAGTGTATGAGATGAGTAATAATTTTTCCAAAGCCATGGAATAGTATTTCCTAACATTACCACTGACTGCCTTGACAAACACATAGAAAGGACGAGCAGTGTTGAGCTTGATCTCTGTTGGTTTTATTTTGATCACAGACAGTAGACACATTTTGAGGAATCAGAATTCCACTCTGAGTGACTTGTGTTTCTCTCAATACTTGTACTACGACTGAATTAATCATCGACAGCGGAGCTGCCGTCTCTGAAATGGAACTTCTCTGTTTGTGTAAGGAATAAGTATCTGTTACACCTGGGTTGAGTGATGTTCCGGTTCGATACCTCGTTTGTTTGTTGATGAAGATGAGTTGGGATCGCCATTTTTTTCTTCCTCATGTCTTTATTTTGGTTCAGCATACACTTTGATGCCAGTCTTGATGTTTGGTCTACCTCCACACTCAAACTATCGAGAGCTTCTGCCCTCTGAAAATCGTGAGCGTGTATATGGGTGGGAGGAGGGAGGGGTCTCTCGTCCGTCGGCCGTCGTAATTTAATATATTATTATTATTATTATTATTTTTTGATTGTTGCCGACTTACGTGGTGGGCTTTAATAAAAATGATATTTCATTTAATTTTGATTTACGATTAAATGCTTTCCTGAAGTTCTCCTTTTTAACAATATTAATCTCAAATTATTTGTTACGTTAATCAATGTTAGACTCGCTGAATCTTAAAACATGAGCATATAAGCTGAACAATGTAATAAACTTTTCATATTAATTTCCTCGGCTACTCAGTTCACTTTAAAGCAAGAAATCTTTAGTTATTAATTACAATTGCGGCCCACACACGCGCGAGAGTATTTTTCTTACCTCCGTTAACCACTGTATTGTAGTCGGAGTCCTGACTCTGGCTCTCGGCTATGGTACTGAAAATAAGAATCTTAAAGCTACGTATTTCTCCAACTTCGTGCGGCTGTGGAGAAAAATTAATATTATGTTAATAGTGGGCGAGTATTTCGCTTCCGCTAATTTTTCATAAGTTAATATCGCCACGTAATGGCGTCGTTGGCTGCATCGGCCGCTGCGATTGTTGAACTGTAAATTACTTGAATGCAGGTTAAATCAAGGAAGGCGGACATGAAATTGGGATCACCTCTTACAAATTAAAAGTGCACAATAATATTAAATGAATATACAGGGTGATTCAAAAAGAATACCACAACTTTAAAAATGTGTATTTAATGAAAGAAACATAATATAACTTTCTGTTATACATCATTACAAAGAGTATTTAAAAAGGTTTTTTTTCACTCAAAAACAAGTTCAGAGATGTTCAATATGGCCCCCTCCAGACACTCGAGCAATATCAACCCGATACTCCAACTCGTTCCACACTCTCTGTAGCATATCAGGCGTAACAGTTTGGATAGCTGCTGTTATTTCTCGTTTCAAATCATCAATGGTGGCTGGGAGAGGTGGCCAAAACACCATATCCTTAACATACCCCCATAAGAAAAAATCGCAGGGGATGAGATCAGGGCTTCTTGGAGGCCAGTGATGAAGTGCTCTGTCACGGGCTGCCTGGCGGCCGATCCATCGCCTCGGGTAGTTGACGTTCAGGTAGTTACGGACAGATAAGTGCCTATGTGGTGGCGCTCCATCCTGCTGAAATATGAATTGTTGTGCGTCTTGTTCGAGCTGAGGGAACAGCCAGTTCTCTAACATCTCCAGATACTGTAGTCCAGTTACAGTAGCACCTTCGAAGAAAAAGGGACCAAAAACTTTATTGGCAGAAATGGCACAGAAAACGTTCACCTTAGGCGAGTCACGTTCATACTGAGTTGTTTCCCGCGGATTCTCAGTGCCCCATATACAGACATTGTGACGGTTGACTTTCCCGTTAGTGTGGAAAGTTGCTTCATCACTAAACACAATCTTTGAAACGAAAGATTCATCTGTTTCCATTTGAGCAAGGATAAAATCACAGAAATCGATTCTTTTAATCTTATCAGCTGCAGACAGTGCTTGAACCAATTTCAGACGATAAGGTTTCATAACTAACCTTTTTCGTAGGACTCTCCATACAGTTGATTGTGGAATTTGCAGCTCTCTGCTAGCTCTGCGAGTCGATTTTCCTGGGCTGCGAACAAATGCCTTCTGGATGCGTGCTACATTTTCATCACTCGTTCTCAGCCGTCCAGAACTTTTCCCTTTGCACAAACACCCATTCTCTGTAAACTGTTTATACCAACGTTTAATACACCACCTATCAGGAGGTTTAACACCATACTTCGTTCGAAATGCACGCTGAACAACTGTCGTCGATTCACTTCTGCCGTACTCAATAACACATAAAGCTTTCTGTTGAGCGGTCGCCATCTTAGCATCAACTGACTCTGACGCCTAGTCAACAGCGCCTCAAGCGAACAGATGTACAACTAAATGAAACTTTATAGCTCCCTTAATTCGCTGACAGATAGTGCTTAGCTCTGCCTTTTGTCGTTGTAGAGTTTTAAAATCCTAAAGTTGTGGTATTCTTTTTGAATCACCCTGTATTATATGCTTAACTCATACAAATATGCTTACATTTGCCAGCACTCGTAAGATGTCCGTCTATATACAATCAAGACAAGAGAGGAAGAGAAGACGACTAAAAAATTAACAAAAGAGCGTATCTTGTCATCTCTTTAGATGATTTTGTTAATTTCCTTGCACTCGAAACCTACCCAGAGAAATTATTATTTTACAGCTACATGATAAACATATATTATTCAATTTTTAAATGTCTCTTCTTCATAAGTACTGTTTTTTAAGTCTTTTCGTAATATAGCACTGGGGACGCTATATTGCCCCCCGAAATTTTTATGTCATAACAAATGTTCGTGTTTTTTTGACATAAATATGTCCTCTTTCATGTCCACAATGTCCACACGCAGATTTTTCTTTCACAGTCTACATATGTGACATCGCATGTTTAAACCGTTGTTATTACTGAGGTGTGTTGCACACAAAGTGTAATACAGATGAAGTTATCTACATAACAATATAATATACAATTGGTTACGTATACAGTCATGTACAAAAGGACATAGAATACAATTAGTTTCATTTTGGCTGCTTCTTTTTAGGTTTGCAACTTTTGCAGTGTTCAAAGGTATACAATCACGAGTTAGTCCGGAATATTTGAAGTCCCAGGGGTGTCAACTGTTCGCTCCCCATTTGGCGTGGCCGTAGGGAAGCCCTGGGGAAAACCTCGGCGGAGCGACAGACTAACTGCTTTAGTCACTTTCACTTAATTGTTTCTGGGATGTCATTGGAGTACAGGATGTGCATACATTACAAATATTTTTTTTGTTGCAGTATGCAAAGAAATGAGGTCATTATAACAATTGATTGCGGTGTCGTTGGTGATCTACGCCGCGACGTTTAGCTCGCGACGGCGCTGGTTGGTGTGTTCGGTGCTCGGCGTTTGCGGCGGCTCCGGAGAGGTCAACGCCCGCTCGACGCCAGCGTGTCTCTCGCCGTCGCGGAACGTCAGAATCAGCTGATAGGCTGCACCGTTGGCGATGCGTTTCTGTTTCGGCCGGGCGTGGCGGAGTGGGATGATATCCGCCCCCCGCGCTTGTTGGCAGGAGTCAGCTCTGCTACGCATCTCCGACGTAGTACATGAAACATACACACAACCAACGTAATATTTGTTTCCCGCTGCAGATGGTTACGCTAGTGGGAAAGAAGCATTTATTAGTGCGGCAGTTGTTGTTAGGTTTTCGCCAGTTTCCGAGTGTCACTGTCCCGCAGAATACATGACATGGATCTTCTCCCGTGAATGCAGTTTTGATGCAATACTGTTTCCATTACACGTGTTTTTGTCTTGACAAAATTATTTATGTTTTCGCCGCACTCGCAGGCACTGGTGAGTGTCCCAATACGAGCTTAGCACAAACATTCGCCGTTTCTGCGGTCGCTGTTTAGCAACAGTCCACGCATCGCATTCCAATCTCGCATTGTTGTACTCACTGAAATTACAGTCTGTCCCAAAAATATTGACTGTGGGTTCACTTCACGTTAACAGTTCACATTTGTAAGCAAATTCACAGTTTTTAGTGCGTAATATTGGCGTTTGGCGTCTTCACCACTGTTGAACGTTCAATACTAGCACTTCACTGTCCGTATCACAGTTTCACCTTCACAGTTTCTCACACTGCTTAAAGTAACTGTTTTGATTAGTTCACAAACACTAATGTATTTCACTCAGTCTGAACTGGATTTTGGCTCGTGCTGGATTTTACCAGTCTCTCGCACTAATTATCTCTTTTCATTTTCCACTTAGAGTCGTACTTGTCTTCAGAATTTTTGACTATACAATTGTATTTCTGTCTCATCTGAGGTAAGTCCCTATGTCATGTCTGCCCACTCATTGCGTACTTGCCCTCCAGAGCCAGGCTCGACTTTACAAAACTTTGCCTCTCGCATTATTGTACACATTTTATAATCTAGGCCTTGCGTGCAAGTTCCTAGATTAATGTTGGTTTGTGACTTTTGTTTACACGATAAATTCGTGCAAATCTCTGCCTTAGCAGATGGCAATATATTTTAACAGTGCTTAGCGGTAGTCGCGTTTACTGATTTGCTTTGTACCTTGTCCACAACACATGAGGTACCTTGGGTGATGTACACCCTGCAATCATGATATTTAGTAAATTATGATTGAGCATATTTCAAGATCGGTATGTCTATAAATACATGGAACAACATATACTCTATAATATTGAATTTCATAAGTTTCATTACTACTACAGTTCAAAAATATTCATGACACACTAATGAAAAATTCTTTCATCATTAAATGCTGTTGATTTTTTAAAATATTTTTAAAAGCATTTTTAAACATGAAATTTGTAAAATATTTTTAAACATACGTTCACTTTTTTTTCAAAATGCAATTGCTTAAAATTATGTTTTCCTTAACATCTACAAAATTGAATCGCACTAATCTTGTGCGCCTCATTGTCTTTAAATGCTACACTAAAATCTGAACATTTACACACACAAAAAAATACACTCTAAACTTAACCTACTACACACAAATGTAAACGTTGCTCTGCTGAGCGAACTTCTTTAAGTCTTTGTATGGATAGAGTCCTTTAATCTCTTCTGATTCTATGTCACCCAACAAATAGCTACATCTATGTGGCATGTTTTGTAGGGCCTGGCATACACCGGTTGCCATTTTTTATTCTTTTTCGCTAACATGGATGACTTGGGATGAGTCCTTATTAGCACCAAGTCACCTAGTTGATACACTGTTACCGTCTTTATTTTCTTGTCATGCTTCTCCTTTCGGCGCTCCGCGCACCTCGTTAAGCTATTTAAAGTCTCAGCTATAATTTGTTCGTGAGGTACAACTTGTCGTGGTACAGTTGGTAATGGTGACAGCCAGCTGTCGGTTTCATTCTTTCCAAATATGACTTCTAGTGGAGTATAACCGGTGGCTGAATGTGGAAATCTATTGTGGAGTTCCTCAAAAGTCGAAACGTATTCTGTCCACTTGGTGTGGCGATTCGGAATGTAAGTTCTCATGAACCTGTTCAACTCTTTAAAGGTACGCTCTACAAGACTGCTCTCTGGGTGAAATCGAGCTACAAAAATGTGTTTAATACCTTGCTCTTGTAGAAACGTTTTCCATTTGAGACCGGTAAAATAGGTGGCATTTTCGGATAATATGATCTGTGGTTTTCCAACATTAACAAAATAATCTGTTCGTAATTTCTGAATGAGGGGTGTGGCCGTTGAAGCTTTTACAGGATACAATTTTCGAAATTTGGAAAAGGCATCATATACAGCAAATACATATTTCACACCACCTTTGCCAGTGGGTAGTGGCCCTAGAATGTCAACAGAAACTAGTCGTAATGGTTTGTCAGGAACAACAGGGTGCAATTCACTTAAAGTGGGCAGATTTGTAGGTTTTGTCCTTTGACAAACTACACATGTCCTTACAACATTCTGAATTATTCTTTTCATGTTCTTAAAATGACATTGTCTTGCGAGAAGTGCTCTACATTTTTCAATACCCACGTGTCCCCACGAAAGGTGCACGTGCCAGATTAAATCACTGATACATACTTCCGGTACACAGATACACCACAAGTCCTTGTTAACATCCTTCCGGAAATATAATACCCCATTTTGCACAGAATAATGGCTACCTATCTGATTTCCACCCGAAGATAGGAGTTCTTGTTTGACTTTTCCCAAGGCGGGATCTTCGTCCTGTAAACTAGGCAGTTGCTTGCACGCCTGCAGGAACTTTTTTCGACAAGTAGGGTCTTTCATAACTAAAATTTTGTACTCTATTGCCTGTTCTAGTATTGTTGTTAGCTCAGGCAGACCTTAAGGCAACCTTGACAAAGCATCAGGTACTACGTTGTCACAACCTTTTATATGCATTATTTGAAATTGATATTCCTGCAGAGCAAGCACCCACCTAGTCAACCTGTCGTGCATTAACTTGCATGTCAGCAAAAAAACTTAAGGCCTGATGATCACAGAAAATTTTTACATTTTTTCCGTACACATAATATCTGAACTTCTTCATGGCCCATACTACTGCTAGTGTTTCGAGTTCGGTGACTATATATGATCGTTCACAACTTGACAACACTCGGCTTGCGAAACCGATTATTCTTACGTTCTTGTTTCCACCTTCCTCATCGATTTGGAATAAACAAGCGCCTAGTCCGACAGTGGAAGCGTCTGTAGCAAGGCAAAATTCCTTTGACATGTCGGGATGTGACAGTGGATTAGCATTTAGAAGGGCTTGTCGTATTTGTTCAAATGACTGCTGGCACAGTTCATTCCATATCCAGGGTGCATTCTTTCTCAACAAGTTTAACAGGGTATTATCATTTAAAAGCTGGTCAGGTATGAATCGCCTGAAAAATAACACTAGACCTAGAAATGCCTTTAACTGTTTCTTGGTTCTAGGAGGAGGGAAGTTCTCAATTGCTGCCATTTCCTTCGGATCGGGCACAATACCTGTAGGTGATATTACATGGCCAAGAAATTTTATTCTCTCCCTGCCAAATTTGGATTTTGCGAGGTTTGCTGTTACGCCTACCTCAGAAAATCTTTTTAGTACGCATCTCAGCGTGTCCATGTGGCTTTCCCAATCGGGAGTAGCTATTAATAAGTCATTGACATACAACGTTACTCGGTCCAACAAATCTGGTCCTAATACTGTATCGAGCGCTGCAATGAAGACACCTGCACTAACATTTAATCCAAATGGTAAAACTTTAAATTGGTAACTTCTGCCGGCAAACACAAAGGCAGTGTACTTTCTTGATGATTCAGTTAGTGGGATTTGCCAATACGACGAACGCATATCGACAGAGGTGAGATATTTAACTCCATAAAACTTCTGTATCTGTTCATCCAGGTTTTCTGGTCGCGTTCTGGCAGGTACAACTATTTTGTTAATATCGCGCGCATCAAGCACGAGACGTATACTGCCGTCCTCTTTCGCTACGGCCACGAGCAGACTGCTGTATGGGGATAGAGATGGTTCAATTATCCCTCAATCAAGAATTATTCTTATTTCCTTCGTAACTGCCTCCTTCTTTGACCACGGGATGGTGTAGTTTGCGTGACAGAAAGTATCGTGAGGTACCACTTCGATGTTATAGGTGTGGCCCTCGATAACACCGGGTTTTTCCGAAATCGCATTCTCGTAATCTGTAAGGAGCTGAGTCAATTCGTTTTGTTGTGCTTCAGTCAAATGTTCTGACTCCCTGACTTTCATGGCTATCAGTTTCCTTTTTTTCTCTCTGTCTTCAGTAATAAACTCTTTATAACATGCTTGTCTTGTACTTAAGTCAGAATATAAATTCGTTATCTGTATTCCTTCGAATCTCGACTGAAAGCTCCGGCAATATTTACCGTGCACTTCCCGTGTCCTCAACAACGGCAAAATTACCCGTCTACCCTCATTCATAAGGCTTACTTCCCCGCACAAGAGGTCGATTTTTGCGTCCCTCTGGCGTAAAAACTCCATCCCCAGGATGCAAGCAACACCTAATCCTTTAACTACTAGGAACGAGCTTTTCATTGCTTCATTTCCTACCATAAACTCGACTTGCACCTGGTGCTTTATGATATGAGATTGTGCACCTATTGCACCTTTACACGACAATTCTTCACTGGCAATACTGGTATTCTATTATTTTGACTCAAGTATTTGTAAAAATTTGCACTCATGAGATTGGTTGACGCACCGTTGTTGACTATTATCTGTATTGGTGCTCCGTACATATCTGCTTGCAATATAGCCTGCACAACACTTTTGTCGGTTCGGTTACATTTCTGCAGTATGTCTACAAGTTCCTTTTCAATTTTTGTTCCCACATTGTATCTCAGCATACAAAGTTTATGGCTGTCATCCGTGAATGTGCCCTCACTACACCATCCTGCAGCCAACAACAGAGAGCGTATTGTGGCTGTCTTCAGTTTAACGAATGAGCATTAGTGGGTTGACAGTTGTCTGTCACTTCCACTAACCTCACATTGTGGTTCTGGTTGTTGTTGCTACTGTTGGGTTGGCCGCCCTGCCTCCCCGATGGTGTATTTTGATATTGTGTATGACTCTGGTTTTATCTATTTCCACATTATCCACGCGGTTGGTTAAAGTCTGGACATTTTCTTCAAGCCTAGCCTGCGATATTTGTAATTTTTGCATCTCACCGGCTAAGCTTTGCAGAAGATCGGGTTTTCTTTGCAAGTGTCCCGCATCTCGGCAAGTTCGCTTTGGATACTGTCTAGCTTCGCTTCACTGCGCTGCTCTTGCTCAATGAGCTTTTGCGTTAATTTTTTCTCTTGGTCATGTAGCATTTGCGTTAATATTTTCTCCTGCTCATATAGCATCTGAGCCAGTTTTTCGTCTCTTTGTTTTACCCTCTGTTCTGACATTCTTTCTTTTTCCCTTTCTTTCTGTTCTCTTTGTTGCTCTTGCTCATAGAGCATCTGAGCCAGTTTTTCGTCTCTTTGTTTTTCCCTCTGTTCTGACATTCTTTCTTTTTCCCTATCTCTTTCTTCTAACCTGCGCAGAAATCCTGCAAATGGGTCTGCAATCAGTGAGCATACTGGTGCCCCGCTTAATCTAGCACTCGATTGGCCCTCCTGCCCAGGCAGTGGAGTTGTTGTTATTCTATTCCCATTCTGCTGTGGAGCCTCATTCACCGTCCACAGATCCTGGCCCCCCCGCTCCGGAAATTATGTTATCCGAGGCGGTGGCTTGGGATTCGTTTACGTATTGCAAATGACCCTCACTTTCCATATTAACAAAATTTTGTTCGTCTGGTACAGATGCTTTAGCTTGTCCTATCTTACACATAATAAATTCACTTTAAGCCACTGACGAATCTTTAACACTGATACACGCAAGAATAATTATCCCCTCCAAAAATAAACATATAAATACACAAAACGAATAATTATCCCCTCCAAAAATAAACACATAAATACACAAAACACCGAAGGTATCTCATGTGCACATGGGTTCGATATTCCGCACAGAGCTACACAGGATGCTTGCACAATAGGGCTTACCTTACTTATTTTTCTTTCTTGCAATCCTTTTTCTTTTCTACACTTTTTCTTCTCCAGATCTCCTTAGGGTGTGGTTTTGCTGTTGTACATGTAAAAGAATTCATATAAGCATTAATATTTAACAACAATTAGACAGATACATAATTACATTCATTACAATAGAGTCAGATTTAATAAAGTTCGTATTTTCTTTGATCAGAACCCAAAGTTGCGGCGCCAATCTCGCGTCCGTCGGCTGTCGTAATTTAATATATTATTATTATTATTATTATTTTTTGATTGTTGCTGACTTATGTGGTGGGCCTTAATAAAAATGATATTTTATTTAATTTTGATTTACGATTAAATGCTTTCCTGAAGTTCTCCTTTTTAACAATATTAATCTCAAATTATTTGTTACGTTAATGAATGTTAGACTTGCTGCATCTTAAAACATGAGCATATAAGCTGAACAATGTAATAAACTTTTCATATTAATTCCCTCGGCTACTCAGTTCACTTTAAAGCAAGAAATCTTTAATTATTAATTACAATTGCGGCCCACACACGCGCGAGAGTATTTTTCTTACCTCCGTTAACCATTGTATTGTAGTCGGAGTCCTGGCTCTGGCTCTCGGCTATGGTACTGAAAATAAGAATCTTAAAGCTACGTATTTCTCCAACTTCGTGCGGCTGTGGAGAAAAATTAATATTATGTTAATAGTGGGCGAGTATTTCGCTTCCGCTAATTTTTCATAAGTTAATATCGCCACGTAATGGCGTCGTTGGCTGCATCGGCCGCTGCGATTGTTGAACTGTAAATTACTTGAATGCAGGTTAATTCAAGGAAGGCTGAAATGAAATCGGGATCACCTCTTACAAATTAAAAGTGCACAATAATATTAAATGAATGTATTATATGCTTAACTCATACAAATATGCTTACATTTGCCAGCACTCGCAAGATGTCCGTCTATATACAATCAAGGCAAGAGAGGAAGAGAAGACGACTAAAAAATTAACAAAAGAGCGTATCTTGTCATCTCTTTAGATGATTTTGTTACATTTCCTTGCACTCGAAACCAACCCAGAGAAATTATTATTTTAAGGCTACATGATAAAAATATATTATTTAATTTTTAAATGTCTCTTCTTCATAAGTACTGTTTTTTAAGTCTTTTCGTAATATAGCACTGGGGACGCTATAGGGGGAACCTCCTCCCTCTGCAAAAGGTCCACTGTCAACGTCTCTTGACCCACCAGCTATCAAAAACTATGCAAAGCTTGTGATCTTGATGAAAAAATAGCTCACACACAATGTAACACAGATTAACTTTGGAAAATTAGCAGCGATGATCTGATTTATTTGGTTGCTCTAATTATCTTTTGACAGTAGTCTGACTGTTCAGTTCTTATGACGCTTTATGTTTACTAAGATTATGCCTTTTTTCGATTGTCTTCGGTTGTTGCACATGTTACTTCCAATATATCCATTTTTGTATTCTGAAAGTTCAATAAAGTTTTTAGGGTAGTACTTGTGTCTAAACTCTGTATACTCATTTAACATTCCTTCGTATATTCTCATGTGTGTATGGATTTCCAATTCTTCAAGAATGTTCACTGCAAAACCTGTGCAGAATCTGTAGTGCATTTTCGATTGTATCAGCTGTGTGGTGTTGATTTTTCAAACGTAGAAAGAAGCTCGACTGATTAGTTTCGCTGCTTCTAATGTATTCTTTGTATCTGACGTTAAAATATCTTTTCCTGTTTGGCCAATGTGAAAACTGTTACAGCTGCAACACTTGATAGTACAGGGTGAAAATTATTGAACTATATGAAATAAAATCATCATAACTTTTGAACACTTTGTATTAGGACGTTCAAACTCCACAGTTGGCTGCAGGGCATGATGGGAATTACTATGCGCATTATGGTTTGGTTTAACGACAAAGCCCACTTTCATTTGGATGGGTTCATCAGTAAGCAAAACTGGCACGTTTGGGGGACTGAGAATCCGTATTTCATGATCGAGAAGTCTCTTCACCCTCGCCGGATGACTGTGTGGTGTGAAATGTCTATCATCATCATCATCATCATCATCATCATTTAAGACTGATTATGCCCTTCAGCATTCATTCTGGAGCATAACCCCCTTATAAAATTCCTCCATGATCCCCTATTCAGTGCTAACATTGGTGCCTCTTCTGATGTTAAACCTATTACTTCAAAATCATTCTTAACCGAATCCAGGTATCTTCTCCTTGGTCTGCCCCAACTCCTCCTACCCTCTACTGCTGAACCCATGAGTCTCTTGGGTAACCTTGCTTCTCCCATGCGTGTAACATGACCCCACCATCTAAGCCTGTTCGCCCTGACTGCTACATATATAGAGTTCATTCCCAGTTTTTCTTTGATTTCCTCATTGTGGACACCCTCCTGCCATTGTTCCCATCTCCTAGTACCTGCAATCATCCTAGCTACTTACGTATCCGTAACCTCAACCTTGTTGATAAGGTAACCTGAATCCATCCAGCTTTCGCTCCCATACAACAAAGTTGGTCGAAAGATTGAACGGTGCACAGATAACTTAGTCTTGGCACTGACTTCCTTCTTGCAGAAGAGAGTAGATCGTAGCTGAGTGCTCACTGCATTAGCTTTGCTACACCTCGCTTCCAGTTCTTTCACTATGTTGCCATCCTGTGAGAATATGCATCCTAAGTACTTGAAACCGTCCACCTGCTCTAACTTTGTTCCTTCTATTTGGCACTCAATCCGTTTATATTTCTTTCCCACTGACAATACTTTCGTTTTGGAGATGCTAATCTTCATACCATAGTCCTTACATTTCTGATCTAGCTCTGAAATATTACTTTGCAAACTTTCAATCGAATCTGCCATCAGAACTAAGTCATCCGCATATGCAAGACTGCTTATTTTGTGTTCACATATCTTAACCTCACCCAGCTAGTCTATTGTTTTCAACATATGATCCATAAAAAATATGAACAACAGTGGAGACAGGTTGCAGCCTTGTCTTAGCCCTGAAACTACTCTGAACCATGAACTCAATTTACCGTCAACTCTAACTGCTGCCTGACTATCCATATAAAGACCTTTAATTGCTTGCAGAAGCTTGCCTCCTATTCCATAAACTCATATAACAGACAATAACTTCCTCCTAGGAACCCTTTACCATATATTTTTCTGCCTGAAACTAATTTTATATCCACACTGTTTCTTATATTTTCCATCGTTTTACCAAACACAGAATTGTTCATCAATTTTAAGAAACCTTTTTCGAAGTCATTTGAAGCCTTAGTCCTCATCTGTGTGTTCAGATCTATATATTTCTTTAGCCAATCAGATTGATAAAATTTTAAAACTCTATGAATTTTTGTGAGTTTTATTCCAAGAGACAGATATTGTTTAAGGTTTCTATAATGAACTACATAATTATGCTTTTCATTCAAAGTAGTTATCAAGTTGCTTTCACTCGTCCCTGGTACAATTTTTTCTCCAGAAGCTAATGGAAAATTTTTATGTAAAACATGCAATTCTTTTGGATATTCTACATCTACTACGAATGTATGCCCATCTCGACAAGTGTTTGACATTTCACTTACTTTTTTACAATGAAAATTAGCTGGTTCATCCCATTTAAATCCACTATATGGTAAATATTGACCATAACCATACAGATTGTTTGCATCTAAATATGGTAAATAATTTGATATCTTGTATCATCAAAATCATTCAAATATTTATTATTTGCTTTTACATATCTCTTGCAACATTGAGATATTCACTATCTATTCCTTTTTCAACCAACAGAATCATATCGTTATCATGTAGTAAATCAACTGGTTGTTTAGTCATTTTCAACATTGCATCCCAAGATAAACCTGGTGCTGTAAAATACCAAGATGTATCTAAATAATATGCTTTTATACAAGTTTTTCTAAAATTTTCAACACTTCAGCCAATAACAAAGCATCAGTTTTCAGGTACAAATCATGATATTCACTAAAAGTTTTCGTATTAAATTTTTCCCAAATAATTTTTGCATATTCATAATCCTCTCACTCACTTATGTCACAATCATTCAGTTTATTGTAAAATTCTTCTTTTTCTATTAATTGTGTCTCTTCAAATTTCTTCCAAGGATCCATGTATTGAGATGGATATACACCTTTTCTGATCACTAGATTACATGATTCTGCTGAGAAAAATTTCCTAATATTTGTTATTTGATTTTTTTTCATATTTGATGAAAGTTTGTGAAGTGACAAAGCTGAAAATTTAAAAGTGTCAACAAATCTCATTTTCAAATTTTTTGTTCTCTTACCAAAACTGATGTATTTATTTTCATTGTGTGGGATTAGGTCTCTCTCTTTATCATCATAACCAAGTTGTTTCAGAAAGAGATGAGACTCATATCTAGATAAATTATGTAAATAAATAGGTACAAAGTCAGGATGCTTTAGTTTCAAATTACAATTATTGCACAATCAAGCAGTGCTTTTTCCCTGATCATGATGACGAATTTTTCAATTATTTCTTGTATAATGACATTCACATTGTGTACAAACTTTAGATTTCTTCAGTTTAAGAATAAATTTTTCCAATCTCTTCAACCTCTTGCTTTATGCATTCTATGAATTTTTTGTGACAATTTGGTCCTATATCAACAACAGGATCTTTATAATGTCTATTTATGTACTTGATGTAGCAGCAAAATCCGATTGGTTCATGTTTTTGATATTTATTTGTATATGATTTTTCTGGTTTTGGTTGACAGTTGTCGCTCTTCAAAAGTAAACTTTCAAAATCAGCATAAATAACAAATGGAACTTTTTGTGTGTAATGATAACATTTAAAAGTTAAATATGATCCTTTATTTGGCATTTCAACATTTAATGGCTTCTTAGTCAAACAATTTGATGTGTGATTATCTAATTTTTCTTTATTATTGAAATGGAGTAAACATAAACCACAAATAAATTTTGCTTTGGTATGTATGGTGATTTGACTCGAAACTAGCTGAGAAAAATTTATTATGGTGCAATAGTGTGAATTACCTTCTCTCTTAAAATAAAGAAGATTTACATGTTTCTCTCTCTCACATTTTGTGATTTTTAATGGATACACGTGATATGTTTCATTTTTCTCTTTCTTACTTTTCGTATTTTTTAATGGATACACTTGATATTTTTCATCAAATGAATACATGTTGATAGATACATTAATTCCACTTTCTATTTTTGGAATATTATCAACCACTATAGGACAATCAATATTTTCAAATTTATGATCAAGATCAAGACAACCATTTTTGTATTTTGTTACTCTTTCAGCATTTTTATCTACAGGATACAAAGCTGATTTTATAGCCCACAGAAAACATTTTTGATCAGCATTTTGTACATTGATGCAAGCTTTTTTGTTTTTTTTTATTTCTGCAGGTAACTCAATGTAAGATGATCCTCTTAGGTGGAACATATTTCTGATTTGCTAGTCATAAACCAATAATTCTATTTAATGTCCATCCTGAACCAATAATTCTATTTAATGTCCATCCTGATCTTCGTGCTTGAAAATGAGATATTTTCGCTAAAATATCTTGCTTCCCACGCCCGAATTTCTTACTAAAATCTTTCTCTGTCATAATGGTATAGTTTTGTGTTTGTTGTCCAAATTCTTGAACTTTATCATTCGTCTGCAATTTTTACTAATAAATTGTAACTTACCTTCAAACTACGATATACTCTTAGGTTGTCTTTCGCAATTTTCAGAATTTTTGTCTTGATTGCAGACAAGAAATGATAAGGTTCAAGTGAGTCTATACTATTTTCAAAATCTATAGTTTGTAATCTGCTTGCAAATACTTTATCAACTATGAAATCTCTAATTGCTTTTCTGTCTCTTGATTTCACAAATAAAGCAGTGTAAAAGGGAAATAGTACTTCTTTATTGGTTCTAGTCTTCTGTTTCTCAAACACAACTGTAGAAAACGAAAGTAATTTTTTCAATGATTTATCTTCTTTAGTTTTAGCAAACACATGCGTAGAAAATGTAAGTATTGTTTTTAATGGTTTATCTTCTTTAGTTGGAAAATATCATTTTCAGTATTATGATAGGATGATTGTTTCCCAAGATTGTCACTCACTTTATGTGTCGAATGTTTAAAAATAAATGTAATTAAGTTAGCTTTTCTTAAATTACTATATCCTCATAAATTATTTCTCTTGCAATAATGACTAAGTTGAGCAACAGTGAATTGCTCCACTTGTTCATGAAGCTGAGCAGCTGTGTATCTTTCCATTTTGCACTTCTATTTATATGAAAAAAATTTATTAGATTTGTAGAAGTATTTTTTTCACAGATTGATGGAAAAGGTAATTATTTAATAGATGGATAAGGATTCTTACTTAATAGATAAAAAAATAAAGAATTATTAGTTAATAGATAATAAGTCATGAAATTCAAGATGCTTCCACTGCTTTAGCTTTCTTATTCTTAATGTAATCTAAAGTACACTTCTTACATGTATTGTTATAGTTATCTTTATGTGAAGGATTTATATAAAAACAACTTAAATCTTTAATCTCTTGACAACTTTTACATTTCTTTGTAGATGTGGGTGTTTCTTCAGTGACAGCTTGTGTGTTATTCATTGATGATAATATTTTTGAATGTTCTTCACTCCGAATTCGACGTAAATGTTCTTTGTAATAATATTTTGCAACACGTTTTTGACATATGCAAGGAATTCAGCCTTCATTGTAATTTTTTACATTATATTTATTTATTCATAGTCTACACATAGTTCTATAACCATCTTTTGTGTATTTCTGTAAAGTAAAATTATCAATTAACTTCTCTGTATTACAATATTTACACATTTGGATTTCACAGAAGACTCTTGTGGAACCTGCTCCATTTATACAGAAAAAATTTATTAGATATATGAAAAAGGAAATTTTTGTAATTTAATCTATATAGTCTTCACGATCATCAGATGCATAAACATCATGAAAATATGCTGCTTCTTCTTGAGCAGCCATCAAAGGAAAAATGTCAATTATAACAACTCTTTCTAATGGTCTGTTTTTAATAATCTTCCTACAAAATGGACAAGATTGTTTTTCCTTTAACCACTCATGAATACAACCTTTATTAAAATATGATTGCAGCATGTTTTGACGAATTGATTATTATTTTTATCACTTAAACAAATAAGACAATCCATGTCTTCTGATTGTTCAATTAGTTCATAAGTTTTAGCTTTTGCTTTAGCTTGCACTTCGTTTAGGTTCTCCATTTATAAGAAATAACTTTTATTACATTTGTAAAGAAAATAAAAAAGAACAATTTTCATCAATTAATCATTTAGTTATGAGTACAAAATTACCAGTTGGTGAACAATTAAAAAAAGTGGGTTACAAAAATATGGTGAATAAAAACTACAAATTTCATCTACTAATTTATTTTTCTAAAACTAATAAAATTTTTTTCTTAATAAATGGAGTCGTTTGTAGATCTAACAACAACTTAAATACAAGAATAAGAAAGGTTTTTTGATAATTGATAAGAAATATCCATGGTTTAATGCAAAAATGTTGCTGAAATATTAGAATATAAAGACACTGACAAAGCTGTTAGAAATAATGTTAATAATGAAGATAAAGTAAAATATAAAGATATTTTAAACCAAGCCTCCAAAGTGGGATTGAAAGTTAATGAAAAATCTTCAATATTTATTACTGAAGCTGGATTATATTCCTTAATTTTAAAATCAGAAAAAGAAGAAGCTAAACAATTTAAAAGATGGGTTATTAATGAAGTTTTACCTACAATTCGAAAACATGGTAATATAAAATTAAAACTTTTTACAAAGATCAAATAAAACAGAAAATAATTCTGTACAAAAACTACAAGCATTGAATAAGTTAAACCCAAAAATAACTCAATTAAAAGATGTTAGAATGAAAATAAAAATGATAGAATTAAAATAAAAGATAATCACATGCAAAATTTGAGAGGAACAGTTCATACTGTTTCAGAAATAATAGGTAATAGGAACGAGAAAAT
Source organism: Schistocerca serialis cubense (assembly GCF_023864345.2). Taxonomy (NCBI): domain Eukaryota; kingdom Metazoa; phylum Arthropoda; class Insecta; order Orthoptera; family Acrididae; genus Schistocerca; species Schistocerca serialis. Next base: position 761,269,718 of record NC_064639.1, read on the forward strand.
TAATAGTTTATTACTACCTGTTGTTCCTCAAACAGATGATGAAAATTTAAGACCAACATTCATTCTTTTAAAATTATTCGATGATGAATGTGAATATGATTATTATGGGATTAATACTCAGAGGAAAAATTTACGAAAACATCTACATAAAATTGAAGATTGACATCCTAATTGTGAAGAACTGTTAAGACTAAATTACAATCCTAATTCAATCCATTTATACCAAAGAATGAAAGAAAACTTAGCCATTGTTTGATCTTTTATTTTAATCTTTTGGGTACCTACCTATAAGAAGAGTTGATTAGTGATATTAATTGTATGCATGAAAAATTAGAAACGTAAGTCTTAAGAAATTACTTTATGTTTATTTACCCCATTGTTGTGTGAATTATCGAAACCTAACCATTTTATATGTACTTTATCTCCATTCTTTCTCAAAACTTTTTCAACGAGATACACATCTGGATATTTTGTCATCTGCAATTCTTGTTCATAAAAATTTCATTTTACTTCTTCACCAATTAAGTCTCTCAATTTATATGTGATTGGATTAGAATGAATAACATCTTCAATTTCAAAAATTTCTTTTGACCAATTGGCTGTATATCCTTTTTCATAAAGACCTTTAAGTTTACTAATTCTAACTTTGTCACCTTTTTAAAATTTAGCTTTTTCATTATATACTATGGTGCTTCATTTTTATAGTTGAATGTTTTTGTTATTGTATTCACTGATTAGATTTTTAACTAAATTGTAGTATTTATAATTTCCTTGAAGAGGAAATTTCTTCCACATCTTCTCTTTCATTGTTCTGTTAAATGTTTAGACAACAATGCTTTTAATTCTGAAAAAGTTGAATAACGATTGATGTTGAATATCTTCATCTATTCTTGAAATTCTTTCTTGTAGAATTCTTTACCATTATCTGTCTGTAAACTTTTTGTCTTTCTAAGAATGAAATTTTTTTCAAATGCATCAACTACATTTTTACCTGTTTTGTCATTAACAGGAACAGCCCATTCAAATTTTGAAAAGACATCAATAATTGTCAATAAATATTTGTATTCTTTGTTAATTTTTGAAATTCGTTTCAAATTACTCTAGTCCATTTCGACTAGATTAGCTTGCCATAAATAATAAAGAAATAACATTTCTTCTATAAAAATTTTTTCTCATCGGTTTATGTGTTTCATTAATTATTTCTTCACTAATATTATTTAAACCTTCTCCACGTACAAATTTTTTTAAGCTAATTTGTTCTTTTTAGATTTACATGTTGTACAAAGACCTTCAATTCTTCACTTACATTTTTTGTTGCTCGTCTGCATGGATTGTGTGTTTCAGCAAATTTTTTACACTTCAAACAATAAATGTGATCAACATTAAGGACTAAATGCGAAGTGTGAATTTCCATTTATATAGATAAAAAATTTTAAATGATTTCACCAAATATAATTAACTTTACATCTACAGGAACAGTTATGACAGTATCTTTCAATGTTAGCATCAGAAAACTTGAGTTATTTACTATTATTGACTGATTAGAAGAAGTTAATGCATAAAGATTATATAAACACTTACAAAAGTATTGAAATCATTAAATGTTAGTTCTTTATTTATATTTTGGCCAATAACCTGTACTCGAAATTATGAATTTTTTGTTCGCCTCCAGTCATAAATATAAATTCAATTATTTGTTTATCATATAGTTTATTTTTAAGATTACTTAAATCATCCATAAATGGTGCTAAATCTGTTTTTGAGAAATAATCCGAAAAACCTTTTCTACTTCCTTTTTTTGTAAAGAAATTCATTATAGTGTTGTAGTTATCTTGATGGATCTGATTCATTTTTCCATTAAATTGTGTAGTGGTGACATAGTTATTGAACTGTGTTAGAATACTTGCATATTCAGGTTTTATATCAAAACTTGATAACTTATTATCAAAGTAATGTTTGTTCATTGCATCCTTTGCATCAACCGGATCATTTACATTCGCAAGTCTACTTCCTTTAACGGCAATGTAACCTCTAGTTACTTTAAAAATAGCATTAAATTCTTTCTGAAATTGTTCAATGGCATTGGCTATCTTTGGGGCTATTGATGATTGAAATTGTTTTATCATACTTTCTATTTTTGGACCAATTTCACTTTTGATTTTTCTAGATCGAATGCAGGTGCGTTAGGCACTTCAGTTTGTTTAGTTTGACCTGTTTTATTTCCCAAAATGTCCTTTTATTAAACCTAAAATATAATTAAAATTATAATTCATGCATAAAAATTTTAAAACAGATAGACACAAATGACCACATCTTGTATTCTCTCAGTATTATAGATGTATTATAGGTGTGTTTCATTTTCAATTGCAAAGCACGTTTTTCTATATCAAAATTAAATAAAGGGCTATTAAATTTTTCAAGCAACTCTTCGAAATTGTTTTTGCTTTTTTCAGTCCAGCTCCAGCGCCAGCTGAAGCTGTCTCTTGACTGTGTCCAGCTTTTTTATCCATTGCTTGATTATGTCTTTTCTGTTCTTCCAATTCTTTAACATTTTTCTTCTTGTTTAATACTGAATTTACAATTGCTGCAGATCCACCAGCTAGTGAACTAATAGTTGCTAGATATGGTAATGCAGCTAATAATAATGGAAGAAATCCACCTCATGTTGTGTTAATCCTTTTCCTTCTTTCTTTTTTGTTAGATATTCAATAATTTTTTTCACAACAGGAATAGCTAATGTAACATATATATTTCCACCAACTTTCTTTGCTTTTTACTCTTTTGAACATCAGTCAAAAATACTTCAGTTGCATTTAATTGCTCGTTATTCAATTTCAATTTAATTGATTTTGGTTCGGTCTTGCCACAAGGTAGCAAAGTATAATCGATCGTAAAGTTATTCATTTATATAGATTAAAAGGTAATAATGATTAAAAAGTGAATAAAGATTAAAAATTTATAATGATTTTCATAATCCCCAGCCATTTTCATCAAGATCTAAACCCATTCTTAATTTTCGTTTCCTATACATTATTCATCTAACTGCTATTGCTGCAACTTTTTCTCCTAATGAAGCATCACTTGCATACATTCTTTCTTTTGCAGTTAATTGAAGTTCTTTAACAACTTGGTGTCTAGATTCTAAATCTTTATGATCTCTGTATGCAATATCATGTTGTTTATAAGCTTCATCTAATGGATTTATTCCTTCATCTCCTCTGCTTAATCTTTCTTCTAATTTCCTTCCTGGGCCACAAAATCGATAACCATTAAGATGCATTTCGAATGGTAATTTTTAATCAAAGTGTTTACTAATCCTTTTCCATATTTATCACTTTTCAGAAATGTGTGAGGAAGACTACTCGAAAATCTAATCAGATATGAAATTCCTTGTGGATTATTGATTATGAAATCACTAAATTTATTTGTTAACATGTGTGTTATCTTAACTTTTTCGTTGCGATAATTTTTATTTCCAGCTATTTCTTCACCATGGATTACTGCTAATCTATTGATTAATTGTCGATCATCATTCATCCAAACATATTCAATTGGTTTTTTGTATATTTTTTAATTAAATCTTCACCTCTTTTTTCAGGTGAACTTAGTTCTGGAGAATCTGAAGTTTTTCGTCATAAGTTTGGAAAATAGTCATCAATAATCGTTTTTATCAAATATTAATATTTGTTGCCTCTACTTGATCTTATTTTATTTGGATTATTGTCGGAACATAATACTCCTCAATTGTATAATATATCTGTGTAATTTGATAAATCTACACCATCGAACTTTTCATTCATATCATCCATAGCAATTTGTTTCTCAGTTATCCAGTTCTCAGTTATCATTATCCATCATTTGCTTCATAAGTCTTTCACCAATTTTTAATTTATCTTCATTGAATTCAACAGGTAAATTACAAACATATTTAAAGATGCCAACAGGTTTCAATTCAAAAACTTTATCTTCACTGTGGTTAATATATTTTAACATTCTGTCTCTAACATTTATCTTTTTAGATTCATTTGGCAATTGCTGCATTGTGCTGAGATTCTTTCTCTTCTTGGTATTTATACAATAGATCCTGAATTTCTGATTCACTTAGTGTGTAGTCATATTTGCTAGGAACATCATGAGACCAATCTTTTAGTCATGTAATTAGTGATAAATCTCCAAAATCTTCTATATGATGACAAAATGGAATCATCTGTTCTTCAGCTTCTCTGTTTTCTTCAATTGCTTTATAAACATTATCACCCAAACCTTCCGTTCCTTGTTTTACTTTTTTAATAGCATCAGTAACAGGTTGATCTCCTTTTTTATATTTTTCATACCGTGTTCTTGAATTGCTCTTTCAATTCTTCAGCTTTCTTTCTATTTTGCGTAGCTTTTTTAACAACTTCTTCATCGTACTTTGCAAACATTGATTAAGGAAGAATAAATGTTATGTTTAATATTTATGTTTAATGTTTATGTTGATATGAAATGATGTATTTTATTTCTGACCATACCTTTAGTTGGTTTTCTAGTCATGTCTATCAAAGAATCTGAACTCAATGTTCCAACATTTGCTACACATTTCTTTATAATTATCAAACTTTAAATCTTCTCCAACAAACTCATGGTAAATATGATTTAAATTTGTATCATCTTGTCTAAAGATAATTAAAAAGTTTAGGTTATCTTTGACCAACTGTTTAGGTATTTTTGAGTAAGTAAAAACAATCTATTATTTTATGTCTACCTCTAGTGAAATAATCTCTAATGATATCTTTTTTTGAGAATGAAGTCATCAAATAAAACAACTGAATTTTCTTGAGATTCATCTAATGGAATGACTTCTTCGCTATTTTCAATAAAACTGACAATATTTTCATTAATTTTATCTTCAATTTCTTCACATGTTTTTATAAATTTTTGATATTTTGGATGATCTAAACTTTTTGAATAAACATACAAATGATTAATTTTATTTCAATTCAGCCATCCTGGATCTAAAATATAAGTATAATTCATTAATGTTGTTTTTCCACATCCACTCAGTCCAATTATTGCACATCAAATAGAATTTGAATGTAAAATTGTATATGGATATAGCAGATAGTATTGGAAGTTTGCTTGGTTTTAGTAATCAAGTCGTTGAAGCTAAAGAAAAAGCTGTGGCTAAAGATGTTCCTAAAATTATTCCATTCAAATTAATCAATATAAATTTCGATCTTGCTGATAGAATGTTTGTAAAACCTAATGATCATTTTCACAGAGAAACTGATATTATTGCAGAATTTGGTGGACCAAAAAATCATGAACCACATTATCCTGGAAATATTCCTATTTTTGATCCTATTGAAGACTTAGAAATTAGTGTAACTGATGAAAATAATAACTGTATTGACATTAATGGTGTTTGTGTAACAGTTGTTTTAGAAATGTCTTAATAAATTTTTTCCTTAAGAAATCATGACTAAAATTGAGTGTTATCAATTTTGCTCATTCCCTGTGAATGAGAAAACTAAAAATAATTTAAGTGCTCCTAACAAGGATACAGAAACTGAAATAAACATTGGATATGGTTGGCTTCATCCAGATCAAGCACAATTGTACATGAATATTTGTATTATTGGAAATGATGGTACAGATTATCCAACTTATAATGGAAAATCAAATAAAAAATTAATCGATAACTATATAGCAAAACTGTTCGACTTCATAACGATAAAGAAAGGATCTAACTTCATCTGTCAGTGACAAAATTAAGTTCAGATGGACATATTCTTAACAATGGAAAAATAAATAGTAAGAGAAATGAAGTACTTTATCCATTGTCAATGCTTGGTGGATTTTTAAAGATTACAAAGAAATAAGGTGGGAAGGAGATTTAACTGTAATATTTACATGTAGTTCAACTTCTGGAGATGCAATTCTTCAATGGTCTTATAAAAATGATGTTTTTATTTAAATAAAAGATACACTTCCAAAAGAAGGAAAAATTGTTGTAGAATCTATGGAGATTCGTATTCCTGTTGTTAAATATGAAACAAATTACGAACTTGAACAGTGAGAAAATAATCTGAGATATCCAAAATATCCAATCTCTTTTTATGAAATCGAAACTGAAGTTGCTGGCTTATCTGGCAAGAAGAGCTTTGAACTCGATATCACGAATTACTATAACTCAACAGAATTTGATAAATTATATTTTTTGTTTGTAGCATTTCATACAAATCACAAAAATAATTAATTAGTTGACTCGTCATTATTCGATCGTGCTAAACTACAGAATCTATATTTGAAATATGGTAGAAACGAAATTGTTCTACAAGAAATGTGGAATATTAATCCACCAAATAATTTTCTCAAGGATATGACGCATTTCTAGATTTTAAACGAATTACATTACTAAAATCAGGTATTGCTATTAGCCCATTTACTTTCTAAATGAATTATCCAATTTATGTAATCAATATGACTCATAAAAGAATGTTGTAACTACACAGATAACTATATGAAACTTTGTGCAACTTTAAACAATAAAATTCCAAATGATACACTTGCTTATGTAGTTATGTATGGTAAGAAGAATCTTACATACGATGCACAACATACAGTAGTTACTGAAAGTTTTTAATTATGTAAATGAATATAAAACTAGAAAAAGTTATAGAAGTGTTAACTTCTTGTTTACATTTCCTTTCGAAGTATTTCGAAAAGTGAAAAACTGAAATTTTTAATATAATTTACCTTTGTTAACTAATTCATTTTATTTAATTTTCTTACAGTCACTTAGGGAAATGAGTCATTAAATTATTTTCTTACGAATGTGTTTAAAATGAAATAATGAACTCAGAAATCGGTTGTTTATCATGGATAATGAGGTAATTAGTTAAAATCGATGGAGTTAATAAAAAAATTAGGTATTGAGGTAATGCTAAAAATCAGTTAAGTTAATTAAATAGACTGAATTTTAAAAAAACCAGTTGAGTTAATTAGAAAATGCAGTATTGATTGAGTGAGTGAGCTAGTGAGCTAGAACATACAAAATATATACACTCCCAAACCATAGCTGAGCTGAAAGCAGCCTTTCAGGAGGTCATCGACAGCATCTATGTTTTGACACGTTTTTTTCATATTTTCAATAATTGTCACCCTGTTTATATGCCTGGGTTACGATATTTGGTTGTTCTATGGCGGCAGAATGTAATTTTATTGAAAAGTTGTTATTGGTTCGAAAGGCTAGTTGAATATTTGTGGCTTTGAAAAGTGCATTAATTTTGTAGGGGGTTCTACCATCGTAGACTGTTGGTAAGTACCTTAGTTTTTGTGTAGGTGATGTTTCTCGAGTAAGACATGTTTCACTATGTACTGCATTGGCCTTGGTGTTTTACACTTGTAGTATAATTTTGTGATATTTTGTCAGAAACTTAACTTCTCATCTATATACAATGCAGGCATCAGCTCCCTTCTGCTACTGCAAAATCTAAATAACTTTTCGTTTTCTGTTATCTGATGTCATATATGGAAATAGTAACTGAATCGTTTGAAGCCCCTCACAACTGCTAATTCTTCCTGTTTGGTAACAGAATATTTTCTTTCTCATGCATTCCAACTTCTGTTACCAAGTGCTATAGTTTTTCCACTCTGCTATCCTTATTTTTCTCCACTTGATATAAATGTATGCCCAGCCTGTAATCCGAACTGTCTGTACCCAAATAGAAGTCATTGGTAAAATTGGCATTGTGAAGTATCTCCATATTACACAAGATTTCTTTAATATTTTCAAATTCCTTTTGACATTATTTGTTTCGGTGTCACATCATCTTTACCTTTGTTATCTTCCTTAAGTTTGGGGCATTGAGTACAGGATTTTAAGCGAATTTTCTGTAGATTCACTGACATTGAAAACTGCTCTCAATTGCTTCTTACTTCTTTATGTGAATAGTAGGCACAATAAGTGGGACATTCTAATACAGTATCTTGTGTGTACAATTCAGAAAATCCATGAAATCCTGGGTCTATCACCTCATGAGGTTGTTTTTGGTGGGAAAATGCCCTCCACTTTTGAGTTATGTCAACCTACTCCTGTGTTTGGGACTTTACCAAAGGGGTGAAAAGGGATATTATCGTCAGGTGATAAAAATGAACACAAGGGCTCTAGAAAAACAAGAAAATACTCACGAAAAAAGAAAAAATTACCTAAGCAGAATTTTGGGCAATGAAATATGTTACCTAACCCTCATGTTCCAAAGGCTAAAACAAAGAAGTTCATTCCACAGCAGCAAGGATCCCACCAAGTAGTCAAAACGACATCTCCAGTTAATATGAAAATACAACTCCCCACCCAAATCATGGTTGTCTATATGAGTAGAATCCTCCCATTTCAAAATGAACTGGAAGCACTGCCTCAACTGCTAGCAGCTCCTTCCAAAGGGGCAAGGGAATTGGGTCAAGAAAGCGGAAGAAAGGAAAGTACAAATAAACCAGTGAACCAGACTATACCTGAGACTGTTCTTAACACATACATACAACTTAAGATCACGAAGTGATTTCAAAAACTGAATGTTTACAATTACTTATTATTTATTGGTACTATCGTTATATTTATTGTATGTTGTATGAGAAAAGATTTGAGGGAAAATTTTCACGTAGGTAACAGGTTAGAGAACTATAAATAGAACATTAGCATGTCTGATACAAATCACTTGTTTTCTTTTATATGTCGTTGGTATAGAAATAGATAAGCACACAGAAAGTAGCAGTTGGTAGTAAGTGAGAATGAGTGAGTATATATGTGATGCACTTTGGCATATAACTTTGTAAGGTTGAAGATTCCTTAAAACAGTTACCTTATAGGTCAATTCAGTCATTTAAGAAGATGAGGAATTTGAAGAAGTATTACTATCCACTGTGGAATCACTGCAGTGCTGATCCAGGCAGGTCACTGTTTGCCCCAGAAATCGAATACACACTGTACCTGAATCATGCAAATATTCTCTGTTTTGTACTGGGAAGCCTGTGACTATCTGCTCCTGGAGATCATTACAAGTGAAAACAATTTTTTTAGAAGATAGGGTCACTCTGGCTGCAACGAAACATATAATAGTCATTGGCACCTGCTACGTCCAAGGACATTTTGACACAGCCAAATGCATAGGGTTACATGGTCTGGGATTGCTGATGTATGGTACACAGCGCGAAATTTCAGGTCCCACTTTCCAGTTACCTGCCACCATTACTAGAACCACAACTGTAAATACCAGCTACTCATTAATTTTCTTATCAGACCTCCTTTCGAAATCCTACTCAAGGAAAACCTAACTTTCCTAAACGCCACGCTAGACCCAACTCTTCTACCTACCCTGGGCCAAGCAGAGAACGGTCGTGTGACAATGGAACATCTACTCGATCACAAAACAAAACGTCGGAACGAACGACGCCACCAGCTCATAACTTAGGGACTAGCACATCAGCAGTTTGTGTAATATTGATCATAATAAGTATTGTGTACTGCTATCTCACACGTAGAGTTGTCCAAATCCCGCCCTTCTTCCTTCAACCTGTGGTTCCACCATACTAGTACCAGGGAAGAAGTGATTCCACCACAGTGAACAGTAATAAGCTGCGAAAGAAGAGAAGGGGAAAAAAGCACAGAGAGATACAGAAACTTCTTGCTTAAGCATCGTAGCACTGAGATACTGTATCTAGTGTAAAATAAAAACAAAAACGAAGACACGCCAAAGGTTTATTTGAGCAATCAAGGAACATTGGAACATTAATAGATGTGCAATTGTCTCTGTTATAGTCAGACAACGAAAGTAGGAAACTGGAGGACCGGTTTAATCTAAGGAGTGAAGGAAATGTAGCGGCCCAGGCATCAGCAGCTGGAACAGGAGCCCAGCAGTCGAAAGTGGGACCCAGACCCTGACCATGTCAGCCAGTGCTCTACCAGCTCAGGAGAGTCAGCAGACATGGCATACACAGCTGGCTTTTCTGCATGCCGACGAGACAGATGTCATGTGGAATCGAGTCCCATTATCGACTGACCTACCGATTACGCCACGCCAGGCCATCGACGCCTCTCCAGAAGTTTTGAATGGCCTTTATACATTGTGAAAATGGTATTTAAACCACTAGGATCAATACGTCAGCAAATTGTCACATCTGGGCCGTCCGGTGACACATAGCCTGTGTCGGTTATTACTGCATCTGTGACACTGCCTCTGGTGTATCACGAACCAACGACTGCTGCCTGAGTGTCTACCCAGATACGGGGACGCCGCCTCCTTGCCGCGTGGCCACTTCGTAACTGTCATCTGTCATCTTTCAGCATGTTTTGGTAGCTGAGCTGCCGCTACCGTCCATGGAGATACGAGATACGCCCATATCTGTGTGCTGGGATCCAAGGACCATCTTCCATCATCTGCAGGTGCCTGCCTCAGACACACTGGACCATACCAGGTCATGTTCATCAATAAAGGGTTCTATCATCTGACTTGTTGCCTTCTGCCTTCTTTGTCCATTCCATCGTCAACATCCAGCAGAGAAACACTCGAACACTGTTAGTCTGCTATAAATCCAATTACAATATACCTATGGCTGCGTGATGAAGCAGAACACATTGGTGATTCTGGTCACGTCATTTACTCAGAGTAGCTGAATGCCTGGTTCATTCAGGTGCAATAGCACGAGCCATGCCCTTCTTCTCTGATTTTACATTGGGAAAATTTCTGGCCATCTCATCATATAGTGTGGAAAGTCATGGGAGAGGTAGCAGGCCAACCAGTTCTGTATGTAGATACAAGAACAATATGTCTGGAACATGTGCAATAAGTCGAACATATGGCAGTGTAGTTGAGTGGGAACTTCTGTCACCTCTTTCCCTGCTCTAACAGATACTTTCTGTTCTATGTACATCTCCTTTATCAACTTTCAATATTTATAGTCTATGCTAAAATCTTTTAAAATTCTCAGCAGTATACTACAGTTTATTCTTTCGAATGCCTTCTCACAGTCGATAAAACAAATTTACACCTCTGTGTTCATTTCTGTCATTCTTTCTCCAATCATCCTCAGACAATCAATATCATCTTTTGTTCATTTACCCTTACTGAAACCAAACTCCTCCACTTCTGTTTTCAATTCTGTTTAGTATGACTCTTGTGACAGCCTTTGTAATGTGATTGACAAAACTTATGCCCTGTAGTCTTTGCGTTATTTTGTGTTGTAAATATTAGACAAAGGTACTAGAATGGTCTCAAGAAGATCATGGGGGAAAATTTCTGTGTTATAAATTTTGTTTACTACCTCAGTCAATTTGGCTATTGAATTTCGATCTAAGACTTCAGTGTGTCAGTTGGTATTCTGTCACAGCCCACTACTTTTTTTTCCCAGAGATCCTGAACTGCTTTCTACAACTCCTATTTCAGTATCATAGGACCTCATTCTACTTCATTCCATTCCCCTTCATCTTCCAAAACCCGACTGGTGTTATTTGTCTAAGCTCTATACAACTGTTCCACATAATGCATTCAAACTTTCTTTCCTCTTCTACATGTACAGTCTTCTTCCCATGTTTATTTATCATTCCTTGTTTGCTTATTTTTTCTTCTTCTATTTTTCTTAAACATTTCACTGTTCTGTATATTTCTTCCAATTTTATTTTATTTTCCAATTCTTTTAATTACTCATGTTGTTTATTCGTCTGATCCTCTCTAGCCTGGTCAGTTAACCTTCTTACTTCATTGTTCCTTTTTCTGTACTGACTTCTTTGAGACTGTTGTTTTTGCAATTCCTATTCTCATATATTTTATCCAACATATTTCCTGTCATCCACTGTTCTGCCCTAATGTTCCAATATATTTTCTACATAGTTACTGTACTCTTTCTTGAAGTTTTCATTCTTCAGTTCCCCAACATCTTATTTCTTGATCTGTTGTCTTTTCTTCATATGCTTTAATCTTGTCCTCATATCTGTTATGAGTAATTCATGACTTGTTCAAATGGTTCATATGACTCTGAGCACTATGGGACTTAACTGCTGAGGTCATCAGTCCCCTAGAAATGTAGCGGTCGCGCGGTTCCAGACTGTAGCGCTTAGAACCGCTCGGCCACCCCAGCTGGCTCATGACCTGTATTGGCGTCTGCTTCATGAAGGATTTTTGCTGTCTGAAGAGTGTTTTAACTCCCTGGCTGACTATGATAAAGTCCATTTGATATCTAATAATATCACCTGGATCTTTTACGTATGTAATCTTCCTTGACGATGTTTAATCCAAATATTAACAGTCTAGAGATCAAATCGTTCAGAGAAGGCTGTAATTTTTTCTCCCCTTTCAAAGCTCCACCTACATTCATCTACCCTTTCACATTATACCATTCCAGTTTCCCACCTTTAAAGTTATTACTGGTCCTTTTCCATTTTCTTTGTAGACTTCCACAGTCTCATATATTTTGTCCACTTCCTCTTCGTTTTCATCTGATATTGATTTGTGAACTTGAATAATCAATGTATCCACAGGCCTACTATTTAATTTCACTGGTAACGCCCTGTAACTAACTGAAATGATCATCACTATGTTCTTATCTAGCTCTTCCCTGTATACAACTCCATTTTCCTTCTTTTCAAAAAATGGTTCAAATGGCTCTGAGCACTATGGGACTTAACAGCTGTGGTCATCAGTCCCCTAGAACTTAGAACTACTTAAACCTAACTAACCTAAGGACATCACACACATCCATGCCCGAGGCAGGATTCGAACCTGCGACCGTAGCAGTCGCGCGGTTCCAGACTGCGCGCCTAGAACCGCGAGACCACCGCGGCCGGCCCCCTTCTTTTCCAACCCTTTATAATCTATCTTATATTTTGGGGATTCAAATTATCCTGTCCTTCCTGTTGAACTTCGCTTAACCCTGTAAGGCTGACATTGTATCTTTCCATTTCTTTCTTCACATATTCTATCTTCGTTTAATTCGGTGCACTGTTCTTTTGGGTAAGGTCCACCTGGAGATCAGATTGTGGGTATAATACAGAATTTTTCTTTTCAGGAACAACCAAATTTCAGAGCACAGTCCAGTGGGACTAGCGTTGCCACATGGGTCCTCAATGCAGTGGTTTGACCTTTTCTTTTGCCCCTATGGTGTTGCCTTGCCAGGCTCATCCGCCTTTAGGAGTGGTGTCCCACTCTAAGGGCAAGAGAGTACTCTGTCTTCTACCCGGTATAGTTATGAGTATTCAAATAGAGAGATATGTAAACAGGCAGAATACTGCAACGCCTATGTAAGACAAGTGTCTGGCGCACTTGTTAGATCGGTTAGTGCTGCTTCAGTGGCAGGATATCAAGATTTAAGTGAGTTTGAACGTGGTATTATAGTCGGCACAGCATCTCCAAGGTAGCGATGAAGTGGGGAGTTTCCCGTACAACCATTTCACGAGTGTACCGTGAATATCAGGAATCCGGTAAAACATCAAATCTCCCACATCGCTGCTGCCGGAGAAAGATCCTGCAAGAATGGAACCAACAACGACTGAAGAGAATCGTTCAACGTGACAGAAGTGCAGTCCATCAACAAGTGTCAGCGTGCGAACCATTAACGAAACATCATCGATATGGGCTTTCTGAACCAAAGGCCCACTCGTGTACCCTTGATGACTGCATGACACAACGCTTTACTCCTCGCCTGGTCCCATCAACACCGACACTGGACTGTTGATAACTGGAAACATGTTGCCTGGTCTGACGAGTCTCATTTCATATTGTTCAAAATGGTTCAAATGGTTCTGAGCACTATGGGGCTTAACATCGGTGGTCATCAGTTCCCTAGAACTTAGAACTACTTAAACCTAACTAACCTAAGAACATAACACACGTCCATGCTCGAGGCAGGTTTCGAACCTGCGACCATAGTGGTCGCGCGGTTCCAGACTGAAGCGCCTAGAACCGCTCGGCCACTCCGCCCGGCTTTCATGTTGTATCATGTGGTTGGACGTGTATGGGTATGGAGACAACCTCATGGATCCATGGAACCTGTATGTCAGCAAGGAACTGTTCAAGCTGGTGGACGCTCTGTAATGGTGTGGCGCGTGTGCAGCTCGAGTGATATGGGACCCTGATACGTCTATATACGACTCTGACAGGTGACACATACGTAAGCGTCCTGTCTGAACACCTGCATCCATTCATGTCCATTGCGTGTTCCGACGTACTTGGGCAATTTTAGCAGGACAATGCGACACCCCACAAGTCCAGAATTGCTACAGACTGGCTCCAGAATAACTCTTCTGACTTTAAACACTTCCGCTGGCCACAAAACTCTACAGGCATGACCATTATTGAGCAAATCTGGGATCCTTACAACGTGCTGTTCAGAAGAGTTCTCTATCCCCTCGTACTCTTACAGATTTATGGAAAGCCTGTAGGATTCATGGTGTCAGTTCCCTCCAGCCCTACTTCAGATATTAGTCGAGTCCATGCCTCGTCTAGTTGCGGCACTTTTGTGTTTTTTGGGGTGAGGTGTGGGACTGCACGATATTGCATTTTCTCTAAATGTCTGTTTAACTGAGTTCTCCTCCATCTGAGAAAAACAACAACCAACGGAGTCTCGCGCAGGAGGAGGACTTACGAAAACTACATACATTTTTTGACGTATAAGTCGACATTTTCAACTAATCAAGGGCTTATAGATGCTCTTATTAAGGCTGAAGCCTTAGTACGAGCTAAGCAGAGCACTGTTACCTAATATGGTGCTCAAGGATGGGACAACGCTTTTTCCTCGTTTGTCGAATAGGGATGCGACTTAGCGCTTACCATTACGAACATTATGCGTGCAAATCGAGCTTATTCTAGCTGCGGGCCACAAAACAGAAATTTAGTTTTACTGAGGTATTTTAGTTCAATATGTGCAAAAAAACTGTGTATCGTATATTGACTAAAATATTTTTTATCTTTTTTCCCTGACTCATTGATTTGTCACCGTATCTGTCCGTGCTATCTTTAGCAGTCCCCTAAAACATGTCCTCAACGTCTCTGCTTGCTGTTTCTCAGCCTATCTGAGGTTCCAGTTCTCACTCCCAAGTTGAATTATGCTACAGACGAATGTCACACTTTTCGCTTTTAGAAAAATGCTGACTTCCTTTGGTTCGCCAGGCATATAATGTCCCGTCCGTTACTCCTATCTTTCGCAGTTTTCTTCTTCCTTTGACGAATTTACCAACATTTTCTGAGGTAAGCGAGATTTTGTTGAAAGTACAAAATTTTATGAAAAAGAAGAGAGACACAGTAATAGTGCAAAGTAGAATGGACAAACAATGTAAGACACGGCCATAAGAGAAAGAAGCAAACACAAATAGGTAATTTTCTGACAAGGCCACGAGTTCGTCGAAAGAAAATGTAACATACATTAGTACAATTACGAAAATTCATAAGATTAACCTGAAGCATAGATCAGAGACATAGCACAGTCGTACGAATAATGAACAGCGCAAGAGGTATTGATGGCAATGGGGGCGAATAAGAACAAGACTTCTTCAGACTGCTCTTTACCTTTTTGAAAGTTTCTTTCAGTCGTGATGGCTGGGTGGCTATGGTTAACAGCAGCACTGGAGTCTGTGATTCAGTGAGATCGTCGCCTTGTAGACACCACCTCTGGTCGGAATGCGGTCATTGGAACTATCATGATGGTCTTCATGTAGCAGGTATGACACCTTAGTTGTATTTATAGGTCTTATTTTATTTGCAGTCGATTTAGGTGTTGCGTTATACCGTCCTCGGGATTGTCTTTGATACCTGATAATCACCTGGTTACCGGGAAATGATCTTTATAACGTCATAGAAGGCACAAAAGACTGATATGTGCTATGCTGAAACTTTTTTTCTTGCTTATAGTGTGAGGAGTGGTAGCACATCAACTCAGTGATGTGCTGTTATTGAGCAAGCAATAAAGGAAAGCAGGGAGAAATTTAGAAAGGGAATAAAGCAAGGTTCAGGGAGAAGAAATAAAAACTTCCATGTTCGCTGATGACGTTGTAATTCTGTCAGGGACTTGGAAGAGCGTCTGAACGGAATGGATAGTGCCTTGAAAAGACGTTATAAGATGAATATCAAGAAGAGTAAAACAAGGGTAACGCAATGTAGCTGAATTTAATCAGGCGATTCTGACAGAATTAGAACATGAAATTAGACGCTAAAAATAGTGGATGAGTTTTGCTATGGGCAGCGAAATAATTGATGATGACCGAGGTAGCGAGGATATAAAATGTAGCCTAGCAATGAAAAGAGAAGCGTTTCTGAAGAAGAGAATTTTGTTAAAAGCGAATATAAATTTAAGTTTCCGAAGGTAATTGGCTGGAGTGCAGCCTTGTACGGAAGTGAAGAGTGGATGACAGGCAGTTTTCACAAGAAGAGAATAGAAGCTGAATGAAATTTTCACTCTGTAGCGGAGTGTGTGCTGATATGAAACTTCCTGGTAGATTAAAACTGTGTGGCGGACTGAGACTCGAACTGGGGACCTTTGCCTTTTGCGAGTAAGTGTTCTACCAACTTTTTTCAAATGTTTTTTTCCTCTGTCGTTTTTTTAAGGTATAGTGGCCCGGTGGGGGCTCGGGGGGAAAAGCGCGCAGGGGTCAAAACCCGAGGCCTGGCCGTAGTGTCCCCTCACCACCACCAGCCCCGTGGAGCCCAGGAAAGTGGGAGACACAGGAATCAACAGAAGTGGAAGGCGTTGTTGTTGTTTATTTATGTGCATTTTGTTTTTGTAATATTTGCTATTATTATGAAATTATGTGGAACGTACATCAGCGATAGAGGAAAAAATATAAATGCTGGGTAAAGAAAAAGAAATGAAAAAGGAAAACAGAAATAAAATCCGTGCAATCTACGACGCGCTCTCCCTTCCACAGAGGTCGGAGGCAGAGTCAAATAGATCGTAGGTGGCTTAGACACCACGGGGGGAGGGGGAGGGGAAGGGGTAGGGGGAGGGGAAGGTGTGAGGGGGAGGAATAGGTGCCCTCAGATCCAGGCACCCCCCAACTTAGTGGAGGTCTAACAAAAACCCCTCAAAGGTAATTAGCAAATAATGTTCGGTAACGTGGCGTGTTTCCGAGAGCTGCTTGGGCTGTTCGTAAATAGGTCCAGAAGTCGAGGCCGGATTTAGGTCCCACATGAAAGAGATAAGCGACTGGCCACCCTTGACCCACGTAATTGCATGGCATTTTGGGGGGGGGGGGGAAATGTTTGTCCTTCGGGTATAGAAACATTCGCGGTTTGATTGTGTCTGGTGGCAGTCGGAGGTAGCAGGCACGAAGCGCCAGGCATCTTGCGAAAAGGCACTTGTTAGACGGTGGTCATCAGTGTCGAGTTGCTGGGAAAGGAGACAGAGGGGAATCTGACGAACCAATGTTGTGCAGTCGCTGTTCCATGGCAAATTTCCTGTTGACTGTGTGCCCGGAAATCCGTAGGGAGGAAGGGCTGGTGGACAGTAGTCCATACTATGGGACACTGGATGGATAGATGCTTGGTCTCCATCACATTCCGGGGAACACGGCGCTATAGTAGGCTGTAAAAATCCTTAGTCATGGGTGGGCGCATATCTGGGAGACTGGTATGTGTGTAACCGTAGTCAACGAAAAAGGTCGAAATGTGAGTCAAATGAAGCACGATGTGGCCGACAGACACCGGTGGTGAGGTGGATGCAGGTAGGAGGATATCAAGCAAACTACGTGTTAGAGATGTAGAGATGTGCCCCATACTGTCCATTGTCTTCTCGTGGTACTCGTATATAAGGCCGCAGCTCGCATACGGACATTGACGTGCCTGAAGCCACCATCCCATGGGGGCAAGGTAAGAGTCTCATAACGGACTTTAAACATGGAACCAATCGTGAGATAATAGCCAAAGGCTGCCTGAAGGTTGTGCCCAATCGCCGTTGGCAGAGAGAGAACTTATGCAATGTGTCCAGTGCTCAATCGCCGTTGGCAGAGAGAGAACTTACGCGATGTGTCCAACTTTGATGCCACATAACAATTAAGAAACTCAGTGCATTGAAGTGTGTCCTGGTGGAGCAGGAAGTTCTGGTGGAAGTCGTTGCGGATGACGTGTGACAGGCGATGGAAATTTGTTGCCGCTGTGCGTGAGACCGTGGGGGTAAAGGTAATGTCCATGTACCAGAACGTCCACACAAGTGGCTGGGGTGCCACTTCATCTTCCCAGAGAACTCGTCCAATGTACAATGCAGAAGATTTGGCGACATTCATGGAACTGCCAGCGGCAGCCTCACAATGTGTGACCAATTTGAGGACTGCTCCAATCTCAGAGCTGGAGCAAATGAGGAGGAGGAGGTCATCAGCATATGCCCGACAGTGAAAAGTGTGTTGGCGAAGGCTGAGGCTGGAGAGCTTGGGTGTCAAGCCCACAGTGATGGGCTCTAGGGCAATGGTATACAGGAGGGTAGAGAGGGGGCATCCTTGCCGCATGGAATGGCAGATGAGTACCAACCCTGCTAAACGTCCATTGACTTGGACTCATGAGCTGGCACTGTTATACAGACGCTGGACAACGTCGATGGAACGGAGAGGGGATGCCCATTCGGGCTGCCACTGAAAACAGGAAACGACGGCGCACTTTATCGAAGGCTCTATCTAAATCTATAGCAACAACAGCTGCGCGGAGTCTGCAGGCCGCCGCCATTGCAATTAACTCGCGGCATTCCTCTGTGGCAGTCTGTATGTTAACCTGTCCCCCAGGTGTCATTTGCTCTGGGGAGAGGATATGAGGGAGTATTGTTCAGAGACACATTGCCAGTAAGAGAGCGAAAATCTTGTATCGGCAGTGAGTAGAGTGAGCGGTTTGTAACTCATGTCTGTCGAACCACGGGCTGGTTTGTGGACCGGAATGATGATGCCCTCAACAAAGGGCAGATGGGATTACTTGGTCAGATTTCATCAGTTCTTGATACATAGTCGTCCACAACGGTGCCATGAGGTCATGGAAGGCACGATAAAACTCAATTGGTAAGCTGTCAATGCTGGGCGTCTGTTGACTGCACCCTTGTCGATTGCGTTGTCGACTTCATCTTGTGTGAACGCCACTGTCAAAGTATCCACCTCTGTGGGGGAGGTGCGGGAGGGGGGGTGACGTAACACAAAATGGAGTCGTGTGCTTCAATATCAGCATCTTCTTCCCAGCAAGTACGACGATAGTGTTCGACGAATGCGTGAACAATGTCATTCTGATTGGTCGCCTGTGGGCCATGAGGCGTGGTCAGAGTGTTGATGATCTGCCGACGACACCGTCGTTCGTTGGACACTTTATTATGCATGGCTGGAATTTCCAAACCACCATGATCGTGACGCTGCGTCCATATCACCACCCCTTGCAATTTCCGGTGTGACAGCGCCTTAGTTCTTTGCCTTTCCAACTGCTTGTTTGGGGTTGGTGTCTGAGTGTCCAGATCTCGGAGAATCGCATTGTAGAAAATGGAGTTGCGATGCCAAACGGCCAAGTCCTTCCCGTATCTCATCAGTGGCCTCCAGATCGTCCTCGATGGTTTAGCGCAGTCCATCCACCATGTCAATGTCTAGCAGTAGCAGGAAAGGCGTCGTTCACAGACTGTCCATGTCACAGTGACCTGCTGGCGACAAGTCAGGTCATGCAGTTGAGAAGTGTTTAGTTTCAATGGCACATGGCTGCGCCATACAAATTGCGGTGGAAGAAGGACCGTGCAGATATAAGCACAATGGTCAGAAAAGGCCAGTGGCCAGTGTTCAGCGACCCGTATCGCAGGTCTAAGAGTTTGTGAGACATATATCCTGTCTAGATGGCTTGCGGAATGGTTGGTAGGCAAGGTATGGCCAGAACAGTCGCCAAGTTGGACTTCCCAGGTATCGTGGAGCAGGAGGTTCCGCACCACTATATGTACTTCCTGTCATGAAGTACAGCGTGGAACTTTTTCTTTAGGATGTAGAACGCAGTTAAAATCGCCACCTGGTAGGCGGTGGTCGTATCACTCTAAAAACAGGGGGGCGATTTCCTCTGAATAAAATTGGGCCTGTTCATGTCGTTGGTCGGTGCCTGAAGGAGCTTAGACATAAATGAAGTGTGTCCCTATGGCAGTGAGAGCTATGCCCCAAGCTGATGCAAGGAAGGTGATGTCAGTGACAGAAATCCAGTGGCAGATGTAGATGGCCACTCCGTGGCCCATAGGATCACTTGCAGAACCGTGGGCGGTATAGCCATTGAAATCCAGGAGACTGGCCAAGTGAACTTCCTACAGATGTGCGAAATCAATATCAGAAGCCCAGAACGTCTCCTGCGTAAGGCAGATTTTCACCCTGAAATGGATGTTTGTTGGTGTTGATGGTTGGTATCCGGTAGGCCTGGTGGCGGACTGGTGGAAGCTGGTCCACTCTGGCGTCAGCGCGAGGGCATGGGCGTCGCAGTGGAACATTATCTCACTCGCCCGAAGGGGATTCTGGGGAGATTATGATTAATGGATCAGCCCCAACAGCGCAGGGTCCGGTAACGGGTCCTGCTCCTTGACTTCCTCCTCGTGCCACACCGTGGAGGTATCGTCCATTTTCTCTTCAGAATATTATGTAGTGGTTCGTGGTGTAGTGTTGGCTGCGCTATTTCCATTAAATAGCTTAGCATCCGCATGGGGCGTTGGAGAGACGAGCGCAGGCACACCGGTGGATGTCTCCGCACTCATAACGTCTTCGTCGGCAGTAGTGGATTCGGAGGCTTCGTACGTGTCGACGGCGGCGCCGTCCTCGACCTTCAACGTCTCCTCTTGGCCAGAAACCGTGCGACGCCTTCTCTTGCGATATTTTGGAGAACATTGTTTCCTTATGCGACCTTCCGTGTCCGACGACGGAAGGGAGTTTCGTAGCTCTAGCAGGAAGGCCTCCGAAGGGGCGGTGAGCGAGTCGATCTCCACCATGTTACTGAGGACTGTGTCAGCGGCTGGCCGCATCGGCACTGTCAGAGCGGTTCGATAGCCAGCTGAGGCCGCTGGCCATCCGAGGCACTCTCCGTCGGGGTAGGGTTGGGCTCGTTTGTGGCGTCCGGGAGGCGCGGCAAAGCAGCAGGAGAAGCAAGAGCAGCGGCGCATGTCACTGGTAGCGCCATAGGTTACAGCGAGGGTGGTCCTTCCACAGCTGTAAGTTGCGTAATAAGCTGTTGTGAGCATTCGGATCCAAGGTGGCCTTCTTTGCAACACCCGGAACAGGTCCGAGGCTGGCCTTCATATAAAATCATTGCAAGGCATCCGCCGATCTCTTAGGACGGGACGTGACTTCGGAGAACAATGGTGACCTGTCGAACGCCGTTTAGGACAGGATATGTCCGAAAATGTGTCCACTTCTCCGCAGAATGGCTGTGGTGTGTGCCGTATGGTCAGAGTGCCGCGACGACTTCCTCTGCAGGAAGTTAGAATGGAAATTCGAAAATGTATGTCGTACGAGTACCTAAGCCCGCGTGGTCGACGGTTACCGCCCCCCACATTGCCATCAGCATGACAGAAGCGGAGTCCCTGTTTGATCGCACGTAGAATGCGTTCACATGTCGCGTCGTTAATGATTTTAACATAGACCATGCTGCTCACGATCGACAAATGTATTCCGATAATATCGTTCGCCGGGATCTTTACTTCCTCTTGCAGAAAATGCTCCACCACGAGTACTTTGTGTCGGGCATAATCATTGCAGAAAGTAGACAGGAGTGTACGTTTACAGTAACGGTTCGTCATGTATCGTAGACAGTAAGCTGGCGCTTAAGCAATGGCGATCAGAATGTATAAAGGCGAGTTCGCGCTCCGCACACGGAAAACACAGACGCTTCCGCTCTGTTGCCCTGCCTGCCAAAGGCAGACTGACTAACTGAGCTACCTAAGTACGACTCACGATCCGTCCTCACAGCTTTAATTCCGCCAGTATCTCGTCTCTTACCTTCCAAACTTCACAGAAGTTCTCCTGCGAACCTTGCACAACTAGCACTCCTGGAAGAAAGGATTTGAGGAGACTTGGCTTTGCCGCAGCCTGGGAGATGTTTTCAGAATGAAATTTTTACTCTGTAGTGGAGTAAGCGCTGATATGAAACTTCCTGGCAGATTAAAACTGTGTGCCGGACCGAGATTCGAACTTGGGACCTTTGCCTTTTACGAGCAAGTGCTCTTGCCAGCGAAAGGCAAAGGTTCCAAGTTGGAATCTCGCTCCGGCGCACAGTTTTAATGTCAGGAAGTTTTGGAACAGAAGCTTTTGAAATGTGTTGGTACAGAAGAATGCTGAAACTTAAATAGGTAGAGCGAAAAACTAATGAAGAGGTACTGAATCACACGTGGGGAGAAAACAAATAAGTTTACGGTACAACTTGACTAAAGGAAGGGATCAGTTGATAAGACACATCCGGATGCATCAAGGACTAGTCAGCTTGCTACTGGAGGGAAATAAGGAGGGGAAAAATTGTAGAGGGTGACCTAGGCATGACTCCAGCACGAAGGTTCAAATGGATTTAGGCTACAGCTGTTATGCTGAGGTGAAAAAGCTTGCACGGGATAGACTAGAGTGGAGAGCTGTATCGAAACTATTCTTCGGAGTTAAGAGCACGACAACAACATAAGATGTAGAACTATGATTACCCTCTATCCGCGTGATCACCTTATATCACAGAGGGGTCTGAAGATGGTGTAATGTAACACTGAAATTGATAGCAAATAAAATAAAGCTTGTAAGGCGTCACAGCATCCGGATTTTATGGACCTTACATGAGCTCAGTGCATAACGACAGTACAATACAGTATGACATCCTCAGAAAACTATATTACCAACAAAAAGCAATTGCAGTAATCTCATGTTCTGAAATCTAACAAAACAATATCTACCAATATAAGGACAGGGGCATGCATAAATAAGTTAAAGTGAAACGCATTTTGGAGACGAATCGAGCAGGTGATTGATGGCATTGGTAAATCCCACTTAACAAGAGAACGCCGAGGTTCAGCGCAGAAAGGGATAAGGCCAGAACAATACATTATTCCTTTCAACGTAAATACGGCCGGGACCGAGGGTAAGTGGCTGCACGGCTTTAACAAGGCTAGCAACGATCCGGCAAGAAAAATAAAAATTCACCTGTAACGAGATGGCAGTTGGCTGAAGCCATACGATATCGTAGAAGTATATTCAATAAATGAAGATTTTTGATCATTCTTGCCTGTGATAACATTTTCATTTGTAGAGATAACGATTTAATAATTGCCATTTCAATGTGTCCCAGAGTTAAATATTTTGTTAGTGAGTGTTGAAAGTAATTGAGCATGATTGTTGTGTATCACTTGACCCCTGAAAGCACAGTTGATAAATTATATGTAGAATGAAAAGAGGAACAGCTGTTTTGTCTTTCTAGAATAGATCCCAAACTTTCACTTTTATTAATTCATAAATTCTAGTTGCATGACAGCAGCATTTCTAATTGATTTGTTACGACCCACACCAAATATTAACTGCCTTACAGGGCCAGATTCATATTTGTATAGAATGTCTGTTTAACACCCTGACTTGAGAAGACAGTTGAGAAGTGTTATCCATTTGCGCTCATATCTTACAAACCTATAAATTTACCTGAAGGTATCATCCCTACTATATAGAGATTTAGTAACAATTGCCCTCTAGCGGTTTTTAGGAAGATGGATGTATGGACGTAGTTCGGCCGCCAGAAGCACCATTGACAAGGTATCGGCAATGAGGGTTGTGTTCATTCCTCTTCAATATCTACGCAAATATTATAAAATTTCTTTCAGTGATGGGCAGTGAGAGGATTTATTCATAACTTACAAGATAAATTTTAATTCCTTTTTGCTTACACTACCGAGTAATAAGGGGTGAACGGAAAATTCTGGTAAATTTTTTAATAATAAACTGGAAATTCTGGTGGAAGGTACACCTCTTGGTATACGTGATTTTTGTAACGAGATTGTTACAACTTTCGTATAGATGCAGCATACAGCTGTTTGTTAACAACTATTTAAGTGTTTGGTGTCACATGTGTTGTACAATAAGAAATGTTTCAAAAATTGGACTGTGTACAAAACTGAGATGAAGCAGCTATGTAAGACTTTGTAACAGCACTTAAGATGGTTCCTCACTGGATAACTGAATTTAAAGAAGTCAGATGAGTGCTTCATCTTTGACTCCTTCCATATACCCGACTGAGGTTTCTTCTGAAGGAATGGCACTGCATTACCATTTTGGACCAGAATTTTGCTCTTCTGTTGGCATGGAATGGCTAATCCAGTTTGGAATTATGGAGTACTTCGCTGTTTTAATCAGTGATGGTCTACAGCGACCCCCATCACTGGCACAATGTTCTCCATGGCAGCTGACTTTGATGACGGTAGTTCTGCAGCAATCATGACCTCGGAGATGTAGTGCTCCATGTGTCACGTACTGACCGTATGGCCATGTCGAATAGGCTAACATCACAAGAGTTCCTCATCCTGTATTCGGCGGTTTCGCGAGTGTTCAGTACGCGATGTGGTGACATCCAAGCAACGTGACTCACCGGCCTATTCGGTTCGCTGTGGTGACAAGTGTTCTCTCTTCAACACTGCAGATCTCTGCAAATCGTTCGCCAAGTGTATATTGTCTGTTGCTATCCACGCTAGGTATTGTCCTTATAGAGTAGACATAATTTACCTCATTGCGGAGTATTGCTCAGAGTATATTATCCGATCAAAAGTATCCAGACTCCTATTAGTAGACATTAATATAGGGTGGGTCCACCCTTCGCCTTTAGGGCGGTGTGGACTCTGCTGCTGGGGACACTTTCAGTGAGGTGGCTGAATGTCTATGGAGGAATGGCAGGCCGTTCTTTCTCAAGAGTCGAAACCAGAGAAGATAATGGTGTTGGACGCTGGGGGACGTTCTAATTCATCCCAAAGGTGTTCCACTGGGATCAGGGAGGGACTCTGGGAAGGCAACTCCATCTGAAGAATGTTACTGTCCACAAAACATTGCCACACAGACGCTGCTTATGAAAAGGTGCATTGTCATGCTGATATAAACAATCTCCGCCCTCAAATTGTTCCGCAACTGTACACGGTGTACAATGCTGTGAAATGTGTTCATATACTTCCACATTAAGCGCAGTGAGGGAACCGCACTCTCACTATCAACCGCCCCGCCCCCCCCCTCAATACCGTAACACAAGCCCCATTGGCAGGTAATGTTCAGCAGGCTTCCCAGAACCCAAATCATTTCATCGGATTGCCACAGGGTATAGCGTGAGTCATCACTCCAAATCAGTCGTTCTCAGTCATCTTCTGTCCAGAAGAATGTATGAGCAAGTTTACCGTTTACAGCATCTAAAGTGTCGCTTAGCATTGACAACCGAAATGTATGGCTTATGAGTTACTGGTCGACCACTGTAGCCCACTCTTTCGTAAGTCCCCACGCACAGTCACCGCGCTATCTGGACTGCTGGTAGCACTTTGGAAGACACGAGTGATTCCTTCCGCTGATTTGATGCCGTTTGTTACAGTCACCCTCTCCAATGCTCGACCGTTGCCGTCCGTCAGTACATGGTCTCGGTTTAGCTGTGGTTCTTCCTCTACCTTTCTACTTACAGTCACATCATCAACAGTCGACTTGGGCATTTTCAGAAGGGTTGAAATGCCCTTGATGGATTTGTTACTCAGGTAACATTCAATGACTAATCCACGTTTGAAGTTACTGAGCCCTCCTTACCGAGCCATTCCGATGATACTGCTTCTGTTGACAATTCAATACTCTCCACCTTCTTTTATACTAGCAGATCTTGTTGAATGTTGAAATGTGTGTGAATTCCTAAGGGACCAAACTGCTGAGGTCATCGGTCCCTAGACTTACACACTACTGAAACTAACTTATGCTAAGAACAACACACACACACCCATGCCCGAGGGAGGACCCGAACCTCCAGTGGGAGGAGCCGTGCAGTCCGTGACATGGCGCCTCAAATCGTGCGGTTCTAGCGGATCTGCCCCTCGTGTTACATAGGAGTATTCAGATTCTTTTCATCAGGTAATGTATATTGTGTGTTGCTATCCACGCCAGCTACAGTCCTTAGAGAGTTGTTGCTGTTGATCAAGTAGATCTAGTTTCCCTCACTGTGCACTCTGTGTTGCTGTTCTGTGCATTCAAAGTCGAAGAACCGATGTTACCTCATAAAAATTAACTCCAATACAGACCAGAATAAATCTTTCACTCTGCAGCGGAGTTAGCACTATTTTGAATCTCACTTGCAGATTAAAACTGTGTGACGCTCTGAGTCTTGAAATCAAAATTTTATCTTTCACCATCGCATTGTCCACGAAAGGCAATGTCCTGGTTTGAGTCGTGGTTTAGCACACAACTGTAAACCGCCAGGGGATTTCAAAACGGTGCACACTCCGCTGCAGAGTGTAGAATTCTATCTGGAAGCAGTTTCTTAAACTGTAGGTAAACTATTTCTCTGTGGTGTCCTTTCCAGGAGTGCTAGTCCAGCAAACTATGCAAGAGAACTCCTGTGAAATTTGGAAGATGAGAGGTACTGCCGAAAGTGAGTTTATGAGGTTGTAGAGGAGTGGAGAGGGGGGGGGGGTGCAGTTGTCGTGTCTGAGTAGCTCAGAAAGACTGGAAACGTTCCTCATTTGAGTCCCAGCCCGGCACACAGTATTAATCAACATGGATGTTTCTACGTCCAACATTGTCTTCTAAGAACAAAATACAACAAAGTAGGAACTGAAATGTGCAGTGGCTAGTACAGGGCCAACCTTTATGTACAAAGAAAATAAAAACTGAAGAAATTTACTTCACTCTGAAGTCAAACAACTGGGATTACATGTAGATCAAAAACTTAATTGGGATAAGCAGGCAAATTATCTACGAGGTGGGACCTAAAAAAGAAAAATCAGAATAACATTGCCCTGGACGGAGCTTCTGTAGTACGCATTTCTGCCACTAGGTGTGTATAGAGCAGCTCATTGCCAGTTCAGTGCCGCCTCTGTTGTCAACTTGGCTTGTTCTGTTCCGCTGCATTGTTTTTTTGTTTTTGCTGGCGCTGTTTTGTTCTTGTTTCGTTTTTTAAGATAGCAGGTTTAAGTGAACAACGTGCATCTACTTGGTAAAAATGCTGCTGAAACTGTTTACTGTCGAAAACAGCTTACCAAGATGAAGCTATGGGAAAAACCCAAGTGTCCGAGTGGTTGTCTCGATTTAAGAATGGCGACATGTCGATTGACGACAAACCTCATTCTGGGCGTCCATCAACTGCCCGAATCATTCAGAGTTTTTCCCCCCAGGTCAGACCGTCAATCAAACTTTTATTTGGAAGTTTTGAAAAGATTGTGCAACAGTGTTCGTCAAAAATGACCCGATTTGTGGCGGACAGGAGACTAGTTCTTCCACCATGACAACGCTCCTGCACACCTCTCTGTTAGTTTTTGGGTAAAAATGGCATGGTTCCGCTGCCCCACGCACTTTACTAGCCTGACCTGGCCCCGTGCGAGTGTTTCTTATTTCCACACGTGAAAATGGGCATGAAAGGACACCGATTTGACAACATTGAAGAAGTCAAGCAAAAAAGAGGCAGGAGCTGTCAGCCGTTTCTAAAGATAACTACAAAAATTGTGTCCTCGGAGTTTTTCGCGACGGCATACATGAATAAAACGTTCTCCGTTTTCAAGCGGCGTCGATTCGAATAAAATCCTAGAGCTTTCGATGACCATCTCTGCCATCGTCGTCAGGAGTTCACTGTGACTGTGTCAACATGTATATCAGACAAACAGTTCGCAGGGTTGCGGAGTGTTGTGCTGAGCACAAGCGCCATATAAAACAAAGGGAGCAAACAATTTGAAAATACATAGCCTTTAAACAATAATTCAGGCTTCTTTTGGGACTCCATTATACATGGTAGACTTACTCATGCACTCTTCCTAATGCACAAGGTGCGACACATAATTAGTAAATTTCCGCGTACTTCGTTTTCATTCAGTCACAACTGCAGTATGGAATACTACTTTTGGGTAACTCAGTGGGTTTAAGTACCATCTTCAAATGGCAGAAGATAGCAGGAATATGTACACCATGTGATCAAAAGTATCCGGACACCTGGCTGAAAATGACATACAAGTTCGTGGCGCCCTCCATCGGTAATGCTGGAATTCAGTATGGCGTTGGCCCACCCTTAGCCTTGATGACATCTTCCACTCTCGCAGGCATACGTTCAATCGGGTGCCGGAAAATTTCTTGGGGAATGGCAGCCCATTCTTCACGGAGTGCTGAGAGGTATCAATATTGGTCGGTGAGGCTTGGCACGAAGTCGGTGTTCCAAAACATTCCAAAGGTGTTCTATAGGATTCAGGTCAGGACTCTGTGCGGGCCAGTCCAGTACAGGGGTGTTACTGTTGTGTAAACCACTCCACCACAGGCCGTGCATTATGAACAGATGCTCGATCGTGTTGAAGGATGCAATCGCCATCTCCGAATTGCCCTTCAATCGTAGGAAGCAAGAAGGTGCTTAAAACATCAGTGTAGGCCTGTGCTGTGATAGTGCCACGCAAAACAATAAGGGATGGAAGCCACCTCCATGAAAAACACGGGCATTCGCCATACGCACATCCAGCCATCGGATAGCCACAATGTGTACCGTGATTCGTCACTCCACGCAAAGTTTTTCCACTGCCAACGTTTACGCTCCTTACACCAAGCGAGGCGTAGTCTGGAATTTACTGGCGCGATGTGTGGCTTATGAGCAGCCGCTCGACCATGAAATCCAAGTTTTCTCACCTCCCGCCTAACTGTCACAGTACTTGCATTGGATCCTGATGCAGTTTCTAATTCCTGTGTGATGGTCTGAATAGATGTCTGCCTATCACACATTACGACCCTCTTCAATTGTCGGCGGTCTCTGACAGTCAATAGACGAGGTCGGCCTGTAAGCTTTTTTGATGTACGTGTCCCTTCACGTTCCCACTTCCCTATCAAATGAAAAACAGTGGACCTAGGGATTTTTAGGAGTGTGGAAATCTCGCGTACCGACGTATGACAAAGTGACACCCAATCTCCTGACGACGTTCGAAGTCCGTGAGTTCCGCGGAGCATCCCATTCTGCTCTCTCACGAAGTCTAATGACTATTGAGGTCGCTGATATGAAGTACCTGGCAGTAGGTGGCAGCACAATGCACCTAATATGAAAAACGTATGTTTTTGGGGGTGTCCGGATACTTTTGATCGCATAGTGTATATTAGGCTAGCATTAAGACAGTGCTGCAAACTTGAGATAATGGTATTGCCTAGTATGTATATCTACAATTGTCTAATATGTGTTAAAGGAAACATAAAGAATTTTATCCTAAAATCTCAAATGCAATTCCATAATACTCGAAATAATAGTAATCTAAGTCTTGTGAAATTATATAACAGACTTCCAAAGGCAGTGTGCGATCTACCCACGAATAGCTTTAAGCATACCATAGAAGTGTGCTTCAAATGCAAGCCATACTACTCAACTGATGGTTTCTAAACAGTGATACCCAGAACATAAGCAATAAGCAGCTGATAACTACATTATGGACTACGCCTAGGTGTGTGTGGCATGTATAATCGATTTCACTTTTTTCTAGCTGGTACTTAAGTTGAAACATAATTATGTGTGATACTATTGTATATGTGATTACTATAATGTGTTGTTATTGTTGTTGATTTATTAACACTCTATTGTACCAGTGTGTGTATGATTATTTTATTGTCACTACTATATTAGCATATATTTCTACTTGACGTGCACATGAATAATAATTCGTAATAGACCATGGTGACAGAGTTCCACCAGATGCATAACATTATCTTTTGTGGATGCATGCAGGTCTCTGCTACACAGTAGCTGCTTTGTTTGAGCTCAAGCATTCCTTTCTTTTCCTTATGTTAGCACAAAGATAAAATTTCTATCATTTCTCGTCACCAGTAACGATACAGGGCAGAAATAGTCGGTGTTGTTCACAGACCAATAGATGACGAGCAAGTACGAGCAAGTAGAGGTCACTTATGGCCACCCACTGATTTTCTTGTGATTTTGGCTTAGAGGGTGCGGTACCCATAAACCTGACTTTTGAACCTTCCCCATTGCATGCAAATGTTGCACGATGATAGAATGATCACAGTTCAACACATTTGCCAATTATCGAGTACATAGACGCGGATCATTATGGATTAATGCGTTTAAACGATCTTCGTCAAACCCTGAAAGTCTTCCTGAACGTAGAGAATCACTAATGTCAAAACGGTCCTCCTTAAAACGCGCTCTGTCCAGTTGTATTATCTCCATCCACAGCGTAAATGTATCTGGCTGCCTCTGCTGCTGTCAACAGTCTGTTGACCTAAGAGAGAAGAATACGTCGGAAATGTTCCGATTTCTCCACTTGGCACTCCATTTTCTAGCGTCCACAGCTCCACTCACTATCTCCAAGTGACAAAATTACAATACGTAAATTCAAATAGCAACAGTGAACTACAATAAAAAATGAGAAGCGATAAATAAACCTTTAGCAACCGGAGCGAGACGCCCGCTAAACCCGCTGGGCAGAACGGGTGATTAGGATTGTGGAAAGGGCCAAATAAGGTGGCGGTCAGTTTCACTTCAAAATTGTAATTTATTGCAATTTAATAACACATTTAAGCCAAAACGGCACCTAGCCGAACCTTTACAACTACAAGTTTCAAAATCCAATTCTTTCACGGCTGAAGGCCTCCAAACCAGAAATCTTAAAAAGAATAAGATAAATTTCAAGTGACTGAAGACATGGAGCTAAAATTGCAAATACCTAGGCGGAAAGCCCCAAGGCAAAAGGGGATAGAACAAACATATACAAGGTGCAATAGAAACGGCTGAAGGCCACAATTAAATTTCAAAATTTTAAAATGTATTACCATAATCTTTTAAGGCAGAAGGCCACAATGTTTTTCGCTTAAGGGGAAATTTTGAGAATAAAGCTTTAATCGGTTGAAGGCCCACAAGTGACTTTCCAAAAATTCAAAAATACTTTAACCTTTAACTTTTCAATGGGGGGACGCACACTAAATGAAAAAGCAACGCAGTCACAATAACTAAATTTAAGAAGAAGGTTTTAAGCGGATGAAGGCCCACTATTGATTTACATAAATTGATTTACATAAAACACAATTTAAAAAATTTCTTTTATAGCATTGGCTATAAGAGATTACTAACAGACCATTAAACACCCATGAAAAGGACAGTATAGACGACGGCACTCAGACGCCTCCAGGGGGTTGATAGGGTGGGCCTGTCCTTGAAATATAGGTAATATAGTTAACGTCACCAAAACCGAACACTGCTTGAATTTACGTCAATGGCAGGGCAGGTAACCAGAATACTAACGGCCACAAGGCAGAAAATTCCGCTGACGCACTTGAATTGTAGTGAACCAATATAGTTAATTCCACTGCACGGTGGCCCGATATCACTAATATAAACACTCGGTGTTGCTCACAGGAAAAGCTCACCGAGCGAGGTGGCGCAGTGGTTAGCACACTGGACTCGCATTCGGGAGGACGACGGTTCAATCCCGTCTCCGGCCATCCTGATTTAGGTTTTCCGTGATTTCCCTAAATCGTTTCAGGCAAATGCCGGGATGGTTCCTTTGAAAGGGCACGGCCGATTTTCCTTCCCAATCCTTCCCTAACCCGAGCTTGCGCTCCGTCTCTAATGACCTCGTTGTCGACGGGACGTTAAACACTAACCACCACCACCAGGAAAAGCTCCCCAACAACGAACCACCGAAACGAACGACACAACATGAACGAACGTGGCTTGGGTACTTAACACACCACTCAACTTTGATGTCCTGGGTCGATGAGCCACGAAGCTCATAGAGATCGGACAGTTCTTTACACGCTGCAACACTGTGCAGGGACCGCCAGCGGACCGAGCCGACTGCACCGCACGGAGATATCCTCCCTGGCACCAACCGACCGACTGTCTGCAGACCCCCTAGCCGGAACTACACTACTGGCCATTAAAATTGCTACACCAAGAAGAAACGCTGATGATCAAAGGGCATTCATTGGACAAATATATTATACTAGAACTGACACGTGATTACATTTTCACGCAATTTGGGTGCATAGATCCTGAGAAATCAGTACACAGAACAACCAACTCTGGCTGTAATAACGGCCTTGATACGCCAGGGCATTGAGGCAAACAGAGTTTGGATGGCGTGTACAGGTACAGCTGCCCATGCACCTTCAACACGATACCACAGTTCATCAAGAGTAGTGACTAGCGTATTGTGATGAGTCAATTGCTCGGCCACCATTGACCAGACGTTTTCAATTGGTGAGAGATGTGGAGAATGTGCTGGCCAGGCCAGCAGTCGAACATTTTCTGTATCCAGAAAGGACCGTACAGGACCTGCAACATGCGGCCGTGCATTATCCTGCTGAAATGTAGGATTTCGCAGGGATCGAATGAAGGGTAGATCCACGGGTCGTAACACATCTGAAATGTAACGTCCACTGTTCAAAGTGCCGTCAATGCGAACAAGAGGTGACCGAGACGTGTAACCAATATGCGTTCACCGCGATGTCGCCAAACACGGATGCGATCATCATGATGCTGTAAACAGAACCTGGATTCAACCGAAAAAGTGACGTTTTGCCATTCGTGCACCTAGGTTCGTCATTGACTACACCATCGCAGGCACTCCTGTCTGTGATGCAGCGTCAAGGGTAGCCGCAGCCGTGGTCTCCGAGCTGATAGTCCATGCTGCTGCATGGACTGTTCGTGCAGATGGTTGTTGTCTTGCGAACGTCCCCATCTGTTGACTCAGGGATCGAGACGTGGCTGCACGATCCGTTACAGCCATGCGGATGAGATGCCTGTCATCTCGACTGATAGTGATACGAGGTCGTTGGGATCCAGCACGGCGTTCCGTATTACCCTCTTCAACCCACCGATTCCATATTCTGCTAACAGTCATTGGATCTCGACCAACGCGAGCACCAATGTCGCGATACGATAAACCGCAATCGCGATAGGCTACAATCCGACCTTTATCAAAGTCGGAAACGTGGTGGTACGCATTTCTCCTCCTTACCCGAGGCATCACAACAACGTTTCACCAGGCAACGCCAGTCAACTGCTGTTTGTGTATGAGAAATCGGTTGGAAATTTTCCTCATGTCAGGCGCTACAGTCTGGAACCGCGCGACCGCTACGGTCGCAGGTTCGAATGCTGCCTAGGGCATGGATGTGTTTGATGTCCTTAGGTTAGTTGGTTTGAGTAGTTCTAAGTTCTAGGGGACTGATGGCCTCAGAAGTTAAGCCCCATAGTGCTCAGGGCCATTTGAACCATTTTTTTTCTCCTCATGGCAGCATGTTGTAGGTGCCACCACCGGCGCCAACCTTGTGTGAACGCTCGGAAAAGCTAATCATTTGCATATCACAGCATCTTTTTCCTGTCGGTTAAATTTCGCGTATGTATCACGTCATCTTCGTGGTGAAGCAATTTGAATGGCCAGTAGTGTATATGTACAAGACCAAAGATGGTACAAGGTGCAATATCGATACACATCGCTGCTGCCACACGTAGAAGGAGCAAGAACCACGGCATAACCACAACATTGGCGGGAAACCTAACACAGATATATAGCCAAGTTCAAGGAAACATATAGTTCGGCGTGAGCACGGCTCACGGAGTACCAACATGCAAATCAAAAGCGCTTCGAAAGTATGCACCAACTTAATATTCAACAAATTTCGGACGTATTTGTATACATATGTTTCTGTGTCTCTTACGAATTTCGTCCTACTGTTTCGACTTCACACAGCTCAATCAATCTCTCTGATGTCTTATCTCCTGAACTTTGTGCCATACAGTGAAATAATTTTGTAGGTACATTCAACGGCATATGTGGATACTATCAGCGAAATTTGTTACTATTGGAGTTTGTAGCAGAGAAGTAATAAATTGAAATGCCACGCATAATGTTGCAGTTTGTCAAGGATCTCAGCATTTATGACTTCATATGTCATGAAAAAATGTTCAAATGTCTCTGAGCACTATGGGACTCAACATCTGAGGTCATCAGTCCCCTAGAACTAACTAACCTAAGGACATCACACACATCCATGCCCGAGGCAGGATTCGAACCTGCGACCGTAGCAGTCGCGCGGTTCCGGACTGAAGCGCCTAGAACCGGTCGGTCACCGCTATCTCATGAACTATGTGTCATACAACGATATACTATTGCAGTTATATTCAGCGATATATTTGAATAGTGTTTGCAAAATGTTTCGCAATACAGTTAGTAGTGGAGAAGTAATAAATTTAAACATCGTGCTTGACGCGGCAGTTTTACTGCATGAACAGCGAAAATATGGTAAGCGACAAACATATTTCCTTTGATCATATTGTGGGAGTTGTCGGCGAGATAAAATTTCATAAAGGTTTGAAATTACGTGTAAAGTTTGTTGCAAACCACTAAGTGCTCTCATACTCAAATTCCGGGTGAATAAAGTCCGCGAATTTGGCTGTCGTGAGCTGCACCACTTTCCCGCTCCCACCCCCGCTCCTTTTATTGGTAAGAG
This sequence comes from Schistocerca serialis cubense, assembly GCF_023864345.2. Taxonomy (NCBI): domain Eukaryota; kingdom Metazoa; phylum Arthropoda; class Insecta; order Orthoptera; family Acrididae; genus Schistocerca; species Schistocerca serialis. The sequence goes on from NC_064639.1 coordinate 761,304,321, forward strand.
TTTCTTACCACCCCCACAGCGATTGTCTCCAGATAGTAGACTAAGTGATACGTGTACCAAGTACGGTTAAAATCGGTTCAGTGGTTTAGGAGGCGATGTGAGACATGCGTACATACGAGGGCAGTTCAATAAGTAATGCAACACATTTTTTTTCTGAAACAGGGGTTGTTTTATTCAGCATTGAAATACACCAGGTTATTCCCCAATCTTTTAGCTACACAACACTATTTTTCAACGTAATCTCCATTCAATGCTACGGCCTTATGCCACCTTGAAATGAGGGCCTGTATGCCTGCACGGTACCATTCCACTGGTCGATGTCGGAGCCAACGTCGTACTGCATCAATAACTTCTTCATCATCCGCGTAGCGCCTCCCACGGATTGCGTCCTTCGTTGGGCCAAACATATGGAAATCCGACGGTGCGAGATCGGGGCTGTAGGGTGCATGAGGAAGAACAGTCCACTGAAGTTTTGTGAGCTCCTCTCGGGTGCGAAGACTTGTGTGAGGTCTTGCGTTGTCATGAAGAAGGAGAAGTTCGTTCAGATTTTTGTGCCAACAAACACGCTGAAGTCGTTTCTTCAATTTCTGAAGAGTAGCACAATACACTTCAGAGTTGATCGTTTGACCATGGGGAAGGACATCGAACAGAATAGCCCCTTCAGCGTCCCAGAAGACTGTAACCATGACTTTACCGGCTGAGGGTATGGCTTTAAACTTTTTCTTGGTAGGGGAGTGGGTGTGGCGCCACTCCATTGATTGCCGTTTTGTTTCAGGTTCGAAGTGATGAACCCATGTTTCATCGCCTGTAACAATCTTTGACAAGAAATTGTCACACTCAGCCACATGATGAACAAGCAATTCCGCACAGATGGTTCTCCTTTGCTCTTTATGGTGTTCGGTTAGACAACGAGGGACCCAGCGGGAACAAACCTTTGAATATCCCAACTGGTGAAAAATTGTGACAGCACTACCAACATAGATGTCAAGTTGAGTACTGAGTTGTTTGATGGTGATCCGTCGATCATCTCGAACGAGTGTGTTCGCACGCTCCGCCATTGCAGGAGTCACAGCTGTGCACTGCCGGCCCGCACGCGGGGGATCAGACAGTCTTGCTTGACCTTGCGGTGATGATGACACACGCTTTGCCCAACGACTCACCGTGCTTTTGTCCACTGCCAGATCACCGTAGACATTCTGCAAGCGCCTATGAATATCTGAGATGCCCTGGTTTTCCGCCAAAAGAAACTCGATCACTGCCCTTTGTTTGCAACGCACATCTGTTACAGACGCCATTTTAACAGCTCCGTACAGCGCTGCCACCTGTCGGAAGTCAATGAAACTATACGAGACGAAGCGGGAATGTTTGAAAATATTCCACAAGAAATTTCCGGTTTTTTCAACCAAAATTGGCCGAGAAAAAAAAAGTGTTGCATTACTTATTGAACTGCCCTCGTACATAGACATATACGCACACCCATTTTTATAATATATACTCGTATCTATTCTCTACTTCTGTGACGAATTGTACCTGTAATTCATGTTTATACGCCTACAACATTATTTCTTATCTTTATGTTCTAGCTTATGAAGATGCAAATTCATTTCCAGAGATTTGGGAAACACCAGTTCTGTTGCTGAATTCTCTTAGGAAACGTTAACTACTTAGTCGTTTTTACGAGGGCGCTTTGTTTACGGGGGAACTGAAAGGAGCCGGGATTTGGCGACAGGCCGGGTGAGGAGGAACGAGTGGTTCCACAGCCTCCTCACAGATGGCTGCGGCAGTCGAACTTGCTCTAGCGGCGGCTTCCTCACAACGCTAACAGGACGCGGAAGTTGCGGTACATTGTGTCGACCGCACGACGCCAACAGCGAGTGATGTGCTATGGCTGAAAAGACACCAAACGGTGACACAGGACGCCATGGAACACCACAGAGGAGTGTTAAGACCCTTAATATCTTTTGTTATTGTCACCTTTACAGCCGTCAATTTTTGAATGATAGAGCCTCTAATCATTGTTTGGTTTTAGTTCTAACGACAGCAGACTAAATTAAGGGAATTCAGGTCTACAACTGCATGTGCGTCTATACTCTGCAGATCACTGCGAAGTGTTTGGCAGACTGTACTTCGCGTCGTATCGTTACAGCTTCTGATCGCTCCATTCGCGTACGGAGTGCGAAAGGAAGATTGAGAACGATTGCTTAAACGCCTCTGTGCGCTCTGCGATTTGCTAGTTCTTGTCTTCACGATCCATACGGCAGTCATGTTGTTGTAGCATATTCCTAGATTTCCTATTTAAGCTGGTTCTTGAAACTCAGTAAGAAGGCTTTCTCGAAACTGTTTGTGTCACTCTTCGAACGTACGCCAATTCAGTTTTTGCAGCAACTTGTCGCGCTCAACCACGAATCAAAAAGAGTGATCATTCGTGCTACCCTCATTTGTACACACTGAGTGTCCCTTGTTACTCCTGTTTGGTACGGCTTCCAGTATCTCTAGGAGGGGTCGCACGAGTGTTTTGTAAGCAATGGCTTCTGCAGAATGACTGCATTTTAGCAGTATCCTTCCGATGAACCGAGGTCTACCATCTACTTCGTTCCACTTCATATCCCTACAAATTGTTACTTCAGGTGTATGTATGAATTGACTAATTCCACTTGTGGCTCACTGATATTGTAGTCAAGCGATATTACGTTTCTTTCGCTTTGTGGAGTGTATAATTTTACATTTCTGAATATGTAAAGCAAGTTCGCCAACCAAACTCACAACAACATGATTTCGTTGCAGATGGGAAGCTGTACAATAACGTAAAGAAGGGTGTACGGAAACTAGCATTCTAGAAAACAAGGTAATAATCACACCAGGCAGAAAATGTTTTTAGACCTCATTTCCTAACAATAATTAATACTTAAAATATGTTTATATTTTACAGAACTGAATCAAAGTACCCACCTATGATGGCGCAAAGGGATTGCAACACGTCTGGGCATTACACTGAAACCGAGCGAGGTGGCGCAGTGGTTAGACACTGGACTCGCATTCGGGAGGACGACGGTTCAATCCCGCGTCCGGCCATCCTGATTTAGGTTTTCCGTGATTTCCCTAAATCGCTCCAGGCAAATGCCGGGATGGTTCCTTTCAAAGGGCACGGCCGACTTCCTTCCCTAATCCGATGAGACCGATGACCTCGCTGTCTGGTCTCCTTCCCCCAAAAAACAACAACAACCAACATTACACTAAGGTGAGAAAAGTCATAGGACAGTGATATGCATTTATAGAAATGGCGGTAGTACCAGGTACACGAGTTATAAAAGGGCAGTGCATTGGTAAAGATATCATTTGTATTCAGGTGATTCATGTGAAAAGTTTTCCCACATGATTGTGGCCACACGATCATGAGTTACAGATTTTGAACGTGGAGTGGTAGTTGGAGCTATATGCATGGGACACTCCATTTCAGAAATCGTTAGGAAATTCGATATTCCGAGATCCACAGTCTCGAGAGTGTGTCGAGAATACTAAATTTGAGGGATTACTTCTCACCAAGGACAACGCAGTGGCTGACGCCTCTCATTTAACAACCGAGAGCAGTGCCTTTTGCGTATAGTTGTCACAGCTAACAGACAAGCAACACTGCGTGAAATAACCGCAGAAAAAAATGTGGGACGTGCGACGAGCGCATCCGTTAGAACAGTGCGGCGATATCTGGCGTTAAAGAGCTATGGCAGAAAATGACCGACGCGAGTGCCTTTGGTAACAGCTCCACATCGCCTTCTGCACGTCTCCTGATTTGGTGACTATATCAGTTGGGTCGTAGACGACTAGAGAACCGTGACCTGGTCAGATGAGTCCCGATTTCAGTTGGTAAGAGCTGATGATAGGGTTCGAGTGTGACGCAGACCTTCCGAAGCCATGGACCCAGTTGTCAACAAGACACTGTGCAAGCTGGTGGTGGCTCCATAATGGTGTGGGCTGTGTTTACGTGGAATGGAGTCAGTCCTCTGGTCCAACTGAACCGGTCATTGACTGGATGTAGTTATGTTCGGCTACTTGAAGACCATATGCAACCATCCATGGACTTCATGTTCCCCAAAAAACGATGGAATTTTTATGGATGTCAATGTGGCACGTCACCGGGCTACAACTGTTCGCGACTGGTCTGAAGAACATTCTGGACAATTCGACCGAATGATTTGGCGACCCAGAATGCCCGACGTGAGTCCCATGGAAAATTTATGGGACATAATCGAGAGGTCAGTTGTGCACAAAATCCTGCACCGGCATCACTTCCTCAGTTAGGGACAGCTACAGAGGCGGCACGGCTCAGTATTGCTGCAGTGGACGTCCAAAGACTTCTTCTAATAATTTCCGGGTATGCAGCCGGATCCCGTCGACGTTCTGCCACGATATTTCGGCCCACAGACGTCCGGCCATCATCAGATGAGTACACAACTACTGAAGAGCCCAGGTGCAGTCGCGGTATTTATGCCGAATCTCGCGCATCTGGGCTCTTCAGTAGTTGTGTACTCATCTGATGATGGCCGGACGTCTGTGGGCCGAAATATCGTGGCAGAATGTCGACGGGATCCGACTGCATACCCGGAAATTATTAGAAGAAGAAATAGCCGGGAAAATTTCAGAAGTCACGTCCAAAGACTTGTTGCCTCCATGACACTTTAGGCTGCTTCTACGCCGGGCAAAAGGAGGTCCGACACGATACTAGAAGGTGTGTCACGACTTTTGTCACCTCAGTACAAAAAGAACAGATGTTTGCGTAACACCCGGACCTAAACTCCCTTAACAGAGAGATGTTCTCTGTTGGCAAACAACTTTTATCGCTTTTCGACCTCGGAGTTGTGGTTTTTGGCAAAGAATCATTATGATTTTGCAAGAAAGTTGTGTATGAAGGTGAATACATTTTTTTTACTCGTATTGGAAAATGTGAAAGTTCTTCGCCTACGTTTTTGGGGACGAGCGTCACTGAAGTTCCCGGCCGGCTAGGGAGATGTAGGCTTTCCGTGACTTCCGTAAATCAGCCCAGGCGACTGCCGGAGTGGTTCCTCTAACCAAGGCGTGCCCCATTTCCTTCTTCATCCTTGTACTCCGTCGCTCAGGAGCTCCATGCTGACTACATTTTAAACCACAAACTTCCTTCTGCATGTCGGAATGCTAAGAAAGGAAACAGTCAAGTTCTACAACAACACTGAGAATGGAACATGAAAATAATTCTGTCTTTAAACGCATTATCATATTCGTTATGCAATAAGTTATACTTGAATCAGTACTTCTGAATAGCGGCATAAGTAAATTTACAGTCCATCGAAGGAAGACGCGCTTTACATCAATTCTGAGAAATCGAAACTGTTTCGAAACTGGGCAGATTTGTTAGTATGGAGTGGTCCACGATCTTTCATTAAAAGAAAAAGAACTTTTATAGCGTGTCGTCCGCTGTTTACACTGGTATGCAAAGCTTCAGCTTTTCGTATGAGGGCGTTGCTGCAATGTATATAGGTCTACTGCGCCGGCCGAGGTGGCCGAGCGGTTCTAGGCGCTTCAGTCTGGAGCCGTGCGACCGCTACGGTCGCAGGTTCGAATCCTGCCTCGGACATGGATATGTGTGATGTTCTTAGGCTAGTTAGGTTTAAGTAGTTCTAAGTTCTAGGGGACTGATGACCTCAGATATTAAGTCACATAGTGCTCAGAGCCATTTGAACCATTTTATAGGTCTACTATGTAGGGCGACTCCGATGCGGGCATTTAAGCGCGGCTTTGTCCCAGTGGTTATAGGCGCTTCACTCTGGAACCGCGCTGCTGCTACGGTCGCAGGTTCGAATCCTGCCTCAGGCATGGATGTGTGTGATGTCCTTAGGTTAGTTAGGTTTACGTAGTTCTAAGTCTAGGGGACTGATGACCTCAGATGTTAAGTCCCTTAGTGGTCAGAGCCATTTGAACCATTTTTTGGGCATTTAAGCACTGACATGTAGGCAAGGGATTAGTTTGGCATTCGTGTATTTGCGTTATTAGAAAATGCGTCCGAAGAGGACCTACGCGCTGATATTATTTTCTTGGCTGTCGAAGAACAAACACAGGTAGAAAAAAAATGGTTCAAATGGCTCTAAGCGCTATGGGACTTAACATCAGGTCATCAGTCCACTAGACTTAGAACTACTGAAACCTAACTAACCTAAGGACATCACACACATCCATGGCCGAGGCAGGATTCGAACCTGCGACCGTAGCAGCACCGTGGTTCCGGACTGAAGAGCCTAGAACCGCTTGGCCACAGCGCCCGGCTAAACGCAGATAGACATCCAGCACATAATGAAGAATGCGTATGAGGCAGCATGTCTGTCGAAACCCACCTAGTGGAATGGTGCGGCAAAGGGTGTTGCCGATTAATGATAACGAACGTCTCCATCTCGCAAATGTCGTAACGCAGAAGTTTCGTCAACTCTAGTGGGAACACCGGCTCAATGGTCCTGATTTCTTCCTATGCGATTATCACACCCTCAGTTCTGTAAAAATGGTCTTGAAGAGTCGTAGATTCCTGTGGGACGAGAATTGGCAGCAAGCAGTTATGGACTTCTTCACGCAGCAGGAGACTGTTATACCAAACGGTTGCCCTCAACCTGGTGCGTCGGTGGGGTGACTGCCTCAATAATCACGGCGATTTTGCCTCATTGCCATACCGATTCTGGACTGTACGGCCTTCGGAAGGAAACGTTTTGATCATCCCTTATAAATTTGGCACGATGTGTCACTGCCATGTAATAGAGCTCGGCGAAGCTTGTAACACACATACACTCATGCTCATAAATTAAGGATAATGCTGATACATGGCGAAACAAAGCTGTGGTGGGCGGTTTGCAGGTTTAAATCACCTCGGGGTACGACCATGCGGAGCATTTGACTTGCGGTCGTCGCACGGTGGCGATGGCAGCAGTCCACGTACGCAGATGTGTGTTCGTGCATGTCAGAGTACGGTGCAGCGAGTAACTGTGCAGACGTTTTAAGACGTGCTGATGGTGACTGTGTTGAAAATGGCTCAAAGAAAACATATTGATGAGGTCGTAGCATGGGCCCTCCGTGTGTCACAAAGTGTGATCTCAAGATTATGGCAACGATTCCAGCAGATAGGAAACGTGTCCAGGCGCTACAGTACGGGACGTTCACAGTGTACAACACCACAAGAAGACTGATATCCCACCATCAGTGGCCGCAGACGGCCACGGAGTACTGCAGGTAGCCTTGCTCGGGACCTTACCGCAGCCACTAGAACAGTTGTCTCCAGACACACGGTCTACAGACGACAGAACAGACATGGTTTATTCGCCCGGAGACCTGCAAGGTGCATTCCACTGACCCCTTGTCACAGGAGAGCTGGTAAAGCCTCGTGTCAAGGACACAGTACATGGTCATTGGAACAGAGGTTCCGGGTTACATTCACGGACGAGTCCACGTATAGTCTGAACAGTGATTCTCGCCGGGTTTTCATCTAGCGTGAACCAGGAACCAGATACTAACCCCTTAATGTCCTTGAAAGGGACCTGTGTGGAGGTCGTGGTTTGATGGTGTGGGGTGGGATTATGATTGGTGCACGTACACCCCTGCGTGTCTTTGACAGAGGAACTGTAACAGGTCAGGTGTATCGGGACGTCATTTTGCACCAGTATATCTGCCTTTCAGGGGTGCAGTGGGTCCCACCTTCCTCCTGATAGATGATAACACACAGCCCCACCGAGCTGCCATCGTGGAGGAGTACCTTGAAACAGAAGATATCAGGCGAATGGAGTGGCCTGCCTGTTCTCCAGACCTGTACCCCATCGAGCATGTCTGGGATGCTCTCGGTCGGCGTATCGCTGCACGTCTTCAAACCGCTACGACACTGCAGCAGCTCTGACAGGCATTGATGAAAGAGTTGAGACGAGACCGGATACTTGTGCTCTATCAAGCCGGGAAACAGCCTCAAATCGGCCTAAAAAAACTACTTAAGCTACAGCGCTTGCACATCGCTCTCTCTACGCAAGCGCTTGAATGGGGCCTTTTTTTGTAGGAATTTAATGTACTTTAATTTTTTACTGCGACACATTTTTGCTGGAGGGTGTGGTTTTAGAGTTATTCAAGAAAATGGACAAAAGTGATATTAAATGTGTTCTACCTCGCAAACCATTCGAAATAAGGATATGTCCATATGAAGTATTGTTTTGTTCAGAATCACTAATACTATCACTCGTGTAACTTTCCTCCTGCGTCACCATGCATTTATAAAATAAATGGCCAGGTAGGTCAATTGTTTGTGTGATTCAGTCACCTGCTGACTCACATTTCGTATGCATACCTATTTCTATGATGTGTTTCTCATAGTTTCATGCGAGCAGTTTGCATTATAGTGCCATAATAAGTCCATCGGTCCTATCGTACAAAGTACAATCCAAGTAGTGTTTGATGACAAAGTTGTTTAAGAAGAAGAAGGAACTTCACCAGTAAGAAGCTTGCCTTTCCATTCGTTCTATTAGTTTCCAACCTCCACTTTCAATGTGGTTATTATTATTATTAATGCCTACACATTTATTATTTACAGTGGGTAAGAGTGACTCTCAAGTACAAAGTTTCAGAGAAGCCCTTTCCTCACATATTTCTTCGGATCAGAGACTAACTTTAATTGGAAACGAGCGCTACTGATGTACTAAGATTTTATTCCCTCCAGCGCAGTTGTTGTGTTTGCTAGTACTGTTACCAGCGTTCTATTGAATAACGTTTGTTCCATTTCAGACTCCTCCATCAGTTATAAACTGCGTATGGACTAGAAATTAATTAGCAGGCAAATTTTGTTTGTAAGTCTTTCAGAAAAGTAGAAAGACTGTTATAGCTTAGCGGAATTCAATACTCAAGCAACGATTACGTAAGACAGGAACCCTTTTCGTGTTGAAGGCTTTCATCAGGGGCTGTCAGCGTTAAAACAGTCTCTCAAAAACTGCTAATACATGCATACCAATCTTCATAATGTTGGAAAAAATGTGTTAGTCCTACTCTATAACCGTCCACATCTCTCTCCTTGGCCGGATCCATTACAACTCTCACCTGCCGAACAGTGTTGAGTCCTCTTCGTTTGCTGTTGGCAGTCCAACAGCTAAGAAAAAGTAAAAAGTATTTTCCATGACGAGGTCATAATAGGATCTATTTCTGGTTGCCCACGTTTGATGCGCAGACATTCCAGCTGGTTAGCGAGTTGGGAGGATGATTGTTACAGACAGCAAGAACGTGGCCTTGATGCCACAGTAATAACATCCTGTCTCACTGTGTGGTTGGTGATCGAAACCGCTGTTACACCCAGGTAAGAGTCGGCTGGATGGAACTGTCTGTACCAACGTGGCTGTGACGTGTCCAGTGTGTTGTGTACTACTTCGTACACAAAAAGCTAAGGAGAGGTGGGCTACAGAGTGGTGCAGCAGCTATCGTCATAGGAAGGGTGGGTAGGGGCAAAAGTGATTAGCGAACAAGCAAATACAGGAAACAGAAGCCTCATTTTACTGGTAGCTTTCTCCAAGCGTACAAAGACTCTTTACAAAAGAGAATGCAGCAATGAAGTCCGCCTAATAGAATAGTAACAAGGACACTGTAGGAAGAGACACTCAAGCAAAGCACGAGCCATAGTGACAGGGCAGCGACTGGGCCACGCCTCGTTGTATATCGGCTGCAGCAACAGAGGGAGCTCGTGGTACAGAGCTGCTTGAGTCGAGGTGCAGTGGGCATGCTCCATTGGGCCTGCCAGATTCCGCATGACCGCTATTGTCGTCTGACAGGAACTTGCGTCGCCGTTACCAACTGTGGGACGCCAGTGAGGTGGTGTCGATCGATGGAACCACACAAAGATGTTGATAAATGACTGCTGGAACTTGGGCAGTTTCACTATGGGTTAGGTGTGTCTCGTTTGCGAATCCATATTGAAGAATTCAATGATAAGCTGAACTGGATTAGGTGGAGCAATTAATTACTCAATGGAAATTCGAAGTGCAGTATTTCAGTGTTAAACTGTGTTGTAGTTGTATGCCTCAACATATCACAATGAACTGCTGCACTGTGTTTCTGTTCATAACATAAAATATACTAGGTTGCACACTGCCAATAAGCAGCTTTACCATTGTTAGATTCATACGCAATGCGCATTTCCTAGCTCCAAGTAAGTCTCTCCTAGATTCTGTTGTGCTCAAACCATGCACTCACAGTTTTGTCGTCTGCATAAACGAAGACTATGCCCGTCATCACAGGCATCCACTTCATGTCAGTATTCTGACAGATTTATCGAAATAATTGTCTGTGATTCTGCTAACTGCTTATTTAGCAATGTCGGTCACAAAGAAAAGTACAATATAAGTGCGTTTAATTGATATGCTGTTCACAGAAAATTATACCATTTCCTTCGCACTGACTCGCATTCGAGGACCATGCGATCTTTACAAAACATTATCGACATAGTGCCAATCTTTTCTTTCACTTACCTGTATAACAGCACTGGCTCTATGCCCAATGCAGAATTTGACTCCAGTTGCTAGGGCACCTTTCCTCCCTCACCACTGATAAACTCATGTGGTTATAATTGTGTAGTTTTGGCCTGTCAAAGTGGCGCTTCATCATCCACAAAAATTGAAGTCCACGAATAACTGCACAAATTAGCCGAAATAACAATTTTCTGTCAATGATTGGTTCAATTGGATCAGAGAACCCCGTCCATTCCGTGCAAACGAAGCCCACACCATCATGGAGTCACCACTAGCTTTCACAGTGTCTTGTTGACGAATTTGGACCATAGCTTCGTGGGGTATGCACCACATTCGAACTCTGCCATAAGCTCTTACAAACTCTGCTGCCATAGCCCATTAACGCCAACTTAAGCACTGTCCTAACGGACACGTTCGTCGTACATCCCACACTTCTTCTTCTTTTTGGTTATTGCTTGTCTGTTAGCACTGACAACTCCATGAAAACGCCGCTGCTCTCGTTTGTTAAGTGAAGTCCGTCGCTCACTGAGTTGTCCGTGGTGTGAGGTAATGCCAGAAATTTGGTATTTTCGCCACACACTTCACACTGTGGATCTCGGAATATTGAATTACCTAGCGATTTCCGAATTAGAATGTCCTGTGCGTCCAGCTCCAACTACCATTCCGCGTTTAAAATCTGTTAATTCCTGTCGTACGGCCAGATGTTGGGAACCCTTTTCACTTGAATGACTTGAGTACAAATGAGAGATCCGTGAATGTACTGCCCTTTTATATATTGTGTACGCGATACTACCGCGTTATGAATATGTGCATATCGTTATTCCATGACTTTGTTCACATCGGTGTTCCTTATTTATATAAACGATTTGGGACACAATCTGAGTAGCCGTCTTAGGTTGTTTCCAGAGAACGCTGTCGATTATCGACTAGTAAATTCATCAGAAGATCAAAACAAATTGCAAAACGATGTAGAAAAGATATCTGTATGGTGTGAAAATTGGCAGTTGACACTAAATAACGAAAAGTGTCAGGTCATCCACATGAGTGCTAAAAGGAATCCGTTAAACTTCGGTTACACAATAAATCAGTCACATGTAAAGGCCGTAAATTCAACTAAATACCTAGGAATTACAATAACGAACAACTCAAATTGGAAAGAAACCATAGAAAACGTTGTGAGGAAGGCAAATCAAAGACTACGTTTTACTGGCAGGACACTTAGAAAATATAACAGACCTACTAAAGAGACTGCCTACACTACGCTTGTCCGTCCTCTTTTAGAATACAGCTGCGCGGTGTGGGATCCTTTCCAGATAGGATTTACGGAGTACATCGAAAAAGTTCAAAGAAGAGCAGCACGCTTTGTATTATCGATAAGTAGGGGAGAGAGTGTCACTGAAATGATACAGGATTTGGAATGGACATCACTAAAACAAAGGCAATTTTCGTTGTGGAGGAATCTTCACACGAAATTCCAATCACCAACTTTCTCCTCCGAATGCGAAAATATTTTGCTGTCGCCGACCTACATAGGGAGGGAGAAACGATCACCATGATGAAATAAGTTAAATCAGAGCTCGCACGGAAAGGTATAGCTGTTCGTTCTATCCGCGCGCTATACGAGATTGGAATAATAGAGAATGTGAAGGCGGTTCGGTGAACCCTCTGCCAGGCCCTTTAATGTAATTTGCAGAGTATCCATGTAGATGCAGATGTAGATATGAATTTTCATGAAAGAACCGAGTAGTCTTGAAAGACGCTACAGGTTGACCACAAAGAGTGTGAAAAGCTAACACTGAAGTTAGTCAGTGAGGACGTTAGATGCTGAAATTCATACACTTTCTCTCGCTAAAATGTGGCAATACAGAGACATCTGTGGGTCCGTGAGTGACCACTTGCTCAAACGCTAATCATCAGTTAAAATATGCCTTTTTCGGAAGTGATCAATTTAGGCTAGATGAGCAAAACCTACGTTTGTTTGGCTTGAGGAAACCAAATGAATTTTTCCTCTGTGTAAGACAGGTAGTTAATTTTTCAGCTAAAAGTACACAGTGGACTGCTTTCCGTCATTACTTATCTAGTTGTGACATGTTCGTATCTCAAATGACTTAATGCGACGGCTGGCAGACGTGAACTCGCCTTTAATCAACAATAAGCAAAGACCTCGTGCGAGAATAATCTGTCTTTCTAGTAGGTGTTTTGAGACTGAAATGTAGGGCTTTATTCTCATGACTGCAACTGCGCTACATCGATATCGCCCCAAAAATTGGAAATTTGGTGAAAGGTATTCTTGGAGTAGATGGCCGGACGAAAAAGCGCTTAGCTTGCATAGGGTACGGCCGATAAACAACGCTGAGTTGCAAGCAGCAGTGCTATCCAAATATACTCGTAAACTTTTGGCGAGCCACACTCGGCCGGCTTGGGCTGAACACACAGCACCCTACTGAGGGAAATACGGCTTCCTGGTATCCGGGAATACATGTTGGTAAGGAGTTAATGTTCCGAGAGGTGACTCATGCATGTGGGAAGGCGCCTGGCCTTTTGTTTTGTAGGAGCAGTGCAATAAGACAAACGCTAACAACTACAGAGGAACTACGATAGTGGAGCAGAAACTATTACAAGAAGGGTCACATCCCAAGGGCACCTAATTTGACTTCCATTGTCTGAGGAGTGGCAATGTTCGTGGTATGTCTAGGGCACACGACTTTGTGATTCATGAAATTTTCTAGAGAAGCTATAGTTTTATGTAACTAATGACTTAGAAAGCAACTGGTAAATGTCATATTTAACAAAAACGAGAACAGGAACTTGACAAACAATTCAATGGAGAAAGAGAGAGTTCTGTGTCTGCAGGGAAACTATTACCATATTTCTACGTACTTCGACTTTACGTCCAACATTATCACCCATGGAAATAAACAACACCCCACTTCGAAGCCAATTAGAGTTTTGACAGCTAACAACATTAGCGGTAATATCTGTGATACGGTTAAGGCACTTCTTTGTGTAAGTCACAGAATTTTTGTAGAAAAATTGAAATTTCATGGAATTAGTGACGTGTTCACATAATATTTAACAAAACCAATGCAAAAGTTATGATAAACAATTCAAATAATGGAAACAGGAGAGAGTTCTCATCGAGAGAGTATATTATTAATAGAGTTCCAAATCGTTCGATCTTATATCCAATTCTGTTTACCATACAAGCGAATTACGTCCAATTTAATGTACAGTGAGAACTATCTTTTACAGGAGGTGCAACTTTTATTACCTACCGTAATAGACGTATCTGCAGCAATACAGGAAATGGGAAACAGTATTTTCAAACGAAGTATTAAATGTCTACAATAAATTTTCCGTTCCATCATTGGAAACGTACGTTATATTCCCTTTTTCTCCAAGTATAGAGGTAGTAATCAGACAGGAGTGACTAAGTAAGGGAAATTTTTTACGTTTTTGGTGTACGTGTAGCAAAATTTAACTGAATATTGCGTGTGTTGGAGCCTATCAAACAGTTATGTTCAGTGGCTCTTTTTCTTTTCTCGTCAAAATCTTAAAGACGAAGGCAGGATTTTTTTCTTTCGCTAATGTCATCGTACAAAAACACGACGCAAAAATAACGCATAGTGCTCATTCACGATAATATTGTAAATACACTTGACGCCAGATGAAGAAAGATCTCCGTCACTCTATACTTGAATTCAACTTTAAAAGTAGCGATGTTCTTCGAAAAATATGTTTGAGACTTCCTGCATTATGACGAAAAATGGACATCAATTATGAAAATTAGTTTTAAAATAAAGCTAAAACTATTTCTGCTCAACGTAATCGATTTGTACAGACAAATTTTCATTTAGAAAACTGTAGAGCATTAACATAATTGTTGTCGATAAAATGAGTATTTTGCAGTATGAAAGACACATAAAAAATGGGAAGCACGCACTCATGTACGTACAAAAATGGATTGCGTTATCTATCTGTACTACTATATGAAGACAAGACGTTGTTTAATATTGTTATTAAGGATTTCGAAAGGTTCTTGACCGATGTAATTCAAATTTTTAGAGGATGCCCTCAAAAGCGGTCGGTATAACTTATATATCGTTGTTAACAAATATCTCTGACATTTCTTTACATATTTAGTTCAGATTTTTACACGATAGTCTAATAAACGATCTGATGGACATTGGCTATATATTTTAATACATATATCTATACTACTACTCTGAAGCGCCAAAGAAACTGGTGTACGCATGCGTATTCAAATACAGAGATATGTAAACAGGCAGAATATGACGCTGCGCTCGGCAACGCCTATATAAGACGACAAGGGCCTGGTGCAGATGTTAGATCGGTTACTGCTGCTACAATGGCAGTTTATCAAGATTTAAGTGATTTTGAACGTGATGTTACAGTTGGTGCACGAGCCACGGGACACAGCATCTCCGGGGTAGCGATGAAGTGGGGATTTTTCCGTATGACCATTTCAGGAGTGTACCGTGAATGTTAGGAATCCTATAAAACATCAGATTTCCGACACTGCTGCGCCGGAGAATGATCCTGCAAGAACGGGACCAACGACGACTGACGAGAATCGTCCAACGAGACAGAAGTGCAACCTTTTCCGCAGATTGATGCAGATTACAATGCTGGGCCATCAACAAGTGTCAGCGTGCGAACCATTCAACGAAACATCATCGATATGGACTTTCGGAGCCGAAGGCCCACTCGTGTACCCTTGGTGACTGCACAACACAGAGCTTTACGCCTCGACTCGGCCCGTCAACACCGACGTTGGACTGTTGATAATAACTGGAAACATGTTGCGTGGTCGGACGAGTGTTGTTTCAAATTGTATTGAGCGGATGGACGTGTACGGGTATGGAGACAACCTCTCGAATCCATGGGCCCTGCATGTCAGCAGAGGATTGTTTAAGCTGGTGGAGGCTCTGTAACGGTGTGGGGCGTGTGTAGTTGGATTGATATAGGACCCCTGATACGTCTAGATACGACTCTGACAGGTGACTAATACGTAAGCATCCTGTCTGATCACCTGCATTCATTCATGTCCATTGTAGATTCCGATGAACTTGGGCAGTTCCAGCACGTCAATGCAACACCCCACACGTCCAGAAATGCTACAGAGTGGCTCCAGGAACACTCGTCTGTGTTTAAACACTTCCGCTTATCACCAGACCCCCTGAGACATGAAAGTTATTGAGCATATATTTGGATGCCTTGCAATGTGCTGTTCAGTAGAGATCTCCACCCCCTCGTACTCCTACGGATTTATGGACAGCCCTACAGGATTCATGATGTCAGTTCCCTCCAGCACTACTTCAGACATTTGTCGACTCCATGCCACATCGTGTTGCGGTACTTCTGCTTGCTCTCGGGGGCCATACACGATATTAGGCAGGTGTACCGGCTTCTTTGGCTCTTCAGGAGATGCAATTGTTATTACCTGCCATAATAGACGTATCTGCAGCAAATACAGGGCATAGGAAATAGTATTTTCAAAAGAAGTAATAAACGTTTACAACAAAATTTCTGTTCCTTCACCTGGAAACGTACGTCATATTCCGTTTTCCTCCAAGTAGAGAGGTAGTAATCAGACAGGAGTAAATAAGTAAGCATAATATTTTACATTTTTGGTGTTCATATAGCAAAATTTAACTGAATATCGCATGTGTTGGAGCTTATCAAACAGTTATTTTCAGTGATTTTTTTTTCCTCGTCAAAATCTTGAAGACGAAGATAGGGTTTTTTTCTTTCGCTAATGTCGTCGTACAAAAATACGACATAAAAATAATGCACAATGCTCATTCACGATAATATTATAAATACAATTGACGCCAGATGAAGAAATATCTCCGTTACTCTACACTGGAAATCAACTTTAAAAGTAGTGATGCTCTCCGAAAAATATGATACTTCCTGCGTTATGACGAAAAATGGACATTAAGTATCAAAATAAGTTTTAAAATAAAGGTAAAAGTGTTTCTTTTCAACGTATCCGATTTGCACAGACAAATCTTCATTTAGAAAATTATAGAACATCAATGTACTTGTCGATAAAATGAGTATTCTGCAATAAGGTAGACATTTATACGAAGTTAATCCCAAAAGTAAGGTCTCCTATTTTTTTATAAGTACAGAACTCTGTTTATGTGGCACTTGGTCACACTGTTAGGAAGAGTGCTTCACGCGCTGTGTGTAAACATGCGCACGCCGCGCTGAGGCGCTCAGTCTCGGCTTGGCAGCCGTTGAGAATGGAGCTGCCGTTGGATGTTACCGCCAAGTGCGAATTGCGCGCAGTTATTCGGTTTTTGAACGCAAAGGGCACTGCGCCGATTGAAATCCATCGCCAATTGACTTTATGTGTATGGTGAATTTTAACGGAAACATTGAACTACCGGAAGGTATGCGCAAGATGGGTGCCACGCATGCTGACTGAGGACCACATGCGGCAACGAGTTGACACTTCCCGCGCATTTCTTCAGCGCCTTGGAGCCGAACAGGACAACTCTCTGGACTCAATTGTCACGGGTGACGAAACCTGGGCATACCACTTTACACCTGTGACCAAGCAACAATCACGCCAATGGCGGCATCCTTCTTCGCCAAAGCCGCGGAAATTCAAACACAGTCTGCAGGTAAAGTCATGACAACGGTTTTTTGGGGTCGGAAATGGATATTGTTGGTCGACTTCTATGCCCACTGGGACCAAAATTAATGCTGACAGGTACTGTGCGACTCTGAAAAAACTCAAATGGGGAATTCAGAATCGGAGAAGAGGACTGTTGAGCAAGAGCGTACACATTCTCCGTCGCTCGCCCACACATCGCTCGGGAAACCGTTGCTCTCCTGCGACAGTTTCAGTGGAACGTAATCACCCACCCACCCTATAGTCCTGACTTGGTGCCCAGTGACTATCACCTGTTCCCTAGGTTAAAAGAACATTTGGCCGGAAAGCGATTCAGCTCCGACGACGAGATGAAAGAAGAGATTCATAACTTTCTGAACAAATGGCTCTGAGTACTATGGGACTTAACATCTGAGGTCATCAGTCCCCTAGAACTTAGAACTACTTAAACCTAACTAACCTAAAGACATCACACACATCCATGCCCGAGGCAGGATTCGAACCTGCTACCGGAGTGGTCGCGCGGTTCCAGACTGTAGCACCTAGAACCGCTCGGCCACACTGGCCGGCCTTTCTGAACAACATGGCGGCGAGCTGGTATGACATGAGCATACAAAAACTGCCACAGCGTCTACAAAAATGCATCGACAGAAATGATGATTATGTCGAAAAATAGCTAAATGTTCAAGCTGTAAACTGATGTAAACCATTGTAGAAATAAACAGGTCTATGTACTTATAAAAAAATAGGAGACCTTATACTTTTGGAATTACCCTCGGAAATGGGAAATACGCATTCATGTACGTATAAAAATGAATCATGTTACCTATGTGTACTACTATATAAAGCCAAGACGTCGTTTAACGTTGTTACCAAATATTTCGAAAAGTTTTTGACCGATGTATAGGGTGTCCGAAAAGTCTTTCCCTGATTACATAAATTGATAACTCAGACTAGAAGTAAGATACAAATATGAAACCGGTGTCTAATTGTTTACAAACTATCAAAGTTTTTTTCACACATCAGTAAACTTCCACATGGGCACCCTTGGTAGCACGTAGCACATCTAGGCGATATTCAATTTCCGTCCACACATTATCCAACATCACTAGAGGGATCGATTCAACGACTGTGGTTATCCGTTGCCGCAGGGTTTCAACATCTGGTACACGTGTTCGGTAGACCTCGTCCTTGACATAACCCCATAAAAAGAAGTCTAATGGAGTTATGTCAGGAGAGCGTGGAGTCCAAACCGTTGGCCCATCATGACCAATCCATCGCCCAGGAAAGGTCATATCGAGATAGGCACGGACGTCCAAACCTGAATGAGACGGTGCACCGTCTTGATGAAACAAGACATCGGGGTGATACTGAAGCAGCTGAGGAACAGCATACAGTTGCAACATGTCCAGATACACTGCAGATGTGATGGTAGCCTCAGCGAAGAAGAATGTCCAGATAATGCAATAACGCGCACCAAACATTCACATTTTGGACTGCCTCTGGTGCACTCCATGACTTCGCCAGGGGGTTGAGAACACCAAATGCGCACATTATGGCGATTCACTACTCTCCACTGACAAAAATGGTAGCTTCGTCGGAAAAGGCAATTCGTCTGAGATAACCATCATCGTCCTCAATACGTGATAACATTTCGACCGCAAAGTCATATCGACGTGTACTGTCATTGGGCAACAAGGCCTGAACGATTTGCACTTTGTATGCACGAAACAATAAACGTTTGTGTAAAATGTCATGGAGAGAGCTTTTTGGCATCTGTAATTCACGTGAGGCCCTGCGCACCGATTTCTCCGGACTTCGCAGAAAAGACTGCCATACAACTTCCACCCTGTCTGCTGAGGTTCTTGGTCAACCAGACCTCGGAAGGTCAGCAACCGATTCTGTGTTCTTGAACTTCTCATACCAGGCTTTAATGCTCTTGACACCAGGTGGATTCCTTCTAAATGTTGTCTGGAAGTGTCTCTGCGCTGTGGTTGGTGATCGTGTCTCATGGTACCACAGGACACACTGTGCCTTCTTCTGATTGGTTAACATGACTTCTTGGCCACTGCACCTCATCCACTACTTACGTGCTAAGAACCTAAAACAGAAAAAAACTTTGATAGTTGTAAACTGTAATCAGGGAAAGACTTTTCGGACACCCTGTACTTCAAATTTTTACGGGATGCTCTCGTAACCACTCGGATGGACACAATATATATACAAAGAGGAAACGTTATTTAACAAAAATTTTTAATATGTACATAAAAAATACAACTACGGCCAGACGACTTGACTAGCTTACCGCATTTTGTTTACGCGCCACGAATAAAATTATTCAGAGAACAACGTTAAGTAAGTAAACATCATCACTGTCATATTACTTACGCGATGTAAGCAGAGCACGGCAGGAAAGTTGCCTGGAAACATGAATGTCATGTGTTCCATATAGAATTGGAGCCTGGAGTGATATCTCATGGCAATGATGGGAGCACATTGTAATGTAAGTAACATGTTTAAAACTAGTGTAGATATTGTATGCGAATCATGGGTGTGTGCGTTTGTGAGTGATTCAGCATGAATCGGAAGCTGGCTGAGGTGACATAGCGTGTTAGCACACATTTCCTAAATTATTATTGATCCTACGTCAGTATGAAACACGTTTCAGAAACATTTAAAAGTAGAATATTCATCACCCCACTTCTATATTTATTAGAACAGTAAGTATAATTTATTTTTTGCTTAATGAGTGACACTCATAAAAGCATGTCACATATACTGATCAGCGAGAAATGATGGCTACCTACATAACTGAAATAGCTGGTATATCCACGTTTGGCCCGGATAACAGGGCGACGCGTCGTGGCATGGAAGTAATGAATTGGTAGGTCACTGGAGGGAGATGGCACCAGATCTGCGTACAAAAGTCACCTGATTCCCGTAAATTCCGGGGAGGGGGGCGACAAGCTCTCAGGCCACGTTCAGCCAATTCCCAGATGTGTTCTATCGGGTATAGACCTGGAGTGTTGGAGGGCCAATACATGCACTGAAACTCACTCAAACCACTCTCACACTCCTGGCCTTGAGACATGATGACGCACTATCTCGTTGAAAAATGCCACTGCCATCGAGAAACATGAGCGCCATGAAGGGATGTACGTGATCTGCAACTAGTGCACGATACCCCTTGGCCGTTATGGTGACTTATATGAGCTCCACTGAACCCATGGATGCCCACGTGAATGTTCCCCAGAGCATAATGGAGCCGCAGCCAGTTTGTCTCCTTTCCACAGTACAGGTATCACGGGGCTGTTCCCCTGGAAGACGACGGATTCGCACCCTGCTTTCTGCATTATGCAGAAGATATCGAGATTCATCAGGCCTTAAACGCTCTGCCATTAAGCCAATGTCCAGTGACGACAGTCAACTGCCCATTTCAGTCGTAGTTGCCGATGCCGTGGTGTTAAGATTGGCACATGCATGGGTCGTCGGTTGCGGAGGTCCATCGTTACCGGTGTTCAGTGTACTGTGTTCAGACACACTTATACTCTGCCCAGTATTAAATTCTGTTATTAGTTCCTCCACAGTTCGCTGCCAGTTCTGTTTTACCAGTCTGCCTAGGCTACGATGTCCGACATTTGCAATGAGGAGTGGCCATCCAATCCCAGGACGTTTGGACGTAGTTTCACCTTGGTTTCGCCACGTGTTGAAGACACTCATCGCAGCACTCCCCGGACAGCCGACAAGTCGTGCAGTCTCCGAAATACTCATACTGAGCTTCCGGGCCGTCACAGCCTTCCCCAGTCTACATACGGACGGCACGCCCACTGATGCTACATAAACCGCGTGTGTGTTTGACTAGCAGTCATCCTTTGGAAGGTGAGGCTGCTGTCTCCTGGACGGGTTTATATCGATAACAAATGGTTCAAATGGCTCTAAGCACTATGGGACTTAACATCTGAGGTCACCAGTCCCGTAGACTTAGAACTACTTAAACCCAACTAACCTAAGGACATCACACACATCCATGCCCGAGGCAGGATTCGAACCTGCGACCGTACCAGCAACGCGCTTCCGGACTGAAGAGCCTAGAACCCCTCTCCCACTATCGACAACAGATCGGTGGTCACGATGTTCCGGCTGATCAGTGTATGTGCAATATAATAAGCTAGCCAAAGTTTCTTTTCCGACGGCAGAGGTCAGATTTTTGTCAAGCTTTTACAAAGAGGATCAGTTAGAATATTTTCTTATCGAGTTTTCTATTAATCAAAATATTTCTGCAATTCTGAATACACTGAACCAAAAAAATGTCGACTCCTTAGACATGCGATTTGTCAGGTATAGCGTCGTCTTACTTCTGACATACACAAGACGTTTTATGTACTTCTGTTTCGTTATCTTTCGACAATGTGGCACGGTGTAGATCACTTTTCGGTAATCATGGAATGTTAAAACTTCCTTTTCGCCTACGTTCATGGCGTGCGAAGAAACGTGTGAAAAGTGTTGTTACGTTGGGTACGAATAATATTTATTTAAAATCCTTCGATGATTTTTGGGTATGTGACTATGCTGGAAATCAGGATATGTTCAGATCTCTGAGACAGTGGGACGTTAATTCTGCGCGTCTGTCTTTTCATACTTCCTATAGGAAAAAAGTAGACCATACCTTTACCTAGTCACTTGCGAAAGTTCGGTACCGAATACATTCGCGATTAATGTGCTCTAATATGGGGCCAAGTCCACAACGTGCTCAGTGGAAAACTTAACAGCACGAACTTGACTAGAGCCTGGCGCCTTATTCTTCTTCATCAGCACTTCTAGACTGTTCTTAGATGTATATCCAAAATATCGAAGTGTGTGTCAATGACGACATTACTGAGCTTATGTGAACGTGTTTCCTCCGCAAGTGACAGCCTATGGCACACCATGAATATATCAGTGAGGAGATGCTATCACCAGCACAATGTTTAGACCATGGGTGCATTTCAACTCACTGTGGCTCTTAAATCATTTCAAGAGCATTCCAGGATGATTCCTACCAAAATGTCATTACCGTTTCCTTCACTCGTCCTTGCATAGTCCAAGCCAGTGCGTCTCTCACCGTGGTCGAGGTTTTGACCTCCTTTCATTCCCTAGTTCGATTACAATCTTGATGCAATCTTTGAGACAAGAGACCTTAGCCAGAGTCTATTTCCGCGCACGTCAGCGGAGCTGTGAAATGAGTCGTCCTCGCTGCATCACAGCGGGGCTACTGTACAACGCTCGGTGTTACGGCGGAGATACAAACAGCACATTCATCCCATGCGTCGACTAACCGAAGAAAACAGCAGAGGCCGCGTCTGTGTCAAGGCTTTTTCCTGCACCTGGTAGCGTGTTGGTCCACTTTCGGCACGCAACACAGATGCATGGACACTGCAAGTCTTATTCGCCTGGCGGCCCTTGAGCTGCCGGTTGTAGAATTACAAATATTAGTGGAAACACTAACGTTTTTTCCTCCCGAGAGACGTCGGGTAAGTATTAGGTCGGTGCATAGGTTAGTAGCGTTTTTGTTTTGCATGTTGTTATTCCTGTTGTTATGGGTTTCTTTACCGACTGTCATTTTTTATTTGTAGTTCACTGTTGCTATGTGAGTTATATACAGTTATCGTTTTGTCATTTGGAGATAGTGAGTGAAGTTGTGGACGCTAGAAAATGGAGTGCCAAGTGGAGAAACCGGAACATTTCTGACATGTTCTTCTGTTTGACTTCAGTACAGGTGTGATAGCAGCGGAGACAGTCGGCAGCAGAGACAGCCGGAAGTACACTATGTGATCAAAAGTATCCGAACACCTGGCTGATAATGAGTCCATCGGTAATGCTGGAATTCAATATGGTGTTGGCCCACTCTTAACCTTGATGACAGCTTCCACTCTCGCAGGCATACGTTCAATCAGGTGCTGGAAGGTTTCTTGGGGAATGGCAGCCCATTCTTCACGGAGTGTTCCACTGAGGAGAGGAATCGACGTCGGTCTGAGAGGCCTGGCACGAAGTCGGCGTTCCAAAACATCCCAAAGGTGTTCTATAGGATTCAGGTCAGGACTCTGTGCAGGCCAGTCCATTACAGGGATGTTGTTGTATAACCACTCCGCCACAGGCCGTGCATTATGAACAGGTGCTCGATCGCGTTGAAAGATGCAATCGCCATCCCCGAATTGCTCTTCAACAGTGGGAAGCAAGAAGGTGCTTAAAACATCAATGTGAGTCTGTACTGTGATAGTGCCACGCAAACCTACAAGGGGTGCAAGCCCCCTCCATGAAAAACAAGAGCACACCATAACACCACCGCCTCCGAATTTTACTGTTGGCGCTACACATGCTGGCAGATGACGTTCAACAAACATTCGCCTTACCCACACCCTGCCATCGGATCGTCACATTGTGTACCGTGATTCGTCACTCCACACAAAGTTTTTCCATTGCTCAGTCGTCCAATGTTTACCCTCCTTACACCAAGCGAGGCGTCGTTTGGCATTTACCGGCGTGATGTGTTGCTTAAGAGCAGCCGCTCGACCATGAAATCCAAGTTTTCTCACCTCCCGCCTAACTATCCAGAACTTGTAGTGGATCCTGATGCACTTTGGAATTCCTGTGTGATAGTCTGGATGGATGTCTGCCTATTACACATTACGACCCTCTTCAACTGTCGGCGATCTCTGTCAGTCAACAGACGAGATCGGCCTGTAAGCCTTTGTGCTGTACGTGTCCCTTCACTTTTCCACTTCACTATCACATCTGAAACAGTGTGCCTAGGGGTTTGTAGGAGCGTGGAAATCTCGCGTGCACACGTATGACACAAGTGACACTCAATCGCCCAACTGAAGTCCGTGAGTTCCGCAGACCACTCCATTCTGCTCTCTAACGATGTCTAATGACTACGGAGATCGCTGATATGGAGTACCTGGCAGTAGGTGGCAGCACACTGCACCTAATATGAAAAAGTATGTTTTTGGAGGTCTCCGGATACTTTTGATCACATAGTGTATTTGCGTCGTGTATGGGGATAATGCCATTGGACAGTGCACGGAAAGAAATTGGATTTCTCGTTTTAAGGAACATCGTTTTTACACTAGCGACTCTCGACGTTCAGGAAGACCTTCAGCGTTTGATGAAGATCGTTTAAACACATTAATCCACAATGATCCATGTCGAGAACTGCCAAACGTGATGAGCTGTGATCATTCCACCGTCGTGCGACCTTTGCATGAAATGGAAAAGATTCAAAAATCGGGTGTAGGGGTACCGCATGCTCCAAGTTGCAGCCAAAAAATCAGTGGGTTGCCGTATGGGCATCTCTGCTTGTTCGTCATCAGTTGGCTCGTGGGCATCACTGACAGTTCCTACCCTGTACCGTTACAGTCTTTACGCTGACACAAGAAGAACAAAGGAATGCATGAGAAGAAACAAAGCAGCAACACATCGTACAGAGACCTGTGTGCATCCACAAAAGCTAGTATTGTGCATCTGGCGGGAAAGTAACGGTGTGGTGTACCACGAATTGCTCCCCCGAGGTGTTACCATCACTGTTGCCAGTTACTGTCAACCACTGAAACGTCTTGCAGACGCAATCCAAGAACAACGTCCAGGAAGACTGCGGGAAGGGTGTAAGTTACCCACGATGTGATTCTGAATGAAATTTAACCCAAATTTACCTCCCACTCTACAAAAGTCTATGCGTTACCAAAGCTATGTACCCACTAACTGTTATCCAACTCAGATTCGTATGATAATCTTTGATAAAACAGAATTTGAATTCAACTGTAAATGGTCTGATAACAACTTGTGTTTATATTAAATGCGCAACTGAAGTAAGACAGTTATCTGGTCCTAATCAAAATTTCTACTTACCTCGTGTCTTGACACCATTGATTTATGGAAAACACAGCAAACAGCAAGCAGGCAGCGACTAAGGTAGATTTCTATCTTTAAATAAAATTTAAATAAAAAAACATTCAAACTGTTGCATACCACATGGTGCAGTGTGGTGAACTGCAATGATAAACCTTCTTTAAACAGTGGGATGGGGAGAGTAATTATTCATATGAAATAATATTCCAGACACCGATTTTAGAACAAAGTATGTATTCAAAAAGATGGAGATCTTCACACATAACATTGGTGTGAATAATACTATGCTTAACAAAGTGAAAAATCATTTAAAAACGGTACAATGTTAACAGAGAATTTCAATAAAAACCAAACAGTTTAATCAGTTGACAAATTAATGCAAACTCCGGGAAATGTGGGGGGGGGGGGGGAGGGGGGGTGGAACTTCCCTCAGCTCTGAGCAAGTGAAAAAAGCTATCTACCTGACAATAATCATTCTGGTAAACTAGCTGCGCAGTGGTGCAGTCTTACGTCAAACACCTTCTCTTCAAAAAAATAACATTATTCAAAATTTATAGTCGTTTCAGCTTTCAGTATATACATCATATTCATCCCTGCTGTCGTTTAAAATAAATCTTTATTCCTCTAACAGGTACAATCTCAGGTCAACATAGCACTACTGAATACGTCCATCACCTACCATACTTCACCTGAGAAAGTATCAAACTGTCCAGAGGCAAGGACTGTGCCACTACAAGACCAAAGATTACTTGACAGTAAAATAACTAGCTCGCTCTCTGACGTGCACATCGGTCACTTACAAAAATCAAAATGACATGTCCACTTTACTAGTCCTGCTACGCCACGATGATGCCTGCCTGCATTCTGCTAGTCTGACAAAAAGACTGCGCGAGTGCAGGAGTTGGAATGGGAAGTCATACTGCACCCCCCTTGTCACCTGGTCTTGGGCACTCAGATTTTCATCTTTCCTGCTCTTCTCCGGATGAAAATGAGCTCCAAACATGACAAGACGAGTTCTTCGCCTCAAAACCGCGTGATTTCTACATTCGCGGCATCGAAAAGTTACTCCAGCCTTGGCAGTGAAGGAGAATATGTTACTGATGACTAAAATCTGTGTTATACGCATCTGTTGTGCTTATTAAACTTATGGAAAACCTCTACGAACTTATGCATACACCTAATATTTATAAATTCTCATTTCTTAATAACAAAAGCAGCGTCAGCATTGGTCATTGAAGTAGAAATCATTATTACTATTGCAACTCGATCATCAAAAATATGTCTGTGAAATCTTATGGGACTTAACTGCTAAGGTCATCAGTCCTCAGCTTACACACTACTTAACCTAAATTATCCTAAGGACAAACACACGCACCCATGCCCGAGGGAGGACTCGAACCTCCGCCGGGACCAGCCGCACAGTCCATGACTGCAGCGCCCAAGACCGCTCGGCTAATCCCGCGCGGCTGACCATCATCGTACTAGTATTAAAACCCTGTGGACATCTAAATACAAGCAGTAAAAACTACAATATCTGCACATAACAATGAACAGTACTCGTCAGATCGAAGGTGGCCGATGCGCAATGCCCAATTTTCGTCCCAAGCGGTGGGCAAATTCTTTCGATTGTTCGGAAGGGGAGGCCGACAATGTCTGCCACTTTTCGGCTGTTCGGCGACGACAAATCGAGGCGCACGCCCTGAAATCTTCCTCAAATGGTTTTTCGGAAACTATTCGGTAAAAAGTTTCCTTTTTGCTTTATTTGTAGCTGTTGTGACTGAAAATTCGCAATTTTTCACTAACACAACTTTTATTTATGTAAGTTTACAAGATTGATGACTGAACAACAAAAGAAAGGCAACAATAACGATGCCAGTAAAAGTCTCCTAACTGAACAACACAAGTTCACTTCTAATTTTCCACCAAGGTTCGTGGTAACACACACACACACACTTGTAAATGTCCAGTTCAGAGACGAAGACGTAATCTTCAGCGCTCGAAGTCCACGAGGTCGGCATCCGGAGTGAACTGAACTTTGGGGCTGGTTCTAGCCCCTAAATAGCTGTCTCCAGCCAATCAGGTTATGGCATAGTGATACTTCCTGCAGGCCTAGAGCACCTGTATCAAGGGAGAGAGTGGCCAATGGTAATAGCGACGCTGATTTGCAGAGAGTCGAGGACGCCATGTTTTTGCCGAACTGACGCTGACTTGGTACGAGTATAAATAGATACTGTGTGTTATTCTGTACTATTGGTTCTCTTCAACGCTTCGAACGCCAATTCCATTGTACAGCTATGTACAAGTTGTAATACAGTAGGTTTTGAAGAGCTTTTGCATGTTCTCTGTCGGTTCTATTTACGTAAATTAACCTACAGTCACTCTGGTGGTCGGATCTATGACGATACATATAGAACTTCACAGCAATTTTAGAGGCAAAATTTTTATCTAAAGTGATTTGCTGTCACTAATAATATGAATTACAAAAACAAGGACAGTCAAGAGGAATGCCTGGTTGCTCCGCTGCTGAGTGCAAAAACCAAAGTGAAGATATATGGTGCTCGTTTTCCCAAGAAATGAAGAAAGACGTAAACAGTGGGCAGTAAAAGTCAACTGAGAAATTCTGCAGACATACACACTGCTTCACGATACTTCCATTTGCTCACAAATTTATTAGGCCTATATAAATATAGACGAATGGCATTTGTTTTAATCATGTACCGAGTATTAAGCTAGAAGATCTTCTTTGGTCTCATGTGTCAAACACATGCCTTATTTTACTCGTGAAGTGGCTAGCTTTCTGCTTGCGTCGCTACCTAATTGCACGTCCCGAGCGCACTCTCGTAAAAACATGACGGCCACGGGCCGATTGGCCACTCTCTCCCTATAAAGGCTTTCTACTGCAGACCGTGGCTCGAGCTCCCCCTGCAGGAAGTAGTGCTCGGAAAGTCTGTTTCCATTATCTTGTATGTAAATAGCCAGTGTTTAACATGGTGCTTTTGGTGCGCCTTGTACATAGACAACCCCGTCCTCTGTCGTGTAATATGGCTTGGCGGCTCTCAGGGGCTACCTTTGCTCCGGCATAGCCGTAGCCTTATACGCTAGGTCCCTGATGACTTGCCCGTCGTCATGATCAATTTTACTGCCGCCGACTTACATTTCGCGGAAAGACCACAAAGATAAGATAAGAGAGATTAGAGCTCGTACAGAGACATATAGGCAGTCATTTTTCCCTCGTTCTGTTTGGGAGTGGAACAGGGAGAGAAGATGTTAGTTTTGGTACGAGGTACCCTCCACCACGCACCGTATGGTGGATTGCGGAGTATGTATGAAGATGTAGATGTAGATGTAGGTCATTATGACATTGCACAAAATTCGAAAAAGTTTTCAATGAAAAATAGGGGTCGCTATGATTACGCGTTTTGTTCACATAACATAATACACTCCTGGAAATTGAAATAAGAACACCGTGAATTCATTGTCCCAGGAAGGGGAAACTTTATTGACACATTCCTGGGGTCAGATACATCACATGATCACACTGACAGAACCACAGGCACACAGACACAGGCAACAGAGCATGCACAATGTCGGCACTAGTACAGTGTATATCCACCTTTCGCAGCAATGCAGGCTGCTATTCTCCCATGGAGACGATCGTAGAGATGCTGGATGTAGTCCTGTGGAACGGCTTGCCATGCCATTTCCACCTGGCGCCTCAGTTGGACCAGCGTTCGTGCTGGACGTGCTGACCGCGTGAGACGACGCTTCATCCAGTCCCAAACATGCTCAATGCGGGACAGATCCGGAGATCTTGCTGGCCAGGGTAGTTGACTTACACCTTCTAGAGCACGTTGGGTGGCACGGGATACATGCGGACGTGCATTGTCCTGTTGGAACAGCAAGTTCCCTTGCCGGTCTAGGAATGGTAGAACGATGGGTTCGATGACGGTTTGGATGTACCGTGCACTATTCAGTGTCCCCTCGACGATCACCAGTGGTGTACGGCCAGCGTAGGAGATCGCTCCCCACACCATGATGCCGGGTGTTGGCCCTGTGTGCCTCAGTCGTATGCAGCCTGATTGTGGCGCTCACCTGCACGGCGCCAAACACGCATACGACCATCATTGGCACCAAGGCAGAATCGACTCTCATCGCTGAAGACGACACGTCTCCATTCGTCCCTCCATTCACGCCTGTCGCGACACCACTGGAGGCGGGCTGCACGATGTTGGGGCGTGAGCGGAAGACGGCCTAACGGTGTGCGGGACCGTAGCCCAGCTTCATGGAGACGGTTGCGAATGGTCCTCACCGATACCCCAGGAGCAACAGTGTCCCTAATTTGCTGGGAAGTGGCGGTGCGGTCCCCTACGGCACTGCGTAGGATCCTACGGTCTTGGCGTGCATCCGTGCGTCGCTGCGGTCCGGTCCCAGGTCGACGGGCACGTGCACCTTCCGCCGACCACTGGCGACAACATCGATGTACTATGGAGACCTCACGCCCCACGTGTTGAGCAATTCGGCGGTACGTCCACCCGACCTCCCGCATGCCCACTATACGCCCTCGCTCAAAGTCCGTCAACTGCACATACGGTTCACGTCCACGCTGTCGCGGCATGCTACCAGTGTTAAAGACTGCGATGGAGCTCCGTATGTCACGGCAAACTGGCTGACACTGACGGCGGCGGTGCACAAATGCTGCGCAGCTAGCGCCATTCGACGGCCAACACCGCGGTTCCTGGTGTGTCCGCTGTGCCGTGCGTGTGATCATTGCTTGTACAGCCCTCTCGCAGTGTCCGGAGCAAGTATGGTGGGTCTGACACACCGGTGTCAATGTGTTCTTTTTTCCATTTCCAGGAGTGTATGTTGCCGTGTATGACATTTAGCTAACATACTGACCTTTTCTTTAGACTGGGCGGAGGTCTCTATCTGTCACCAACCTCGAGAAAATTGATCTGATGTAGGACACTCATTTGCGATCGCGCTGCGCCAGCGACAAAGCCAGAGTGAAATATCCTAACATTTCTCATATTTCATAAACGGTTTGAGATATGGAAATGAGATTTTGGCAAATGAAAGCACGCAAAGAGGGGCGTATTTTGCCATATGTTTACTATACAAAACTACATTATCTAACGTGGTATTCCACTAACTACAGATTTTTTCGACGAAAGAATGTAATTTTAAGGGCCATCGATAGCTGGTGAGAAAAGAACTGCTGTGAGTTTTGGAACAATATAAGTGAATACGTTATACGTTTATTTTGTACCGGGGATGTGCTTTTTCATAAGATACTGACGTTATTTTTCCTCAGTTGCTTTCTTAACAAATGTAATAAACCACTCTTTCAGAATTATCTCACAACTGCAACTGCAGAACATGTGAGTGAGGTGAGACTGTGTAAACTCCGCTGTATTTTGGTAAAAGAAGCAAATTATAATGTATAGTCTTTACTCGAAATTCGCCACTCATGACACTTCTCTGAAAGTTAAAAATGGCTAACAAGCCATGATAAAATAAATCGCTGCATTTTCGGTGGAATTCTTTTTACATACTAATCAAACAGAGTCTGGGCGTGGAGGGTCCCCACTTAATATTTACAGAAAATGCGAATGTAGGCTTCAGTTCAGAACGGCACTTTGCAGCCAGCGCCCGGCATTTCCCCTACAGCGCCTTCCCGTAACCCCAACCACTACAGATCTTCCCACACGTGCTCTGTCGTCTACGTATCTACCGGCCACAGTATTCTGTGTGGGCTTTACAAACTGAATTTGTACCTTCGGTCTGACAACTGCTATTCACTGATATGTGCAGACACTGCTGTTTTACTGTTTGTGTTTATAGGTACACAGGGCTTTAATACTAGCACTGATAATGGCCACACAGTGATTGGCTCTGAGCACTATGGGACTCAACTGCTGAGGTCATTAGTCCCCTAGAACTTCGAACTACTTATACCTAACTAACCTAAGGACATCACAAACATCCATGCCCGAGGCAGGATTCTAACCTGCGACAGTAGCGGTCTTGCGGTTCCAGACTGCAGCACCTTTAACCGCACGGCCACTTCGGCCGGCCACAGTGATTGAAATCGATTTGCAACAGTAATAAAGATTTCTACTTCACCAACCAGTGATGGCTCTCCTTTTGTTATAAATACTCGTGTGGTGGTCATGGTGCACACAACTCCTGAAGGAGTCCTCATTAAAAAAAAATCTCTTTTCAATGTATTTATGTTGACTTTATTTCAGAATATTTACAATTTCTTTCAAGTGGAGTTTACGCGATACTGAAGTCCTCTGTTGGCGTGTGGCTTTGCATTTCCAGTTGCTGGATGTTCCAGGCGACGTCCAGCAGTCACGAGGAAATGGGGGACCCAGATTTTGGACAATCTCGTTGTGCTTTGTTGCAATAATTAAAAACAGCTGAAATCAAAATTTTTGGAACTGGGCCTGTAATTAATGTAAAGTAAACGCTCCGTTTCCATTAAGACGGTCGACGGCAGATGAGGTCCTTTCATATTGAAAATATTGGTATTGTATACACCAGAGAGGAAGATGTAAACGTAACAAACATTCAACAAACATCATCGTCAGAAGTTTCATTAGAAAAAGCAAGAGAATTAAGTGTTGTTATTTGAAGAACGCTGTTTGCTACACCAGGAAAATACTGCGGTAAGTCACTTTTGAATGTATTAGATGTAAAATTTCTATACTTTTGATTGAGTGTTAGGTGCACCTAAATCTGTTTAAAAATTACGTAAATTAGGTATCGGAACTGGCGCCTATAAGTATCCAGTATCCTCCTTGAGCTCTACGCCTTTATTTGTGTGAGTTATCAGCGGATTGCGAAAAAAGAAAATAGCAGAATGGGGTAAAAGAAAATAGATCAATTGGGATAGGAGTTCGCACGGTGTACTTTTACCCCAACAAGAGCTATTTGCGAATTTTACCCAATGAGCTGTACTTGGACTTCTAACGTATTGAAGCATTTTTTCTTGGTGTTTATTTACCTTAGATGTCTCATTATTTACCTTAGAGAACTCTAATTAACTTTTCTTTACTGAAGTTTTTCTTTCTTTAGGTAGTGGTTTTTTATATATACAAACCTCTCAAACACACTTCGAATACAATCACGTCTTTCTTAGTGACATTACCCCCCCCCCCCCTCCCCCCCTCCCCGAGTCAGACCTGGAACATCAACTCAACAGCCATTAACAGAGCCGCTTTGTCATCAAGCTCTTGGCCTTATTGAGAATGGTTTCTCAATAGGGCAACGATCCAAAGCTACTACGTTTTCAGAGGATGCCGTAAGAAAACTTATTAAAACCGGCAAAGCTAGTAAATACCTCAGTCGATTCGCAAAAACCATTTTCATGGGATGAAAATCAAGCAACAGCGCAGCACTGCAGTTCCCTCGATAAAGATTTTACCCGACTATTATCAGACCATTACTATATTTACTTTTTGAATTCACCGAAAAATAAAGGTCCTAAATTATTTTTCAATGTAATTATTTGTAATGCTTTTTTCCTTCATTTGGGGTAAAATAACGTAATGCGTACGCTTTGCCCACAGAATACACAACATTATTTTTAATGGAAACTTTTATTACTCCTCTACTACTAACTGGATGACAATGAAACATCAATGCTACCAAGATGTAAAACTAGTGGTTGCATGTGCAACTGATATAATATTGCTGCAAGTTTTTTTAATATTTAGTAAATCAAAAAATGCATCGTTTTACCAGCACCTACACTATACCAGGACTTGAAATTATTGCAATTAACGGAAGTGAAAATATTAAAATATGTTGAATGTAAGCCACCGAGAACATCATCACTGAAAGATAATCATCTCTGACTTAAAAATAGTCAAGTTTTTTCCTACGAGTGAAAATAGTTGATCTTGAAATATTGTCCTGTTCTCCACTTGGCAGCCGAACCCGTATATTTACGAAAAAAATATTGCAAATCTGTATGAGAGCAAATGTTTGCTAATATTTCACTACAAAAAGAGAATGAAATTACTGCGAGACTGTTCCACACGTGCTGTGTTTCATCGAGTTTCGGTGCATTAATAAAGGGCACAAAAAGCACCAACACCAGTGTAAAAGAAAGACATCTCACTGTCACTGGTAGACCAACAACGGTTCGAAAAAGCTGAATTTAACAAATGTCCCAGTAGAGCAGCTGCGGTTTACTATTTACTGCCTCGCTATTTTGGCCTCGTATCTTGGAAAAACATGCTGTGTCGAAATGTTACGTCCGTCGGAGAATAAAATGGCGGTCGAGAGAAATATATAGGCAGCGATAATTTTACATCGTCTTCAGCTGTTGGTGTGCCTTCTGTGGCACTATCCACGAACTTTAAATGGCCTGTTCTGATCCGAACGTAATTCTTTCCTACAATCAAAATAAATTACTTTGAAATATTTGTTCAGATGTCGTCTAAACTCCAAAGGTAGAGAGGATCATTGGCTGTACATTCCACTGATGAAGTTGCAGTGTCTTCTCGTACGTCAGCAAATTCCAACTGCTACCGCAATTCCGATTGGTGGTGACTGAAACATGAAGCAATGCTGAGAAGCTCGCTTCTCCGCCGATGTACGTAGTTGATTTGTTGAACATGCTGCACTTGCATCAATAATAAAAAATGGTTCAAATGGCTCTGAGCACTATGGGACTCAACTGCTGAGGTCATTAGTTTCCTAGAACTTAGAACTAGTTAAACCTAACTAACCTAAGGACATCACAAACATCCATGCCCGAGGCAGGATTCGAACCTGCGACCGTAGCGCTCTTGCGGTTCCAGACTGCAGCGCCTTTAACCGCACGGCCACTTCGGCCGGCTGCATCAATAATAAAGGGTTGTAATTCAGATAAGCGTTTCTCGACAGAAGAGTGAGTAAAAATAACCTCAGAGTGCATACACCACACTTAGAAAGTACAGTATAAATGATACGTAATACGAGCACAGGGCTGGCAGACCATGATCATAGAGCTCTGCATCCCGTACCTAACACTTGGCCAACAGCTTCTCGAGGTTCTTCAGAATGTGATGCTGTTGTCCGACAACCATAGACTTCGAAGTTGCGGCATACCTCTAAGGATGCCCAGCATTGCTCTAGTCAATACGTCTGGGTCGAGATGCAGTGTAATATCGGAGACAACTACACAAGTAAATAATCCATGAACCATAACTGTATTTACTAGAACACTCAAGCGACACTTAGGATTCTGGTGTAACTGAACACAGATAACTTCCTGGAACTGGTAACTGCCAACAACTTTCCGCAACTTGACAATGCAATGCACGTCTGACAGTTCGTCTTAGGTGTCCGTATCTACAAAGTTGTAGTCCGAGATGGCTTGTCGGAGGTCCGTTGCACTTGCGGTGGTATTGCTCACTGACGATTGCCGCAGGAGGTAGCTCGCTGGTTGTTGGTGCGAACTACAACTACGGAGTGCCGTCAACTCACTGTACTCGCTGTGTGCTGAGCGTAGACTGACTGTAGAGGCTCGGCTGCGCAACTTATACAGGGTGAGTCAAAATTATGTGCATAATCTTAATTTTGTTTCGTTTGCTATTCCGCGTTAGTCCCAATGGCTAAGTAAAAGTTATGTAAAGAATCATAATTCTGTCTCGTTTTCTGTTCCAGGTTGTTAGTACCCATGGCTCACAGAGTCACATTGGAGCAGAGAAGAGTGGTTTCAAGCTTGATGGAAGTTGTGCATTCGGCGAAAGTAGTGCGTCGAAGATGTGCAAAATGATTCCCAGGCAGACGGCCACCAACTCGTTTATCAATTTTTCACCTTTACCAGCAGATTGTGCTAATTGGATCAGTAGCAGACAATTGTCACGGAAATGCGGTGCGGCCTAGCATTGGCAGAAATGAAGTAAACATTGATATAGTGCAGGAGGCCATATTGCGAAGCGCGCCAAAATCGACGAGAGGTTGGAGTCCGCAAGCAGGGATTCCACAGACGACAGTTAAGCGAATTCTATCCAAGGACTTTGGCATGCGACCATATCACCTACAAATCGTTTGAGGTTTGACTGCCAGGCAGAAACAGGTGCAAGAAGAACACCGTGAGATTATGGCAGAAATGCCACGGTTGTAGCGGACATTGTTAAGAAATGATTTTCACTGACGAAGATGCCTTTCACACAAGTGGTCACGTTAATCGTCATAACACGTGTGGTTTACCGTGGCCACTACCAGTGTACTTGGCCCATTTTTCTTTGCAACCCCAACGGTGAATGCATAAGACTACTTGCAAATACTGAAAGAGTTTGCCATTGATAACGTCCCCTACAACTTAGACAAGAAGGTATTTCCAACGTGATGGTGGATCGGCCCAGTTTGCTCCTTCTGTTCGTGCCTATCTTGATCAAACGTTCCCAAACCGTTGGATTGGTGGCGACAGACCTTTGTTATGGCATGCCCCATCTCCGAATCTCACACCCTGTGGCTTCTGGTTATGTGGTATGATGAAGGAGCGCATGTATAATACAAAAGTGAGAGACCTCGAAGAATTTAAGGACAGAATGAAAGGTCTGACATCTGTTCTGGCACTAAGTTGTACTATTGAACGTTGGTTTGAATGCATTAATGGTTCTGGTGGTCAGGCTGAGTCTCTATTTAACAAAAACTTTGAGTAAATGCTTTCTCTCAAATAATGTTCACATACTTCTGACCACCCTGCATTAGCATAAGGAGGAGTACGCTCGATCCGCGTGACTGGCTGCTGCCGGCCGTGATGACAGATTGCTTGCTCGTTGGCTCTCCGCGTAACTTGATGCTCTCCTGCGGTTGACTGGCATCCATGGAAAGCGTGCAACGTAAATCCGTCAGCTGTGGTGCCCATTTAACGAGGTCGTCGCTGTCAACCCTGTTGAACGACCACACCTACTGGTTATGCAACCGGTGATACTGCGACGTACCACGGGATATCGCCCAGTAAGCGCCGGAGGATGTATCACCGACTCATGATTTCACCGTACAACTACTTTCCTTGGATGCTCACGATGGTAGCGTACCAATCGTTGATCAGTATCGCTGTTTCCAAGAGTTTCTTTCGAGGCGCTGGATTGTAACAATCTGCCGGGTCTAAAAGTCGAAGCGAGGCTGATCATTTAGTATGATAAAAGAATTCAAAAGAAATAAGTCACTCCCACAAAACTTGCAGTCTTCTCGGAGAAGCAACGAAGGAAGCAAAGAACCTCTGACATAAATGAATTTCGCATCCAGATCACTCAGCGAGGGAAGAAGTTTCGTAATTTTGTAGCAGTGAACAGATATAAAACGACATTTTTGTATTTCGTTTTTTCTGTACCTACATGTTTTCACTGGATTTCCCCATTTGGGTCCCTTATCGTCGTTAGAATGAATCCTCATTCATCTCTGCTCCTCTTGTCATTTTCTCTTACCGTGTTACGTGCCTGCAACACCATCAGGTAGCATCCACTCTCTGGGTAGGCAGTGTCACAATGTTTTGTGTCATCAGTGTAAGTCAAATTTAGATGCAACTGAAACAACCAAATGTTTCGTAAATTAAAAAATTTGGAAACAGAAGTAGAAAAAAATGATAAAGAAGAATAAAAAAATGTTAATGGTATCTGTGTATCAAGGATCATAAGGATCAGTAACTCATGGTTTTATGATTAGCAGTTAGCATTTTGAGGACTAAGCTAATGCTGTCTTCTGCCATCTTACGAAGAGAATGTTGATACGATAACTGAAATATGTAACACCTTCTATCACAGCCTGGTAAGTACGAGAAAATGTAGTTCTCTGATTTGGAATTTCAAACCGTAAAACTAAAAGGAGTAAAACTGTTTGTTGTATTGTGATATTTAGATTGAAGAGACCGTAAAATACTACGAGAATTGCTGCATTCACATTTCAGATACTTCATCGTCCTCAGGAGCGTCGAGGTCAACCGAGGCAGATCATTTAGTATGATAAAAGAATTCAAAAGAAATAAGTCACTCTCACAAAACATGCAGTCTTCTCGAAAAAGCAAGAGAGGAAGCAAAGAATCTCTGAGGTAATTGAATTTCGCATCCAGATCCCTCACCGAGGGAAGCTGTTCCATAATTTTGTAGCAGTGAACAGATATAACATGGCTTTTTTTGTATTTCATTTTTTCTGTACCTACACGTTTTCGTTGCGCCAAATTTTTGTTTTCGTGAAATGCGATCTGAATACTTTTAGTCGGCCCAAATGACTCAGTTTCTGCGAAACTTATTAATAAAGCGCTACTGGCATAAATATAGGTCAGTTCATAGCAGTTGTTCGAACTTCCCGAAGATTGCTTCCACGTTAACACGTCGACTGGGATACAACATTTCCGGGGCGCATATAAAAAAGTCCTTGGCGCTGGGTCTTGTTTATGATATCCACATTGTAGCGAAACGACAGCGTGCGATTTTTACCTGGAAGAATATCGAACTGCAGGATCTGACGTGGTTTCTTTTCTAACAAGCAAACTATGCACACAAACGGAGTGAGTGTTGCTACTAACGTCGCAACTATTAGTTCATTACAATGAAAACGAATTTTCTGATCTGTTATCGTTACGCACTTTTGGGAAGAAATATTTGTTCAAGTCCCTTTCAATTTAATGGATGCCATATTTAAAAACCTAAAATGATTGAATATTTGACCTGACTTCTGATTTTTAATAGTTTCATTCTCAAAATTTTTACTGAGTACGCCATTTGTTAGTATTGTAGTGTTTCCGAAATAAACTGTGCAGATGTCCAGCCACATACGATAGTACTTCGACCTAGCGCAATGTTAGCAAATGACATTACATGTAGGGAAATGAAGAGTTATGTGTTTTACTAAATGTAAAGACATCGTCTCGTTTAAGTATCAGATTATTTTTGAGAAATATGAAGTCAGTCACGTCTTACAAAATACATCCGAGACAGCTGCTGCCCTTGAATATGAAACTGAAAGATCATATCAGTTCATTCGAAGGCAGATGATACTGTAGAGGTGTGCTAGTAAGATGGTGGGTGTGAGATGCACAGAGAGAGAGGGGGAGAGAGAAAGAGAGAGAGACACACACACACACACACACACACACACACACAGAGAGAGAGAGAGAGAGAGAGAGAGAATATTTTGCAGCGTTGCCAGAGTGCTTCCTCTGTCCCGAATCACAGGCTCCAGCTGTTGCATGTCCTGGTAAACGGTAACGTTTAGATAAGCGCCGCATCGGGCAGCTGTTTCTTCTTCTGACTGTCCCTAGAAAAAAGTAATTGCTCGAAAATCTATCGCTATTTCTCTTTGATGCACTTGTATTAGCTTAATACCCCCTATGGTAAACACTACAGTGTCTAACTACCTTTAGCACACCCACACTATATCGAAAATCTACGATAAATATTCGGCAAGCATCACAAAGCGCTCACGACAGACCGACGCAGTAGAATGAGGCTACTGGCTGGTGTGTCACGCGATACACTGCTCTTTGGCACTGCACATGAGCCACAACGTGTCGGAATACTGAGGTAGCCTTGTATCAGCTATCGCTGCAAAGTAGCTGAATTACGTCTGATTCACATCAGGTTTGTAATGTTATGTGAGCCTCACTGCCCCCTTTTTCTTAAACTAATTTGTGCCTGATTTTATTCTGAGAAGCTCAGTAATGTACGTAAATACCATAAATGTAAATTTGATTCAAAAAGTACTTGAAGTGAAGTGAAGCGCAGCTGGACAGCAAGAAACTCTTTTAGCGCGCAATCCCCGCAACGATAGTAGTTGTGAAACTTTGAGTGTGGACTCTAAAAAAAAAGAGGACTGTTAATCTGTATCTTGTGGAAGGAGGAAGTGTTGCCAGGCCGTCGCTCAAAACGTATTGTTACAGTTAGTGAAAATTGATATTTTAGTGATAAAACCGAGTAAAGTATGTGTAAGAGTTGCCAAACATTTAAGTATACAGATTTTCTGGAAGTGAAGAATAGAAATATCTTGTTTTTGTCGTCACCGTCTATCAATCGACAGAATTGTAAGTGTACAAAGTTCACTAAAATACAGGAAAAGAAATGCATTCTCTATAGTTTTCATTCAATAAGTAACAACCTCTCATAATTTATTAATTACAGTAACTGGATTATTTTCTTGTACAATAGTATGGTACTGAACTCCACTGACCAATTTTGATGTAGCAGGACGTATAGTTTGAAGGAAATTTGTGTGCCAAGCAATCTCCTTTTCTCACGAAAAGCAGATTGCTGTTTGATCTTATTTACTTACAACAGTGGTCCCTTAGGTATGAAAAGCTACGAAAACTTGGGCTCAAAGCTATCTGCAATTCGGCCAAGTAACTAACAGAGTCGTATTTTAAACCTTAAAGAACTTTAACTTCCTCCAAATTGTAATACGTCACCAACTGGTGCAGAAGTTGATCATTCAAGGAGGAAGTAACCAAAATTCAGGTACCAGTTACGACTTAAAGTAAAAATCTCAATCAAAAATCAGTCTCTCTCTCTCTGTCTCCAAACACATATATAAATATTCATATTATTAAGATAAAAGTCATTTTATAGTTTGGACTGATGGAGGAAATCTTGCATACACTTAGAGGGTCATTGCACATGTTCACTCGTGGGCGTACTGAAAAATCTGTAATGGCTGTCAAACTTCATGAGCGTT
The DNA here is from genome assembly GCF_023864345.2 of Schistocerca serialis cubense. Classification (NCBI taxonomy): domain Eukaryota; kingdom Metazoa; phylum Arthropoda; class Insecta; order Orthoptera; family Acrididae; genus Schistocerca; species Schistocerca serialis. The sequence continues at coordinate 761,344,017 of NC_064639.1, forward strand.
AAATACAAGATAGCGCACGTTACAGACTTGCGAAAGATACCCTATCGATATATGTTACACAGGAGCGGTAGAAAGTAGTACAGGCTGTAGCTTGGTACGTCTGCCAAGTTTGTATCTGATGGGCTGGTGGTTGTATACATACATATGTACTGAAAAGGGCAGGCTGGTTGGCTCTCTCATTTCCTCGCCATCTTTTTTACCTTTTTCAATATTTATAATATTTATTTTACTTATTTCTTTGAAATATTGCATTAACAAGCTTCAAAATGTATCGATTCAGATACTTTCATAAACTGTATGCAAAGACACTGCAGCAGTAGAAAGTCTTTCGACAAACGGTTGGTCCTTGGCCAGTGGAGTGCCTTGGCGGTTTAAAATATGTAGTTGCTTTTTCGAAGGAAGTCAACCGTTGCTTCTTTTTTTACAGTACCTTCAAGCGTTAAGACGTGTATGGTTCAAGAACCATATCTGAGGAACCATGATGTCCCGATGAAATTACGTTTGTTAGACGGAGAGTCTCCTTAATGTACAAGGTGCTAGGTAAGATCAATGCAATTTATATTCGGTAGTAAATACAATTTACAGTGTGAGGTTAGTCAGGCTGTTTCTTTTTCATTAGTCTGTATCCTTCTGTATGTTATGTGGAATGATGTAGGCGCCGGAGGGTTGCAAATCAATAAGTATGTGGAGGGTGGTTACTGTATCCCTTTTAATTTTATTTCATTCTGCAGTATCTTCAATTGTTCAAAGAGTGCAAGGTAGCTTTTGACTGGATTACGTATGCAGTGGTAGAATCTTGGTTTTGTAATGAGTAATGTGACAGAATTATTTGGAAATTTTTGGAAATTTGTGGTAGGGTCTTACGGGAACAAACTGCTGATGTTATCGGCCCCTAAGGTTACGCACTACTTAATCTAACTTAAACTAACTTACACTAAGGACAACATACACACCCGTGCCCGAGGAAGGACTCGAACCTCCGACGGGGGCAGCAGCCCGGACCGTGACAAGACGCCCAGACCGTGCGGCTACCCCGCGCGGCGATACAATTATTACCATGAGGTTATAAGTTGTGTACAAGTTCGTAATGTTGAATGGATCAATTATTAACAACATTTGTGTTTATCTCATTTTCCAGATATGTACTCCCCTTTATTCATCATTTATTCAAATGTGCTTTGAGTAGGGTGCCGCCATTTTGTTGTTGTGGTTGCATGCAAAGTAGCTGCTGTAGTGAGTGTCATGCCGATGATTAAATTTACGGCCAGTGAGCCATGGTTGCAGCTTGAGGGACAACCTCTTTGCATGCCAGCTCCTCGTTTTCAGAAATTCAATAACGTTTGATGAGATTTGCGGCAGTATCGTTGGGTGCTGGTACGATGTGTATTGTAACACCAAGTCACTGAACTGTTATCGTTCTTACATATGAGAGATGCTAGATCTCAATTAAATGATATATCAGATAATTAATTAAGTTCTGCACCCTAAAGTGATTCCTACACAACAAAACTAAATACCCCACATCATAGCTGATCGTTATCAGTGATAAGCTAAGATGTTAGGACAACCTGTTTGGTTTTAAGAAGTTATTCACTTACGTATTTAATGTTATTTTATGATAAGGAGACCATTATCTCTTCTGCTGCATTAGATTTGATGAAAGTATGTGCTGTGTTATTACTTTATAGGCACCTGTCGAGACAGATAGTCTTAGAAACTTATTTCTTAGGCACCACATATTTTAGTCTGCAAAAGTTTCACTTTTGACGTACCCTTCCAGGGTATTTAGAAATTTGGATCCTTCAGATCATTTCTTGAGCACAAATTTTTTCCCAGCATATTCTAATCAGTGTTGTTTACCACAATTTTAGCCCACTTTATAGCAATTCCCTTTCTTGTGGGTTCAGATTATCTTCAATAATCAGATTACTTAAAGTAATTACAATATTTTTGGTTTTATTCATGATTTGTACTTGTGGAATCTATTATTAAACAACTTGCTAACAAGATGTGGTACAGTTCAGTGATACTACAACTGAATTTGATATTTGGACTTAAGAGAGAATGTAGTTTATTTATGTTTAATTTATGATGTGGAGTAACATTCATTGTGACGCAGTGCAAGAAATTAGCAGGATTTGGTGTGAGTTGGGTATGAGTAAAATTTTCTTTTGAAGCCAAGTATGCAGTGGAAAATTATCTTTTATTTCTGTAGCATGAAAGTGTATAGTGTCTGATGCGTAGGAGGTCATTATTTAAGTTTTGTGGAAGTGAACTAATGAAATTTCTGTAAATTTTTCTCACTGATACTAATTTTAGTTTGTGTTTTGGGGAAAATTTAATTTGTTTTACTAAAGTAGGATTTCTTCTCAAGTGTTGATATTATTTATTTTATAAGCTCTGTGTCACCTTTAATCTACATTTCCATACCTCTGTAATGAAGCTCTATGACTGAAGAAAAGTTAGAAAGTGTGGTTACTTCATTAGGTTCCAACAGGAATATATTAGTAAAGGAGGTTATATCTGGCAAGTGATGTACTTAATACAAAGACTGATAGTAATTTAGAGCGTAATTCTTCATTAAATATCAAAATTTTATGATTGGAACAAAGCACTTATGAAAACTTCCACCATCTCAGTCCTCCCTCCCCTGTATGGAGACTTTCAGAGAATTTGTCTTGCAGAGCTAATTGAGGTGGTATTTCTGCGCAATTAAAGAGTGATAAAAATGCTAAGAAACTTATAATGAATGCTATTAAATTTTTTATTTGCTGATTTTCGAAAATTTTTCTGAACTTGGGTACCTTGTATGGAAATCAGGGTTTGAGTTAATGTTAAAAATACTGAGGGATTGTTGGAAGTATTCAAGTTTTTGTGAATAGCTGGACTTTACTTTTGATGAAGATTTTGCAAGGACTTTCTAGTTGTCTCAATTCTATAATGATATTTTAGACGTTTCTCAATATTTTGCTGTGACATATATTTTTCTGTTGCATTTCTGGTTTTACTGACTCCGGATGGTAACGAAAGGAATTTTTGAGTTTTAGTCGTCATTATCTTGACAATTAGCTTATTAGAGAGTTTGGTAAATGATTATTCATTCTTAAAGAGAATCTGAACTTATGAAAAATTTTGGTTGACTTGGCGTCTTGAGAGATCGTTTTGAGATTGTTGGTTGGTTTCTGGTGGACGACTAGTCAGTGCATAATGCAGGAACTTACAGTTAACCAAAGGGAGACAAGGTGAATACGTTTAAGGAGAAGTAAGGGAGGAGGAGCAAAATGTAGGGTTATGGAACAGTCTGATTCAGATGTCTTGTTAGCTACTGCTACTCAAGGAAGTGTTAGTGTACTTAACTGCGACGGTACGTCAGGGTTACTGCTGAGTAGTTGCTCTACCTAACAGCATCCCCTACAAGCAGATCAGTTGTACAGTATCTTTACCTGTGGTTACTCGTACTGGGGCTATGCACGAGTCTGTTTAAAAGGAACAGTTCGCTTTGGTCGTTGGGTCGAGGCGCGAACGTCTGCTTTCATGCCCCGCAGCTAATTCACTGCAAATGATAGCATGTAACTGTCCGCCCCGATAGCTGAGTGGTCAGCGTGACGGATTGCCGTCCTACGGGCCCGGGCTCGATTCCCGGCTGGGTCGGGGACTTTCTCCGCTCAGGGACTGGGTGTTGTGCTGTCTTCATCATCATCATCATCATCATTTCATCCCCATCCGGCGCGCAGGTCACCCAATGTGGCGTCGAATGTAATAAGACCTGCACCAAGGCGGCCGGACCTGCCCCGTAAGGGGCCTCCCGGCCAATGACGCCAAACGCTCATGTCCATAACATGTAACTGTGATCCTGCAGTCGAATAGTATATGCATCGGCTAGAATTGCGAATTAATAAAACACACTGAAATATAAAATAAAAGATAAATAAATAATTTAATAACAATGGTTCTATTCTAACGTCTGTAGACAACAGAGAATTGTACTGAATAAAGTTTATTCAACAAAGGATATCTAAAACAAACGGGAAGTGGTGCTACAATATTCATTTACAATACAGACAAAAAATACCTTTGTCAAATGCGGTAAAGTAACATTGAGAACGTTACGAGAATGGTAGCAGAATCCGCAGAATAAATAGTCATAACAACGCGCGAAAACTAGGTCCATTTCGTGATCACAATGCACGTAAGATTCACCAGTTCAAAATGTTCACCACGATGATTCACAAATTAACATACGGTTTACAAAGAATAGTAACTCATCTTCTATCTATGCGCAGTTTCGTATTGCAAGCAGGAAAAGCGGAAAGAGTTCTACTCTGGAGCACATTCAGGGCTCTCGAATTATATTGTCGCTTCAGAAGTATGAGAGCGGCCGTTCACCGCCCAGAATCAAACACCCACACGACCGAATCACGCACGTTATCACAAGTAGGTTTGCATCCTTCCGGCACTCGACATACGGAGCCCAGAATCTCCCTTGAGCGCTTCACTCGGAAAGTCTCAGTCCTCACTTGACTCCAGCAGTGTTACGGCTCTGTCCAACTCTCATTGGCTGAAGGCCGTCCTCACCAAAAATACCCCGTTCTCAACCTCTAAAGACACTACAAATTATCGCTAAATATTGTTTAATCAATTATTTATGTCTCCTTGATAGTAGTGTCTTTCGGCACTCTTTGCAATAGTGATGACAGCTAACACGTGAGATTGATCACTTTTAAATTAGCACGGTTCTTAACAGCACTTGCAGCCAACATTTAAAAAAATGTTACCGGCAAAATAGTAAACTATTCATGAAATAAAAGACAAGTATGACAAAATATGAGGTATTCATGCAGCATTCATTTGTTGTGGAGATGTGAAGAATACGATATTCTTACGATTATTTCCGTAATGAAAAAGATATAAAAGACATCGTAAATCAATAAATAAAATAGGTACAGATACGTAGCTTTCAGGGATTATGGCTATAATGCTATGCCAACAGCTGAGATATGGCTTGTTGAGATCGCATGAGGGAACTACACTACTGGCCATTAAAATTGCTACACCACGAGGATGACGTGCTACAGACGCAAACTTTAACCGACAGGAAGAAGATGCTGTGATATGCAAATGATTAGCTTTTCAGAGCATTCACACCCGCCGGTGGCGACGCCTACAACGTGCTGACATGAGGAAAGTTTCCAATCGATTTCTCATACACAAACAGCAGTTGACCGGCGTTGCCTGGTGAAACGTTGTTGTGATGCCTCGTGTAAGGAGGACAAATGCGTACCATCACGTTTCCGACTTTGATAAAGGTCGGATTGTAGCCTATCGCGATTGCGGTTTATCGTATCGCGACATTGCTGCTCTCGTTGGTCGAAATCCAATGATTTCTAGCAGAATATGGAATCGGTGGGTTCAGGCGGGTAATACGGAACGCCGTGCGGGATCCGAACGGCCTCGTATCACTAGCAGTCGAGATGACAGGCATCTTATCCGCATGGCTGTATCGGATCGTGCAGCCACGTGTCGATCCCTGAGTCAACAGATGGGGACGTTTGCAAGACAACCGTCTGCACGAACAGTTCGACGACGTTTGCAGCAGCATGGACTATCAGCTCGGAGACCATGGCTGCGGTTACCCTTGAAGCTGCGTCACATAATGGAGCGCCTGCGATAGTGTACTCAACGACGAACCTGGGTGCATGAATGGCAAAACGTCATTTTTTCGGATGAATCCAGGTTCGGTTTACAGCATCATGATGGTAGCATCCGCGTTTGGCGACATCGCGGTGAACGCACATTGGAAGCGTGTATTCGTCATCGCCCTGCTGGCGTATCACTCGGCGTGATAGTATGGGGTGCCATTGGTTACACGTCTCGGTCACCTATTGTTCGCACTGACGGCACTTTGAACAGTGGACGTTACATTTCAGATGCACGACCGCATGTTGCAGGTCCTGTACGGGCCTTTCTGGATACAGAAAATGTTCGACTGCTGCCTTGGCCAGCACATTTTCCAGATCTCTGACCAATTGAAAACGTCTAGTCAATGGTGGCCGAGCAACTGGCTCGTCACAGTACGCCAGTCACTACTCTTGATGAACTGTGGTATCGTGTTGAAGCTGCATGGGCAACTGCACCTATACACGCCATCCAAGCTCTGACTCAATGCCAAGGCGTATCAAGGCCGTTATTAAGGCCAGAGGTGGTTGTTCTGGGTACTGATTTCTCAAGACCTATGCACCCAAATTGCGTGAAAATGTAGTCACATGTCAGTTCTAGTATAATATATTTGTCCAATGAATACCCGTTTATCATCTGCAGTTCTTCTTGGTATAGCAATTTTAATGGCCAGTAGTGTAAAATTTTTTAATTCAGATGTTCATTGTGTACATGTTTATTCACTGTGAAATATTAACTTCTGTAGTTTTAAAGATACTGAAATATCGTCGTGTCGTTGGATGTGGCTCATTTTCCTGAGATCGAAAATGTATTCAGATTTGCTTTAATATGTAACTGTGATTTATTGTCGACGTTCAGACAGCTGTAACTCGGCTATCCTTAAGATTGTCTGGCACTCCGGCATTTCCTGGAGCATATGCTGCACAAACGCAATGTTAGCATTGCTAGTATCGAGGTTACAATTCTAGGCGGCCGATTAGCTCGCCTAAATACTCGTAACGTTACACGCCTCCACTTAATATGGCACGTTAGCTCGCTAACTTGGCATATTAAACAGCACCAAATTTTACATACTTAACATACATACTAAACATACATACTAAATATATACAATACATTAACTGAATGCCCCACTTGCATGTCAGAATAATAAAGTATCTATGTGGTTGTGTATGAATCAGCATTTACCTCCTAGGATATGTTATAACATCTTATCAACATAGACTTTCTAATTAAATGCCCAAATAAAAACATTAAAGAAACTTTCGAGTCAACTGGACTTGTATACACGTTTTAGCGCTGTTGTGCTCATTTGACAGCACTTTTTAGCTTTGACGACATCATAGCATTTCACCATCACCAACAAAACACACGATCGGCGTGCTTGTGTCGAAGGTTAGATGGTTGGCAGTCCAATGATCTCGGACGAGTTTCTTGTCGCCGTTGGCCACGTAATGCGCCAAAACATGCGTCAATCCGCAGTCACGGTCAGTGCTGAAGGACGATAGCTGTCGAAATACGACTGTGGTATAGTTACCAATAATCATATGATTTTCTGAATCCCCATAGATTAGGCAATGAACGCCCTCCCCAGTGGAATCGATACATTCACGAACACGATAGCAAGCAAAAACTGATTTATAATGTAGGCAAAACACTTGATTGAGTTCGACGTTTCAAACGCTCTGTCCTTGTTCCTAATGGAAAACATGTCTTGTACTATGAAATTTTTTTCGATGGCTTAAATTAACTAACATTTTATCCATTCAATTTTATCGCCTCCAACTTTAGAACTAATACTACCCTGTGCAGAAATAACCCATCAAACTCTCCTTTTCTCAGCAACTAAACTGCTTTAAAAATGCATCAGTATCCTATTTGTATAATAAAACGCTTATCCCTAAAATTATTCTCTTAACATATTACATGCAAACATGTCCAAAGGATCTTTGCATCGTAATTCAGAATAACACAGCCATTGGAATATCGTATATACCCGCCGACACCGGCAAGCGACTTTTAAGTAAAATGTCTCACTTCTACGGGAATATACGTAATGGAGGTTGTAGAATCATGGTTGACGATATTTGGCAGTTTGTCTCTGACTGGGAGTCTTGCAAGCGACAGCCAAATGGTAAGGCGCTGCACGCGATAAGCGGGAAATCCGCGCTCGAGTTCCGGTCCGGCGCAAATTTTCGTTGTCGTCATTCCATTATACAGCTGATGGTTGTCCATATTCGCAATTGCGAATACGTTTAATGTATTAAGTAAAAGTAGGTCTTAGCTCCCGATCGGACTTTACTTCGCCTCCCGTTATCACGGTAAAGAACAAGCGGAACATTGCACATGTAAGTGGTAAGGCGCTAGAGATAATTTTGACCGGGATATTAGCAGGCCAACGGCCTTGCCGCAGTGGTAACACCGGTTCCCGTCAGATCACCGAAGTTAAGCGCTGTCGGGCTGGGCTAGCACTTGGATGGGTGACCATTCGGTGTGCCGAGCGCTGTTGGGCTGCTGGCAAGTGGGGCGCATTCAGCCCTTGTGAGGCATTCTGAGGAGCTACTTGACTGAGAAGCGGTAGCTCCGGTTTCGGAAACTGACATAGGGGCGGGAGAGCGGTGTGCTGACCACATGTGTCTCCATATCCGCATCCAGTGACGCCTGTGGACTGAGGTTGACACAGCGGCCGGTCGGTCCATTTGGGCCCTCGTGGCCTGTTCGGGAGGAGTTTAATTTAGTTTAGTTTTAGGATATTTGCAGAAGCGGAGGAAGGCAATGGCAAACCACCTCTGCTAGGACCTTGCGTAGTCGGCTACGCACCTCGGAGTATGGGACCTCATCATCATCATTAGCAGAATGTTTGATTTTCTTAGTCCTCTACCAAAATAACAAACATGGAATTTCTTACAAAATATATCTCAATATTTAATCTTAAAAGAACATTCACTCAATTCTATAGTCAGTCTGAAACCGCGCGACCGCTACGGTCGCAGGTTCGAATCCTGCCTCGGGCATGAATGTGTGTGATGTCCTTAGGTTGGTTAGGTTTAAGTAGTTCTACGTTCTAGGGGACTGATGACCTCAGATGTTAAGTCCCATAGTGCTCAGAGCCATTTGAACCATTCTATAGCTAAACAATGCAAGTGAGATTAAAAAACAGTAAGCGGCTTTTACTAGATGGCTTAGTCAAACAACTCTTACTTAAAGACAGTTGATTAAATATGCTTTTGGTGCACTGATGTTGACATCGAGCTTCTGGGAAAGTACTAGCAATTAGTTAGACTAACAATAATGCAGAACTGCAACAGAGATGAAGAAAGAGAATTAAAAAAAGAATATTTAGGTCGTTAAAATACCAATTTAAACAAGTAATAAGATCTAGGTACCAAAACACTGGAGATACCAATTACATACTTAGAAACATATAAAGGTTTCAGCAAAAAATAAACAAAAATCTAGTTGTGATTAAGCGATGCACTAACAATGTTCTGCTTTGACATTCCCGAAATCATCATATAACTTAAACAAACAAACAGTAGTTATAAAAAAATCCCCAGCTGAGGTGATAAATTAAAACATTTTATACAGTATTCAGCCGATATCATTCGACTGAGGGGGAGAGAAGGTAAATGTTATTACTCACAGTAAATAATACTGATAAACAAACATACCAAATATTAACCATTGTAAGCAGCAATGAATGAATGTTCAATGACCCCTGTCCTGTGAGATCTCAGAAAGAATTTTAGCATGAAGTTCTCGCTAAATAATTTTCTTCTGTGATTATCCTGGAGTAACGCTTTCATAGCCCTCGATGTCATGTGCCAAACTCACGGGCCCAGCATGCTTCCACTTCATTCACTTAGACTTCCTTCCTTCTTAAGGCGCGTCTCAAAGTAAACAATCAGGCCTGGCCAGCGGGAACCCCACAGGAAGTCGAAGGCGCCAGTTAGAAGTTTCCCACTCGGCCACAACAGGAACCGTACAGCAATTTTGCGCCTCCGGCCCATCACCGGAGAGGAGGTCCCAACGGAATTAAAGAGCGCGACTGGCCTGCGTTACCTTTTATTTACTGTCGAGACTTAGGAGTCTGTGTGAAATTCTGTAACTCAACAGCCCATTAGCCCTGTAGGGACAGAAAGATCCCATTCCATGCAGTTTGCGCCTCGTACACTGGATGTCAGTCAGCCTGCACGCATTTCGAAGCCTATACATAATCCTGGAATTTGAACGACTGAACTGCAAATGGCTGATTGGCGTGTGAAACGTTACTGTGAGGTTATATAGATAAAAGTAAGGTGAGTACAGTGAGGTGAGTTGCATGATGCAAATAAAGTTCTTGGTCTACAGTGATTTCATTGTTGGTTGAGACCCAGTGTACACAAACGTGTATATTTAGAAAACGAGTTAAAAATGCTTCAAATGGCTCTGAGCACTATAGGACTTAACGTCTGAGGTCATCAGTCCCCTAGAACTTAGAACTACTTAAACCTAACTAACCTAAGGACATCACACACATCCATGCCAGAGGCAGGATTCGAACCTGCGACCGTAGCAACAGCGCGGTTCCAGACTGAAGCGCCTAGAACCGCTCGGCCACAGCGGCCGGCAGAAAACGAGTTACTTATATCTGTATAGTTCTTGCTTCCAAAATCATTATAAAAATCTCCTAAGAGCATTAGAGCGTAAAAACAAATTTTCATTGTTCCAGAAAAAAATCAGGTCTCAAAGGGTTAAGTCAGTGTACCATCGGCTGCTCTCTGTAGACGCGGGAGGTAAACATGTTTTCGCGAGTAAAGCAATGATACAGTAAGACATACGGGCCAAAAAAAAAAAAAAAAAAAATAATAAAAATAAAAATAAAATAAAAATGGTTCAGATGGCTCTGAGCACTATGGGACTTAACTCCTAAGATCATCAGTCCCCTAGAACTTTGAACCACTTAAACCTAACTAACCTAAGGACATCACACGCATACATGCCCGAGGCAGGATTCGAACCTGCGACCGTAGCGGTCGCGCGGTTCCAGACTGTAGCGCCTAGAACCGCTCGGCCACCCTGGACGGCTCATACTGGCCATTCCGCGCGTTTACACAGGTCAAGTGTAAATATGACAGAGAAACTTTTGTTTGAGGTCGTGTATTGGTGATCTGGTGAAATAAATGCTACAAAATCAAAGGAAAATATCAAACAGTCTTCAATGTCTTGTGAATTTTATTAATCAAAAATGACCTTTTTGTTCCCATATCTCTGTCTGGGACGAAATTAAGTATTTAAAATATTCTTAGTCCCTAAGCAGAGAGAGGCGCTACATGGTTAAAAAAAATTGGTTCAACTGAATTAATCGAAATCTATTTACGAATGTTGTACGGATAAATTCGTAGTACAATTCAAGATCTCTGTCTCTGTCCCTCTCTCTCTCTCTCTCTCTCTCACACACACACACACACACACACACACACACACACACACACTCTCAGTTCTCTTTCTTTCTTTTGCAGATTTCGGTTTAGAGATTGCGACTGCATCACCCATCTTCACTCAATTCTGTATTTGCATCGTTACAGTATAGGTGACATCGGGTCATGTAACTCGGTCGCCAACACTAAGTCTAGAGTAAAGGCCTCTGGGTAAATGTTCAAAGGTACGCACTGCAGCGGGGTTGACAGCGGAAGTTACGCCGCCCGAGTCATCGCCCTGTTGGTGTAACTGCCACGAGGAAGAACAACAGAGGCTAAGTGTTCCCGCGTGCCAAGCTGACGCCTCTGGCAGGCACAACGGCCCGATTAGTGGCGCCACATTTACCATCGCTGAGTGAAAGGGATGCCGATTCGTCGCGTCTGCTATGTGGGGGCGGAGGCTGGAGGGATTGGCGTGGAGGGGGAGGGGCGAGGGGCGAGGGGTGGGGGGAGACGCCAGATGGGCGCAGCCTGCCACCAGCCTAGCCAGTGTCGCCCTGCGGGTTATTTCTGCACGCGACGCTTTTAGCAGATCTCGCTACACACAAGCGCTTTCGCGTTATGGCCCTGGCCACCGAGTCCGGCGCCGTGTGGCAACGGGAAATCCAGAGTCTGTCACCCAGAAGGAGGCATTTATCGATGACGCACTGCTGTGCGCCTTTCATCTATATGTACTACATCCATACTCCGCAAACCACCATGTGGTGTGTGGCAGAGGGTACTTTGTGTACCACTGTTACTCCCTCCCTTTCCTGTTCCAGCAAAGAACGGTGCGCGGGAGCTCGACTCTCTCTAATATTACCTTCATGGCCTTTTCTACATCTACATGTACATGGATACTCTGCAAATCACATTTAAGTGCCTAGCAGAGGGTTCATCGAACCACCTTCACAATTCTCTATTATTCCAATCTCGTATAGCGCCCGGAAAGAATGAACACCTATATCTTGTTCAAAACCGGTGGTAGGCAGAAAATATCTTCCGAGATTGTCCTAAACGCTTTCTCCGAAAATTATTTCGAGCAGTTAGTCCACGAACCCACGCGAATTGTAAATGGTTGCGAAAACACACTTGACCTCTTAGCCACAAACAATCCAGAGCTGATAGAGAGCATCATGACTGATACAGGGATTAGTGATCACAAGGTCGTTGTAGCTAGGCTCAATACCGTTTCTTCCAAATCCACCAGAAACAAACGCAAAATAATTTTATTTAAAAAAGCGGATAAAGTGTCACTAGAAGCCTTCCTAAGAGACAATCTCCATTCCTTCCCATCTGACTATGCAAATGTAGAGGAGATGTGGCTCAAATTCAAAGATATAGTAGCAACAGCAATTGAAAGATTCATACCTCATAAATTGGTAAGAGATGGAACTGATCCCCCATGGTACACAAAACAGGTCCGAACGCTGTTGCAGAGGAAACGGAAAAAGCATGCGAAGTTCAGAAGAAGGCGAAACCCCGAAGATTGGCAAAAATTTACAGACGCGCGAAATTTGGCACAGACTTCAATGCGAGATGGCTTGAATGGGTTACACAATGAAACATTGTCTCGAAATTTGGTAGAAAATCCGAAGAAATTCTGGTCGTATGTAAAGTACACAAGCGGCAAGACGCAGTCAATACCTTCGCTGCGCAGTGCCGATGGTACTGTTACCGACGACTGTGCCGCTAAAGCGGAGTTGTTGAACGCAGTTTTCCGAAATTCCATCACCAGGGAAGACGAATGGAATATTCCAGAATTTGAAACACGAACAGCTGCTAGCATGAGTTTCTTAGAAGTAGATACCTTAGGGGTTGCGAAACAACTCAAATCGCTTGATACGGGCATGTCTTCAGGTCCAGATTGAATACCGATTAGGTTCCTTTCAGATTACGCTGATACAATAGTTCCCTACTTAGCAACCATATACAACCGCTCGCTCACCGATAGATCTGTACCTACAGATTGGAAAATTGCGCAGGTCGCACCAGTGTTTAAGAAGGGTATTAGGAGTAATCCATGGAACTACAGACCTATATCATTGACGTCGGTTTGCAGTAGGGTTTTGGAGCATATACTGTATTCAAACATTATGAATCACCTCGAAGGGAACGATATATTGATACGTAATCAGCATGGTTTCAGAAAACATCGTTCTTGTGCAACGCAGCTAGCTCTTTATTCGCACGAAGTAATGGCCGCTATCGACAGGGGATCTCAAGTTGATTCCGTATTTCTAGATTTCCGGAAAGCTTTTGACACCGTTCCTCACAACTTCTAATCAAGCTGCGGGCCTGTGGGGTATCGTCTCAGTTGTGCGACTGGATTCGTGATTTCCTGTCAGGAAGGTCGCAGTTCGTAGTAATAGACGGCAAATCATCGGGTAAAACTGAAGTGATATCCGGTGTTCCCCAGGGAAGCGTTCTGGGACCTCTGCTGTTCCTGATCTATAAATGACCTGGGTGACAATCTGAGCAGTTCTCTTAGGTTGTTCGCAGATGATGCTGTAATTTACCGTCTAGTAAGGTCATCCGAAGACCAGTATCAGTTGCAAAGCGATTTAGAAAAGATTGCTGTATGGTGTGGCAGGTGGCAGTTGACGCTAAATAACGAAAAGTGTGAGATGACCCACATGAGTTCCAAAAGAAATCCGTTGGAATTCGATTACTCGATAAAGAGTAAAATTCTCAAGGCTGTCAATTCAACTAAGTACCTGGGTGTTAAAATTACGAACAACTTCAGTTGGAAAGACCACATAGATAATATTGTGGGGGAGGCGAGCCAAAGGTTGCGTTTCATTGGCAGGACACTTAGAAGATGCAACAAGTCCACTAAAGAGACAGCTTACACTACACTCGTTCGTCCTCTGTTAGAATATTGCTGCGCGGTGTGGGATCCTTACCAGGTGGGACTGACGGAGGACATCGAAATGGTGCAAAAAAGGGCAGCTCGTTTTGTATTATCACGTAATAGGGGAGAGAGTGTGGCAGATATGATACGCGAGTTGGGATGGAAGTCATTAAAGCAAAGACGTTTTTCGTCGCGGCGAGATCTATTTACGAAATTTCAGTCGCCAATTTTCTCTTCCGAATGCGAAAATATTTTGTTGAGCCCAACCTACATAGGTAGGAATGATCATCAAAATAAAATAAGAGAAATCAGAGCTCGAACAGAAAGGTTTAGGTGTTCGTTTTTCCCGCGCGCTGTTCGGGAGTGGAATGGTAGAGAGATAGTATGATTGTGGTTCCATGAAACCTCTGCCAAGCACTTAAATGTGAATTGCAGAGTAGTCATGTAGATGTAGATGTAGATCTTTCCGTACGAGCTCTGATTTCCCTTATCATGTTGATTGTTTCTCCCTATGTAGGTCGGTGCCAACAAAATATTATCGCATTCGGAGGAGAAAGTTGGTGACTGGAATTTCGTGAGAAGATTCCGTGTCAACGAAAAACGCCTTTGTTTTAGTGATGTCCATCCCAAATCCTGTATCATTTCTGTGACACTCTCTCCCATATTTCGCGATAATACAAAACGTGCTGCCTTTCTTTGAACTGCCGGCCGGTGTGGCCGAGCGGTTCTAGGCGCTTCAGTCCTGAACCGCGCGACCGCTACGGTCGCAGGTTCGAATCCTGCCTCGGGCATGGATATGTGTGATGTAGTTAGGTTAGTTAGATTTAAGTAGTTCTAAGTTCTAGGGGACTGATGACCTCAGATGTCAAGTCCCATAGTGCTCAGAGCCAAGCCATTTCTTTCAACTTTTTCGATGTACTCCGACAGTCCTATCTGGTAAGGATCCCACGTCGCGCAGCAGTATTCTAAAAGATGACTGACAAGCGTAGTGTAGGCAGTCTCCTTAGTAGGTCTGTTACATTGTCTAAGTGTCCTGCCAATAAAACGCAGTCTTTGGTTAGCCTTCCCCACAACATTTTCTATGTGTTCGATCTAATTTAAGTTGGTCGTAATTGTAATACCTAAGTATTTAGTTGAATTTACGGTTTTTAGATTAGACTGATTTATCGTGTAACCGAAGCTTAACGAGTTCCTTTTAGCACTCATGTGGATGTCCTCACACTTTTCGTTATTTAGGGTCGACTGCCACTTTTCGCACCATTCAGATATTTCTTCTAAATCGTTTTGCAGATTATTTTGATCCTCTGATGACTTTATTACCCGATAAACGACAGCGTCATCTGCAAGCAGCCGAAGACGGCTGCTCAGATTGTCTCCCAAACAGTTTATATAGATAAGGAACAGTAAAGAGTCTATAACACTACCTTGGGGAACGCCAGAAATCACTTTTGTGTTACTCGATGACTTTTCGTCAATTACTACGAACTGTGACCTCTCTGACAGGAAATCACAGGTCCGGTCACATAACTGAGACGATATTTCATGAGCATGCACTTTCAATACGAGCCGCTTGTGTGGTACAGTATCAAAAGCCTTCAGGAAATCCAGAAATACGGAATCGATCTGAAATCCTTTGTCAATAGTACTCAACACTTCATGTGGATAAAGAGATAGTAGTTGTTTCACAGGAACGATGTTTTCTAAACCCATGTTGACTGTGTGTCAATAGACACACGATATTTCGCGAGATATTCATAGGTGGAAGATATATATATTGGCTGATCTTTCTTGTAACGTACTCTGGCTGGATTTTAATAGTAAAGCACAACGTCCTTCTAGAAACGTCTGCCACTAGAGTTGGAGTGAGCATCTCTGTGGCGCTGTTAGATAAACGTGTGACGAAATGCGCTGTTCTTCTTTGGATCTTGTCTATTTCTTCCAGCAATCCTGTCTGGTATGGATCCCAAACCGACGGGCAGTATTCAATTATCGCTCGAACAACGGTCTGTGAGCTACATCCTTCGTTGTTAGACTACACTTCTTGACGGTACTAATGAATCTCAGTTTGGCATCTGCCTTTACTACGATAGTATTCCGATCCACGAACGATGGCGGTTCACGCAGCTCGAGGCACGGACGGGGATTGCATTGTTGCCGATTCCAACCGACGATTGCGGTAAGCACATAGAAGTGCTCTGCGATTGAAGAAAGTTTGCTCGTATACTGCAAATTATGTCTCTCGCTTTTTTGCGCAGAATTTGTCGCTTACCACCGCCGTCAGCCGTAAAAACTCGCTACAACTGAAATAAAAATTCGCTAAATACCTTGCCACGATTACGTTTACTGCTTGCATTGGCTACGACATTCACAGCAAAGCTCTGAGATCACTACTGAACACTCAATGGCTGTCGGAAAATGCGCGGCGGAGATGCGGAGAAGAAGCCTAAACTAGACCGCCATCGTTCCTGACCCCTTCTATAGTTTTTTTGTTTTTTTTTTTGTGGTCGTCCACACTTTAAACCGCTTCGTACTCATACTCCGGGAACTTTAATGGATGTGACAGCTTCCAGTGCTAGTTGTCGCGTCACATAATGATACAGAAACGAGTCCTACCGCCTACTCATGCGCAAGGCGTTGTTACATTTGTTGATGTCAAGCATCAACTGCCAATCCTGCACCAAGCATGTATCCTGTGGTGTAACATATCACTCTGGAGCTGGGGAAAGTGGCGTGTGTGTGTGTGTGTGTGTGTGTGTGTGTTGCCCCAAGTCTTTCTCTAATCGACGAATGATGGCCGTTATCTTGACGAGTATTTTCGTCTTAACTAACTAAGCAGTTAGCTTCGACCCGCATAATGTGCGTGGTATTTTTGTGTCTTTTCTGTATATGCCCGAATTTAGGTGAACGCAGCTTACCGGCTAGACGGGGTCACCAGGGCAGTCTTCCTGTGCGTTGCGGCACTTGCTAGTTGGTCAATTACTCCACGCCACCCCCGTCCCGGCTCGGAAATGCGTTGTGTACAATAACGATCTGTAACTGTCGTGTTTCGAGTTGCGAAGACCAGATACAATATAAACATCTGTTAAGAAAAAGAAGTGGATGTCATTTTTAGGAGCTGTCTTTTAAATATGACTTTTCACCTAGCACAGAATAAGATGCATTGGTGATGGAGTTGTAGCACCGAAATAATTTCACAGCCATTCCGCCATGAAGGAAAATAAAATATCAATAGAAAAAGTGACTGCACAATTCTGTCATACATAACAGCGTGTAACCTCCCTACAAAATTCTTTTCACATTAACCTCCACACAAAATTCTTTCTGATTTAATCTAAGCTCAAAATTCATTCACATTTAGCGTAACCTCACAACAGAAAAATTCCTAAACCTCTCAACAGTAAAAAATTATAATTATGTCGTTCACATTCAGTGTAACGTCCCAATAAAAAATAATAAATTCAGTAACCTGGTGATAATACAATGTATCTAACTTCTCAATTAAATTGTCGCTCACTTATAACTTTTCAATAATTGACTGTGAATTTAACCTGGTAAATTTTGGACGACAGCAGTACTGCGTCATGGCCCTGACAGATCATTCTGAATAAAAAAAGGAAAAATTCTTACCTCAATGAAGTCGCCGGATATATCTGCTCTTACAATAAATTTTTCCGGCACAGCTCTGTGCAATGCTGGCCGATATATTTGTCATTTATGAAAGGAAGCAACTGATTTTTCTATTGCAATAATCGGGATGATCGTGGATGGGAGAAATTAGTAAATTCTTTAAATTGAAATGAATGGTTGTAAAAAGTTACTTTTTATGAGAAAGATTATTGTTACGAGATTTTTAAATACATTTACATGGGACTTGAGATAATATTACTACATATGCGAGAGGCTGCTTTTTACCTTATACAATAATACTCAGGCTCCGACATCGCTGCACCGCGACCGGGCCAGCCAACACGATACACCATACCAGACCAGAGCAGACTTCAGACTATCAACAAGTTACTGCTGCAGCTACACAGTTCCTACTGCAGTCAACACTGCTCTCTGGTCAGAGACCTTGCATATCGCAGGCAGCGCATGAGCAATACATCGAAATTACATCTGCTCGGACCTCTTACAATATCAATAGATAAAAGTGACTGTACGTTTCTGTCATACATAACAGCGAACATTTCACTCTACTGCAGATCTTTCTGGACTTCGTTACAGTTTTCTATCGTTACAACTTCTCTACAAACAACAGCATTATTTACTAACAGCTTCCTGAAGTTTCTGACGTTATCCACTATGTATATACAGGGTGTAACAAAAAAAATGTGGCCAAAGTTTCAGAAAGCATACCACACATGTAGAAGAAGAAAATATCTTATTTGGACATGGGTCCGGAAATGCTTTATTTCTATGTAAGAGCTCAGTTTCTACAACACTTCTACACCTTCGTAATGGGAAATACACAGGGAAAGAAACATATCAGCACACTATGAAACACTTTCCTAAATGAGATGTCGAAAATGCCCTCCGTTAATTAGGATACATGCATCAACCCACAACCGCAATCAATTCCTGATGAGTAGATGTATGCCTGGAAAACTGCGTATTGTTTCACAGCCTTCCACTGTTCGGGGAGGAAGAATGTGCTCGTCTTGTACCGGGGATCCGAGCACAAGAGCTTTCAAAGTCACCCACAAATAAAAGTGGACTTAAGTCCGGAGAGCATGGAGGCTAAGGTATTGCTCCACCTCAACCCATCCATCTGTCGCGGAATCTGTTATTTAGAAGCCTACGACATTAACATTGAGAGTTCCATTGTGAAAGATTCCCCGTTGGGTCTGGGTGCAGTAACATACACTACAGGCCATTAAAATTGCTACACCAGGAAGAAATGCAGATGATAAACGGGTATTCATCGGACAAATATATTATACTAGAACTGACATGTGATTACATTTTCACGCAATTTGGGTGCATAGATCCTGAGAAATCAGTACCCAGAACAACCACCTCTGGCCGTAATAACGGCCTTGACACGCCTGGGCATTGAGTCAACCAGAGCTTGGATGGCGTGTACAGGTACAGCTGCCCATGCAGCTTCAACACGATACCACAGTTCATCAAGAGTAGTGACTGGCGTATTGTGACGAGCCAGTTGCTCGGCCACCATTGACCAGACGTTTACAGTTGGTGAGAGATCTGGAGAATGTGGTGGCCAGGGCAGCAGTCGAACATTTTCTGTATCCAGAAAGGCCCGTACAGAACCTGTGACATGCGGTCGTGCATTATCCTGCTGAAATGTAGGGTTTTGCAAGGATCGAATGAAGGGTAGAGCCACGGGTCGTAACACATGTGAAATGTAGCGTCCACTGTTCAAAGTGCCGTCAGTGCGAACAATAGGTGACCGAGACGTGTAACCAATGGCACCCCATACCATCACGCTGGGTAATACGCCAGTATGGCGATGACGAATACACACTTCCAATGTGCATTCACCTCGATATCGCCAAACACAGATGCGACCACCATGATGCTGTAAACAGAATCTGGATTCATCTAAAGAAATGACGCTTTGCCATTCATGCACCCAGGTTCGTCGTTGAGTACACCATCGCAGGCGCTCCTGTCTGTCATGCAGCGTCAAGGGTGACCGCAGCCATGGTCTCCGAGCTGATAGTCCATGCTGCTGCAAACGTCGTCGAACTGTTCGTGCAGACGGTTGTTGTCTTGCAAACGTCCGCATCTGTTGACTCAGGGGTCGAGACGTGGCTGCACGATCCGTTACAGCCATGCGGATAAGATGTCTGTCATCTCGACTGCTAGTGATACGAGGCCGTTGGGATCCCGCACGGCGTTCCGTATTACCCTCCTGAGTCTACCGATTCCATATTCTACTAACAGTCATTCGCTCTCGACCAACGCGAGCAGCAATGTCGCGATACTATAAACCGCAATCGCGATAGGCTACAATCCAACCTTTATCAAAGTCGGAAACGTGATGGTACGCATTTCTCCTCCTTACACGAGGCATCACAACAACGTGTCACCAGGCAACGTCGGTCAACTGCTGTTTAAGTGTGAGAAAAACGGTTGGAAACTTTCCTCATATGAGCACGTTGTAGGTGTCGCCACCGGCGCCAACCTCGTGTGAATGCTCTGAAAAGCTAATCATTTGCATATCACAGCATCTCCTTCCTGTCGGTTAACTTTCGCGTCTGTAGCACATCATCTTCGAGGTGTAGCAATTTTAATGGCCAGTAGTGTAATACCCTGAAAGTCACCAACACTGCTGCCACGAGCGTCGACAGAAATTATTTGTTGATGAAGTGATGGCGCTATTTCATGAGGATCTCGACAGCCCATGTACGCTGACTATGAAAATTAACAATCTGATAACGTTGAAACGAAGCCCCATACGAAAGCAGCACATCTGCGCTGAAGTGAGGGTTGGAACATTGTTAATTGAACCATTCGCAGAAGCGTACCTGTGCAGGAATATTAGCTGCTGGTATCACAGCCATTACCACTTACTAATCCGTACAGCAAACGGGCATGTCCTAGGTCCAAATCTGTACCGGAAACCGAGTCCGTGATGGACGCTATACAGTTGATGCTGTGCTTGTACAGTCCGTGATGAACACTAACCAATTGATCATATGTGCTTGAGCCGGCCGGAGTGGCCGTGCGGTTCTAGGCGCTACAGTCTGGAACCGCGTGACCGCTACGGTCGCAGATTCGAATCCTGCCTCGGGCATGGATGTGTGTGTTGTCCTTAGGTTAGTTAGGTTTAAGTAGTTCTAAGTTCTAGGCGACTTATGACCTCAGCAGTTGAGTCCCATAGTGCTCAGAGCCATTTGAACCATTTGAACCTATGTGCTTGATGCTAGTAGAGCAATGAAGCTGGTCGCGTATCTACACATGCAATGAAGTTAGTAACATGTCAACGTTACCTTCGTTCATTGGGAACAACTAACAATGATGGTGAACCTAAAAATTACAGCTTAGCGTACATTCTAACCAAACGTAACTAAAAATGAGAGTGTCTTGATCATTTCACGTAAGAAAATGCTTCACGTAATGCCCGTACGTTGAGTTTCTGTGTGTTTCTCATGATTAATGTGATTATGAAGAGAAGTGGAAAAGGAGAGCAAACATGCAAGTAAAGTGTCTCATGACTCATGTTCGTATAACACATTTTGTTCCTCTTTATGCGGGGAATGTTTCCTGAAAGTTTGTCTGTATATTTTGTTACACCCTATATGTATAGTGAAGAGTAATTGTCGTATAACACTCCGTTGGGGTACGCCCGACGTTACTTTTATGTCAGAAGATTTATCTCGATTAAAACTGACGTGTTGTGTTCTGTTTGTTAGGAAACTAGCCTGCTATTCTGTAAGCACTTATTCAGTTCATTCTGCGAAATGTAGTATTGCTACAGCTTTTTGTTGGTACTGATCAGACAAAAAACATTTGCACACTCTGCTACAGCTGACATAGAATAATTTCATTATCCAACTATTTCTGACACGTCAAAGTCTGTTGCTGGAAGGAATTCAGGTTCCAGCAACAGTGATTTTACACATTCAGTGTACAGGAAAAATATTTATGCAGCGTGTTGCACATGAGTATATATTAACGGCAATATTACATCAACGCGAGTGACGTCAGAATTGCATGTCTCTCGATGTAGCAGGCGTCTTATTGATTTTGGAATACTTAGATATTTTGTTCAAGAAATGTTCAAATGTGTGTGAAATCTTATGGGACTTAACTGCTAAGGTCATCAGTCCCTAAGCTTACACACTACTTGGGTGGCTTGCGGAGTATAAATGTATATGTAGATGTAGATGTCTTGCTTTCCTGCCCGTCTTCCAGCTGTGCTACGCTACGTACATTCTGTATCTTTTCGCTGTAGTGTTATGACTAGGGTTCGGAAGTTGATGAAAATATCCGAGTATCACAAGACATGGGTCAACGAAATATGTATTCATTTTGGATATTTGTAGTCAGAAAATTTTGGATTTTATTTGTCCTTCAGTTTTTTCTTTTCGACATATTTCGGGCTTATTTATTTACTTAGATATGAACGATTTTCTCTGCAACTAATACTGGGTTTCTCAAATCGAACCATCCTCAGTTCACTTTTAATACATGTAATAATGAGAACCGTCTCTGAAACTCGAGACCCTTTGCGCCTAAGAACCTAAATATGTATGTTACACTGTTTCGAAGTCTAGTGCCTGCAATCTTTGTGCGCTCTAGCCAAATAGGACCGCAGTTATACCTAAGTTAACTACTTTATCCAGGATGTGTATTCCACATTCGGTGAATTCATTCTATATGGCCAAAATACACACATCAAAAAACTTTTGCATCACCTTGGTTGCGAGAGTTCCAAAACCTGTACAGAAAATTGGAACACAGGTCAAGATAAACATCATTTCCGCCCTTTCTATTGCTTATGAAAACCACAAGCATTGCATGTTGTACGGCCATACAGCGAGACCCCCAGAGGTGGTGGTTCAGACTGCTGCACACACCGGTACCTCTAATACCCAGTAGCACGCCCTCTTGCATTGATGCATGCCTGTATTGTCCGCCCCGATAGCTGAGTGGTCAGCGTGACGAATTGCCGTCCTACGGGCCCGGGTTCGATTCCTGGCTGGGCCGGAGATTTTCTCCGCTCAGGGACTGGGTGTTGTGTTGTCTTCATCATCATTTCATCCCCATCCGGCGCGCAGGTCGTCCAATGTGGCGTCGAATGCACCAAGGCGGCCGGACCTGCCGCGCAAGGGGCCTCCAGGCCAATGAAGCCAAACGCTCATTTCCACTTTCCACGCCTGTATTCGTCGTGGCATGCTATCCACAAGTTCATTAAGGCACTGTTGGTCCAGATTGAACCACTCCTCAACGGAGATTTGGCGTACATCCCTCACAGTGGTTGGTGGCTCACGTCGTCCGTAAATAGCCCTTTTCAATCCATCCGCCCGCCGAAGTGGCCGTGCGGTTAAAGGCGCTGCAGTCTGGAACCGCAAGACTGCTACGGTCGCAGGTTCGAATCCTGCCTCGGGCATCGGTGTTTGTGATGTCCTTAGGTTAGTTAGGTTTAACTAGTTCTAAGTTCTAGGGGACTAATGACCTCAGATGTTGAGTCCCATAGTGCTCAGAGCCATTTGAACCATTCAATCCATCCCATGCATGTTCGATAGGGTTCATGTCTGGAGAACATGCTGGGCACTCTAGTCGATCGATGTCGTTATCCTGAAGGAAGTCATTCATAAGATGTGCACGATGGGAGCGCGAATTGTCGTCCATGAAGACGAATGCGGCGGCAATATGCTGCCGATATGGTTGCACTATCGGTCGGAGGATGGCATTCACGTATCGTACAGCCGTTACGGCGCCTGCCATGACCACCAGCGGCGTACGTGGGCCCCACGTAATGCCACCCCAAAACATCAGGGAATCTCCACCTTGCTGCACTCACTGGACAGTGTGTCTAAGGCGTTCAGCCTGACCGGGTTGCCTCCAAACACGTCTACGAGGTTGTCTGGTTGAAGGCATATGCGACACACATCAGTGAAGAGAACGTGACGCCAATCCTGAGCGGTACATTCAGCATGTTGTTGAGCTCATTTGTTCAGATTGCTCTGAGCACTATGGGACTTAACATCTGAGGTCATCAGTCCCATAGAACTTAGAACTACTTAAACCTAACTAACCTAAGGACATCACACACATCCATGCTCGAGGCAGGATTCGAACCTACGACCGTAGCGGTCGCGCGGTTCCAGACTGAAGCACCTAGAACCGCTCGGTCACACCGGCCGGCTGAGCTCATCTGTACGGCACTGTATGGTGTCGTGGTTGCAAAGACGGACCTTGCCATAGACGTTGGGGGTGAAGTTGGGCAACATTCAGCCTATTGCGTTCAGTTTGAATCGTAACTCGACCTCCTGTGGCTGCACGAAAAGCATTATTCAACATGGTGGCGTTGTTGCCAGGGATCTTCCGATCCATAATCCATAGGCAGTAGTAGCTCTTGTGCGGTCTGAGAGAGGCTTGTCATCGACGGGTGGCCGAACGGCTCTAGGCGCTACAGTCTGGAACCGCGCGACCTCTACGGTCGCAAGTTCGAATCCTGCCTCGGGCATATGTGTCTGTGATGTCCTTAGGTTAGTTAGGTTTAAGTAGTTCTAAGTTCTAGGGGACTGATGACCTCAGACGTTAAGTCCCATAATGCTCAGAGCCATTTGAACCAATCCCCCATGTCCGAACAACACCGTTTTGGTTCACTCCGAGACGCCTGAACACTTCCCTTGTTGAGAGCCCTTCCTGGCACAAAGTAACAATGCGGACGCGATAGAACCGCGGTATTGACCGTCTAGGCATGGTTTAACTACAGACAACACGAGCCATGCTGCTCCTTCCTGGTGGAATGACTGGAACTGATCGGCTGTCGGAACCCCTCCGTCTAATAGGCGCTGCCGATGCATGGTTCTTTACGTCTTTGGGCGGATTTAGTCACATCTCTGAACAGTCAAAGGGACTGTATCTGTGATACAATATCCACAATCAACGTCTATCTGCAGGAGCTCTGGGAACCGGGGTGATGTAAAACTTTTTTTATGTATGTAGTTCGTTCTAAATTCCCCAAATACATTTTATCAAACATAAAATACGTTTCTCATATTATGTTAATCTAAAAAGTGAATATTAGAAATAAGAAGCTTTTCTTTCATACTAAGTTTTCTTAGCACTGTGTTGCATGCCATCAGAATGTGTTTTTTAATATCGACTGAGCCATATTTCTTTCCTATTTCCCTAAGTTTAGAAAGCCTATGTACTCCTAAATGGTCTCAAATCCTTAGCACACATTTCCACACACTCGTCAGCCACTAAGTCTTTGTCTGCTTGCAAAATATTTATGGAGTGAGGAAACTGCTGCTCAAATTTCCAAACAAGTCGGAACATACTCGAATTTGCTGAATGAGTATTTAGTAACTTTTTACACACTTTGCATTGCGAGATACCTTCCGATTTATTTGAACTTGCCTCATAAACACATGACAACTTTATCCCTGCTGGGCTTACGCTCTGTTCTGTGACTGGTATATATTCCCCAATTCTTATTTTCTCCTCATTCTCTTTTAAGTTTGGTTCGTTCATTTTGATGCTCCCACCGTAACGATAAAAGACCTTCAGTGAAACTACCTACACAAACATAAACCTGGCCAGTCACGTTGGACTGATAGCGCAACATGTTATCAAGGTGCTGCAGGCTAAACTGGTCTCATGAAGCTGGCCTGCTTCAACCACCGGGGTTCAGTACACACGCACGCTTTTGTCTCCGTTGCGGCAGGTTGAGCTGCTTTAATGGTTGCGGCGGAAATAGCGGCAGGCACGCTGGACGGCGAATTTTTGCATCTCTGCTTACAGCAACCAACGAAGATGGTACACAAGTAAGACACTGACTCTCGAGCCCGAAACGACACCGAGCCAGGTGGCGCAGTGGTTAGCACATTCGACTTGGATTCGCGAGGATGACGGATCAGATTTGCGTCCGTCCATCCATATTTGGGTTTTCTGTGGTCTCTCTAAACCGCCTCAGGCGAATGCCGTTACAGTCCCTTTAAAATGCGACCGCTGATGTCCTTCCTCTTTCTTTCGTAATCCATGCTCGTGTTCCGTCTCTAACGACCGTCCTGTCGACAGGGCATTAATCTGCCTTCCGTGTCCGTCCGCGGAGCATGGGGCAGGTTCGCGAGTGCAGTCTGTCTGTATGCTATCAAGTGGCGTGAAAGTAAGAAGGCGATTGCGTGAAGCGTTCTGCGCAGCGAGGGCGGAAAATACTTTGTACTGTCTTGAGTGTGCTGTCTGTGTCACACCCAGGCCACACTCTCCTCTAGCTGCCTGCCCTGGTAACTGGCAACACAGAGGTGTGCTCCACATCGGGACACTGTTCCTACTTCTGAC
Source organism: Schistocerca serialis cubense (assembly GCF_023864345.2). Lineage (NCBI taxonomy): Eukaryota > Metazoa > Arthropoda > Insecta > Orthoptera > Acrididae > Schistocerca > Schistocerca serialis. The sequence continues at coordinate 761,369,967 of NC_064639.1, forward strand.
TGTCTGTAGACAAGTATACAGTGAATCACTTTAATATTCGAACACTATGACATGTTAAACTTGTAGCATCATAACTTTATTCAAATGGTTCAAATGGCTCTGAGCACTATGGGACTTAACTTCTGAGGTCATCAGTCCACTAGAACTCAGAACACACATCCATGCCCGTGGCAGGATTCGAACCTGCGACCGTAGCGGTCGCGCGGTTCCAGACTGTAGCGCCACTCCGGCCGGCATAACTTTATTTGTAACAAAACAAACAGAACATAGAACCAAGTATTATATTCCGTGATGTGTCTTGTGAATAACAGCATAAACTTTATTAAGATAACGTACACAAGTTGCTTTATAATACTCTTTAAATACAACTAGGTCCTATCTTCACATTACTTCAATATTCGGAGACTTTGCAGAACTAATCATTTCAAGACAAGATTTTGTGGAACATTAAATGTTTCAATATCTTGTCGGGTAGCCATTCTATTTTATCTCTTCTTTCAAATGCTGCGGCATGCTGCAAATGATCTTTTTTAAATAGTCCTTATGTAGATTGTCCCATTCTTCTTTTAATCGATGCTTCAGTGTTTCCTTGGACGATATTGGCTTTTTTCTAATACGTCGCTTCAGTTCTGCCTACACATTCTCAATGAAGTTGAGATCTGGCGATTGAGGGGGTGGTTATAAGACTTTGGGGAAATAGTACAAAATATTTCTGCACACTGCGTTCCTTAGGTTTCGGGTCGTTGTCCTGGTAAAACTTGAACGTTTTTGATATCCCCATGGTTTCAGCACTTTTCCGTAAATTGTTAGTATATTCAACCAGACATATTTGTCCATAATACTGTCGATGAACACCTGTTCGCCCGGTCCAAATATCGACGTACAGCCCAAGACAAGAACGCTGCCACCTCCAGGCTTTATAGTCAGTTTAATATTTGTACATTTTTCGTTCTTCTTCCGCCACACTATGCTTTGTCTATCCGACTCAAAAACGTTAAATTTACTTTCGTCGGCAAAAATGACGTCGTTCCACCATATTTCATCCTTCGTAATAAACTCCCTGGCAAAGTATAACCTCTTCTTTCGATTCTGTTCATTCACATACGGTTTCTTCCTGGCCGCGCTTGCATTGTAGCCACTTTCATCAATGCTCTGCGAATCGACTGAGGATGTACCTTCTTGCCAGTGTCGTTTAGCAGCTCACGTGCTAATCTGGGTACACTGAGTGTAGGATCCTTCTTTATTTTCCGTACTAACTGCCTCTTCTTAAGGACATCCAGCTTCGGTGGCATGCCCTTTTGCGGTAGAGAGTCGATACGGTCCTCATTTTTGAATCGTCTGATGATATCTGCCACAGTACTCTTACTTATGGCAGCAATTTGTTCTATATGATTTACCTTTCGAGTTGTAAAAAATCACAGGCTGTCGTATCTCAAAACTAGTATTAGCTTTGCGTGGCATCGTACCGCCTGAACAGTCGACCGCGCTAGTAAACACACACATGCCATCTGACTCGAAGTATGTACCCCGCTGTGAAGGTTGAAAACAAGTGCGGCACTGCCATCTGTCCGGATATTAAAGTAACGTGACCATCCAAAAGCGCTTTATTTCAATCGTATTATTTAACAAGTGATAAACGTTGTGTAAACATCGTTCATACTATTATTTACTAGACATCTACCTTCATATAATACGTGGATATGTTATATTTTTCTTTTATTCAGAATACAGTTATGATGCATCAAAGTAAAAATCTCTTAATGTCCGAATATTAAGGTTATTCACTGTATATGCTTGGAAAATTCTTGTTGCAACTTCTTAACGAATACTTACCACGTCTGCTTTATGCCACCAACAATGAACTCTGCAGTTGTAAAACTACAGCGAAAATCAACGCTAAATATTATATGCGCACATTGAAGCGTACGTTATAGACAGACGCGGCAAATGACGCTGTTGATAGCCGCTTTACTAGGTACACTCCCGGCCATTAAACTTGCTACACCTCGAAGATGACGTGCTACAGATGCGAAATTTAATCTACAGGAAGAAAATGCTGTGACATGCAAATGATTAGCTTTTCAGAACATTCACTCAAGGTGGGCGCCGGTGGCGAAACCTACAACGTGCTGATATGAGGAAAGTTTCCAACCGATATCTCATACACAAACAGCAGTTGACCGGCGTTGCCTGGTGAAACGTTGTTGTGATGCCTCGTGTAAGGAGGAGAAATGAGTACCATCACGTATCCGGCTTTGATAAAGGTCGGATTGTAGCCTATCGCGATTGCGGTTTATCGTATCGCGACATTGCTGCTCGCGTTGGACGTTTGCAAGACAACAACCATCTGCACGAACAGTTCGATGACGTTTGCAGCAGCATGGACTATCAGCTCGGAGGCCATGGCTGCGGTTACCCTTGACGCAGCATCACAGACAGGAGCGCCTGCGATGGTGTACTCAACGACGAACCTGGGTACACGAATGGCAAAACGTCATTTTTTCGGATGAATCCAGGTTCTGTTTACAGTATCATGATGGTCGCATCCGTGTTTGGCGACATCGCGGTGAACGCACATTGGAAACGTGTATTCGCCATCGCCATACTGGCATACCACCCAGCGTGATGGCATGGGGTGGCATTGGTTACACGTCTCGGTCATCTCTTGTTCGCATTGACGGCACTTTGAACAGTGGACGCTACATTTCAGATATGTTACGACCCGTGGCTCTACCCTTCATTCGATGCCTGCGAAGCCCTATATTTCAGCAGGATAATGCACGACCACATGTTGCAGGTCCTGTACGGGCCTTTCTGGATACAGAAAATGTTCGACTGGTGCCCTGGCCAGCACATTCTCCAGATCTCTCACCAATTGAAAACGTCCGGTCAATGGTGGCCGAGCAACTGGCTCGTCACAATACGCCAGTCACTACTCTTGATGAACTGTGGTATCGTGTTGAAGCTGCATGGGCAGCTGTACCTGTACACGCCATCCAAGCTCTGTTTGACTCAAGGCTGTTATTACGGTCAGAGGTGGTTGTTCTGGGTACTGATTTCTCAGGATCTATGCACCCAAATTGCGTGAAAATGTAGTCACATGTCAGTTATAGTATAATATATTTGTCCAATGAATACCCGTTTATCATCTGCATTTCTTCTTGGTGTGGCAATTTTAATGGCCAGTAGTGTACATTGCTCCTCACCACTGCACATCCCCTTATTATCCATCTTCTTAAACCTCCTCTACTCGGAAGCGAACACAAGCGAATGCGCAGGGGGTTCACTTGCGTGGTCCGGAGAACAGAGTTCCAGGGTACAAAGAAACCCATCAGAGAAAAGAAAATACAGTGCGAGGTGCCGGGGGTAGCTGTATATTTAACACTAAATTCTTCTAGAATCTTCATACGGAAATGATGCTGTAAGCCCCCCCCCCCCCCCCCTTTTCTAACTTCGACATTTGGGGTTGCACATGGATTAAGAAGAAACGCGAACTGACTGTAATCGGCCCTGCAAGTGGAGTAGAAAAGAGTTTGGCACCTGCAATAATTTAATTTCATAGAAATTAATTTGATAAAGGAAAGTTTCATTAACGTAATGAGAAATGAAAGGGTTGCTCTACCGATCAAAAAATGAAAGTTCTGTCCAAAATAACAATTTGATTTATTATGACTAAACTCAAAATAACAAACAAAACACACGAAACATTTACAATACGTCAAATTGGATACTCAAATAAATGCTGTGAAAGTGAAGTCGTCCATAAACTAGATTGTGACATTTATGACCAAGTCGTATGTGGGGCCAATTCCTTGCAACTCAAATCTTAAGAGAAACACCCAGCCAACCCAACATTAATTGCTGCTACAGTAGTGAGAACTCAGACAATGAACACCGAAGACAGAACAAAGTTAGAAAAGACGAAGAGGCGCGCTTGCTGAGCTCTGATTATCACCTAGCAAAATTCCCTAATCTGCCGGTGCTGCGGACATACATTACCAAGCTGTCTTCTTAACTGCAAGGACATGATCTGGCGTACCGGAGGCGATGGCTGGTTGCTTCGACGTCTCGTCGTGGTGATGGTAATGTCACCAGTATAGCCCGAAACAAATTGTCCTGGTCTGGTTGTTCCAGACTAAAGGCTTCCTATCAATTCAAATGTGCCTCTGAGGAAGACGAAGAAGGCTCGTTACACAATCACTGACGGTACAGTGATTGATTTTAACAAGCGAAGTCACACAGTAACTCCGATACAGTCAACTTTAGCCAATACTGTTCAAGACGTACAACATTCTTGCGGCTGCAATTTTGACTTACTGGGTTCAAGATGACTAAATAACTGATGATTTACTATCTGTTGCTATGATTTTGTTTTATTTTATCCCATTATTCTATGTCACATCGACTTTACAATTTTAATTTTCATAAAACCGTCAGTTACATTGTTGTTGACAAGATTAGCAAAATACATGCGTTTCCATGACACATGCCCACAAGTACTAACATTCTGCGTTACTCGCAATATTCCAAAGAATTTAAAAAACAAAAGAGTTTACAAACTTTCTTGACAAAAGAAGAATCATCACTAATTTATATCATTATTTTATAAATGAGTTCAGAAATAAATTTAATAATTAGCATTAGATTGTGCAATTAATAATAGGAATTTTTAAGTGTGCCAAATATTTCTTAATTTCAAATATTTCTAAAAGAAGAGTAATTTTAACTGTTAGAACATATCGATTGTAACACTTTAATTTCATTTTATACGTTTTAGCCTGAGATATAATACAATGTATACAAACCAAATGAAATTTTTTCAGTGAAACAGACGGGATAATGTTCACCCATACGAGATTAATCCTGGTATCGGTTACTTCTATAAACAAAAAGGTTATGTTAGAAAAGGGTGTCCCATTACAACCTGGAGTTATGCTTTGGGATGCGATTTCGTATGACAGCAGTAGCAGTCTCGTAGTTATCACACGCACTCTGACCGCAAATTTGTATGTCAATCAGGTGGTTCGACCTGTTGTACTACCATTCATGAACAGTATTCCAGGGACTGTTTTCCAACAGATAAAGCTCGCCCATATACCTCTGTTGTAAGCCAACATCCTCTACAGAATGTAGATATGTTCCCTTGGCGTGCACGATCACCAGCTCTGTCTCCAGTCGAGCATATATGAGACATCATTGAACGACAGCTCCAATATCATCCACAAACATCATTAACCGTCCCTATATTGATAGACCAAGTGCAACGGGCATGGAACACCATCTCACAAACTGACTTTCGGCACCTGTGCAACACAATGCATGCTCGTTTGCATGTGTACATTCAGGATTCTGGCGACTATAATGGCTATTAATGTACCCAGATTTCACATTTGCTATGGCTTATCTCACGCTTACATTAACCTGTGATCTTGTAATATTAATTACTGAAAGATGTTAACTAGACAAATGTATTCCCGAAATTGTATCATTCTACATTAATTATTTTTTGGTGTTGCGATTTTTTTCCGGCAGTGTACGTACCCTATCGCAGTCTAAGCTCCGTCTTCAATGAACTAATCGTCGAGGAAGCGTAAAACTCCGACCCCCTTTTTCCCCCATATCCCCACTCAGCTTAACCTTTCCTTTAAAACTAAGAAAGTGAATCATCTCTCTAAAAGTCATTTACTTCTGATCCACACCTTTTGGCTTATAATCTTTCTGCATTCTCTGGACATACGTGCCAAGCACCCGTTGTGAAACCACTATTGAAACTACAGTATATGATATTTCTGCCATGTCTCTTGCTATGTTGTCAGACACTTTTCTCTTCGGAAACATCTCTCACGCCATTTTTAAACGTTCAAACACCGATGGATTTGGATTCGATATGAAACTCTTTTAGCTCTTTTTATTTACACACAGATTGGCTTATGAGAGTTGCTCTGGTAGACAGCTATACCTTTCTCAGTGCTGGAGGTCGCTCCGCATTCCTGCACCGACGCCACGTCTATTGACGTCCGAGTCCGCGCTGCAGAAATTCTGAGGCTGTCGCAGCCATTGTGATGCCATCCATTAGTTCGCTGTCAGTCGGCGAATGGCTTCATCCATCACGTTCTTAATGCTGCCGTCGAAAGGCATTCCGTATAGTGTGTTGCCACTCTAATGCAATGTTCTCGTGTCACATTTATCACTGACTAAACTGCGCTTTGCGAACATAACGATGTTAGCAAAAATATCAGAAGAAAGTGAGAGTTTACTGGGTTGGAAAATGCAGAAGTCCTCGATGTTGAAGACGTAATGGTGACAGTACGCACCATGCTCTGTTTCGTTGTATTCTGCGTCTTTCCGAGCGCTCATTCTATCATCCTGAGAATTGTTCGACTTATTATGGCTTGAACAGGTAAAATCCTACCTCGAGAAAACAGTAGATACAAGCACACAGGTAGATACGTGTTCGTCGATTTACGGAAGGCATTTGATACATTTCCGCACTGTCTCCTAATGAACAAAACGCTAGCGTACGGAATATGAGAGCAACTTTGTGACTCGACTGAAGAGTTTCTAGCAAACAGAATACATCATGTAATTCCGCATGGAGAGAAATTTTCTGGACTAAAAGTAACTTCGGGCGTGCGCCAAGACAGTAGTAGAGGTCCATAGCTTTTCACAATATATATACAGATGACCTAGCAGTACCATCAGGCTTTCCACGGATGATGCCATTGTATACAGAGAAGTAGCGACGCTAGAAAATTTTAGCGAAATCCAGGAAGACCCGATAGGATCTACGCTCTGTGCAGAGAGTGGCAACTGACCCTCAGCACAAACAAATAAAACGTGTTGGGAATTACATAGACAGAAAGACCATTATCGTATGGTTACAGAATTGGAGATGAATCAGTGGAAGCAGTTACACCCATAAAATATCTAAGAGTATGCGTACAGGGCGACCTGAAATTAATCGCAAATAAGGCAGATAGCAGACTGAGATTCATTGGAAGAATCCTCAGGAATATAGTGCATCAACAAAAAGGGAGTAACTTACAAAACATTTGTTCGACCAATACTTGAACACTGCTCGTCAGTACGGGATCTACACTAGACAGGAGGCATAGAGCAGATAGAGAAGATCAAAAGAAGAGCAGCGCGTTTCGATACCGGTTCAGTAAGTAAGCACGAAAGCGTCACAGAGACGACGTTGCAAGACGTTGCAAGAGAGGCGTTCTTCATCACTGAAAAGTTTTATTAAAGTTTCGAGAGAATACTTCCTAGGAGAGACAACAAATATATTGATTACGCCTATGTATATCTCGCAAAAAGTCCATGAAGATAAAATTAGAGAGATTCGAGGCCACATGGAGGCTTCCTGGCATTTTTTGTGCCCGTGAACCATTGGCGACTGGAACAGGAAAGAGGGAAAGTGAAAGTGGTACGCAAGGTACCCTTCGCCACACACCACAAGGTGGCTTGCGGAGTGTAGATGTAGATGAAGAGGAAGGGAAGTAAACAGGGGAGGAAGTACAGTGATGGGAGCGCCAAGGCAAGTACATGGAGTGGGGCCACTCTCCCTTTTTGTATGCTTGCTTCTGCCCACTCCACCCTATCGCCACCTCAACAAACCGCCGAAAGCACATTCTTTCAAAGCCAGCCCACCTGCTCTCTCTCTCTCTCTCTCTCTCTCTCTCTCTCTCTCTCACACACACACACACACACACACACACACACACACACACACACACACACACACACTACGCTACACCACTACCCTGGCCGCTCTCCTTGACACGAGTCAAAATGTGAAATGGGTCCTCTGCTGTTCTTAATATATATTAATGATCTGCCATTCTATATTCACGAAGGTGCAAAGCTGGTACTTTTTGCCGATGATACAAGTATAGCTATTACACCCAGCAGACAAGAATTAACTGGTGAAATTGTAAACGATGTTTTTCAGAAAATCATTAAGTGGTTCTCTGCAAATGGGCTCTCATTGAACTTAGACAAAACACAGTACATACAGTTCCACACAGTAAATGGAATGACACCATTAATAAATATAGACTTTGATCAGAAATCGGTAGCTAAGGTAGAATATTCAAAATTTCTAGGTGTTTACACTGATGAGGGGTTGAACTGGAAAAAACACACTGAAGATCTGCTGAAACGTTTGAGTTCAGCTACTTATGCTATTAGGGTCATAGCAAATTTTGGCGATATACATCTCAGTAAATTAGGTTACCACGCCTATTTTCATTCTCTGCTTTCGTATGGCATCATATTCTGGGGTAACTCATCATTGAGTAAAAGAGTGTTCATTGCACAAAAGCGTATAATCAGAATAGTTGCTGGAGCTCATCCAAGATCATCCTGCAGGCACTTATTTAAAGAGCTAGAGATCTTCACTGTAGCCTCACAATATATATATATTCACTTATGAAATTTGTTATTAACAATCCGAACGAATTCAAAAATAATAGCAGTGTACATGGCTACAACACTAGGAGAAAGGATGATCTTCACTACTCAAGGTTAACTCTTAACTTTGACTCAGAAGGGGGTAAATTATGCTGCCACAAAAGTCTTTGGTCACTTACCTAATAGCATCAAAAGTCTGACAGATAGGCATATAGCATTTAAAAGGAAATTAAAAGAATTTCCTAATGGCAACTCCTTCTACTCATTAGACGATTTTTTGGATATAGTAAGTGGGTAATTTCCCCAACACACATTTTAAAAAGATATTAAGTGTCATGTAATATTTTCTGTAATGTAATATCTTGCATAGACACGTTCCACATCATTACGAATGATCTCTGGAACAAGTACTAACCTAATCTATTTAAAAAAATAAAAAAGTTGTTTTAATTTAAATTCTTTTGTGAAGCGAAATATAATCTAAACAATTTTTTCCATTATACCTACACATGAAACAGCTATTCGTCACTGCATGATTGCACATAACGAATACTGCCCACTACCGAAGGTTTTCTTTTGATATATGACCATGTGCAGACTTCGTCACCTACGTCAGTTACAACACACTTCAGAATTATTTAAGTTCTTTTTAAATTGTCTCTAAATGGTTCTTGAACGAAACTGTAATTAAAACATCATCATTTGAGTCGTATGCGCAGAATTACGTCACTCAGGCCAATTGGTTTGCACAAACTTTTTTCAATTTAGATGTCGTTTGTTTCTTCTCAGAAATTATATTAACGCAAGTTATCTGATTTAATAAATATTAGAACCACATTGCATAAACTTTCAAGACTCAAACTCGCGATGAACGTTGTCAAAATTAATGATCTTGTCAAATATATTATTAATTCATTCACATAATTCTTCACAAATAAATTCTCGGAACACGTATTTAAACTTTAGTAGCATCCACTAGTTTATTATCTTCCTACATATAGACGTGAACCTGAGCCTTGACAAAACAGAACTGAACATTTACAACATTTTTAAACTTTCTGTGACGTTATTGTTGTAGAAACATTAAAAAATCTCAATTTTTCAATTTTTAGAAGCACGACGCAACAACTCGGTTTCAGGATCTTCTGTTGCTCTTTGGCTGTCGACCCGCGACGTATAGTGGCCAGCAATTTTCTCTCTGGTCCTGGCAGCGAAGATGCTGTCTCCGTTCGTTGCGCCGCGCTCTCCGTACATGAAACATAAAAAATAAATACAAAACTTTAGACAATTCACAACCATTACAAATATTACAAAAATACATAAACAAAAACTAAATTAAACTTATATTCACCTGCAAACTGGGCTGACACTGGTGGATGGGTGACGCTTCAATTTCACGTCCCACTACATACCCCACCCACAAGCTCAGTTTGTCAGGTTTTAACCGAAAATAAAACTTCTTCTATATACAATCTTTAACTGTTAATATTATACATTTTTATCACATTTTCTGTAATCTAGAGTCCTTGCTCTTAGATAGATTTAGTCCTTTTATGACAATATTGTTGTGACTATTTGTCATTTATTTTTAATTGTGCTATTATGGTAATTCACAGTCGAATATATGGAGATTACTCCTTTTCATTTAATAGTTGCTAGTGAATAATAATTTAGTACGTTCTTTAACGTTGTTACATTAGGACAGAGCGTTCAAATTGTGATAGGTCAGTTTCAGTCTTATTCATTTACTAGAGTTATTCTTTCCAAAAATGTATATTACTAATAAGTTTCTCACAATAACTAATAGTACTATTTACTTTACGTCGTTCTTTTCCCTAATGCTTTATTTATGGCTGAGGTCAAGAAGAAATCAAGCAAAGCTTTCTTTAGAATCTCGGCACGGCTTTCTTTACCTTCGGACACTTTGTTGGGTAATGGCAATTTATTTAGGAGAAACAAGCGAGAGAGCCCCGTTTGGTGTGTTCTATATTAACACTATTACAAATCTCTATTAAAGGCACTCTGCTATGTTCTCGTGAGCCATATAGCTCTGGACGCCCATGGTCCCTAAAATTATTAACAATCCCGTTTGGTTCCTACTATCCGAGTAAATATAAAATATACAAAATTCCTTCTGACCTAATAACAAAATTTTCTTCCATATAAATCCCCTTTTAGTTATCTTTCCCTTTTTGAAGTACCGGTAGATTATTGTAGAACACTTGTTTAAACTTCCTGTCATTTCTTTAAAAATAACACGTAACTATCACGAAAACTTCACATGAATAAACTACGAACGCTCTTCCGTATGTAACATATACTAAATATTAACTTATTTAGGAATGAAGGGTTTCATTTGATCGACACTATATAATCCTTTAATGACACCTGATGAAGGTTCCACAAGAAGTAACGCTTTGGGATGTACAATCTTATGTACAACATATGGACCTTCAAAGATAAAGAAGAATTTTCTACATTCCTTATTGATCTTCGAACTTTTAGGATGAGATCGCACTAATACAAGATCTCCTACCTGAAATGAGGGCTCTATAGCATGTTGATTATAACTTTTAATTCTCCGTTCAGCATTTTTAACAATCTGTTCGCAAACTTTTTCGTCTGGGATGCATTGTTGGATCTCATTTACTGGTGGCCAAGGTAGAGCAGCTAGTAAAGGCTCACCTATAATTCGTTTGCCTAAAATTTCTATAGGTGATCATCCCGTCGTTAGATGAGGCAATTCATTTAATATCTTTTCGAATTCAGGCATTAGTTTGGCCCACCGAGTATGGTTATGTGCACAATAAGTTCTACATAATCGTCCTAATTCTTTCATGACTCTTTCTGCTAAATTACTTTGAGGGTGATATTTAGAAATTAAGATACATTTGATTCCATATTGTTTTATTATATCTTGAAACTTTTGACTAATAAAGGCACTACCGTTGTCAGACATAAGTCGTTTAGGAATGCCCCAGTTAACAAAGTAATTTCGGGTAAGACAGCGTATAACGCTTGCGGTATTCGCTCGTTTCAAATTATATAGCTTCACATGTTTGGACCAACATTCCATTACAACAAACACATAAGTGAATCCTCCTGAACTACGAGGCAAAGGGCCGAAAAAATCTAATGACAGTAGATCCCACAGACCTCGAGGAATTACAGCATATAATTTATAACGCTTAGATTTGTTATTAACTTTAACCTTTTGACAGGTTTCACAAGTCCTAATAATACTTCTCACAATACGGGACATATTTTTGAAATAATAATACTTCATTAGGTGTTTAATACATTTATGAATTCCAAAATGCCCGTAACCTTCATGAATATAAGTAATTAAATCGTACACAACAGTTTTCGGAATGCAGATTTTCCATCTCTGGTGTTCCCTCTATGCTTTCCAATACAACAAGTCGTTGAAATATAACCACACACCCCGGGTGTTAACTGTGTCGTCCCCATTATTAAGGTTTTGTATAAGCTCCCTATATTGATCGTCATTTCTTTGATTGCATTTAATAGCAGTTACTATCCGTTTAACCTTACGTTCGTTCTCCTGAGTTAAAAGGAAATAAACATGGTAATTTGTTCCTGGTTCTTCTGCCATGTTAATATTCTCCATTCCTACTGGAAGTCTCGACAAAGCATCCGAAACTACATTTTGAGATCCTTTTATATACCTAATTTCGTACTGAAATTCTTGCAAGCATAATACCCAACGTAATAATCTACGGTGAAGTAACCGACAATTGTTCAAAAAGGTTAAAGCCTGATGATCAGTATATACAATTGTTTTCCTTCCCATTAATAATCCTCTAAATCTTTGAAAACCCCATACTACTGCGAGAGCTTCCTTCTCGGTTACAAAATAATTTCTTTCATGCTTATTTTAAGTTCTACTAGCGAATCCAATAGGCTGATATAATCCCTTTTCATTGGTCAGATCAACTTGGAATATTACGCAAGACACACCATAGTCAGAGGCATCCGTACACATACAAAAGTCCTGATTGAAATCTGGATGGTATAACATTTTGGCTTCTGTTAACGCTCCTTTTATCTTATTAAAAACTTCCTCTTCCCCTTTTCCCCAGAGCCATACTGATTTCTCTTTTAATAAATCCAGTAATTTAGGATTAACAACATCCTGCCCTGGAAGAAATCTTCTCAGAAATCCTACCATTCCTAAGAATGATTTCAGTTGTTTCCGATTTCTAGGACTCGGGCATCGAGCAACATCTTCAATACGTGCTGGGTCTGGCCTAATACCTTTACTGTCCACTATATGCCCCAAAAATCTCACTTCCTCCTTTCCGAAGTAAGACTTAAATAATTTTAAAGTAATTCCTCTGTCAATTAAACGGTTAAACAATTCCCGTAATATCGTTACGTGTTCTTCCCACGTTTTAGTGGCTACCAAAATATCATCTACATATAAAATAATCTTTTGTAATAATTGTTGACCCAAAGCAGAATCTAATGCCCTAATGAAAGTTGACACTGATATAATAAGTCCAAAAGGTAAAACTTGGAACTGATATGATCTGCCTTCAAAAAGAAAAGCCGTATATTGCCGTGAATCCGGGTGTAATATTACTTGATGGTAGCCAGCAGTTAAATCCATTGTACTCATATAACGAGAACCAGCAATCTTAAGAAGTACGTCCTCCATAGGAATAGGTCTGTCTCTTTCCATCTCTATAATTTTGTTTAATTCACGAACATCCAGAACCAGTCGTACCCCACCAGTAGCTTTCTTAACTATCCACAAAGGACTGTTAAAAGCACTACATGATCGTTCGATAATATTTTGTTCTAGCATCTTACTTATTTCTCTACTAGCCGGTTCTTTGAATTGTACTGGAATAGGATAAGGTTTCTTAAAGAATGATTTTTGATCTTTAATCTTAAGTTTACAAACGTAATCTTTGATTCTCCCCGGTTCATCTGAGAAGACGACTCTAAATTCTAACAACAAAGAGTCCAACTCTTCCTTTTCTTGTTCGGATAGACAATTCACAGAATAACTTTTTTCTTTCACTAAGGTTTCGATACTATTACTAGCCTCACATTGGTACACTTCATATTCAAGATCACTAAAATCTGTTAATAGGTTCATGGTCTGTGTGTACCTAATCTGCAAGGATTCGTAGCAATTTTCAGGTGCTTGATTATTAGAAAACCTCACTTTAAAAGCACATGCCTGCTTATGGATGGTTAAGGAAGAGTCTTTAAAATCTAATATAGCTTTATATTTACACAGACAATCTATACCTAAAATTATGGCCACATTTAAGTTGGCTAAGACAAGTACAGAGTGAGAAATTAATTGTTTAGAAATTTCAAAAGTTAAATAAACTTCCTCAGTAATATTTTGACTTCTTTTACCAGTAACGCCTATAATTTTCACCCCAGTTACAGGTAAGGTTGGGAAATTCCAATATTTTCTTTTAAGTTGAAATAATTCTTTAGATAAAATACTTCGCTACCCAAATCAATTATAATATTTACTTCGGTATCTTTAATATAACCTTTAATAACGGGTTTATAAGTTATATTCTCCCTTATCTGATTGTCTTCCTGAAGTAAATCTTGTTGCCAATCACCTTCCTTTTGGCAGCTTAATGATAAATTGCAATTGGGTCTTGTATAATTTTGACTAACAGTTCCCTTTAGTTGACCCGTACTAAAGGACTTTACTAGTTTTCCGAACTTTCTATGATAACGTCACCTACAACTTGACCTTCATTAATTACTTGAGGATGATTTATCTCGTTATCGTTATTGTGTAATTTCCGCATTTTAGAGTTATTACCACGATTTTGTTGGTTCTCTTTATCTTTAGATTGCCGTTTTATATAACAAAACCGGCTATGATTGTTGTTGTTAAATTTTCGTGGTTCTGAATTATTATTATTTCGAGGATTGTCATTTCTACCAAATCTAAATTTCTCGTCTTCCCGTTCTCTATTAAGTATATCTAACTGTTCTAAATATCCTAATAATTCACAAGGTTGTGACCATTCCCTTTCTGACCGAGCGAGGTGGCGCAGTGGTTAGCACACTGGACTCGCATTCGGGAGGACGACGGTTCAATCCCGTCTCCGGCCATCCTGATTTAGGTTTTCCGTGATTTCCCTAAATCGTTTCAGACAAATGCCGGGATGGTTCCTTTGAAAGGGCACGGCCGATTTCATTCCCAATCCTTCCCTAACCCGAGCTTGCGCTCCGTCTCTAATGACCTCGTTGTCGACGGGACGTTAAACACTAACCACCACCACCACCACCACCATTCCCTTTCTATCATTCTTTCTTTTACATAATACGGTAACCTACTAATTAGGACTCGTATTAGATGACTTTCAATAATTGGTTCTTCAATTAATTTAGCACGGTTTAAATGCCATTCGAAATAATTCCTATAACCTCCCCACCGCTTAGAATATGGAGGAGGGTCTAACAACTCTAAAGTTAAGTGTTGTTGTTTTCCTCTTGACCAATAATTTTGTTTAAACTGCTTAACGAAATCATCCCAGTCCCTAAATTCAGTTCTATGCAGTACTGCCCATTCCGCAGCTTCTGCTTCTAAATGTCCTATTACAAATTGAATCCGTTTTTCATTACTCCATTTAGGAGATAATGAAGTTTCAAAAGCTTTTATAAAGATTATAGGGTGAAGTTCGCCTCCTGGCTTGAATACAGGAAATCGACTTGCTACATTTGAATTTGTCGTTATATCATCCAAACACTGTGCGAGAGACATAGTTGGATTTCGTTTAGATTGCAGAGACGGAGTTGCGTCGGATTTGCTTGCCATGATTTCTTTATTTGTATTGTCGTCGTCCGAGCTAGCAAACACGACGCGACTGTTGTCTCTGATTACGTTATTGCTTCTACTACTTGAAATGTTTTCATTATTATCTAATTCCGATAACCGTTTAGTAATTTCCTGTATTCGCATTTCTGTATTGGATACGCGGTTAGCTAATATCGATTCTTCACTGTGTTCACGATGTGAACGCTCTGTACTTTCGTCAATGTTATTATCTTTGGAGGTCTCACGGTTACTGCATATTTCGGTAATTAAAAATTTCATGTTTTCTATTTCAGTATGATCTTTTTCTACTTGATGAGTTAATGTCTCTAATTCTACATTATCTATTGAAGAAATCTCTACAGGTTTGGTAGAGACCTCTTTAATAGATTCTAATAATTCTCTACGAACAGTTTCTGTTTGCATAGAAAATTCATCTCTTAACTTATCTTTATTTTTCTCTATTTCATTTACAACTAAGATATTGACATTATCTAGTCTCTCGGTTAAGTCAGTAATATCATTTCGCATGCGAGCTTTTTCCTCACGCGATTCCTGGATATGTTCTTCTAACCTTTTACAATTATCGGCAATCTTATTACTAAGTCATATTAGTTTTTCCTGCATTTCAACTTTAGAAGCCTCTATTTTATCACTTAATTCTCGACTGGTTTCATTAAGATATTCCTGTAACCTGTCTGTCGATTTTGTTAGCTCCCCTTTAAGTTCCTCTTTTAATCTAGCCGTAGATTCTTCGTTAGACTGTTTTAATTCATGTTTTAGTTCCTCTTTTAATCTAGCAGTAGAGTCTTCGTTAGACTGTTTTATTTCCTCTTTTAATCTAGCAGTAGATTCTTCGTTAGATTGTTTTAATTCCTCTTTTAATCTAGCAGTAGATTCTTCGTTAGATTGTTTCAGTTTAGCGATCGCCCAAAAAAGGGATCTCATGCTCCTATCGGACATGGATTGCTCTTCGTCTGACATTTCACTTCCCGACATTATTGTAAGATATTAACTAGTTACACAAGCAGACTTGTAATCAACAATCCTATTAAAAGCACACTCCCTATGTACAACACTCCACTTCCAACTTAAAACAGACTCACCGGACACTAATATTTTAGTTTGTAGTTCTCGATGATCAGTGTGCTGCTATGAGCTGCAGAAGTAACAGCCGTCGATGCAGCCGCTGAGATGCTGCGACCCCGCTTCCGCAACCGGCAGGACGCTGAGTCGAACACCGGAGACGTCACTGGCCGCACCGTAGGCAGGCGAAGCCCTCAGCAACACCTCTAATACCAGCCTGAGGAACGCCCCCCAGCTGACGTACTGGGCCTGTTAGTTTAGGGAGAAAAAGGCTGTCGGGGTTTGCAGCGTTCAGCTGCTGCCCAACAGATGCGCATTCTCGTGGAATAACTGCGTGACCGTACTGCTAGGCTGCGCTCCGTCAGTTGCCCACACCCGCGAAGTCCCCACTGGCTGGTGAAGGCTCCACGAAGACTCTCGTTGACTTCCGAAGGACTCTTGATGTTCTAATTGTTTCGTACCTGTGTGCCTTAGTTTCACACAAGTCCTGTTTATAAGGTCGCCACGGTGTAGTGTAACGACGTAAGTTTTGTACAAATGGTTTTCTTTTGATTTATGACCATGTGCAGACTTCGTCACCTACATCAGTTACAACACACTTCAGAATTATTTAAGTTCTTTTTAAATTGTCTCTAAATGGTTCTTGAACGAAACTGTAATTAAAACATCATCATTTGAGTCGTATGCGCAGAATTACGTCACTCAGGCCAATTGGTTTGCACAAACTTTTTTCAATTTAGATGTCGTTTGTTTCTTCTCAGAAATTATATTAACGCAAGTTATCTGATTTAATAAATATTAGAACCACATTGCATAAACTTTCAAGACTCAAACTCGCGATGAACGTTGTCAAAATTAATGATCTTGTCAAATATATTATTAATTCATTCACATAATTCTTCACAAATAAATTCTCGGAACACGTATTTAAACTTTAGTAGCATCCACTAGTTTATTATCTTCCTACATATAGACGTGAACCTGAGCCTTGACAAAACAGAACTGAACATTTACAACATGATTAAACTTTCTGTGACGTTATTGTTGTAGAAACATTAAAAAATCTCAATTTTTCAATTTTTAGAAGCACGACGCAACAACTCGGTTTCAGGATCTTCTGTTGCTCTTTGGCTGTCGACCCGCGACGTATAGTGGCCAGCAATTTTCTCTCTGGTCCTGGCAGCGAAGATGCTGTCTCCGTTCGTTGCGCCGCGCTCTCCGTACATGAAACATAAAAAATAAATACAAAACTTTAGACAATTCACAACCATTACAAATATTACAAAAATACATAAACAAAAACTAAATTAAACTTATATTCACCTGCAAACTGGGCTGACACTGGTGGATGGGTGACGCTTCAATTTCACGTCCCACTACACCCTCTGCCCGGACTCCAATCAGACGGTGAACAGCTATTAGGCTCATGGCGCTCACATCACCTGATGAAAACGGATGAGGCGGTCGTCGAAATACTGTGCACAAAATGGAAGCGACAATTCGGCACAACAGCCGGAAGCTAACTATTAACCAACCGCGCCGACGAAACTTGAAAGATCACACAAAAAGCTAGTTCATTAAAAAACTGAATAATGACAGAAAAATGAAGTAATATCTAATACTATAAGACAAGACAAAAAAAAGAATGAACAGATGATTTGAAAGAAGTACATACACTATTGGCCATTAAAATTGCTGCACCACGAAGATGACGTGCTACAGACGCGAAATTTAACCGACAGGAAGAAGATACTGTGATATGCAAATGATTAGCTTATCAGAGCATTCACACAAAGTTGGCGCCGGTGGCGACACCTACAACGCGCTGACGTGAGGAACGTTTCCAACCGATTTCTCATACACAAACAGCAGTTGACCGGCGTTGCCTGGTGAAACGTTGTTGTGATGCCTCGTGTAAAGAGGAGAAATGCGTACCATCACGTTTCCGACTTTGATAAAGGTCGGATTGTAGCCTATCGCGATTACAGTTTATCGTATAGCGACATTGCTGCTTGCGTTGGTAGAGAGCCAATGACTGTTAGCAGAATATGGAATCGGTGGGTTCAGGAGGGTAATACGGAACGCCGTGCTGGATCCCAACGGTCTCGTATCACTAGCAGTCGAGGTGACAGGCATCTTATCCGCATGGCTGTAACGGATCGTGCAGCCACGTCTCGATCTCTGAGTCAACAGATGGGGAAGTTTGCAAGGCAACAACCATCTGCACGAACAGTTCGACGACGTTTGCAGCAGCATGGACTATCAGCTCGGAGACCATGGCTGCGGTTACCCTTGACGCTGCATCACAGACAGGAGCGCCTGCGATGGTGTACTCAACGACGAACCTGGGTGCACGAATGGCAAAACGTCATTTTTTCGAATGAATCCAGGTTCTGTTTACAGCATCGTGATGGTTGCATCCGTGTTTGGCGAAATCGCGGTGAACGCACATTGGAAGCGTGTATTTCTCATCGCCATACCGGCGTATCACCCGACGTGATGGTATGGGGTGCCATTGGTTACACGTCTCAGTCACCTCTTGTTCGCATTGACGGCACTTTGAACAGTGGACGTTACATTTCAGATGTGTTACAACCCGTGGCTCTACCCTTCATTCGATGCCTGCGAAACCCTATATTTCACCAGAATAATGCACGACCGCATGTTGCAGGTCCTGTACAGGCCTTTCTGGATACAGAAAATGTTCGACTGCTGCCCTGGCCAGCACATTCTCCAGATCTCTCACCAATTGAAAACGTCTGGTCAATGGTGGCCGAGCAACTGGCTCGTCACAATACGCCAGTCACTACTCTTGATGAACTGTGGTATCGTGTTGAAGCTGCATGGGCAGCTGTACCTGTACACGCCATCCAAGCTCTGTTTGACTCAATGCCCGGGCGTATCAAGGCCGTTATTACGGCCAGAGGTGGTTGTTCTGGGTACTGATTTCTCAGGATCTATACACTCAAATTGCGTGCAAATGTAATCACATGTCAGTTCTAGTATAATATAGTTGTTAAATGAGTACCCGTTTATCATCTGCATTTATTCTTGGTGTAGCAATTTTAATGACCAGTAGTGTAAGTTTGGGTATCCATGAAAAATTTTAACTACTAATTTGATGTTTGCTTCGTTATCTAACTTCCTGTCTTATTTACATGAATTTTTCCTCATTTTTGTATGTGCAAACCGTGCATTATTTTAGAAAAATCAATTTTGGTGCTCTTCCATTTTTCACAAAACCTTTACATCTAAATCTTTGTCTATACTGTGCGAATTACTGCAAACTGTTTCGCAGAAGATAATGTTTACTGAAGAATACATTAAAATCTGCACCTCCTCTACTCTTGGATGGGGCGTGGGAAGAATGAATGTTTCTGCACCTTAGCGTGGGCTTTTATTTCAATAATTTTCTCTTTACCATTTCTATGGGATAAACACACAGGGGCTGGAGGTCACTCGTAGTTTCCACTCTGAAAGATATGTCTTGGAGCTTCCAAGCACATTCTTGGCAGATATGCAGCGTATTGTTTAGAGTTCTGCCAGTCAAGATCTTTCAACATTTCTGTCACAGTCTCTCGTCAGTCAAACAAGCCTGACACCATTCTCGCCACTTTTTTTTCTATTGGTAATGTTTCCAAACTGGTTAATTCCTGACTCAACATTTTTCGCGTGGAAAAAGAACGGTCAGCTATGCAACAGCCGTGAGTTCTGTTAGATACATCGGCACGGTTTTAAAGCTGTGTTCGGAAGAGGAGAGAAATCTCATGAAAAAATTCGATTTAAAAACTTAAGTTTTTCATTTTTAAGATCTTCGGCACAGCTGGTAGATATGAGAAAACGTTACATTGTTACCTGTGTGTCTACCAGATATTACTTTCCGTAAAACCAGGTACTTAGTTACGAATAAATGTTGTGAATCATTAAATGAAGAAAGTGTTACCTCAAGCCCAGACACGGGCTGTGGCAGCCTACCGTCGTCGCAAAGATCGTCGAAGTGCTTCTATGCTGCTTTAACTCCTTTGTTAAGCAATTTAAACTCGACGGTCCACCTTTGAGACGTGTTGAAAGTTTTGTCAAGTAATTTGTCGTATGATCTTTTGATGCTAGCTACTTTTAGAGCAACAGAGCAATATGTCGCTGTGGTAAACAACCACTGGAATCACACTCAACAGAATGGCAATTTCCGTCTCCATCTGCTCTTCTATTTCTCCTGGACAGCTCCTCCAATTCCATGGACGAATTTCTATTTAAAAACTGGTAGTCTGTAGAAACGAGTTTTTAAGTGTAATTACATGAGTAGAACTAAAATATAATGCGTTCAGTAATGTTAATACTAATCACGTATACATATCCTGTAAACTGGCTCGTTCCGCGTTATTTCAATAGAAGATTCGTTCAGATTTATTTATTTTTAGTTATTTATTTATTGTTCCGTGGGACCAAATTAAGGGGAAGTCTCCATGGTCATGAAACGAGTCAATACATGAAATTATAGCATGATAGTAGAAACAGATAAAACGAAATATAAGAAACGTATTCAGGCGACAATTCGTAAGTTTAAATAAAGAAAATCAACAATGTAACACTGGAATTTGCTTAATTTTTCAGCTCTTCCAGGAGCTCCTCGACAGAATAGAAGGAGTAATCCATGAGGAAACTCTTCAGTTTAGACTTAAAAGCGTTTGGGCTACTGCTAAGATTTTTGAGTTCTTGTGGTAGCTTATTGAAAATGGATGGAGCAGAATAGTGCACTCCTTTCTGCACAAGAGTCAAGGAAGTGCATTCCACATGCAGATTTGATTTCTGCCTGGTATTAACTGAGTGAAAGCTGCTAACTCTAGGGAATAAGCTAATATTGCTAACAACAAACGACATTAAAGAAAATATATACTGTGAGGGCACTGCCAGAATTCCCAGACTATTGAATAGGGGTCGACAAGAGGTTCTCGAACTTACGCCACATATAGCTCGAACAGCCCGTTTTTTATCCAAAAAGACCCTTTTTGAATCAGAAGAATTACCCCAAAAAATAATACCATATGACATAAGCGTATGAAAATATGCGAAGTAGACTACTTTTCGTGTTGAACTGTCACTTATTTCAGATACTGTTCTAATGGTAAATGAAGCAGCATTTAGTTTCTGATCTATGGAACATGTAACTAACTAAAAAAAGTAACTGTTCAGTTTGTCTACAAGGAACGGTGTGGCTCAAATGGCTCTGAGTACTATGGGACTTAACATCTGAGGTCATCAGTCCCCTAGAACTTAGAACTACTTAAACCTAACACACATCCATGCCCGAGGAAGGATTCGAACCTGCAACCGTAGCGGTCGCGCGGTTCCAGACTGAAGCGCCTAGAACCACTTGGCCACACTGGCCGGCAGGAATGGTGTGCCACTCGGAGCTATGTAAATTTATGTAAGAACTGTGGTCGTAAAAAGATCCGAACCAACAGAGACTGGAGACGAGTGTCACGCTTTATCAGTGACAATCGATTTCAAACCCTACAGAAATTACTGCTGTAGGGAATGCAGGTCCATTTCAACCAGTTTCCGAGCATACGAGGGCAGTTCAATAATTAATGCAATACATTTTTTTTCTGAAACAGGGGTTGTTTTATTCAGCATTGAAATACACCAGGTTATTCCCCAATCTTTTAGCTACACAACACTATTTTTCAACGTAATCTCCATTCAATGCTACGGCCTTACGCCACATTGATATTAGGGCCTGTATGCCTGCACGGTACCATCCCACTGGTCGATGTCGGAGCCAACGTCGTACTGCATCAATAACTTCTTCATCATCCGCGTAGTGCCTCCCACGGATTGCGTCCTTCATTGGGCCAAACATATGGAAATCCGACGGTGCGAGATCGGGGCTGTAGGGTGCATGAGGAAGAACAGTCCACTGAAGTTTTGTGAGCTCCTCTCGGGTGCGAAGACTTGTGTGAGGTCTTGCGTTGTCATGAAGAAGGAGAAGTTCGTTCAGATTTTTGTGCCTATGAACACGCTGAAGTCGTTTCTTCAATTTCTGAAGAGTAGCACAATACACTTCAGAGTTGATCGTTTGACCATGGGGAAGGACATCGAACAGAATAACCCCTTCAGCGTCCCAGAAGACTGTAACCATGACTTTACCGGCTGAGGGTATGGCTTTAAACTTTTTCTTGGTAGGGGGAGTGGGTGTGGCGCCACTCCATTGATTGCCGTTTTGTTTCAGGTTCGAAGCGATGAACCCATGTTTCATCGCGTGTAACAATCTTTGACAAGAAATTTTCACCCTCAGCCACATGACGAGCAAGCAATTTATGGTGTTCGGTTAAACAACGAGGGACTCAGCGGGAACAAACCTTTGAATATCCCAACTGGTGAACAATTGTGACAGCACTACCAACAGAGATGTCAAGTTGAGCACTGAGTTGTTTGATGGTGATCCGTCGATCATCTCGAACGAGTGTGTTCGCACGCTCCGCCATTGCAGGAGTCACAGCTGTGCACGGCCGGCCCGCACGCGGGAGATCAGACAGTCTTGCTTGACCTTGCGGCGATGATGACACACGCTTTGCCCAAGGACTCACCGTGCTTTTGTCCACTGCCAGATCACCGTAGACATTCTGCAAGCGCCTATGAATATCTGAGATGCCCTGGTTTTCCGCCAAAAGAAACTCGATCACTGCCCGTTGTTTGCAACGCACATCCGTTACAGACACCATTTTAACAGCTCCGTACAGCGCTGCCACCTGTCGGAAGTCAATGAAACTATACGAGACGAAGCGGGAATGTTTGAAAATATTCCACAAGAAATTTCCGGTTTTTTCAACCAAAATTGGCCGAGAAAAAAAAATGTGTTGCATTACTTATTGAACTGCCCTCGTACATTGCGAAGGGAACTACACGCAATGGACACCTGGAGTCGGATACCTTACAACAGATCGCTGCTCACGGCGGCACATACAGTTGCACGCCTTTAATGGACCAAAACTCGACAGCAGCTGAGTGACTTTTTAAATGATGCAAGGTGCCGAGTGAACATAGGGCCTAACGAGGTGTTTAATAAGCAGTGTTTGGAGCTTGTGTATCATGCGAGAGGTGATTCTGTGATATTCTGTGATATTTTCGGTGCGTTTTTCGTATCATGACTTGGACACTCACCCCCAAATTGTCGCGGACGTGAACCGGGGTATTTATTTCAAAATTCACGGTGATCAGATGTTGCCCTTTCTGTTGCATGTTGATGATGGGTAGGTATATTGAGGACACTACTGGCTTTCGAGATGACGACAGCCGTGTCCTCGGGGTTGCACGAAAACGTTCCTGGTTTGACGAGTACTTAGAGGCCACTACTGCACCCTGAGTGGCAAGCTAAGTCGTCCGATCGTAATCTCAGAGAAAATGTCTGGGACTATTTGAAATAGCGGGTGAAATTTACCATTCAATACCTCCCCCTCCCCCTCACGCGACCCCGCAATTTCGTGGTTCTACGGGATCTAATCATCAATGAGTGACTTCAACTGGCTTTGGCATACGTGGAGAAACTTGGTGCGATCTTCCTAGGCGAATTGAGGCTGTTATCATGGTAGAGACGATGCTACACTGTGTTACTGTGATGGCTCGTGGGGTGACTTATTTTGCCTGGTTTACTTACGTTATTTATATTTTACTTGTCGCCTAAGCACGATTAAGGTAATTAACACATTTTCACTTCTATTAACACATTTTCGTTTCCGATTAGCGTTTTGTCTGCCGTTTTTTAGGTAGCTATATTTTTCATATAGAGCCTCAGAAAGATTTTGCCTGGGCGATAATTCCGCCGCGGCTTTGGTTATTAATGTGTCACAATCTGGGGAGATCTATCGTGATGGCCCGAAGGGATTTCGAATGTCAGTCTCCTGAAACGCGAGTCCAGTGCCTCGACCACTGTGTCAGCTTGCTCAGTATTACGAGCCTCGGCTTCCTTCTACACTCCCCGCCTAGTTAGGCAGTCTTCAGAACAGTGTTTACGGTCTGACAGGAGAACACAAGCAGACCCAACAGCGCCTGCAGAGCGCGTAGTTAACGGCTGACCCTGAGGCCTGCGGTCGATGGACGCGTTGCGTCACGTCGCCTAGCTGCCAGCGCCAAGCGCACTGCGCGTCTTTTCTGCTCAACCTGTGGCACTCAGACCTGTGTGAGTGAAAAAAGAAACCGTTCAAAGTATTGCCCGAAACGCGGAAGTCACTTTCTCTTGGCACTCAAAAATTACAGTAGTCGTATGTCAAACATTGTGTGTAATGGCAGTTGCAAATGAAACGTTGGAGAATAGAAACAGGAACATTATATAAAGCTGAGGTAGGATGAAGTTTTCAGTCATATAAGTGATATTACAAAAGCAACCACGTTCTTATTTACAAAGAGAAAATTTCGAGTAATAAGTGTGGTGTCACCGCCAGACACCACACTTGCTAGGTGGTAGCTTTAAATCGGCCGCGGTCCATTAGTACATGGCGGACCCGCGTGTCGCCACTGTCAGTAATTGCAGACCGAGCGCCGCCACACGGCAGGTCTCGAGAGACTTACGAGCACTCCCCCCAGTTGTACGGACGACTTAGCTAGCGATGCAACACTGACGAAGCCTCGTTTATTTGCAGAGAAGATAGTTAGAATAGCCTTCAGCTAAGTCAATGGCTACGACCTAGCAAGGCGCCATAGCAATTGATAGTTATCGCATGAAGCATGTCTCATCAAGAACGATGTATACAAATGATGGATTAAAGTTAAGTATTCCAGAAGCTACGTACTTTTCTTTATAGCATTCATTACGTATCCTGTTTCAGACCTCACGCCATCCTGCGTGAGTTTAAGTGCGTGCCTTTCGGTTACCCGTCACTGTAGACTGGCTGTCTTGTCAGTCCACAACAATAAGTTCCAGAGAAAACTAAAAATCATATTTTTGAACTTTTTACTTGCTTGTATTGCAATATCGTATACTTTAAATTCTTGACATAGCGCCACACATTTATGCTCACTTGCGTAATACATTTCTTGTTCAAATGGCTCTGAGCACTATGGGACTCAACATCTGAGATCATCAGTCCCCTAGAACTCAGAACTACTTAAACCTAACTAACCTAAGGACATCGCACACATCCATGCCCGAGGCAGGATTCGAACCTGCGACCGTAGCGGTCACGCGGTTCCAAACTGAAGCGCCTAGAACCGCACGGCCACGCCGGCCGGCATTTCTTGTTCTTTATGTAATTAAAGTGTCAGACACTTTATACGTTAATTTTATTTCTGCAAGTTAATTTTGTTCCATAGATCCACCTCACATATGGTGACAGCAGTCAGCTGTGTGATTATGTATTTGTCACCACGGAATCTACTGCGTTAACGTTTACTTTAACCTACGTTAGCGTTTATTCTGACGATGCAGGGTGTTCCATTTTGTTACAGGAAACAGTACTGATCAAATCCACAAAATGAACCCAACAAACATACCTCCTGAAACAAGTATTGGTTGAGATATGCGCCATCCTACTTCTCTCGTGAACGACCTGTACTTGGAGGGGGCCGGCCGCTACGGTCGCAGGTTCGAATCCTGCCTCGGGCATGGATGTGTGTGATGTCCTTAGGTTAGTTAGGTTTAATTAGTTCTAAGTTCTAGGCGACTGATGACCTCAGAAGTTAAGCCGCATAGTGCTCAGAGCCATTTGAACCATTTGAACTTGGAGGGAGAAACTCCACAGGGCGCTCTCTGAAACAGTCGGGACTTCGCAAGGTGTAGGCAGAGTCAAAATAAAGGCACACCTATTGTGTGCCAACACTCAGTAGTTACCAAGGAAAATGATGACGTAAGTTCTCACATTACGGTACATGATCACTCTGCTTGAGCGCCACATATCTCAGTGAGTTTGTAACACAGTGGCTGAGAGCGCTGATTTTGAATTTTTAGCCCAGTATTCACATCCAATCTTATGTCTTTTTTTCCTTCGTGGAAGCATGTAACATCAACATTTCGTGACCTCGTGAAATACGATAGGATAATTGGCCAAAGAAATAAAAGTTTTAAATCTCATTAAAATAGATTTTAGATTTTGTCATCACAAATCTTACGTAATTAACAGCAATTCAAAATGGAAAATACAATTATAGTATTTTAGATTTTACTTCGATTTTTACTTTTACGTTTCAATAGGAATAGTGCATTCCCCACTGTAATGGCTATAATAAAAACATTCAAAGCATAAAAATTCAGAGTACCACGAGCACCGTGCGAAGAGACGTATGGCACAGTCATATTTTTAGTGATAGTGTCTTTAGGAAAAGCAGCCTTGTTAACGTTGCTAAATACCTCGCGATAGTTTTTGCAGAAAACCATGCAAATCGAAGTATTTTCACGAAAGCTGAAACCAGCAACTGATTATGGATCGAGGGGTGTATTTTAATTGCTTCACTTTTACTTGTGATTTCCCTTTGCTATGTGATGAGAAAAGGGCACTTCCTTAATCGCCAAATGAACTTCTTCACCTTTCGGTAAAAATGTACATTGCAGAGTTGACAGAACGGCATACACTTTTGCAAAACTACATTTAATGGACAATATATTTTTTCCATTTTAAATGAACGTTAATTATTAAAGATTTATGATGATCAGGTCTATTTTAATAAGATTTGAAGTGCTTATTTTAGTTGTCAATAATTCTATTGCATTTCACGATGTCACAACAAATATTGATGTCACTTATTATCGCGAGGGAAAAAAAATCACAATGTTGTATCTGAACACCGGGTGCAAAAATTCAAAGCAGCTCTCTAACCGCTCCACTACAACCTCAGTCGGATTCGTGGCGCACGAACGGACTGATAAATTAGAGTCAGAACTTTGGTCGTCTTGTTTTCGGAAATTATTGAGTGTTTGTTGCCACCTGAAGCAAAATAGGTGCCGGCCGCTGTGGCCGAGCGGTTCTAGGCGCATCAGTCCGGAACCGCGCTGCTGCTACGGTCACAGGTTCGAATCCTGCCTCGGGCATGGATATGTGTGATGTCCTTAGGTTAGTTAAATTTAAGTAGTTCTAAGTCTAGGGGACTGATGACCTCAGATGTTAAGTCCCATAGTGTTCAGAACCATTTGAACCATTTTTTTTTTGCAAAATATGCGTCCCTTTATTTTCACCCTTCTTTCATTCTACGATGTTTCGATTTCGTCAGAGAGCGACCCATTGAGTGTTCCCCTAGCGGGGGTAAACGCTATGTTCCTTCTGACGTTTGCTGCTTCTTAATGGTTGTATTGTCTCTGGACTCGGTCACTAACAGGGTGCTGTACAAAGACATAGCACTTAAAGTTGTCTCGTACATCAGCCATTCGGAAAGTACCTTTCTGAGATTGTGCTGACAGCATATCTACACTCATGCTCATAAATTAAGGTTAATGCTGAAACATGGTGAAACAACGCTCTGATAGGCGGTTTGCAGGTTTAAATCAGCTGGGGGTATGACCATGTGGTGCATTCGACCTGCGGTCGTCGAACGGTGGCGCTGGCAGCAGTCCACATACGCAGAAGTGTGTTGGTGCATGTCAGAGTACAGTACAGCGAGTAAGTGTGCAGACGTTTTCAGACGTGCTAATGGTGACTGTGTGTTGAAAATGGCTCAAAGAACACATATTGATGATGTTATGAGGGGTAGATTACTGGGGCGACTGGAGGCTGGTCAAACACAGCAGGTCGTAGCACGGGTCCTCCGTGTGCCACAAAGTGTGATCTCAAGATTATGGAAACGATTCCAGCAGACAGGAAACGTGTTCAGGCGCTACACTACTGGACGTCCACAGTGTACAACACCACAAGAAGACAGATATCTCACCATCAGTGCCCGCAGACGGCCACGGAGTACCGCAGGTAGCCTTGCTCGGGACCTTACCGCAGCCACTGAAACAGTTGTCTCCAGATACACAGTCTACAGACGACTGAACAAACAAGGTTTATTCCACCCGGAGACTTGGACGGTGCATTCCGCTGACCTCTGGTCACAGGAGAGCCCGTAAAGCCTGGTATGAAGAACACAGTGCATGGCCATTGAAACAATGGTCCCAGGCTATGTTCACGGACGAGTCCAGGTATAGTCTGAACAGTGATTCTCGCCGGGTTTTCATCTGGAGTGAACCAGGAACCAGATACCAACCCCGTAATGTTCTTGAAAGGGACCTTTATGGAGGTCGTGGTTTGATGGTGTGGGGTGGGATTATGATTGATGCACGTACACCCCTGAGTGTTTTTAACAGAAGAACTGTAACAGGTCAACTGTATCGGGACGTCATTTTGCACCAGTATGTCCGACTTTTCAGTGGTGCAGTGTGTCCCACCTTCCTCCTGATGGATGATAACGCACGGCCCCACCGAGTTACCATCGTGGAGGAATACCTTGAAGCGAAGATATCTGTCTTCTTGTGGTGTTCTCCAGACCTAAACCCCATCGAGCACGTCTGGGATGCTCTCGGTCGACGTATTTCTGCACGTCTTAAAACCCCTACGGCACTTCAGGAGCTCCAAGAGGCCCTGGTGCAAGAATGAGAGCCCATATCCCAGCAGCTGCTCGACCACCTGATACAGAGTATGCCAACCAGTTGTGCGGCCTGTGTACGTTCGCATGATGATCATACCCCATACTGATGTCGGAGCATATGCGTAGGAAACAATGGCATCTTGTAGCACATGTGTTTCGTGACGGTTTATCACCAATACCGTGGACTTACAGATCTCTGTCGTGTGTGTTCCCTAAGTGTCTGTGCTATTAGCGCCAGTTTTGTGTAGTGCCATGTTGTTATTTACTTATTTATTTATTTACACGTCAAGTTCCGTAGGACCAAATTGAGGAGCAAATTTCCAATGTCATGGAACGTGTCAGTACATGAACTTACAACATAAAAGTAATAATACATAAAAATAAATGTTCATGAACCTGAAAAAAGGTCTGTCCATAAGTTTAACTAAACGCTATGAGCAATACAATAAGAATCAGCTTAATTGTTCAAGGAACTCCTCGACAGAATAAAAGGAGTGACCCACGAGGAAACTCTTTAGTTTCGATTTGAAAGCGCGTGGATTACTGCTAAGATTTTTGAATTCGAGTGGCAGCTTATTGAAAATGGATGCAGCAGTATATTGCACACCTTTTTGCACAAGAGTTAAGGAAGTCCGATTCAAATGGAGGTTTGATTTCTGCCGAGTATTAACCGAGTGAAAGCTGCTTATTCTTGGGAATAAAGTAATATTGGTAAGAAGAAACAATAATAAGGAGTATACATATTGAGAGGCGAATGTCAAAATACCCAGACTCGTGAACAGAGGTCGACAAGAGGTTCGTGAACTCGCACTACTTATTGCCCGAACCGCCAGTTTCTGAGCCAAAAATATCCTTCTCGAATGGAAAGAGTTACCCCAAAACATAATACCACACGACATAAGTGAATGAAAATAAGTAAAGTAGACTAATTTACGTGTCGAAGTATCGCTCACTTTTGATACCGTTCGAATAGTAAAAATGGCAACATTAAGTCTTTGAACAAGATCCTGAACGTGGGCTTTCCACAACAGCTTATTATCTATTTGAACACCTAGAAATTTGAACTGTTCAGTTTCACTAATCATATGGCAGTTCTGTGAGATTAAAACGTCAGGTTTTATTGAATTGTGTGTTAGAAACTGTAAAAACTGAGTCTTACTGTGATTTAACGTTAGTTTATTTTCTACAAGCCATGAACTGAGGTCATGTACTGCATCATTTGAAACCGAGTCAAAGTTGCACACAACATCCTTTACTACCAAGCTAGTGTCATCAGCAAACACAAATATTTTAGAGTTACCCATAATACTAGAGGACATATCATTTATATAAATAATCAACAGGAGCGGCCCCAACACTGATCCCTGGGGCACCCCCCACTTGACAGTACTCCACTCAGATCCCACATCACAGCCGTTATCAACATTGTGAATAATGACCTTTTGCTGCCTGTTGCTAAAGTAAGAGGTGAACCAATTGTGAGCTACTCCCCTTATTCCGTAATGGTCCAACTTCTGGAGCAATATTGGGAGATCAACACAGTCAAATGCCTTAGTTAAATCAAAAAATACGCCAAGCGTTCGAAACTTTTTGTTTAGCCCATCCAGTACATCACAGAGAAAAGAGAATATAGCATTTTCAGATGTTAAACTATTTCTAAAGCCGAACTGTACATTTGATAGCAAATCGTGTGATATAAAATGATCAATTAACCTTACATACACAGCCTTTTCGATAACTTTTGCAAACACTGATGGAATAGAAATAGGTCTAAAATTTTCTACACTATCCCTTTCTCCCTTTTTATAAAGCGGTTTTACTACTGAGTACTTTAATCGCTCAGGAAACTGATAATTCCTAAAGGAAAAATTACAATTATGGCTAAATATAGGGCTAACATGTGCAGCACAGTACTTTAATATTCTGCCTAGACACTCCATCATAACCATGAGAGTCCTTAGTCTTCAGTGATTTAATTATTGACTCAATCTCCCTCTTGTCTGTATCACAGAGGAGTATTTCAGACATCAATTTCGGAAAGGCATTTGCTAAGAAATTTATATGATTTCCTGTAGAAACTAAATTTTTATTTAATTCACCAGCAATGCTGAGAAAATTATTGTTAAATACTGTACATATATCTGATTTATCAGTAACAGAAATATTATTACTGCGAACTGACTTTGTATCATCGACCTTGTGCTGCTGATCAGACACTTCCTTCACAACTGACCATATGGCTTTAATTTTATCCTGTGAATTAGCTATTCTACTTGCATACCACATACTCTTTGCTTTGCTAATAACATTTTTAAGCACCTTACAATACTGTTTGTAATGGGCTACTGTAGCTTGATTGTGACTACTTCTAACATTTTGATATAATTCCCACTTTGTTCTACGTGGTATCCTTGCCCCACTAGTCAGCCAACCGGGCTGTCCATTACTGCTAGTACCCCGTTTAGAATGTTCTAATGGAAAACAACTCTCAAAGAGCATGAGAAATGTGTTATGGAAAGCATTGTATTTATCATCTATATTATCAGCACTATAAACATCTTGCCACTCTTGTTCCTTGACAAGTTTTAAAAAACTCTCTATTGGTGTTGGATTAACTTTCCTACATAGTTTGTAATTAAATATGACATTGGTTTGAATACAAAAGCCTTTTAGTGGTAAAATTTGTGCATCATGGTCTGAAAGGCCATTCACCCTTTTACTAACAGAATGCCCATCTAGTAATGAAGAATGAATAAAAATATTGCCTATGATTGTGCTACTGTTCCCCTGCACCCTAGTTGGAAAAAACACAGTTTGCATCAGATCATATGAATTTGGGAGATCTACCAACATCCTTTTTCTTGCACAATAATATACAAAATTAATATTGAAGTCACCACATATAACTACTTTCTGGTACTTCCTACAAAGTGAATCAAGAACCCTCTCTAGCTTCAGCAAAAATGCTCTGAAGTTGGAGTTAGGGAACGTATAAACAACAACAATTAGAAGTTTAGTTTCACTAAATTCAACTAGTGCTGCACAACTTTCAAATATCTGATCATTGCAGTGTCGTGATAGGTCTATGTACTCAAATGAAATACTGTTTTTTAAGTACAGAGCCACTCCCCCACCCCGGAAGGAACTCCTTGAGAAACAGCCAGCTAATCTGTTGCCTGGTAAAGGAAGCCTCTGAATAATCAAATTATTTAAGTGGTGATCTGATAAACCAATAATTTCAGAGTTAACATTTATTAGCAGTTCACTAACTTTATCTCTAATACCTCTTATATTTTGATGAAATATGCTAATTCCTTCTCTACTTGAAAACATTACATCCTCTTAAGGTGAGCCCTTAGTTAGAGGGACTTCCTTTAAGCAGGTATACCTGATTTCAGTCTAAAAAAGATGCAGCTCTAACACCAACTACTACAGGAATTTTTCCATGAGTGACACCACTACCACCACCACCCACTACACTGTCACCTATAAGCTTAGCCAGCCTCCCCTTCCCATACCCATTGAGGTGCAGGCCATGCCTAGTGAAACCCCATCTACTGATAGACCCAACTGGCACCACTGAGATGTGATCCATGCCCTCCACCATCAGTGCCCTCCCCAGCCCCACATTAAAGCGCCTAACAGCCGCATTAAGGTGAGGCCGACCATGACGCTGTGGCACCACATTCTGCAATTATCCATAATTTATAAGCATGAGTGTAGATTAGTGTTTCCGTAGGCTGTGAACAATGTAAACAGTGAAATGAAACCCTATTATTCCTAGTATACACATATTTGTGCTATCGTTAATAGACACGTGTCATACGTCGAACGTCATCCTCAACGAAACATTTTACCTGAAAGGAAATTTTCTGCAGGTTGTTCCAGTGGTTTGGATATACGAAATCATTGACAGCAATGACAGGGGATTGCGGTAGCCATCCCACGTTTCGCTGCGGGGGCATTTAAAGGCATTGGTAGCACACATTCGATACCAGACTCGCCCGAATAGCATGCCGCTTCCAAGATTAGGTGAGGCGCACTGGCCGCGGATCGAGTCCGCTCGTTGAATTGCCGACGAGAGTCGGTGTGCCGGCCAAACTGGGTTGGCGTTTAGGCGGTTCCCCACATCCGTATGTGTGAATATTGGGCTGGTAACCACGTTCCGTCTCAGTTACACTATTCACAACACACCCAGAAAAAGTTTTTCGCCCTTCGACCCCGTAAAGACAAGAAATGAGGCCAGAAAGAAGAAGAGGAGATACTCGTACATTCTACACCGATCGGATCGTGCACTCGTTAGAGAAGTGTGTATCTCATCCATGTGACAAAATCCGAGGTTCAAAAAATGGTTCAATGGCTCTAAGCGCTATGGGACTAAACGTCTGAGGTCATCAGTCCCCTAGAACTACTTAAACCTAACTAACCTAAGGACATCACACACAACCATGCCCGAGGCAGGATTCGAACCTGCGACCGTAGCGGTCGCGCGGTTCCAGACTGTAGCGCCTAGAACCGCTCGGTCACTCCGGCCGGCTTTCGCACTGGTTCGTGATTCTCTTGTAGTGCCATGCCGTGACAGCACACGCTGTTCCATATCTCAAAAAGTATTTTTTTTCTAGGATTGGCTAGTACTATATCCCGTAAGAATGTAGGACTCTTATCTTGTTAAACACTCTGTATGTACTTAACTACTTACTGATGTTTATTGAAATATCTTCTCAATACATTTCTGTTAATGCATCAAAACTGTCAGATGACGGTCGCAAGATCAGAATTAGTAGCTAATAAGCATTACTCTCCAAACAAAAACTTTTGGTGGTTCATAATAACAAATGTTAGAAGGTGCAAGGGGACCATCAGAACTTTTAATCATTGTTTTTGATAAGTCTTAGCTATGTTGTAGAGGGACCTCTCGTGAATACGTGGCTAGTGGATTTACGTGCTACGGCCTCTATTTTCCGAGAAAATCGATGTTGAAGTTCTATGCGTGCCTCCTATACGGCCTAAAGTTAGTAATGTTTCGAGCAAGCAAGGGTACCGCATCAGCTAAAGTTCACGGCTACCACGCCATGCTGGCGATACAGGTACAAATCCTGCCCATGAAATATTTCTCCTTTCAGTTTCATCACTTCGAGGAAAGATTCCACAAGAAACGTTACTTAATTCTTCATCAATGTAGTGCACCTTCTTTCACAGGTGTGATCAAGTACGCCTGGTTCACAGTTCGAAATTGATACAAGTACGATAAACTTTTTGAATTTAAACGAACTGTGTTTTCCGGTATCGCTTCTGAAAAATCCATGTGCCAGCAACGGAGTAGCTTTTACTAAATGTGCTTGATGCTCTACGAATTTGTGTTGCCGTTGTTTCTACGACAAATACCATCCGGAATTCTGTTGTAGCAAAGCAAACGACAGCGAGTAAGACGATCATGTTACCTATTCTGTAACAAACGGAATACACATTTGAAGAAAGTTTGTCGTAATGATTGATATATTAATAAAATTACAATGGTAAAATATTTTGAATAATGTTGCACGACATACGCTATTTAATCATATTTTGTGCGATAAATTGAAGTGAAAACAGTACACGAGCAGGATTTGAATTGCACAGCCAGCGTGGTAGCCGCGAACCGGAACCGCTGCGCTACGCTAGCTTGGTCGAAACACGACTGGCGCTACACATACAGGCCGTACATATAAAACAATAACGATTTTCTCTGAGACTAGGGGCCGTCGCACGAAACGCCGCTAGCCAGGTACTCAGGACAAATCCCTCTACAACATACAAAATCCGTGATTAACAGGTCTGATGGTGCCCTTGTCAGAAATGATAAAAGTAAGAAACATCATTAACTGATGGATTATTTACAAGTGTGTCTTTGGCAAGTTCTAGAGCCTCAATTCCTAAAAAGAACCATAAAAACTTTTACTGCTGTTACAACCACTGTCTCGAGCAGAGATCGCTAACATGCACTTGGGTGGCCGAGTTTGCCTCAGGGACAGCCGCTTCGAATCCCAGGGGTGGAAGAAATTTTCACCATCGGGGTTAGGCCAACAGAGGGAGGGGAGGTGGGGCCATACAGTTCCTCATCATCAAACTTCGTCTTCAGGTCCGGGAGCAAACTTCAAACCTGACCGTACAGTCTCGTGAGTGACGACATATCTGTTGCTCCGAAAAGTTCCGACACCGGATTAAAATAAAATAGAGAAAATGAAGATGCTAGTTTTATGAATATCTGCTATCGCATCCAAGCGTTGACCCTTAATGTGCATTTTTGCACTTCGTCGTTTTGTGGTAGGTTCGCACTGATGACAAGTATCGTCTACCGTGATCTTTTACAGAAAAGAATTGTCAGCGTTTTGCTTTGCAATCAAGTCGCGGGAAGTGTCCACGTGTCGTTTTTATTGTTCGAGATTCAAGGTGTGTAACAAACTTTGCATTCACTTTCTTCTTCTTCCAAAATATCTGGAGGATGTCCCGATCACTTGATTTAGAGATATTGCTCCATTGCGATTCGTGACAAAACGACGTTGATGCCCTACGACCAGACGTCCACAACTTAACAGTGCCTGCTCTAAACTGGCTACTCGAATGTACATCTGTCGTTCACACTTGTTAGTTCAAGCAGCCACCGTAGTTACTGTGCTGATACCGTTTTTTTTGCACCAGGAATAAAATCAGTAAAAGAAAAACCAGTACACCCAGGCTTCGCTAACGAATGGCGCGCATTAGGCGTCAGTAAGGAAAGTAGTTCCAGGTCAGGCCCTGACCAACATTGCTATTTACATTTTTTGCTAGACTTACTATTAGCTATTATCCACCTACATAGTCACTACACAAATTTCCTTCACTTTCCCTCCGCCTTGCTAAAATAGGTACCGTAGGTCATTCATGGATATAGTAAATATTAAATGTTTGCCCCATATATACATATAGTCCGCGCACGCCTGTACCTCTGCAATGTTACGTGTCGTGTCCGGCTCACTCGTCTAATATAGGGTGCCTAGGCAGCTGTTTTCTCGGATAGCTACACAACAATTCAAGCAAATCTTAGTAATGGAGTTTATTACTGTAAATTAAATTGACGAACTTGTAATTTTCTCAGATACAGCATAGGACCTGGAAGAGCAGCTGAACGGAATGGACAGTGTCCTGAAAGGAGGGTATAAGATGAACATCAACAAAAGCAAAACGAGGATAATGGAATGTAGTCGAATTAAGTCGGGTGATGCTGAGGGAATTAGATTAGGGAATGAGACGCTTAAAATAATACATGAATTTTGGTATTTGGGGAGTAAAATAACTGATGATGGTTGAAGTAGAGAGGATATATAATTGTAGACTGACAATGGCAAGAAGAGAAATTTGTTAACATCGAGTATAGATTTAAGAGTCAGGAAGTCGTTTGTGAAAGTATTTGTATGGAGTGAAGCCATTTATGGAAGTGAAACGTGGACGATAAATAGTTTAGACAAGAAGAGAATAGAAGCTTTCGAAATGTAGTGTTTCAGAGAATGCTGAAGATTAGGTGGGTAGATCACATAACTAATGAGGAGGTACTGAATAGAATTGGGGAGAAAAGAAATTTGTAGCACACCTTGACTAGAAGAAGGGATCGCTTGGTAGGACATATTCCGAGGCATCAAGAGATCACCAATTTAGTGCTGGAGGGCAGCGTGGAGGGTAAAAATCGTAGAGGGAGACCAAGAGATGAATACACAAACAGATTCAGAAGGATGTAGGTTGCAGTAGGTACTGGGAGATGAAGCATGCACAGGATAGAGTAGCATGGAGAGCTGCATCAAACCAGTCTCTGGACTGAAGACCACAACAAGAACATCAACAACAACAACTTTGCATATTTACAAAGATGGGTCGCAAGCAAATGGTGACATGCAAATAATCAATGTCCTTCGATGTATACAATTTCCATGCAAGCAAATAATACAGTTAACCCGTCACGGCTCGTCTTCTAGAAAGCGTCTTCTAGTGTGGTCGCGGCTAGACGGAACGGCGCTTATATTCTCTTCGTGTAGGGGGCGCTCCTGTCGTGGTGTCGTGCTAGTCAGCGTACTGTTGGCTGAGGTCGTCTCACAGCCCTCTCTGCTGTATCGTTCCAGGCCGACGTGCCAGTGCTTGATGTTACGCCGGAACATTACGGTTTGAAAGCAATATCTAAATCACGTGACTAAGGGTAATAAGTCACAGCTGCAAAATACTAACGCGAATTCTTTACAGACGAATGGAAAAACTGGTAGAAGCCGACCTCGGGGAAGATCAGTTTGGATTCCGTAGAAATGTTGGAACACGTGAGGCAATACTGACCTTACGACTTACCTTAGAAGAAAGATTAAGAAAAGGCAAACCTACGTTTCTAGCATTTGTAGACTTAGAGAAAGCTTTTGACAATGTTAACTGGAATACTCTCTTTCAAATTCTGAAGGTGGTAGGGGTAAAATCAGGGAGCGAAAGGCTATTTACAATTTGTACAGAAACCAGATGGCAGTTATAAGAGTCGAGGGGCATGAAAGGGAAGCAGTGGTTCGAAAAGGAGTGAGACAGGGTTGTAGCCTTTCCCCGATGTTATTCAATCTGTATATTGAGCAAGCAGTAAAGGAAACAAAAGAAAAATTCGGAGTAGGTATTAAAATTCATGGAGAAGAAGTAAAAACTTTGAGGTTCGCCGATGACATTGTAATTCTGTCAGAGACAGCAAAGGACTTGGAAGAGCAGTTGAACGGAATGGACAGTGTCTTGAAAGGAGGATATAAGATGAACATCAACAACAGCAAAACGAGGATAATGGAATGTAGTCAAATTAAGTCGGGTGATGCTGAGGGAATTAGATTAGGAAATGAGACACTTAAAGTAGTAAAGGAGTTTTGCTATTTAGGGAGTAAAATAACCGATGATGGTCGAAGCAGAGAGGATACAAAATGTAGACTGGCAATGGCAAGGAAAGCGTTTCTCAAGAAGAGAAACTTATTAACATCGAGTATGGATTTAAGTGTCAGGAAGTCGTTTCTGAAAGTATTTGTATGGAGTGTAGCCATGTATGGAAGTGAAACATGGACGATAAATAGTTTGGACAAGAAGAGAATAGAAGGTTTCGAAATGTGGTGCTACAGAAAAATGCTGAAGATAAGGTGGGTAGATCACGTAACTAAGGAGGAGGTATTGAGTAGGATTGGGGAGAAGAGGAGTTTGTGGCACAACTTGACTAGAAGAAGGGATCGGTTGGTAGGACATGTTTTGAGGCATCGAGGGATCACAAATTTAGCATTGGAGGGTGCTACAGAAAAATGCTGAAGATAAGGTGGGTAGATCACGTAACTAAGGAGGAGGTATTGAGTAGGATTGGGGAGAAGAGGAGTTTGTGGCACAACTTGACTAGAAGAAGGGATCGGTTGGTAGGACATGTTTTGAGGCATCGAGGGATCACAAATTTAGCATTGGAGGGCACCGTGGAGGGTAAAAATCGTAGAGGGAGACCAAGAGATGAATACACTAAGCAGATTCAGAAGGATGTAGGTTGCAGTAGGTACTGGGAGATGAAGAAGCTTGCACAGGATAAAGTAGCATGGAGAGCTGCATCAAGCCAGTCTCAGGACTGAGGACCACAACAACAACAACAACAAGGGTAAAAAGCTGATTTTCTAAGATTAAGCACTATCGGGGGGAGGGGGAGGGGAGGGGGTTGGGGTTGATTTGGGGGTGGTGACCAAACTGCGAGGTCATCGGTGTCATCGGATTTGGTTAGGATGGGAAAGGAAGGCGACCGTGGCTTTTCAAAAGAACCATCCCGGCATTTCCCTGAAGCAATTTAGGGAAATCACGGAAAACCTAAATCAAGATGACTGGACGCGGGACTGAACCGTCGTCCTTCCGAATGCGAGTCCAGTGTACCAACCACTGCGCTACCTCGCTCGTTTAAGCGCTATGCAAAGCGAGCAAATAGTTACGGTTTTTCTCATTCTTAGCTGAAATCAAGCTTTGACTTTAACAGCTGGATTACTTGTTTTATTAATGTTACACATGTACTAGTACAGTTAAACCTAGTTTCTCCGAAATTTCTGATATTATTGTGGTGGTTATTGTTTTTACATTTAGCCAAGTGAAATAGTAATAGTTTGAGACATTGTATTGGCGGCTCTTTCTTTTTACAAGCGATAGAGTAACAGTTCTTCAGAGAATTGCAGTATTTGTTTCAACGCGGGTCATTTAGTTCACTGCTTTTAGAGGACAAGAAGACAAAATGTAATTTGACAAGAGGCATTTAGTTTTCTAATGATTTCTCATTAATACGTGTGAACTGTCTTATTACGCTATTGGAAGAAATTACATCCGTTTTCAATGTCTGGTTCTTAGACATAAGAAGCCTTAATGTTTCAAACAACCGTTAAAGTTTCATCATTTTTGCTCGGCCTACAACCAATATCGAAACCATGCAAAGTAAGATGCGTAATATATCACAAAACGATTATAGAAAACCCATGCAATGAGTTAGATATTAGTATTCGCTCGTTTCAAAATCTTCGTTATCGTTACCGTTGTAGACCTGAGGATCAAAGTATTTTCACGAAGCAGAAGTAGAGGGTGAATTCCTAAAACTTGCACTCCAGATATTGCGTAAATGGAAAGAGCTGATGATATGCAGTTTTCACAGAATGGATTGGTAGTCAGGGGCTCGTATTGTTAGCCAATAAACACTATGTAAAAACATTTATAAAATGTATTTTTGTGCAAGCACACGCTTTTTAAATGGAACTATGCCTATTGACATTAACAAACTAAAAGTAATGTAAATCAGATTGTCAATCGTGTTTGTTGCGGGAGTCCAATGCGAATCTTTTACGAGATATCGCATTTTGAAAAGTTCCCACTCCGACACTTGTACATTCCCTTTAACGGCGCACGCTAAGGAACAACACAAGTGCATACTCTAGTTACGTGTATTCTGACCAGTAACGAGAAAACTGACAATCACAGGTTGTGTTCAAAATGACCACCGGCAATAAGCGCTTCCAGTCTGGTATGGAACGACAGCTGCACACGTGCTAGCATTTCTGCGCAGATGTCCGAGCAGACTACTGTAATACGTCGTTGCATATATCGTTGGTATGTCCTTGTAGACAGTGTCTTTTAGCTTACCCGCACAGAAAAAAAGCCTACAGGCGTGAAATCCGAGGAATGGACCGGCCAAGCTACAGTCCTCTATCTCCAATCCAACGACTTGGAAAAATTCGTGAAGACGTCCTATAGTACTTCTTGCATTATGGGATGGACAGCCATCGTGTTGGTTCCAAAGATTCCTCCTAACCTGCAGGGGAACGTCTTCTAGCATCCGTGGAAGATAGCCTGTTAGGAGGCTACGATACCTGCACCCGTTCAGTGTTCCGTGGATCAAACATGGGCCTATGAGCTGATGGTGCACACTACCCTACACCGCACCTTTACACTCCATGGACGGTGACGTTCCACCTGACGAAGCCAACGGTAGCAGACCAATAGTGCCTGTTTCGGCGGTTTTCCTGGCCTTGATTCGTAGATGTCGCTTCATCACTAAACAAGATTCTTCATACATCTGGAGTATCCTGTATTAATGCGCATGTACAGAAGTTAATACGTTTCTCATAATTGTTACCAAGCAGCACTTGATGGAGAAAGATGCGATAGGGATGTAACTTATGGCGACGGAGAATGCGTAGGACACTTGCCTACTTGCCTGACTCACGCCACTTTCTTGTGCGACTGAGCAGGAACTAACGTGCAGATCAGCTTCAAGAGCAGCAACAGCGTTAATTTCCTCTTCTCCTGTTCTCGTTTGTTTATTCTTTTACGTTGTCTGCGTGTCCCACTACTACTTTCACGCAGATAGTTGAAGAGGCTGATAAATAATTGCCGAGATGGTTGACGTCTGTTGGGATATTTAACCGCAAACATCGCACAAGAGCGAACTGCATTATTCCTGCAGTCTTTATACATCATGAGCGTGTCGGCTTTTTCTGCATTGGTAAATCCCATCGTCCACTCACGAGCTACTGCTTGGACTGTCATATGCTAACTGACTAGCAAGTCTCAGTGCAGTCAAGGGACACACAAGCACGTTGTAAGCAAATATAACAACATCGTACCTAGTAACTACGCAGGTTGAATGACACAAACAAGTGTCGGTGCGGAAACTTTTCAAAATACGATATCCCGTAAACGACTCGCACTAGACTACTACAATAAACACCATTGACATTCTAATTTACCCTGCTATTAGTCTCTTAATGTCAATAGCCATTGGTCCATTCAAAAAAGTGTATCTTTGCACAAAAATACCCTTTCTAAGTATTATTACAATGTATTTATTGGCTAACAATACAAACCCCTGGCTAGAAATCCATTCTGTGAAAACTACACTTCAATAGCAGTTTCTATTTCCGCAATAGCTGCGGTGCAAGCTTAGGTGATTCATCTTGTATAATGACCCTTGGACACAAATTCTCTCAGGCTGGAACCATTCACATCCGCTTGGTGCAGATTCAGTCTGTAAATTCATTAATCCTCGAAAAATACATCCGCAAATTCTTTTGTTTTTAAAACAACATTAGCTGTGGAACAAAATTTTACTCCCTTTCAGACAGATTGCGGTGCACGCAAACGCTACACAAGAGTTCACGGTTCTAATAAAGAAACGTTTACTGAAAATGGTGCAATTAAGGTAAACTGTCAGTGTTCCAGATGTCGCCTACAAATGAATGCCGCCGCTAGTCAGCAAAACGAGATGTTGTTTCCAATATAATGACGTCTATGCGGCCATTATCATCTACGGTCTAAGTGTAAATACATGGTGAGTATACACTTAGATTTTGAATGTGCACATAAAGCAAAAAGCAAGCATATAAATTAACGGAACCGTAAGAAATCCGAAGGCCAAGAAATGCCTGATTTAAAATTTGGTTTGTAGTAAAACTTCTCCGTC
Organism: Schistocerca serialis cubense; assembly: GCF_023864345.2. Lineage (NCBI taxonomy): Eukaryota > Metazoa > Arthropoda > Insecta > Orthoptera > Acrididae > Schistocerca > Schistocerca serialis. Next base: position 761,411,819 of record NC_064639.1, read on the forward strand.
GGCAACTACATCCTTTTCCATTTTTTCTTGTTGTCCACTTAAAGGTGTTTTGACATCTATACGCCATTTTCCGTGGCTCTGTTCATTTCTTAAGCTACATTAATTAAATATTCAATTATACCAGGTGGTCCGCTATCATAATTTTTCTTCTTATTTGTTTGATAACATGTCATGTTTATTATGATATTGTGCATCTTTTGGTACGTTCTACGGATTGCAATTATGCACATTTTTTCACACGGTTTTGCCACTCCACTATTACCAGTTGTTGCAGTTTCTATTCGCAAACGAACTTAGAAAAAAGAAAATACTTACCGAGATATGGGCGAAGAGGAAGGCCTTATTTTTGTTTTAATTATCACTCAGGGACTATACCATAAATGCACAGCACTGGGGATTTAAAAGGGTCTTATTTACTGTGAAGTTCTTTATTTTTGTCCACTGCATTTAATACACATATGTTGTTCTAACCCAGCAGGGTTCGCGCTGATTTTGATGCCTAGACGGTGCTACACCATATCAGATCACGATTGCTATTTCGTCCAACCCTGTGCAGTCTTCTACAGAGTGTCGGTTGCTTCTCACTGCCGGATAGGAATAAGCTATAAGTGTGGCGCTCGTCAGTCTAAAATGTGGGCGGAGGGCTGTGGCGGCAGCAGGAGGCGGCGCTTGGGGCTGATGACCTCCTGGGAGGCGCCGGGTTGACGCCACAGGGAAACGCTCAATAAAAGCGGCCACGGGGGCGGCTAGACAAAGAATGTCCTCTCGCTTACTGCTAGCGGCCAGGCGACGTACTGGGGCCTCGAGGTCAGGGCCTGCACAAGGTTCCAAAACCTTTAGGGGCAACAACTATTTAGCATCCGTATGTGTATTTCGAACAGCAGGTGTTCATACTTCACGCAGTTCGAAGAATGTAAAACCATTTCTGTCCATCTCCGCAGACCAGTCCAGTCTCGGGAGGGGGGGGGGGGGGGGGGGAGGGGGGCGTCTTTGGAGGTTCGTGGGGTCAACCCAACGTTTTCGCCGCCTTTGTCAGCTTTCGTGATCTGCAGCCGCTACTACTCGGTCAAGTAGCTCCTCAGCTGACATCACGAGGTTGAGTGCACCCCGTTCCAGGCCTCCCAAGAAGGAAAAATTCCTGACAGGAGCGGGAATTGAACCCTGGCCGTTCGCATAGCAGTCAGGGGTGCTGACCACTCAGCTATGGAGGCGGACGCAAACTAATGTGATGTCGTCATACTGTGTGCCTGATAAACAACCTGCTAAAGAGAACGAATCCATCAAAAACAGTTGCAAGGGTCTGGCGGAGAATAGAACCGATGATACTTTTGTTTCAGTATCAGATCTTGATCCACTCTGTCTTCGGCTGCGGGAGTACCATAATTTCTCATAACTATAGCTCGGGCAGGTGACTGCGGCCCAACCTACCTTTATTGTTATGTAGAGCTGAACAACTGTCGTCTGCATTTCTTCCGTTCGACGTTTGGAAGTCCGATAGGTGCTGCACTCTACGAAACTGTCAGATTTCTGTATCAGAATGTTTGGAAAGCGTCAGTTGCTTCTGATCTACCTTGAGGAGTGAACCTGATTTTGAATTTGTTCCAAAATTTTATACGTGGCCATAAATGGCTAAGGAAATTTAAGTAACGATTTATAATGTTTTTATTTCTTATTATTTAGCAACGCTCTGTCACAAGTATGTTTGATAAATTTTCGTTATCTGATACTTTATAAAAAAGTTAAACTTGAGACGTAACTATGATCCAAAATTTCCATCTACTTGGTGGTCTTTTTAAGTTAGTTTATACTGCTGCTACAGTATTTAAATACGTGAAGTTAAAACAGCTCTAACGCAATTTGCACGTTATACTTCAGTACAAAATGAACAATAAAAATCAAAAGAGAACAGGTGGGAGTCCACGTCAGCCTTATGTCCCAGATGCAACGGACTTACGTTTAAGAGAAACACTTGAAAAGAAACTGAGTCAGAGGCAAGAGTCTAAAATTAAAGACTTTGTCATTATCAAATATGACGGCGAAATCTGTGCAGGTACAGTCATCTGGGGCAGATGGGTGGTAGATGGAAAGAAATAGGAAACTGCGGATACGACCTAAAGAAAGGGATCTTCTTATGACCAACGAATCTGATGTAATTTGAAAAATTCGCGCCCACACCCTGTCCGTGTTAAGATGTCCAATAAAAGAAAATTAGATTTTGTAAAAGAACTCAAACGTGAACACCTGTGTCACCTATTTTCTTATGTAAGTAATTAAATTTCATGAACTGATAAATAAATGTGTTGAATAATACTTTTCTTTCATTTTCTACTCAAATAAATGAACATACGAACCATAGTTGTAAGACAACATAACACATGTGAGATGGAACATAGTTACGAACGTCAGCAACTGACTGGGCTCCAGTTTCTAATAATTTATATCTACTTTGATAATACTTGAAATTAAAAACTGGAATAATAGTAATGTTCTTTTCACTTCACTAAACACTCGAAAAAAAAGGAGAAGAATATAGGCACAGCAAACAACATGACAAAAAATGCGGAAATGGGGTCACAGTTACTGGAATTTACGGTATCGTATGCGACTATGCACCGTAATCTACGTCGCATAAATTAGATATTCTCCATTACAGGGCGATCTGCCTAACCTTTGGCGCTATAAAATCGTCCGACCAATGCAATGTTAGTGGAAACTTCCGAAATGTCACTGAAGATATGTTTCTCTTGCATCATTTAGCGATATCTGAACTTCATAAAAAGAATTGTCCAAATTTTGAGTTCTAACACTATCACCTCAGAAGAAAGACGCGAAAAGAACTCCTCTGCCGGCCGGGATGGCCGAGCGGTTCTAGGCGCTACAGTCTGGAACAGCGTGACCGCTACGGTCGCAGGTTCGAATCCTGCCTCGGGCATGGATGTGTGTGATGTCCTTAGGTTAGTTAGGTTTAAGTAGTTCTGGGTTCTAGGCGACTGATGACCTCAGAAGTTAAGTCCCATAGTGATCAGAGCCATTTTTTTGAACTCCCCTGCAGCTAAAAAGCTAAGAGAATTGCCGAAATCTCTTACAGTTGTACAGTGGGGGCCGTTACTGAATGAATTTATTAGTATAAAAATTTTATTTTTATTTTTCACTTGGTATTCGTCAGTGCCTTCTGCCTGGCGGCTAGTTGCAGCTGATCAGTCACGTTGCAAGAACCCGGACATAACTACTTTGAAACTCACGTGTTGAACCATCAGCGGCTAAATTCACGTGTTGTGACGAGGGAACGCTACCCAACTGCGCATCTTCGATTTGGCCGACCAATAGGGAATCTTGGAGGTGGTCAAGTGGGGATGGGACCGCGGATAGCTGCCGGGAGCGGTCATGCTGTTTGGTCTCTTCTGCTGGCAGCTTCCGACCCTACCAGACGCTCTACTCTCCTGCTCTCTTGGGCGGCAGACCATTCAGTTTCGGCGGCTTCTCCAGGCCTGCATTTCCTTTCTACTTCACTAAACATCCATGCATTTAAAATATGTTTGATTTTTCACCTCAACGGATGCCCACTGCTTTCCCTTCCTCGCCAATCCTGACACGTTAAGACAATCTTACAGGAGACGAAATTACCCAGCTTTCAGTATCCGTTTGACATTTACTTTTTTACAGCCTCCGTATCATACTTGCCACACGATTTCAGAAACGGAAAGACATCAGCTACGAACGAGAGAAATTTACTGAACAGTATTGGCCACATTACGCTTGTATTTACACAGAGTAGGAAGTGGGATACGCCATCATCAGCCCCTCTGACGGCACCTGTCAAATGACTGTACTTCTACCTGAAACCTCTACCTGTACAGCGGAGCTATCAGCCGTAAGGGAGGCAACTGAGTATAGAACACAGACATTTTAATCTAATATTGATACTTACGGAATCCCAAAGCGTTTTGCAGAAATTACAGAATCCAAGTCCCAACAAATAGATCAACAGATACACATTTTAATCTAATATTGATACTTATGCATCCCCAAAGCGTTTCGCAGAAATTACAGAATTCAGTATCCGACAAACAGATCAATAGATATATTTTTGATGTATCGGAAACCATCACACAGACGGACGTCGATTTGCTGCGGGTAAAAAAGACATCATGGAATTTTTTCATAAGGAAATATTCGACCTTCTAGCGAAGAAGAGCATTACAGAAGGACAATTCCGTCCAACACTAATCACTCATGGTAATATCATGCTTACGATAAAGAAAGCCATGAATAGCATGTACCTCAACAACATAAGCGAAGACACTCACCATCCATACAATCGAACATCTCTCCTCGACCCGGCTCAGATATGTGAAGCAAAGTATATGTTATGTGACGTCCGGAAGCCGTATGAGGCTGTGACACGGACGCACCCTGCATGTTTACATCGGATAAAAACTCTTTATTGTCGGAACTGAAATCAAGATCAAATTGGAAATCAAGATCAAACTGGTGAGGTCGATCTGAATTATATAATATTGACATACGCAAATCACAAGAAAGCGCAGGAAATACTGATCAGGAAAGTGATTGCAAAGGATTTTTCCTACCTTCAGATGTTTCCTAATTACTCTGCTGGTTGTAAATAACCACCGTCTGATAGCTGAACATTTAAAATAGTCGGATGCACAGATTTAAAATTTGTACTAAATGTCCACTTCGTTCAAATAATCTTATAGAGGCAGCCGGTTCATTGAGATAATATGTCACACCTTTCATAAAAGAAAATAAAGTAATAAAAAAATTAAGATTTTATATTCGTATGGAAGTGAAAAGTGGGCAATAAACAGTTGAAGAAGAGAATAGAAGCTTCTGAAATTAGATGTTTCAGAAGAAAGCTGAAGATTAGATGGGTACATCACGTAACCAGTAAGAGGTAATTGACTAAACTGGGGAGAAAGGAAATTAGTGGCACAACCTGTCTAAAAGAAGGGATCGAGTGGTAGGACACCTTCTGAGACAACAAGGAATCACCAGTTTAGTACTGGAGGGAAGTGTGGGGGTAAAAATTGTGGAGGGAGATCAAGAGATTTGTGGCACAACCTGTCTAAAAGAAGGGATCGAGTGGTAGGACACCTTCTGAGACATCAAGGAATCACCAGTTTAGTATTGGAGGGAAGTGTGGGGGTAAAAATTGCGGAGGGAGATCAAGAGATGAATACAGTGAGCAGGTTCAAAACGATTTAGGTTGCAATACTTATTCGGAGATGAAGAGGCTTTCACAGTATAGAGTGGCATGGAGGGCTGCATCAAACAAGGGCAAGAAAGCGGAGAGCTTTCTCTCCTAGTTTTATAATTTATTCTGCCGCGGGGTCAAGACTGGCAAAGTTAATTTCTTTAAATTTTATTGGAATATTATGAGAAATGTAGAAGACTGATCGTAGTAGTCCGTCACTGACAGTTTAATTCTTTTTCTGCCTGTGTCCACGAGTTTATTCTGTCCACGAGCTTATTCCGTCAATTTTTTTTAGCTCAAGGTTATATGTTAACCATATACAGCTATAGCTATTGCTGGATGTATGGTCGATGTTTCCTAAAGCCAAAACAAATCTTTAAAAAATTAAAGTACCCTTGGGCGAATAGTGAGAATGGTCATTGCAAAATGTCATTCACGAGTCTGACTTCCATTTATTCTAAACACCTGCTGTGCCTAATGTGATTCGTTTCTTTACCAGTATTTGCGCAGCAAGCAGTGGTTTGTATTTGCATCCACAGATGTTATTTACTCACCACCAAGACCGTGTGAAACCTGTAATAAGAATAAAGATAGATGTAAACGGCAATATTATATAATGAAATAGACGATACAACTGATACATGAGATTTTAGATTACTGTGTTATATTGTTAGCATTACAAGTTAGAATTACATTACCAGCATTAGAGACCCATTAGTACAACAAAATTAGCAGCTAAGCTGTAGCACAATGTTTGAACTTTTTTCAAAACCTTCAGCCCTGGTTGGCTTTGGTGATAGGAACTTCTATTATCTTCCTATCGCCTCTTTTTCTTCTTAGAGCATAACTTTAATTAGAATAGGTTAGGGTTAACGTTAATTTATCGAGTAATGTTTGTGCTGCAGAACACTAACACGGCAAAATTCACATGACTGACTGATGCAGTTGGTTAATTACTTGCGTGGTATTAACGAGTACAAATGTACAATTGCAAACAGAGTTAATTCGAGCAATCATTGCTCCTAGATGAAAGATCATATGGTAATCGCAGCGACTAAATAAATAAATAACCATCAACCCCTCTTAGCAAGATGACAAATACTTAGAAGTTCCAGAATGATATATTCACTCTGCAGCGGAGTGTGCGCTGATATGAAACTTCCTGGCAGATTAAAACTGTGTGCCCGACCGAGACTCGAACTCGGGACCTTTGCCTTTCGCGGGCAAGTGCTCTACCAACTGAGCTACCGAAGCACGACTCACGCCCGGTACTCACAGCTTTACTACTGCCAGTACCTCGTCTCCTACCTTCCAAACTTTACAGAAGCTCTCCTGCGAACCTTGCAGAACTAGCACTCCTGAAAGAAAGGATATTGCGCAGACATGGGTTAGCCACAGCCTGGGGGATGTTTCCAGAATGATATATTCACTCTGCAGCGGAGTGTGCGCTGATATGAAACTTCCTGGCAGATTAAAACTGTGTGCCCGACCGAGACTCGAACTCGGGACCTTTGCCTTTCGCGGGCAAGTGCTCTACCAACTGAGCTACCGAAGCACGACTCACGCCCGGTACTCACAGCTTTACTTCTGCCAGTACCTCGTCTCCTACCTCCCAAACTTTACAGAAGCTCTCCTGCGAACCTTGCAGAACTAGCACTCCTGAAAGAAAGGATATTGCGGAGACATGGCTTAGCCACAGCCTGGGGGATGTTTCCAGAATGATATATTCACTCTGCAGCGGAGTGTGCGCTGATATGAAATTTCCTGGCAGATTAAAACTGTGTGCCCGACCGAGACTCGAACTCGGGACCTTTGCCTTTCGCGGGCAAGTGCTCTACCAACTGAGCTACCGAAGCACGACTCACGCCCGGTACTCACAGCTTTACTTCTGCCAGTACCTCGTCTCCTACCTTCCAAACTTTACAGAAGCTTCTGTTACTGGAAGAAGAAGGAGCGGTTGCGATTTCGAAAGTCAATTACTAACGAAAGCTAGAACAGTGTGGTAATGACATATGATTGCAATACTGGCTCTTTAGGTGGAGGATGAACCAGCAGTCTGTCTACATCGGTCGCTCTGCAGACACGATAGCACAGTTTGTACTTTCCTTCCTGCATATCCACTCAGTTTTCCATTCTTAATTAATTAATATGTGATCGGAATTCCCTAAATACACAGTCTCACAGTCTCCTGAGCATTGTCTAGTAAAATAAAGTGCATTTTGTGAAAACTGACTGAGGACTACCCTAGTTAAATTTATGTACTTTAACTACACTAATAAAACCAAAAGCAGTATCTTGGCAGGAAAGTGAAGGACATATGCCATGAAAAAGGGAAGTCCCTTTCTGTAACACTAAAATATGACACACGGATTTGTATCCAAACATCACACACGGTGTAGTAACGAAATTATGGCTATCAACAATATTTATCCGTGCCCTCGAACATAACTGAAAGGTCTCATCTTGGATACTTTATTTCAAATATTTCCAGCACATTCCTCAGGAAAAAAGGCGAAAGAAAAATGTTATTAAAGATGGAGCCAATCTCAGATAGGACAAGGATTGGAAAGGAAGCTGGCCTTACATATTCCAAAGGAACTGTTACGACCCGCGTCGCAACCCCTACTGCAGAGTCTACCCGTCAGCCACAGGTAGCAACCGGGTCTGTATACACAACAGGCGAAGCAAGAGCTCAGTATTGCGGCAGCCTCCACAAAGATCACCAACGGCAAGAGACCACGTGCAGCCAATAGTACAAAGATGTGGTATCATTCTGTTCCATCACCCAACAGCGCTAAACCATAGCATAGCTCTACGCTATTATGCAGGGTGATTCAAAAGTCACGTTCCGTAGGACAAAGTCTACATTGGTGATTCAATAGTCTTGGCACATAGGACACAGTCGTATTGAGAGATATGACGGAACGATCATTCGAAGCAAAGAAGTCTAGTAAATATTGGCTATAAAATGCATACCTTAATAGCTATGTGCACTTTTTCATCTTCGCTACTGTGAAACACACCTCTTCTTCTGAGGAAGTTCTCATAGCTTTTAAAGTATGATTTTAGAGCCCATGTTTACTTGACAGTTTTTTCTTATTTTGGTCCATAGTACCTCCTCCAAAAATCTGGAAAGCAAAGAGCTTGTAGTAGAAGAGATTTGTTTCACAGTATCCAAGACTAAGAATTGCTCATTGCAACTAAGGTATGCATTTTAGAACCCATATTTACTAGACTTGTTTTGCTTCGAATGATCGTTCCTGTCACACCCCTGAATACGACATTGTCCTATGGGGCAAGAGCATTGAATCACTACTGCAGGCTTTGTCCTATGGAACGGGACTTTTGATTCAACTTGTATAAGTCGCGTCGCATGGCTTAGCTGTCAGTTCTGTGGTGTAGTTCCCTAGTACAGTTCCGGAGTTCAGGAGCCGAGAATTGGCCGAGAGGTATTCCAGTGCGAGTCTTCGAGTGAGTATGCCGACTACCACGGAAGCTCCAGCCACATCGTGCATCGGACCGAAGTGGGACACTCTTCGACAGTGTTTACAACTGAACAGAGATAGCTTTGTGAAAGTGGACTTACTCTCTGACAGGACTGTTACGGCTTTGCACAGCATACCGGACTTGGAAGCTCAGTATTTGTTTTCTTGTAATAAAGTGTATCTTCGGAACGTTGTTTTGTTGTCGTTCCGGTAGCCGTTGATTTTAGAAGGCGTGCCTGATGTGAAGTTGGGAGCAGGGCCTCAATAACACTGGTACCAGCGGCACCTCGATGGATTAGACACATCAGAGTGGACAAATCAAGAACCACCATGGCATTCATATTGATCTATCTAGGCAACTCGCAGTGTGCCTATATGTGAGTCGTCGGACGTGAATTAGAATCCCGCGCCTTCTGAATGAGAGTCCAGTACCTGAATCACTGAGGTATCTCGCTCGGTTATATTATTCACATAAAATAGCAATGGCTAGGAGATATATTCTTAAATCTACAGATGCCTTCTAACTTTTAATATCAGAGAAAGACAGCGTTTTTAGAACGTTGTGCATCACCTCGTCCGCTTCGGTTATCAGAGAGGAAGCATTCGTCACTTGGGAAGAGGACGATGGAAGGAATTATTCTCAGTCTTAGTGAATTAATCATTCATTTGTAGTGTCCTAGGGAGACAATGACTGGTATGGGACGACTGAAAGTGGATTGGCAGGTTGCACCAGCAGACTACGTCTTAACGTGTGCGCGACTGCCGCTTGTTGTCTTCCTTCCGTGACTTCTACAGAAGACTTAAGCCTTGCATGATAGTCTGTGTTGAATACACAAGCCGTCACGAAAGGCGTTGACCTCCCATAGTATCTCGAACTCCACTGCTTGTTCCGTCTAGAAGCACCCGACACAATTTCAGACTGTAACGTTGAGGGGTCACAAAAATGTTCATCAGGACATTTTTCGTTGGATATCTAAATAAAGATAAAATTTGGCTCTGAAGATTGGCACCTGTTCCTTATAAACTAATATTCCAAAACTATACGTTTACCAATTAGTTGCTTTATGCTACCGCGAAGTTCCTGTTGACACTTAGAAGTTTTAATTAAGTTCATACATACTGTATGAAATTGGTTTAGGTCTGCGACTGTATTATAAATGTGTGAAATAATTTTACTGGTAAAGTCACTTTTTACTAATATTTACTAGCATGATGCATTTTAACAGCACACTGGCATCATTAGGTACGTTATAGTAACTAAAAAGTGATACAGTTAGCCGTATTGTTGGTGCAACAACAACGGACGGGTATCTGTTGAGAGGCCAGACGAATGTGTGGTTCCTGAAGAGGGGCAGCAGCCTTTTCAGTAATTGCAGGGGCAGCGTCTGGATGATTGTCTGGTCTGGCCTTGTAACATAAAAACAAAATGACCTTGCTGTACTGGTACTGCTAACGGCTGAAAGCAAGGGGAAACTACAGCCGTAATATTTCCCGAGGGCATACAGCTTTACTGTATGGTTAAATGATGATGGCGTCCTCTTGTGTAAAATATTCCGGAAGTAAAATAGTCCCCCATTCGATCTCCGGGCGGGGACTACTCAGGGGGACGTCGTTATCAGGAGAAAGGAAACTGGCGTTCTACGGATCGGAGCGTGGAATGTCAGATCCCTTAATCGGCCAGGTAAATTAGAAAATTTAAAAAGGGAAATGGGTAGGTTAAAGTCAGATATAGTGAGAATTAGTGAAGTTCGGTGGCTGGAGGCACAAGACTTCTGGTCAGGTGAATACAGGGTTATAAATACAAAATCAAGTAAGGGTAATGTAGGAGATGGTTTAATGATGGATAAAAAAATTCGAGCGCGGGTAAGCTACTATGAATAGCATAGTGAACGCATTATTGCAGCCAAGATAGACATGAAGCTACGCCTACCACAGAAGCACAAGTTTATATGCCAACTACCTCCGCAGATGAAGAGATTGAAGTAATGTATGGTGCGATAAAAGAAATTATTCAGCTAATGAAGGGAAACGAAAATTTAATATTCATGGAGGACTGGAATTCGATAGTAGGAAAACGATGAGAAGGAAAAGTAGTAGGTGAACATGGAACGGGGGTAAGGAATGAAAGAGGAAGCCGCCTGGTAGAATTTGGCATAGAGCATAACTAATTCATAGCTAACAGTTGGTTTAAGAATCATGAAAGAAGATTGTATACGTGGAAGAGGCCTAGAGTCAATGAGAGGTTTCAGACAGATTACATAATGGTAAGACAGAGATTTAGGAACCAGGTTTTAAATTGTAAGACATATCCAGGGGCAGATGTGGACTCTGACCACAATTTATTGGTTATGAACTGTAGATTAAAAACTTTCAGAAACTGCAAAGACGTGGGAATTTAAGGAGATGGGGTCTCGATAAACTGAAATAACCAGAGTTTGTAGAGAGTTTCAGAGAGAGCAGTAGGGGATGATTGACAAGAACAGGGGAAAGAAATACAGCAGAAGGAGAATGGATAGCTTTGAGAGATGAAATAGTGAAGGCAGCAGAGGATCAAATAAGTAAAAAAGACGAGGGCTAGTACAAACCCTTACGTAACAGAAGAGATACTGAATTTAACTGACGATAGAAGAAAACATAAAAATTCAGTAAATGATGCAGGCGAAAAGGAATACAAACATTTCAAAAATGAGATCGACAGGAGGTGCAAACTGGCTAAGCAGGGATGGCTAGAGGACAAATGTAAGGATGTAGAAGCATATATCACTAGGGGTAGGATAGATACTGCCTACAGGAAAATTAAAGAGACCTTTGGAGACAAGAAAACCACCTGTATGAATATCAGGAGCTCAAATGGAAAACCAGTTCTAAGCAAAGAAGGGAAAGCAGAAAGGTGGAGAGAGTACATAGAGGGTTTATGCAAGGGAGATGTACCTGGGGGCAATATTATTGAAATGGACGAGGACATAGAAGAAGATGAGATACGATACCGTGTGTAGAATTTGATAGACTACTGAAAGATCTCCGTTGAAAATAAGGCCCCAGGAGTAGACAACATTCCATTAGAACTACTGATAGCCTTGGGAGAGCCAGCCATGATAAAACTCTACTATATGATGAGCAAGATAATGAGACAGGCGAAATACCCTCAGACTTCAAGAAGAATGTAATAATTCCAATCCCAAAGAAAGCAGGTGTTGACATGTGTGAAAATTACCGAACTATCAGTTTAATAAGTCACGGCTGCAAAATACTAATACGAATTCTTTACAGACGAATGGAAAAACTGGTAGAAGCCGACCTTGGGGAGGATCAGTTTTGATTCCGCGAGGCAATACTGACCCTACGGCTTATCTTAGAAGATAGGTTAAGGAAAGGCAAACCAACGTTTCTAGCATTTTTAGACTTAGAGTAACCATTTGACAATGTTGACTGGAATACTCTCTTTCAAATTCCGAAAGTGCAGGGATCAAATACAGGAAGTGAAAGACTATTGACAGTTTGTACAGATACCAGACGGCAGTTATAAGAGTCGAGGGCCATGAAAGGAAAGCAATGGTCGGGAAGGGAGTGAGATAGGGTTGTAGCCTATCCCAAATGTTATTCAATGTGTATGTTGAGCAAGCAGTAAAGGAAACAAAACAAAAATTTGGGGTAGGTATTAATATCCATGGAGAAGAAATAAAAACTTTGAGGTTTGCAGATTACATTGTAATTCTGGTAGAGACAGCAAAGGACTTGGAAGAGCAGTTGAATGGAATGGAGAGTGTATTGAAAGGAGGATATAAGATGAACAGCAACAAAAGAAAAATGAGGACGATGGAATGTAGTCGAATTAAATCAGGCGAGCTGAGGGAATTAGATTAGGAAATGAGACACTTAAAGTAGTAGATGAGTTTTGCTGCTCTGGGAGTAAAATAAATGATGATGGTCGAAGTAGAGAGGATATAAGATGTAGACTGGCAATGGCAAGGAAAGCGTTTCTGAAAAAGAGAAATCTGTTAACATCGAGTATAGATTTAACTGTAAGGAAGTCTTTTATGAAAGTATTTATATGAAGTGTAGCCATGTATGGATGTGAAACATGGACGATAAATAGTTTAGACAAGAAGAGAATAGAAGCTTTCAAAATGTGGCAATACAGAAGAATGCTGAAGATTGGATGGGTAGTTCACGTAACTAATGAGCAACTACTGAAAAAAATTGGGGAGAAAAGAAATTTGTGGCACAACTTGACTAGAAGAAAGGATCGGTTGGTAGGACATGTTCTGAGGCACCAAGAAATCATCAATTTAGTATTGGAGGGAAGTGTGGAGGGTAAAAATCGTAGAGGGAGACCAAGGGTTGAATACACTAAGCAGGTTAAGGAGGATGTGGGTTGCAATAATTACTCTGAGATGAAGAAGCTTGCACAGTATAGAGTAACACGGAGAGCTGCATCAAACCAGTGTCTGGACTGAAGACCACAACAAGAAAAAGTGACTGAAGTAGTAAATGTTATTTTATGTACCTAGAAGTTTTGTAGAAAATTTTTCTTTCTTTCATACAGCAATCTTTGTTTGGTTACACTGCCTCCATTCATATGCATTACCGAAGATCTTCCGAGATGATAATAAATGCTTCATCTGAGAGTCATTAATCCTAAGGCAGAGCGAATACGCAAACTGTGAAGTTTTGAACGTTAAGGCATTTATACCGACATGCCTTACATGAAGCTAAAAAGTGGTAGTCGGAAGAGATACGTTTGCTTCCCACAGTACATTGTTCTGAATTATGTGCGGAAAGCTGTGACACTGATGTCATTCGGAAGTAAGAATTACGTGGTAACCATCAGTCTAGAAGTGTTGAACCAGCGCCCGGTTTGTAATATGTTGGCTGTCGAACAGAGGGGAGGTGAATAATACACACCAGCCGAAAGAAATAGGAACAGTAAAAAATAATTCATGTAGAGTAATGACGTTTCGGGAATACATTAGACCTCTACCCTGCCCTCCAATAAGCTCTCGCTTGATATCACTGAAGTCGCACATGGCGGTGATATGTGATCAGTGGACTGCACGCTACAGGGCGTCAGGCTCGGAGCTGTCCTTGAAGTAACCGATTTGTAACAGTTCATTGTGTCACTGTGGTACCAGTTGCTGCTCAAATTGCTGCTGCAGATGCAGTATGATGCGCCAGAGCCATACGCCGAACGCTACTGTCTTTTCTCTTGGTAGTGCCACGTGGCTGTCCGGAGCCCGGTCTTCTTGCGACTGTACATTCTCGAGACCACCGCTGCCAACAATCAAGTACAGTGGCTACATTCCTCCCAAGTCTTTCTGCAGTATCGCAGAACGAACGCGCAGCTTCTCGTAGGCCTATTACGTGACAACTTTCAAACTCATTCAGGTGCTGATAATGGAGTCGTTTTCGCCTTAAACGCATGCTTCAATTATATCAGCTTACTACATCGAGTCTCTAAGATAACAAACGCTCACGACCGTTACCTCATGTATTTAAACAGTCCTGATCTGCGTCCTCAAATGGCACTATTAGCTACACTCTTATGAGACCGACGCAAAATTTGAATAGACATCACCTTTCAGGTGTAGAAACACGTCTACCAATTTTCGTTTATGCCGCAAAACCCTTTCTTGGTGGTATTTTCTTCCGTCGGTCTATGAAGGGCTTGTTCAGGAAAACAAGAGTTGGCATATCCTGAAATTGCAAGCCTGAAAACAGTAAACTGACTGACTTTCAGGAACACCTACAGATGCCGCATTTCCACCCGATTTCTGCCACTATCAAGACACACACACAAATCCCAGCATGCAACCTATAATTAGAAGGGTCAGTTTGTTACTATGTACAATCTGACTCCGGAAGCAAATTTTGGTTAACGTACACGTATCGAAACATTTTAAGCTTAGTGCGAACCGCCGTAGGCACGCTATGCGCCTATTTCGAACCATTTAATGTGTAGAAAGACACATCAACATTAACCCCGTCGTAACCTGTAAATTTCATTAACTTTTAGTCAGCCTGACTAAAGTGGCAGCCGGCTGGTGTGGCCGAGGGGTTCTAGGAGCTCCAGTGTGGAACCGCGCGACCGCTACGGTCGCAGGTTCGAATCCTGCCTTGGGCATGGATGTGTGTGATATCCTTAAGTTAGTTAGGTTTCCGAAGTTCTAAGTTCTAGGGGACTGATGACCTCAGAAGTTAAGTCCCATAGTGCTCAGAGACATTTGAACCATTTGAACTAAAGTGGCAGAGTTCTGTAATCGGAATAATTTGACACCGCTCTTGTCCCAACTAACCCATGAACTTTCAGGTCATTCTCTCGTGAGTAGATCAGGTTTGCAGCTTGGGCAGCAAAATGATTGATGATGGCCAAAGTAGATAGTATATAATTTGCAGACTGGCAATAGCAAGAAAAGCGTTTAAGAAATGGGAATATTAAGTGTTAGAAAGTATTTTATGTAGGTATTTATCTGGAGTGTACCATTTGACGGAAGTGAAACGTGTACGATAAACATTTCTGATTAGAAGAAATCTGGTGTCTTAGAAGAAAGCGGAAGATTAAATGGATATATCGGATGTTAATGAGGAGGCACTGAATCGAACTGAAGAGGAAACTTGTGGCACAACTTGACTACAAGAAGGGATCGGTTAGTAGGACGTATTAGGAAGCATAAATGAATTGTCAATTTGGCAATGGAGAGAAGTGTGGGGGATAAAAATGATAGAGGGAGATGAAGGCTTGGATGCAGAAAATAGATTGGTTGTTTGGTTGGTTTAAAGATGAAAGGGACCAAACTACAAAGGTCATCGGTCCCGCAGAAAATAGACTCAAGTGGATGTAGGTTGCAATAGTTATGGAGAAATTAAGATACTTGTGCGGGATTTAAACAGCGTGAAGTGACTAGTATTCAGACTGAAAACAACAAGAAACAGTATCTGACTGTTTTTGTACTTCCTTAGGGACACACTATCACTATTACAATTTCGCCATTATAGTCTAGCATAAAGAAGTGCATCAGCTCACTCTTTGGACTCAACACCACAACACAGCACAATAACCACATCCCTAGTGAATACAACTATTGCCAAAAATTCGCATTCATGTCGTGAGCTACCTAGTCAGACCATTACAACAGTTCAGATCAAATTCCCGCAATTAATTAACTTCAGCTATAAGTATTCCCCCTGCTACAATGTTATAACAGATGATCGCCCTTCAGTTTGATATATCACAGAATTCGATAACGCAGTTTTTATGAGTATCTCAGATCGAATCAGCACAACTTGTTAACAGGCATGACTGTTGAACTGGAAACACACGAATTCGCATCGGTAAATCCTTTCAGTACACTCATTCGACAGAGGAACTAAGTACACAATCATGACAATTAATAAAATCGTTTGTTTTAAAAGAAGGCATAGTTGTCAGCAAAAGTCGTTTAGAATGACTTCAAAAAGCTACCAAATACGATGTAGCGAGTTAAATTAAATTGATTGCGTCATCCGGGTCACACTTCGTATTCAAACTGTTATGGTGAATTAATTATTGCAATCATAATGATATTCGATCAGCAAAAAAGGAACTGGAACATTGACTTTAGAGAGTAAAACATTAAAAACGATGACAATATTCGGCACATGCTACGCTGTGGTTGTAAAATGCAACGGAGAGAACAGCGTCAAGTATTTACTGCTGAGATGTTCTGGACTACCAGTGGCGGTTCCAATGTTATGCTCCACTACCTGTCGAGACGTTGGCGAAATTGAGCGTGTCCAGCTCATTTCATTTGTGCAATCTCGATTAGGTACTCTACGAGTACTTTATCTTCCAGCATCGTCTGGGGACACATCCCGGCATTCGCCTGAAGTGGCTTAAGGGAAACCCCAGGAAACCTTATTTAGTGTCCACGAATCCAGCCATTACCGAATACAAATCGAATGTCTTCAACAACTGCGCAACATATGCCGGAGCAGAACGCCTTAGCTATATTATAGGTGACAAGGACGTACGCTCTAAAACAAAAGCCAGCTGCAAGTTTTCTGATCCTATTGCCAGAATTCTTGGCTAAGCGGGCCGGTTACAGTGACAAAAAGAAATCAAGTTACCGGTATTTTTCTGGGTTCCAGCCAAAATGCGGGCAACAAACACAGCTGGTAATTTCTTGTAGTAACGTGCCACTTGGCCCGAGAATAGTCGACGCGTTTCCAAACGGCCCGTGGAGATCCACGTGCAAAGGAAATGAGTTGCCACACCTCTGCAACGTGCTAACGACTGCTCTCTGGCTCGATAGTTAGGCGATTAAACGAGTGTACCTAATTAGGAGGGTCTTTAAGACGTAGCGAATGACGCCTCATGACACTGTGAAGTTTAGAGGACTTGTGGCGTCGTATAATTAATTTTTTTACATTCTTATTTTCATATCGTAGGTAACATAATATCAGTTGAAAGTAATAGTTAGTAAATCTATTTTTTCAGTCTTCCAGGACGACCGAAAAGCACCACGTTAAAATATGCAATTGTTGAACCTCTTCATAAGAAGGGTGACAAGAGAGATTTAGCCATTATCATTCAACTTCCTTACTGACATCTTTTTCCAAAATATTCGAAAATTTAATGAACTCAAGAGCAGTCTGGAATCCAAACTGTGATTTGCTAAGTAAATTATTTCCGTTTAAGATTACATAAAATACTGAGACTGCTATTTATACAGCCACTTATCAAATAGAACAAGCCTTATATAATAAAATATCACCAGTTGGTATTTTATGTAATCTTTCCAAAGCATTTAGTTGGGGAGATCACGTTACTCTCTCAGAAAAACTCAAGTTTTATGGAACTAATGGGTTTAGGCACCGCTGGTTTGAATCATACTTAACAAATAGAATGCAAAAGGTTGCGCTGATAATTCAAACAATATCGGAAGAACAGAAAATTTTAGTGACTGGGGAGAAATCACAAAGGGAGTTCAACAGGGTTCAATTTTGATTCACTCCTATTCCTTATGTTTATGAATGACCATCTTGCGGTGTTGCAGTTCTTGTAATGTCCGTGCTGGCTACGGAAATAAAGAAGGAGGAATTCCGCCTTTTGCAAGACACTTTTTTTTTGTTGTGTTTCATCCAGACAAATGGCTCTGAGCACGATGGGACTCAACATCTGAGGTCATCAGTCCCCTAGAACTTGGAACTACTTAAACCTAACCAACCTAAGAATATCACACACATCCATGCCCGAGGCAGGATTCGAACCTGCGACCCTAGCGGTCGCGCGGTTCCAGACTGAAGTGCCTAGAACCGCTCGGCCACACCAGCCGGCTCATTCAGACATGTTTCAACACTTTTTGTGCCATCTTCAGTGGGTTATTTATTATTTTATAACTGTGAAATTGTTGTTAACGTATTAAAATTTAGCGAAACTTTTGGTACATAATATTTACAATTGGAATGAATAATTGTTGTAAAATATTGTACATCATTTGTACATAGTTCACAGTTGAGGTATGTATTAACGACCTGATGCACTGTGTGTTGTTTATAACTTTATGTCAAAGTTCCATTTATAGCTTAATTAGCGAAAAGAGTGGATGTATACATACTTTACATGATGCTATTAGACATTTATTTTGGTAGCTATTCTGCTACACAGTCTACAACTTCTCATCTGCAAACAGCGAAACGTAATTTTTATTTTTATTTTTAATTTTATTTTTATTTTGCATTTACAGAGGAAAATGAGTATATATCACGTTGTTTGTGTGTAACTTACGGTTTTGATATTGTGGTTCTTTCTCATATGTTGGTGGCGAAGTGAATAGGCTGATTTCGTGACCTATGGTCGCTTGACACTGCACTTTCTCCGACTTTTCAAAACATAGGCAGAGTTTTCGCCCCCATTACGTGCTGTTGCGGCAGTGTGGTTTTCATTTGTTTTGTAGCGTGTTTAGTTGGGTGAGGCACGCGAGTTTGAAGTGTATGTGGCGTGTGTGGTGTTTGGTTTGTGTGTGTGTGTGTGTGTGTGTGTGTGTGTGTGTGTGTGTGTGTTCCGGACTGGGGCAGAGAGAGAGAGAGAGACAGAGGAGGGACAGAGAGTGGGAGGGAGAGAGAGGGATGAAGAAAGAACTTTTTTTCCATAAGTAGTTTTGGTGTGGGTGTTATTTGTATAGTACTTCTATTGTGGCGAAGAGGGTTTTATCGCACAGTGATGTGTATTCATTGAGTTCTTTCTTTCCTTTGGTTACTGATTTTTGGCTGTGATAGTTTTCTTCTATAGTTAATTTTTGGTATAAGGTGGTACTAGTTTCAAGGATGTGTAATTCAGTTCCAAGGTTTGTTTGGTGGTGATAGTGTACTATCAGGTGATCTGCAAATGTTGAATGTGAGATATTGCTTTTAAGTGCACTGAGGTGTTCTGTATACCTGGTTCTGGAATTCCTGCATGTTTGGCCCATGTTTGTATGTTTGGCAGTTGCAAGTAAGTTAGTAAATACCAGACTGGTTGTATTTGTCAGTGTTGGAGGTATTTCTTCCAGGTCTGCTTTTTATTGTGTTGTTGGTTCTGTATGCTATATTGAGTCCTTGTTTCTTTAGTGTATTACCCACCCTGTGGGTGACTTCATTGTGGTGAGTCATTATTTGCCATTCGTTGTTTACGGTCTGCTGATTTGTTGTGTGTTGTGTTGTGTTTGTTTGTGTGTGTGTTTCATGATTGTGTTGTTTGTTTTTGTATTTTGTAGTTTATTTTGTCTACTCTCTTTGCATCTATCCATCCTCCTGTGCAGTTTGTTTTATTGTGTTCAGTTCTTGTGTTTAATCATGTTTGGTCATGGCTATTTTGTTCAGTCTGTGTCGTAAATATCTGAAGATGGCTTCTTTACGAGTTATGGGGTGACTGGATTCGTTATGAATAATGGTGCTGGTGATTGTGGATTTTTTGTAGATTGTGAATTCGTGTTTGTTGTTTCTCTTGTGTATGGTAAGATCTAAGAAATTAAGTTTTTCATGTGTTTGTGTTTCAGTGGCAAACTGTATTTGTGGGTGGATGGAGTTTATGTTATCATGAAGTTCTTTTATGTGAGGCTTTGGTTCATCTATTAAGCAAACTATGTCATCTACATATCTGTACCAAGGTATTATTTTGTACTGTTTTGGTCTTCCTATTCTGTCAAAGATTTGTTTTTCCATCTGATTGAGGAATATGTCAGCTAGGAGGCCACTGAATGTGATCCCATGGGATCCCATCCCATTGGTAGTCCATCTTGTTGAGAATAAAATCTGTTGTTGAATGTGAAGTAGTTTTACTCTATGAGGAGCCTGAGTAGGGCTGATATTTCTTGTACGGTTGTTGTGGGTATTTTTCCATATAGTTGGAGGTTTCTTTCTATGATTTCGATGGTTTCTTCTGTTGGGATGTGTGTGTACATGGAAATTATGTCAAATGAGATCAATGTTGCTGTGTTCGGTCACTGGCCCAATGAAAGAAAGTACTCAGTGAATACGCATCACTGTGCAATAAACCTTTTTCGCCACAGTAGAACTATACAAATAACACCCAAACCAAAACTACACATGAGAGAAAAAAATTCTTTCTTCCTCCCTCTCTATCTCTCCCATTCTATCTCTCTCTCTACTCCAGTCCTGAACACACACACGTGCACACACACACACACACACACACACACACACACACACACACAAACAAACAAACAAACAAAACACCACACACGTCAAATACACATCAAACTCGCGTGCCTCACCCAGTTAAACACGGTACAAAACAAATGAATACCACACAGCCACAACAACACGTAATGGGGGCGAAAACTCTGCCTATGTTTTGAAAAATCGGAGAAAATGCAGTGTCAAGCGACCATAGGTCACGAAATCAGTCGATTCGCTACGCCACCAACATATGAGAAAGAACTACAATATCAAAACCGTAAGTTACACACAAACAACGTGATATATACTCATTTTCCTTTGTAAATGCACAATAAAAAGAAAAACAAAAATTACGTTTTGCTGTTCGCATATGACAAGTTGTAGACTGTGTAGCAGAATAACTACCAAAATAAATGTCCCATAGCATTATGTAAAGTATGTAATCTAATACATACATCCCCTCTTTCCGCCAATTAAGCTATAAATAGAACTTTGACATAATGTTATAAACAATACACAGTGCATCAGGTCGTTAATACATATCTCCACTGTGAACTATGAACAAATGATGTATAATAAATTTACAACAATTACTCATTCACAGTTGTAAATATTATGTACCAAATGTTTCGTTAAATATTAATATGTTAACAACAATTTTACCGTTAGAAAATAATAAATAACCCACTGAAGATAGCACAAAAAGTCTTGAAACATATCTGGGTGAAACACAACAGAAAATAAGGTGTCTTGCAAAAGGGGGAATCCCTCGTTCCATCAATGAATGACCTTTTTGCAGATGATACTAGTGCAATAATAGATCACATCAGAGAGAAAGCAACAGAGGAGTCGGTAAATGCTATTTTTCAAAGAATTCTAAAGTGGTTCTCAAAAAGTTGACTCTCCCTAACACGCTATGTTCAGTTTTTTACAACGAATGGAGGCAGCCAACAATTGATGTAAACATCAGCACGAGTCAGTAAATAGAGCAGAATGCTCCAAATTTTTGAGTGTACATGTTAATGAAACCTTTAACTGGAATAAGCATATTACTGAGCTTCTCAAACAATTAAGTTCAGCTACTTTTGCTCTTCGTATAATTGCTAATCCTGGAAACAAACAAGTCAACCTCCTGAAATATTTCCACTCTATAACGTATTATGGAATAATTTTCTGTGCTGACTCGTCACTTAGAAGGAAAGCATTGATTGCAAAAACGCGAACAGTAAGCGTAATATGTGGTGTTTACTCAAGGACGTCATGTAGATACCTCTTCTAAAAGGCGTTTTAGTAGAGCCGTCACAATATATATATATTCTCTAATTAAATTTGTCTTAAATAATCCATCACAATTTGAGAAGGACAGTGATGTCCGTACCTCCGACACTAATGTATGACAGGTAGTAAAGCCAGTTTTAAATCTAACTTAAAATCATTTCTCCTGGACAAATCCTTCTATACCACTGACGAATTACTAAAAATTGGTAGCCAGTTTAAAAACTGTTTTTTGTATCTATTTGCATGATCAAGACTAAAAACTAACGAGTTAATCAATGTTAACATTCGTCATCTATACATATCCTGTAAACAGACTCGTTCCACATCATTTCGATAAAAGAGTCATTCACATTATCTATGGAGCATGCTAACAAACTAGTAGTAATGTGGTAGCTTCATCTCTAAGTATAATTTGCTAGGACTGATTTAATTGTGTTGGCATGCGAGAATGGCTATAAAATACCTCTCTTGCAACAGCTGTGGTTATCCTTAGATTACGATTTCCATACTACAAAAGAATCTTAAACATACGCAGATTAGTTCGACGTTGGAGTACAGTAGTGAACCAGAAATAGTAAGAAATTCATTTTCTATCTTGGGCTTTTGTTTATAATGACTAGGCGCTGTGTTTTGCATCAGTATAAATATACTAAAAGTTCAAGTCCGGAGTCGACAGCACAATCATTTTTTGGTACAATAAAAACAATCACAGGAGCAGCCAGAACGCATACTGCTCGCTAGCTCATCACGAAGCAGAAGAGGAATAACAAAAGATGGAATAACTCCTAAATCAAGCTCTGGGACATGAACTCGCACCAATAATACAATGTCTACATGATCAGGGATCGTATAAAGAGATATAAAAATTCATTGATAAGGCAAATAATTTCTTTACAATTATTCCATAAATTTAATCAAAATTCAAGTGAATACTACAGATACCGACCGCATACGTTTTGCGGTTAGTCATATGCAGTTTCCCTTATACTCTGTCCTTGGAAGCAATAATTCGAATAACAAAGAAGCATTGTAGAGAGATGCCTGTCATTTGGAATGCGGATAGACGGTTGTACATCAGTACACACGGAAAAAGGAAAGTTCGATGTGCCGTCGCTGACGAGGTCGTTAGAGACGGAGCACAAGCTAGGACTGAAAAAGGATAGGATAAGAAATCCGCCGTGCTCTGTTCAGAATAGTCATGCTAGATTACTTTGCATATTTTGGTGAACAAGGGAAAAACTAGATATCGATTGCCGGACGGGGATCTGAATCACCATCCGCCTGAATATGCGGCCAGTGCTTTGCCACCGTAGCATCTCGTTCGGTGCTTGTGCAAGAAAGGAAACTGTTTAACAAGAATGTAGTGTGATCGATTATAGAATACTGCATGTCGGTGTTCTCTCAAGTGCAATAACGGGAGGGAGCAAGAAAATTCACGGAAGAGCATCTCGATTTATCACCTGGCCTTTTATGTCATAGTATGACAGACTCCACTGGGAGATATCAAAATACGTTGTAGTTCATTTTAATGGAGTGTTAAAAGTCCGTAAATGATTCTTCCATGACCCCTTGAATAACATACTAATTTCTCCATATACTACCATATTATAAAAATGTTGCGATACGCTATGTCCCCTGAGCCACAGCTGAACCGAGAAGTGCGTTGTGCAGGTGTGCGTGTAGAATGATTAGATCATACAAGCCTACTTGCTTAATATATCTGTCAGATGATTACTTAAAAGTAGGTTTTCTAGAGTCAATTTGTAATGCTGATTCTGAAAATTGCTTTCATTTTCTTCTATCACGTCAGGATTTTTCACAACAAGACTTAACTAACTGAAGCACAAATACTAAAATAAAATTACGATCAAGAGCTATATTTTATAGTTATTGTTTTATTCGTTTTAGGTTCAAAAATGGTTCAAAAAATGGCTATGAGCACTGTGGGACTTAACATCTGAGGTCATCAGTCCCCTAGAACGTAGAACTACTTAAACCTAACTAACCTAAGGACATCACACACATCCATGCCCGAGGCAGCATTCGAACCTGCGACCGTAGTGGTCTCGCGGTTCCAAACTGCAGCGCCTAGAACCGCTCAGCCACACCGGCCGGCATTCGTTTTAGAGATTTACTAAAAATTCTATAACGTTATGAGTAGGGAAGGGCGTTGTACGCTAGCACATTTCCCACACTTTGGCCTCTAGCCAGCCCTGCAATAAACGTTGAATATACTTTCCTTTTTTAAAATGACGACATTCACTTTTATGGGCTGAAGTCTTTTTCCTGAAATTACAGAAATTATTCTGAAAAATTAAACTTTTTCCAAATGAGAAAAGGTGTTCTAAGATATATCAGTCATGTACCTAGGAACAGATATAAGAAATTTAAAAGGATTGAAATCGAGAAAACCCCTTTCAGTATCGTATTTAATTGTGTGTTACATTATTACTCTGTTACACACCAACAATCAGTAAGTGAAATAAAATTTAACGGAAGTATTATCAAAAACCAGTCGAAAATTACTTACATTTTGATGCAGGAGCCATTGGAACCAAACAAAAATTTATATTTTCAAGACAGGCAAAACTGTTAAGACATTACAGAAATACTTCTAAAATACGTACCTGAACAATTAAGAATACATTCCAAATACCTTTAATACGGGGTGTTGAAAAAGTCTCTCCGCAGTACCGTATGATTGTTAGCCGCGCCTGCCTTATGATTGTTCGCCTGCCTGGGTTACTTTCCTTCAAGTGCACTCTCCCAACATTCCACTGTTTCGTTTATCTCAGCTATAGTCAGTAGTATCGTTGGTGTGTGTCGTTACGTGTTGACGTGAACGTTCAAGTTTAGTTTTTTTTCGTTTGTTTCGTTTTTGTCACTAACCATTGAAGAATGTGTGTTTTTAGTCGAACAAGTGTTCAAAGCTGGCGGTAAATACACAGTTTCAGTTCGTCAAACATTTAATGCAGTTTTCCCGGAGACAACACTCCCACATCGCGATACTGTGCGAAAACTGATTAACAAATTTCGAAGTACAGGTTCAGTGGCAGACGCTCCGAGAAGTGGTCGTCCTAGCGTTTTGTCTGAGGGTAAACTACTCGATATTTCTGATAAAATGTCGATGAGTCCGAACAAGACAGTAAGAAAACTCGCCCAGGAAATCGACGTTAGTGTCGGAACGGCCCACACAACTGTAAGCAAAAAATTAGAACTTTTCCCATACGAAGTGACAGTCGTGCAAGAACTGAAAAATACTGATCATTTCAAGAGGCTGCATTATTGTCAATGGTTCAAAAATTTCATTCGACAAAATGGAAAGGATATTCTTAATGAAACGTTTTTCACTGATGAGGCGTGGTTTCATTTATCCGGGTTCATGAACTGGCAAAATTCACGTGTGTAGAGTACTGCACATCCATTGTGTATTCATGAGGAACCACTTCATTCTGTGAAAATAGGAGTTTTGATTGCAATTTATAGACGTCGGATTGTGGGTCCCATATTTTTCAACGAAACAATAAACGCACAATGATACTGCAGTGATATTTTGTACCCATTCATAGGAGAACTTGTGTTAAGTGAAATACTGAACGGTTATTTTAAACAAGATGGTGCAACGGGCAACTGCGCATACAGCTCGCGTTTCAATGTCACTGCTTGCTGATGTTTTTGGTGATCGTATAATTTCACAGGGACTTTGGCCTCCACGATCGCCTGGGCTAACACCACCTGACTTTTTCCTCTGGGGTGCAGCGAAAGCAGCTGTCTATAAAAACCGTTCAAAATCCATCGATGAATTAAAAACTGCAGTATTCAATTTCACTGCTTCTGTTACAGAAGAAATGTTATATCTTGTGTTTGGAAGAATGATTAGACAAATTTAATTGTGTGTTCAACAACAGGGGGAACACTTTCAACATTTAATGCGAAAATTTGTAAGTAAAAATGAATATTCAATAAATTAATAACTTGTACTTCATTGAGTTTCATTTCTGTATATTCACTGCGGCGTACGGTACGCGCGGCTAACAATCACACGGCACTGCGGAGAGACTTTTTGAACACCCCGTATATACAACACTTAAATGTGTAGGACGCGTAATATGAGTATGCTGCGCATATCACAACCTCATGTTTAACAACATGAAAGACTGAAATATTGGCGTAAACTGCTTACCGCGGTCTCTAGTGCCCTTTCGTTCCTGTGATTCCAAAATCAGCCTCTAGACTGAAGTCCCGACCCAAAACATTGTTTATTCCTAAGTACACTATGCTCTAAGTAAAACACTCTTGTCTACTCCATTGATTTTGAAACTTCCCCTTTTAGGTTCCCTCACAGTAACTTCATCTTTATTGTCCCTCTCCAACATTTAACAACAGTCGACCATTATACTTTCATTCCATATTCCCTGCCACCTCTTGGCCGACTCCTTAATGTCCTGGTGGAAGCGTTCTCTTTGTTCTCCATTATAATGACACAGATTTTCAGGGAAGCGGTCAATATATTCGTATGTTAAGTGGAATTTTACATTGCTGTTACAATCAAACTTCTAGAAAACTTCCAAGATGGTTTTGACAATGGTCTTGTAAATTTGGGTGATTTTCTAACCTATCAAAATTTCAGTAATAAAGCTGAAGGCACTCCGTAAATCTTGTATACTAACATTCATTGTATTCTCATATTCATGATTTTTCATCAATCTGTGAACTTGAGGACCAACAAAAATTCATGCTTTCAGCTTTTCTTGACTGATGAAGGGAAATTTCATAGTAAGGTTCTTACAGCAGGCTCTACGTAGTGGAAGAGCCGTTAGAAAGAGCTTCACGAAGCACAGTTTGATATGTAATAGCGAAGGCAATATTTTTTATTGTCTACAGGCGGTTCAAAATGGTTCAAATGGCTGTGAGCACTATGGGACTTAACTGCTGTGGTCATCAGTCCCCTAGAACTTAGAACTACTTGAACCTAACCAACCTAACGACATCACACACATCCATGCCCGAGGCGGGACCGTAGCGGTCGCGCGGTTCCAGACTGTAGCGCCTAGAACCGCTCGGCCACAGCGGCCGGCATGGCGGTTCATGTAAAATGTTTTCGGTACCAGGAAAAAATGTCACCGGTCTGACCAAAACTTTCTAATGCTATGGCTTTACCCGGCTGCTCTACTCACATACAAAGCGGGACACTTTCGTCTACCTAACTTGGCAATCTAATAAAATTCTTATAAATCCAAATAAAATAAACTTTATTCCGTTAAGAAAAGAACTGAAACTTCCTGGCAGAGTGAAAATCTCATTCTGGAAGAAAAGAACTGTACGTGATAGAAGAAAACCAAGAACTTGAAATCATCATAAAAATGTTAGTTGAGAACAAATATTTGTTTTCAGTCATCTGATATCATGTAGAATGGTGTAATTATTTCAGTATCAGGGAATACAAGCCAAAACCTTTCAACTTAAAGTCTCTACTTGCTGCTGTAGTATTAGCGTATCATATACACTCCTGGAAATTGAAATAAGAACACCGTGAATTCATTGTCCCAGGAAGGGGAAACTTTATTGACACATTCCTGGGGTCAGATACATCACATGATCACACTGACAGAACCACAGGCACATAGACACAGGCAACAGAGCATGCACAATGTCGGCACTAGTACAGTGTATATCCACCTTTCGCAGCAATGCAGGCTGCTATTCTCCCATAGAGACGATCGTAGAGATGCTGGATGTAGTCCTGTGGAACGGCTTGCCATGCCATTTCCACCTGGCGCCTCAGTTGGACCAGCGTTCGTGCTGGACGTGCAGACCGCGTGAGACGACACTTCATCCAGTCCCAAACATGCTCAATGGGGGACAGATCCGGAGATCTTGCTGGCCAGGGTAGTTGACTTACACCTTCTAGAGCACGTTGGGTGGCACGGGATACATGCGGACGTGCATTGTCCTGTTGGAACAGCAAGTTCCCTTGCCGGTCTAGGAATGGTAGAACGATGGGTTCGATGACGGTTTGGATGTACCGTGCACTATTCAGTGTCCCCTCGACGATCACCAGTGGTGTACGGCCAGTGTAGGAGATCGCTCCCCACACCATGATGCCGGGTGTTGGCCCTGTGTGCCTCGGTCGTATGCAGTCCTGATTGTGGCGCTCACCTGCACGGCGCCAAACACGCATACGACCATCATTGGCACCAAGGCAGAAGCGACTCTCATCGCTGAAGACGACACGTCTCCATTCGTCCCTCCATTCACGCCTGTCGCGACACCACTGGAGGCGGGCTGCACGATGTTGGGGCGTGAGCGGAAGACGGCCTAACAGTGTGCGGGACCGTAGCCCAGCTTCATGGAGACGGTTGCGAATGCTCCTCGCCGATACCCCAGGAGCAACAGTGTCCCTAATTTGCTGGGAAGTGGCGGTGCGGTCCCCTACGGCACTGCGTAGGATCCTACGGTCTTGGCGTGCATCCGTGCGTCGCTGCGGTCCGGTCCCAGGTCGACGGGCACGTGCACCTTCCGCCGACCACTGGCGACAACATCGATGTACTGTGGAGACCTCACGCCCCACGTGTTGAGCAATTCGGCCGTACGTCCACCTGGCCTCCCGCATGCCCACTATACGCCCTCGCTCAAAGTCCGTCAACTGCACATACGGTTCACGTCCACGCTGTCGCGGCATGCTACCAGTGTTAAAGACTGCGATGGAGCTCCGTATGCCACGGCAAACTGGCTGACACTGACGGCGGCGGTGTACAAAATGCTGCGCAGCTAGCGCCATTCGACGGCCAACACCGCGGTTCCTGGTGTGTCCGCTGTGCCGTGCGTGTGATCATTGCTTGTACAGCCCTCTCGCAGTGTCCGGAGCAAGTATGGTGGGTCTGACACACCGGTGTCAATGTGTTCTTTTTTCCATTTCCAGGAGTGTATTTGCTAACAGAATTATCCTTTTGCATAAAACTACATTTGTTTATTGGTGTCATTAGAAGAGCGACGCGCTACGGTCGCAGGTTCGAATCCTGCCTCGGGCATGGGTGTGTGTGATGTCCTTAGGTTAGTTAGGTTTAAGTAGTTCTAAGTTCTAGGGAACTGATGACCACAGAAGTAAAGTCCCATAGTGCTCAGAGCCATTTGAACCATTTTTTTGAAAAGAGCGACGCTATTCAATACATATGGAAAGCGAACTGGAAAGAGAACTATTCGCATAGAGATCACAGAAAAAGTCTGAAAGAGTAGAGGCAGTGCCTGTCGTTGCATCAGTTCCACAATTGTAGTGGAGAGCGAACCATTTGCATTGAGTTTACGTGAAAAAACTGAATGATCAGAGGGAACTTCAGTTGTTGCAGTACCTCTGGCTTTGAAGGACTTTTCTGCACGAGAAATAGTGCCGTGTAACGGATCCTTGTTCATCTTTAATATGCCGCGGCGGTTTTTTATTTCCTCTCTCTAGAACCAATTTCTTCATCAGAAAAGTTACATAAGCAAAGTGGACTCGTCATCCAGGGTTTGTCATTCAATCAGAAACACATTACGTAAGTGCTCCTTGAAAGAGAGCTCCACTAGGTCAAAACTGCCGAATCGATCCCACCGCAACAGACGGAGACCTCGAAAATGAGAGCGGGTTCCGTAGCTTAAATAGGCAGGGATCTGGTAACGCCAATGTTCTTTCGTGCGGCACGATATACAGTCAAGTTCCCTGCCACACGTTTCACTTTCACTTTTCGCAAAACCATCTTTGTCAGTCAATAATTCCAGCGTGCGTGCTGTGATCATTTTCGTATATGTTCGTACGACACACTGAAATACTGAGATAGGACCATTCTTCTTTCCTCATCGTAAAAAGAAGAGAGGAAGATTAGGTTTAAGATCTCATCGACATTGAGGTTATTAGAGTCATAACAATGGCACGAATACTTTCAATAGGACGTGTACTTTTAAAATGACATTCCTGGCATTTTCTTGGACGGGTTTAGGGAAACCGCGAAAAATAAATCTTGAGGCGCATTTGAACCGTCGTCCTCCCAATGCGAGTCCAGTCTGCTAAACTCTATCACCTTTCTAGGTCCCTCAGCGAAGTGTTTCGCTTTTATAACTGTATATTAAGGTTAAGAAAAGACAGAAAGACTAGTACGTCATTGATGGCTGATGGAAAGGTTCAGCTGTCCAGTCGGGAAGGCTTTTCCTCCACCGCGAACACTTGTTCTATTCCTGGTGGTGGGTACGAATTGTGTCTTATCTATACCTGTTGAAAGCAGATGGCTGTAATGAATGTGTGTGGATTGCGGTGCCATGATTTTGTTGTATGATGAAAGAAGAGTGTATATTCCTCTCGAATAACTGGAAAGTTGCACAGGTCACATCAGTATTCAAGAAAGGTAGGAGTAATCCACTAAATTACAGGCCCATATCGTTAACGTCGATACGCAGCTGGATTTTAGAACATATGTTGTGTTCGAACATTATGAATCACCTCGAAGAAAACGGTCTATTGACACACAGTCAACATGGGTTTAGAAAACATCGTTCCTGTGAAACACGACTATCTCTTTATTCACATGAAGTGTTGAGTGCTATTGACAAGGGACTTCACATCGATTCCGTATTTCTGGATTTCCGGAAGGCTTTTGACACTGTACCACACAAGCAGCTCTTAGTGAAATTGCGTGCTTACGGAATATCGTCTCAGTTATGTGACTGGATTTGTGATTTCCTGTCAGAGAGGTCACAGTTCGTAGTAATTGACGGAAAGTCATCGAGCAAAACAGAAGTGATTTCTGGCGTTCCCCAAGGTAGTGTTATAGGCCCTTTGCTCTTCCTTATCTATATAAACGATTTTGGAGACAATCTAAATAGCCGTCGTGGGTTATTTGCAGATGACGCTGTCGTTTATCGCCTAATAAAATCATCAGAAGACCAAAACAAACTTCAAAACGATTTAGAAAAGATATCTGAACGGTGCGAAAAGTGGCAGTTGACCGTAAATAACGAAAAGTGTGAGGTCATCATCGTGAGTGCTAAAAGGAACTCGTTAAACTTCGGTTACACGATAAAGCAGTCTAATCTAAAAGCCGTAAATTCAACTAAATACCTAGGTATTACAATAACGAAAAACTTAGATTGGAAGGAACACATAGAAAATGTTGTGAGGAAGGCTAACCAAAGACTGCGTTTTATTGGCAGGACACTTAGAAAATGTGAAAATGTAACAGACCTACTACGGAGACTGCCTACACTGCGCATGTCCGTCCTCTTTTAGAATACTGCTGTGCGGTGTGGGATCCTTACCAGATAGGACTGACGGAGTGCATCGAAAAAGTTAAAAGAAAGGCAGCACGGTTTGTATAATCGCGAAGTATGGGAGAGAGTGTCACAGAAATGATACAGGATTTGGGCTGGACATTATTAAAAGAAAGGCATTTTTCGTTGCGACGGAATCTTCTCACGAAATTCCAATTACCAACTTTCTCCTCCGAAAGCGAAAATATTTTGTTGACACCGACCTACATAGGGAGGAACGATCACCACGATAAAATAAGGAAATCAGAGCTCGTACGGAAAGATACAGGTGTTCATTCTTTCCGCGCGCTATACGAGATTGGAAAAATAGAGAATTGTTTAGGTGGTTAGATGAACCCTCTGCTAGGCACTTAAATATAATTTGCAGAGTATCCATGTAGATGTAGATAGAATAATGCCAAGGTTAACCCCCCCCCCCCCCTCCCCCCACAACCAACAGATGAATCTCCGACAACATGCCCTAATTAATTAAGACACTAAGGAGACGTTTGGATTTAATTTCAGCACATTGGCGCAAAGTCGTGATCAGGAACTACACTTGCTTGCCAAATACTAGCGGTGAAACTATCTTCTATCATCAGCATTCGAACCGGCTACCGTCACCACGAAGACCTTCTTTAGTTCCGGTGACGGGTATCTGAAATGCGACTGGCGTGAATACTTGTGACGTGTGGTATTTGATTTGTGTAACTAGGGATAAATATGGCAATGAACAGGATGAAATCTATTTCTGGTGCACAATCTACTGCCAAGTATAACAAAGGGAAGCGCTGACCTTGCGTCACGCTACAACGATCGCGCCACCGTCAATGGAGTCACATACCTCCACGTCACGGAGCCAGAGCGCGAGCTGGAGCGCTGATTAAGGACCTGGACATGCATTCCAGTGAAACGGATTCAGCATCCCGTCCCGCTATCCAGATTCTTTTCTTCAGTCTTCTGACTGATGTCACCTGTCACGCTTTTTCCTCGCCTGTGCCTACCTCTTCTTCTCAAGGAAGTACATCAGATTATTAAGGATTTAATCACTTAATGCAAATGCTGGGGTAGTTCATTCGTTAATGACACAATTGATCTCATTCACCAACTTCGTTCAGATAGGGTATTGTTCGTTCTCTAAGGTTCTCCTCATCAACAGTATTTATCCCTGAGTGATATCACACGGTCTCGTTTTCAGGATCTGTACAAACACTTCAGCTTCCCTTGTCGTCCTAAAACTGGTGTCGAAATTTTCCCACTCTCAGGGCTCAGCCGACTATCTCTGGATAACCGCAATCATAGTAGGGTGCATTAGCAGCGAGGAGCTGATCGAAGATCCCCCTACCAACAATACTTTTCTTTTTTCCGTTCTGGTGTGAGCAATAGATTTTCCGTGAAAATCACAACTGATGTTTCGTATTTTTATGTAATTAATTACCAACCTTTTTATATTCCACAGGACCTTCAGCGTAGTATAAGTCAATATGTGACATATTTTATAAAGAGTGTCCAGACGCGCTGCTGTGTGATATTCTTATTTCTTTCACTTTCGCTGCAGATCCGATCCTGCTAACATTGCCATTATCGAATGACCTGTGGTACAGTGCGGCTGACTCTGTTTTCATTACACATATTCATGTAACGGTACAACATGAGTTGCTCCCCATTGCTGCCCATGTAGACTTCAAAGAGAAGTCAGGCAAGTAGGATTCATGTTACAGCAACCAATCACAGAGCCATCAATGGAGTTACCTGTCATAATACGTATTGCTAACAGTGAAGTACAGAGAAACTTGTGTTATAGTTGAGCCAGGTGCTGATCGTCCGTGGGTATTTGAAATGCCACACTCGCCTACCAGATATGGTGCCATATAACGTGGTTAGGGAGTGCAGGAATGAGTTTTACTGACTGAGACTCGGTTGAGCTGGACGTTTCCTTTATTTAAATCTTTAATAGAAAATAGGTTCGCTTCGTCTTCAGGGCGTCTGCTGCCTGGTTGCTAGGACCAGCGACCGTTCAATTGTAGACTGATGCGGGTGGAATGCAACCAGAAATGAGAAACAGTTTACTCTGAAACAGGTAACTTGTAACCTCTCCGCAGAAATGTTAAATGAAAAACAAGAAAATGGAGCCAAGTGTAACCTCCCAACAAAAATAATGTTTAATAATAATGCAAAATGGAGCCAAGCTTATACTCCCCACAAAAATTAAGGAATGAAAATTGACCAAAAACCACACAATAATATTAATTAAATAATGAACCATGAACGAAATGTAAGCTCCTAACAGAAATAATAATATCTGGTAAATTTTATAAGGACAGCAGCGCTGACCTTCGGCCCTGTATTCCGAATAAAAAAGCAAAAATCTTACCTCAATAAAAACTGCAGCTATATCTGCTCTTATTTATCGACACAGCTTCGTGCAATGTTGGCGTATATTTTTTTGATTCTTGGAAGCAATGATAATGCATTGTAAAAATTCTTTAAATTGAAATGAATGCTTTTTCTTCAAAAGTGTGGAAAAATTCTTTAAATTGAAATAATTACTTTTCTTTAAAAGAGTTACTTTATAAAAAAAATTATTATTGGGGCATTTTTTCTGAACAAATTAAATTACAATTAACATACATTATTAAATATGCGCAAGGCTGCTTCTTTACCTTCTACAACAATACTCATCCTCCAGAGTCCTGACCAGAGTCGCGACCAGAGCACACAGCCGACGCATGCCGACTCCCTACTACCGTATCCGACTGACTACCACTGCAGACAGACTCCGACTGACAACTCGCGCAGACTAGCGCAGACTCGCGACAAGCAACAACTAACGATAAACTACTCTCTGGTCAGAGATTCTGTCATGCCTCGCCCATCGCCGGCGAAGCATACACCTTACAAACTGTATTAAAAATATGGCCTTTTCTATTTGATACACTCCTTATGGCAACGTTTGAGATTAGGCAGGGTGAAATATTTTCAACAATAAGTGACACGATAAAAGAAGGAAATTTTTCATTACCAGTAGCCTTTAAACAAGCACAATTCCCTAAAATACCGAAAACAACTGTCTTCAATGATCCAGTTTAGATCTCTGCGGGTCGGTGTCCTTAAAGCCGTAATAACAAATTTGCAATTCCTCAAAAGTTCCCAATCTGCACCCCCCCCCCCCCCCTCCCATACACACACAAACGGATAATCGACACAAGTAACTATTAGTTAAAAGCCTCAGTAATATAATAAAATTAGATCATACTACCATATATCCAGTTGCTGAAGTTGCTGGTAACATAACGCCACCACCATGCTAAACTAGAACACAATAAGTGCATGTTTTTACAGTGCGCATTAGGTAATCCTTAAGTTACTGCTAAGTATAGCTAAGCAAACGGCGGTGGCCATTAATACCAAGTTTTACTTAAACTGTCGGGTACTAATCCGTTTAGCTGAGGTGGCGCTGCCCGTGATATTAACTGTACGTTAATGAAATGTGGGGATTAGCACCTCTCTTCTCACACAGGTATTAGTGTGAGTGAATTAATTCTTAATGTAAAACCTTAATTTTGAACAATACTGTCATCGGCGTACTAATGCTATTTGCCACTGACAAACAGTTTGTGATAGGTGCATCTTCTTTAAGATACAGTTAGAATTAGACACAGAGAACACGCCGTACCGACCAATATACACCACGCGTAATAACCAACCCTCATGGGATGACAAAATCTCCACGTACGAAATGATTGCAGTAGACCAAGCAGTAACAGCCAAACAAACGACAACAACAAATTTTCCGCCCAGAGGTGTGTAACCATTCTCTTCAGAATTCTCACCACTGACTAAATTAGATAAAATAAAATCGAGCCAACAACCTAATATACCATTTTCATATATATATAATTTTCTGCTGCTCTTGATATTACCCTATACTCATCCGACCAGAAATCCTTGTCTTCTTTCCACTTCATTTCACTGACCCCTACTATATCTATATTGATCATTTGCATTTCCCTTTCCAGATTTTCTAGTTTCCCTACCACGTTCAAGCTTCTGACATTCCACGCCCCGACTCGTAGGACATTATTCTTCCGTTGATTATTCAATCTTTTTCTCATGATAACCTTCACCTTGGCTGACACCCTCCCCCCCCCCCCCCCCGGAGATCCGAAGAGGGGGGACTATTCCGGATGCTTTTGCCAATGGAGAGATCATCACGACACGTCTTCAGTTACAGGGCACATGTCCTGTGGATACACGTTACGTTTCTTTAATGCAGTGGTTTCCATTGCCTTCTCCATCCTCATGTCGTTGATCATTGCTGATTCTTCCGCCTTTAGGGGCAGTTTCCCGTGGTCTAGGGGCGCCGACACGGTAGCTCAGCGTATTCGGTCAGAGGGCTGCGAACTCTCTGTAATAATAAAAAAAAAAACCTAAGCCAAGGAACCAACGATCAACTTGAACGGATGTCTTGTAACGTCCGCCCAGACTAAACAGAGCGAACTATATCGGGAAAAAAGGGGTAGCGTCTTTGATTCAAAATCTAAACGTCTTCGGTCCAGGGTTCGAATCCCGCCGCTGTTTAAATTTTGGGCCGGCCTGGGTGGCCGGGCGGTTCTAGGCGCTACAGTCTGGAACCGCGCGACCGCTGCGGTCGCAGGTTCGAATCCTGCCTCGAGCATGGGTGTGTGTGATGTCCTTAGGTTAGTTAGATTTAAGTAGTTCTGAGTTCTAGGGGAATGATGACCTCAGAAGTTAAGTCCCATAGTGCTCAGAGCCATTTGAACCATTTTTAAAATTTTGATTAATAATCAGCATTGGCGGCTGAAGACTTTCGGCATAAGAAGTCACCCCTAATTCTGCCAAAGGGCTTGTCAAACAGGGCGGAGGAGCGGACAGGGGTTCAGGACAGTCACTGTAATAGAGGAATACTATCAAGCTTAAATGCCAATGGCAGTAATTACACGGCGTCAATCAACAGCAGAAAGTACACGGTACATGGAACCGACCAATGCAATTAGCGGCAGAGTTTTTAGGTGGCTTGCTGCGGCAATATAACTACATGTCCGAAACATCAAATTCATGTAATTGTGGAAACAACACCAGCAAGCGAAATTCAGTTTCCCAAGACGTGATGTCGTTGTGCTTCGGAAAACGCACTCGCTCACATGTCGACCGCCTTTGCATGGCAGTCGGCTACTCAGTTCCTGATGTGGAAGGCAAACTCTAAACAAGGTGGCCGGCTTTTTGCGACGCTCACAACTCACGGCAGTCCGCAACCACCAATGGACCGCTAGGTATACAAGCACCCTTGGTCTTGACTCAGTGTCGTACTAAGTCTGCCAGTGGACTAACAGGAAACCAACCAGCCCGACATTCATATACTCTAACGTGACAAAAGTAATGGGATACTCCGAAAGATCGTGTCGGACCTCTTATTGCCCGGCGAAGTGCAGCAACTCGATGTGGATGGACTCGACAAGTCGTTGGACGTCCTCTGCAGAAATATTGAGCCATGATGCCTCTGTAGCCGTCAATAATTCCGAAAATGTGGCCGCTGCAGAATTTGGTGTACGAAGTGATCTCTTGATTATGTCCCATAAATGTTCGATGGGATTCATGTCGAGTAATCTGGGTGGTCATATCATTCGCTCGATTTGTCCAGAATGTTCTTCAAGTTAATCGCGAACGGTTATGGCCCGGTGACCTGTTGGGAAATATGAGGTCAAAGAATGGCTGAAAATGGTTTCCAGTTCAGTTAGACCAGAGGACGCAGTCCGTTCCATGCAACCACAACCCTCACTATTATGGAGCCACCACCTGCTTGCACAGTGCCTTGTTGACAACCGGGGTCCATGGCTTTGTGGGATCTGCGCCAAACATGAATGGTTCAAAAATCAAATGGCTCTGAGCACTATGGGACTTAACATCTGTGGTCATCAGTCCCCTAGAACATAGAACCACTTAAACCTAAATAACCTAAGAACATCACACACATCCATGCCCGAGGCAGGATTCGAACCTGCGACCGTAGCGGTCACGCGGTTCCAGACTGAAGCGCCTAGAACCGCACGGCCACACCGGCCGGCCAGAACTTGTATCTACCATCAACTGTTAACAAGTGAAAGCGGGGCGCATCTGACAAGGCCACGGTTTTCCAGTCGTCCAGGGTCCAAACGATATGGTCACGAGTCCAGGAGACGAGTTGCAGGCAATGTCGCGCTGTTAGGAAAGGCCTCGCGTCGGCCAGTTAACGCTAAATATCGCCGCACTATCCTAACGGATACGTGCGTGGTACGTCCCACATTGATTTCTATTTCACTCAGTGTTTCTTGTCTGTTAGCACTGACAACTCTACGCAAACGTCGCTGCTCTCGGTCGTTATGTGAAGGCCGCCGGCCACTGCATTGTCCGCGGTGAGAGCCAAT
Organism: Schistocerca serialis cubense; assembly: GCF_023864345.2. Lineage (NCBI taxonomy): Eukaryota > Metazoa > Arthropoda > Insecta > Orthoptera > Acrididae > Schistocerca > Schistocerca serialis. Next base: position 761,449,153 of record NC_064639.1, read on the forward strand.
GCCTGAAATGTGGTATTTTCGGCACACACTTGGCACTGTGGATCTCGGAATGTTGAATTCTCTAAGATTTCCCAAATGCAATGTCTCATGCGTCTGGCTCCAACTATCATTCCGTGTTCAAAGTCTGTTACTTCCCGTCGTGCGGCCATAATCACGTCGAAAACCATTTCACATGTATCACATGAATACAAATGACACCTCCACCAGTGCACCGTCGTTTTATAACTTGTGTACGCGATACTATCATTATCATTATATGTGCTTATCGCTATCAATGACCTTTGTGAGCTAAGTGTATGCCACGACTCGCACCAGCTCTTAATCACGAAAGCACACTTCTCAGCAAACATGATGCCAGCTGTTGGACACTTCTACTCTATTCGGTGGCACTCGTTATAGCAGAGTTCGAACATAGCTCCGGGAAACGGTCGGTAGGGCGCGCCACAGCTTTCAGCAGCGTTGTGTCCGATTAGGCCGGCCGGGGTGGCCGAGCGGTTCTAGGCGCTACAGTCTGGAACCACGCGACCGCTACGGTCGCAGGTTCGAATCCTGCCTCGGGCATGGATGTGTGTGATGTCCTTAGGTTAGTTAGGTTTAAGTAGTTCTAAGTTCTAGAGGACTGATGACCTCAGAAGTTAAGACCCATAGTGCTCAGAGCCATTTGAACCATTTGTCCGATTAGCGGTGGTGCAGACGAGGAGCATTTGGCTCCACCCCCTCCCCCCGCCCCCTGACCTTGGACTGCCACAATAATAAAGATAGTAGTCGAGTTTTATAACAACACAAAATCTAGTTCTCAAAACGTTTTGGCTGGGAGAGATGAGGCTGACACGTCCTACTACTGTTCATCCTTAAGCCGTACTGTAACTGGGGTAACAGAACGTTTTATGATGAAAGGTTCATTGAAGCGAGGCAGAAGCTTCTCAGAAAGCTTCTCACTCACCTTACTTATCGCAACGAAGTTCCTCAAGAACACTATATTGCCCACCTTATACACACTAGGTTGCCTCCTCCTGTTATTCCTGACCTCCTGACTTGTACGTTGGACGGATGTTACTCATGGCTTTACGCCATTATGCTCGAATACTGGTGGGAGAAACCCTTTAGAGCAACAAATTCTCAATTCCCCACAGACTGCGTAAAGGGGGATTGGGTGAGTATCAGAACGTCAGGTGAGCAGGGGTGTTCTGGTGCCTCTTATGGTCCGCTGTATTAAGAGCATACGGCAAGCACCTTCACGTATCATCCCGTACGGTCTGATGGTCACGGTGGTATGCTATAAGCGCCACACACAGCTTACGATTCATTCTTTCCGGAGAAGATGGGTTCGGATGATACGGAGTGGTTATCAACCCCCATACTAAAGCAAAAGACTTTGAGCGGCTTGAATCCAGACGCATTATCATACTACTGCATAGCTGGGGCCGAAGGTGCCAAACGCTGTCCTTAATGAACTCACCGCTGCCGTAGCTGCTCTAGTTGGAACAAGCCACGCAAATCTAGGAAAGACGTCAACCACCACGAACATAAGGTAATGTCCCATCTTGGATTGTGGCAGTGGCTCCACGAAATCAACAAAGACATGATCCATTGTTCTCTCCATTGGTTTAGAAACCAAATAGCCGACATGGATGTTCTGCGCAGGTTTACTCACAGCACACATTTCACAATTTTTGACAAAGTTCTTAACATCAACATCAATTTTACGCCAAATAAAGCTTTTCCTCATCTTCTCCCTCGTTTTGTAAACCCAAAGGTGTCCATCTACTGGAGGTCACACACACACACATACACATACATACACACACACACACACACACACACACACACACACACACACACACACACACACACATATCATACTTGTGCTGGGACAACTACTTTAGGGTTACCGTCTTACCTGGATTCTTCATTACATATGAATAGAAATTCTCAGCTTGATGTGTCCTCTCTTTAATGCTGTTTATTCTCGGGCCCAGTTCCTGATACTCCTCTACAATGTGATAGACCGTGGGGAATCCCAACAATATAACATTAACCGCTTCCAGCTATTCGGATTTATGGACAGGTTCTCGGTCTTGCTGGTCCTGTGACGCAAAAATTCGAGTAAGGGCACTGGCCACGAAATTATAAATATCCTTGATATGCCTCACTTGTACTTTAAGAGCTAATATGCAGTCGCCCCTTCTGACTATTCAACCTGTTCGTCGTGGCCACCCCAAAACCGATGTAAGTGTTTATCCGTGTCTAATTCAAAGAGAGTATGTTCCAAGATTGCCTTAAATTGTTTAGGTGCAAGCAAAGCAACTAACGCCTCCATTTTTCACAAAGAACATTTTCGCTCTAAATCGCTGAAGGAGCATGAAGCAAAGAACACTGGTTAAAGCCCTGACTCATACTGTTGAAGTAACACAGCCCCTGTCTCCAACTGTGACGCATCAGTTGACACAGCAAAGTCTTTATCAAAATTTGGCAACGCCAACACTGGAGCTGAAGTCAGAGCATCGTTGAGGCCAACAAATGGTGTTTCCTGGGAATCAGTCCTCTCAAATTTTATGCCTTCTTTCCTGAGTGAATTGAGACGATCCGCCTTTTGCACAAACCCAGGGATAAAACTTGTGAAAGAAATTCCCCATTCTGACAAAACTGGCTTAACGGTGTTGGAAAACTCATTATCGACTTTATCGTCTCGGTATCAATTGCCAAACTTTCTGAAGAGAGTACATGGGCGAAAAATTGCATTGATGGACATGCAGATTTATCTCTGTTGGGATATACGGTTAGCCTAGCTTCCTGTAATCCCTCAAAAACGACTTCTAAATGTTTCAGACGATCTACCATAGATTTGCTGTAGACCAATGCATCATCCAAATAATGATAAACATAGTTAAACTCGATACCTTCAAAAACTTAGTCTTATCTGGGACAACACTGCAGCTCCGGTGGACAACCCTAACGGAACCCTAATAAACTCAGATTCTAGTCAGGGCTAAAAGTTGCTAACAGTTTAGTGCCTTCATGTAAAATGTATGTGATATCACGCTTGGTTCAAGTCTAGAATTGTAAAAATACTGGCCTTCTTGAACCACGCAAATAACGCGTTTAGATGCAGCAGAGGGACCGAACACAAAATTATCTTTTTATTGGGTTTGTGGTGGTCAACGATCAGCCGAATGTGTTTTGGCTTATCTAGAGTAAATATTGTAGCTGACTACTGCAATGATGATGTGTGAGTTATCCCTCGCAAAATCATCTTTTCAACAGCTTGCTGTAATTGTTTCATATGTGGTGGGAGTAACCTGTGGTTTCCTAATTGGTATGGAGTCTGCCACATGAATTCTATTCTTAATGAGACGTGTAAGATCTAGGTTCTCTATCAGCACATCAGCGAATTTACTTCAAACTCTGAATCCTACCTAGATCTTCAGTGAATAAATGCTGTAACTTTTCCTTTATCTCTGACTTGCTCAGCTGACATTGTGGCACCAGGCCCTTACTCTGCCTCCTTATGGTGCCCGTAATTCCATGATGTTGACAGAACTGAAACTGCTTACCGTGACCAAATTTTCATTCACAGAAACCATCAGACGAATTAGGAAGTAATCCCATCTTAGCAATAATGTCAGATCAGAGAATAAACTGTGTGGCAAGACTTTCGATTATCCTGAACCGATTCTTCCAGATAAAATCCGCGACTCGCAATAAGATAACCACAGTGCTCAAAACACCAACGCGCGCGTTTTTAGCTGCAATGTAATGAATCTCATCAGTCTCCATTGGTGGAAACTTGCAATGCTGCTGATGTAGATTATGATTTATGTATGATTTATCCGAAATGGCGCTGCCCGAATCCAGAAATACATATACTAGCTCATTATTAATCTGCAAAAAGCAAAGGGCACTTTACCCATGGTCTTGTATGCGACTCTGACTATTCAGCAAATAGTCGCCACCAAATCTAACCCACATTTCTTTCTGAGATTCCACTAATGGCTCTAGGCTCAGTGCAGAAGCAGTGAATGTACTTTGCTTCATACTTGATGTTAGCTCTTCCAGACACCTCTTGTTGCCATCCCACGTGTCCCCTGGGGATTACTTAACAGTTAGTCTTTACATTTATTTATTTACTAGCGAACGCGGCAATGATTCGCAATTGCTAAATATGTATAGGAAGTGGATATACGTCCTAATCTCATTTCTCCCTCCCTCTCTCTATATCTCCCCTCCTCCCCCTACCTTGTTCGTCCCCTTATCCTCCCCCCTCCCCACCCCCCATATCTGTCCGCTCCCTGTACATATATTATCCCACGCTCTACCTATTCGTCTCCTCCGCCATCATCTCTTTGTCCATATCCTCCTTCTCCTTCTTTATATTCATCCTCCCTATCTCCTTCTCCCCCCTCTCTCTGAACTTAATAACTGTTATTGCAAACGGAACCCTGATTGAGAATAGAAATCAAAATAAATGGGTAAACCAGCTGGAATAATTAGTACACGGGGTATGAGAAAGGCCTTTACAGCTGCTAGACGTGTGAGCATAGTAGCTTTAGTGACAATATTTCGCATGGTTTTAATCTACGAACAGGCAGATTTAGGAAGTTAGTCATAAACACAACTTTCCCGTTTGTTGTAAAACATGACTGCGAAAAGGAAAACAAAACCGCATATTTTCACAGCACAGATTAGCATATTCTTTCTCGGAGCCGGTTTAACAGAAAGCGTTTATCATATAATTCTTATCTGATTTGCCTCCAAACGCCGTATAAGCTCTTCGTCAGTCTCATTGACTCAACGATCATGTAGTTGGCCAGCGTAGTGCGTACGTCGACCGACATTTCGACGCCTCACTGTCGGTATTTTTTCTAAAGAAGTAAACAACAAAATGAAGTCAATTAAATGTCTGCAACATATCAAATTACTACGAAGTGACATCAGTGCAATCTTTGCAATTCACCAAAGTCATGATCACCACTGATAATCAACTGAAATATTGTTTTCAGTCTTTCGAAAAACGTCATTACTCAATGCGGATTATGTTGTTATCATGAAAATATGCGACAGCACAACTGTCAAACTAAACGTCACACTTTTTTTTTATCAAAACATACGACAGCAGAATTGTCAAACCGACTGTCACATTTCTTCATGGAGATTTTCACACAAAAATACCACCCAAATTTCCAGCTTTTCCCGTGGATTTTCCAAAAGTTTTTTTCATGCGACCTTTCCCTGACAATTACGAACACAACAACAAAATCAGCCAAATCTGTCAGGCTGTTCTCAAGTGATTATCTTTCAAACATGAGGCAACCGATTTTTTTTATATAGATTTGCTACTTCCTTTTCATTTGTTATCTATGTAGAAGTACAAACCAAATGTTGCACGTGTGTTGGCATAAATATAGCTCATGATATTTTAACATAAGTTCAAATGTGTTAATATAATTAAGCATTGTGGTATTTAAGGGGAAAAGTCTACATAGAATATCTAAATAAAAAGAAAAATAATAAGAACTTAAAAAATAAAAAAAACCATATTGTCTAGATATTAACATTTGGCCATCTGGCACACAGATATATGTTCATCTGGAATCCAGAAAGCACATGCGACTGTTCTACTACACCGAGCAGCATTGGTGGACCACAAATTTTGTAATTTATAGTTCTGTACTACATTACCATACCTCAGGCATGGATGTGTGTGATGCCCTTAGGTTAGTTAGGTTTAAGTAGTTCTAAGTACTAGGGGACTGATGACTTCAGAAGTTAAGTCCCATAGTGCTCAGAGCCATTTGAACCATTTTTACATTACCATACAGTACTACGCTGCACAGCACTACACGGCACAACACTACACTACTATACTTGGTATCAGAATCAAGTTAGACTTCTCATTTCTCTGAATAGTTAGCCCCTGGCGCCCTGCGTTGCAAATGAGAATTCACATGGGCTGCACAGATGTGCCACACAAGGTGTGGAGACTTGGAATTGGCTGTCAGGATCTCAGGATATCCTTCTTCGTCCTCCCCGAGACTCATCTCCTCACTGCTTCCGGAAGGTTATCGTTGTAGGTGGATTTCCGCCATGGTGCGTCTCGTTTCCATGGTGTATGGCCTCTTCTTGGTTGTCTCTCAGCCATGTAGGGTTGCAGTTCGTAAGCTGATATTTTAGCTGTCAGCGAGTTCAGCTCGTGCACCACTCTCTGTTTCTGTCTTGTCCCAGATTTCTTATCAGTCTTTATCAATGCATGCCTTTGTTTCCTGATTTGATGTGGCTCATGTGCCCAGCATGTCCTTTGCCTTATAACATTCACGCTTTCTGAGCCAATATTGTGGGCCCCTCTTTCTTACGGCTAGGTCTAGAGGTAGCAAGCCCAAGAGCATCATTAGGACCTCAGTCGGTGCTGTTCTCTATACACATCTGTCAGGCGGAGAAGTAGACTTCCTCGTGCCCGCCTTAGAGCTTGCGCTGTCCTTACGTTTCTGACTCCATGAGCCCAAAAACTCGATGCGTAGGCCACAAAAGCGATTAAGACTGCATTGTGGTATGTTCATATTGCACTTAATGGCAGCTGAAAACTTGTTTTGCCTATTGTGGGTGTTTTGTTCAGGATTTTAATGCCTCTCTGGCAGACGATTTCTATTTGTGGATGAAAGTTTTGGTTTTCGTCGATTGTTTTCTCACAATTGGTCATTTTTTTTATGATTGTGGGGTTTGTAGATCTTAATAATGTTTCTACGCACCAGTTATTTAGTTTTTCAACAACTACCCTACTGTTTTCCTCTAATTTAGCCCTTTTGTTGGTAAATGCTATAATTAGCAGATCATCAGCGTAGGCAATGCAGTTTTACTTATACGCTGGAGCTGGTTCGTAATGACTCTGTGCCAACATCACTGAACTGGTCAACAGGAAGAGCCCTGTGGGCAACCTTTGGTGATGTCTTACTAAATTTTCTTTCGAGAACATTCTAATTGCACTTGCCTATCTGTACATAATATCGTATACTGTTATAGAGACACTTGGGATGGTCCACGTACTTCACCCTTTTGAACAGGGAATGTCACCACAAATTATCGAACGCCCCAGCTATATCAGTGCATCGCGTGTGTTCATTACCTTGTCGGCGGTTAGTCACTGTCAGGGGGCGGCGGGCGGCGCAGCTCCACACACCTCGCCGTCTCGGAAACAACTCCCCCTAACTTCTCTTTACTACAATTTACTTAAGTGGGTTTAAGAGAAAGGTATCCGGCTGTGTTTTCAACTGACCAGTCAGGGTCTCAATGTTAACCTTAAGCTCCGCCTACAAAAATTCTGTATATCCAATGAGAAACGTTATACTTTTCGTGGTGGGGCAATGTTTTTAATGTTTGCAACGTAACAGAGACGCGTATAGTCTCACGCTTAAACTTGCAGCATAATAATAATGATAATAATAATAATAATAAAGACTATGTATATGAAAGTAAACATATTTTTCTTTTATGAGTGTCAGTCCTATTGCTAGTTGGGAATTTTCTCGTTATATTCTTGCAGCTTGTGAGTTATTCTCATCAAGCAGAGACATAAGACGATGGAATGGGGTGAAAGAGATATAGAAGAGGTAGATAGGTTAGAGGAAGAGAAATAGAATGGTAAAATTCGAAGCTATGATGGAGAGGAGAAAGAAAAAGATGAGGGGGGGGGGGGGGGGCACAACAATGGTGGCTATACCGTCCCTAATATGTAAGTCTTAAGTTCCCTCTTGAATATTGAGTGGTTTTGGATAAGACGCAGATCACAGGGGAGCGCGTTCCATAGTCGTATGGCTGAGATGGAGAATGACACGGAGAAAGATTTTGTGTTATGTAAAGGTACAGCCAAGATGCTAGACGTATCCGATCTGGTATTGCGGTTGTGGAATGATGATAGGTGTTTAATGTGAGAAGATAAGTATTGGGGGCACCAGTGGCTAAGAAATCGATGAAGTAAGTACATCGTGTGGAGATCGCGTGCCTTATGTGGGCGTATCCAAACTAGCTGGGAGTATGAAGGACTGATATGATCATACAACCGTATGTTGCATACGTATCTAACACAAGCATTCATCACTAGCTCGAGGTATCTCAAATTTTCATTATTTGTGCCATGTTGAACTACATCACAGTAGTAAAGATTAGCCAAGACTAGTGTTTGGACTAATTTTTGTTTAACATGGGTTGGAAATATTTTTCTAAATTTTTGAATTGCATATAGGGAGGAGAGCGATTTCCGGCAAGCTGTGACTGTTTGTTCTTCCCAGTTTAGGTGTTCATCCAAGATTATTCCAAGGTCTTTTACTGTTTTTTGGTATGGTAGTTGGGTACCATTGAGGAGTATTTGAGGGACTGTTTCGCGAAAGTACCGACTGATTAACTTTGGATGAGATAATATTCATGGGTGACTGGAATTCGAGAGTAGGAAAAGGGAGAGAAGGAAACATAGTAGGCGAATATGGATTGGGGCTAAGAAATGAAAGAGGGAGCCGCCTGGTAGAGTTTTGCACAGAGCATAACTTAATCATAGCTAACACTTGGTTCAAGAATCATGAAAGAAGGTTGTATACATGGAAGAACCCTGGAGATACAAGAAGGTCTCAGATAGATTATATAATGGTAAGACAGGGATTCAGGAACCAGGTTTTAAATTGTAAGACATTTCCAGGGGCAGATGTGGACTCTGACCACAATCTATTGGATATGAACTGTAGATTAAAACTGAAGAAACTGCAAAAAGGTGGGAATTTAAGGGGATGGGACCTGGATAAACTGACTAAACCAGAGGTTGTACAGAGTTTCAGGGAGAGCATAAGGGAACAATTGACAGGAATGGGGAAAGAAGTACAGTATAAGAAGAATGGGTAGCTCTGAGGGATGAAGTAGCGAAGGCAGCAGGGGATCAAGTAGGTAAAAAGACGATGGCTTGTAGAAATCCTTGGGTAACAGAAGAAATATTGAATTTAATTGATGAAAGGAGAAAATATAAAAATGCAGTAAATGAAGCAGGCAAAAAGGAATACAAACGTCTCAAAAATGAGATCGACATAAAGTGCAAAATGGCTAAGCAGGGATGGCTAGAGGACAAATGTAAGGATATAGAGGCTTATCTCACTAGGGGTAAGATAGATACTGCCTACAGGAAAATTAAAGAGACCTTTGGAGAAAAGAGAACCACTTGTATGAATATCAAGAGTTCAGATGGAAACCCAGTTCTAAGCAAAGAAAGGAAAGCAGAAAGGTGGAAGGACTATATAGAGGGTCTATACAAGGGCGATGTACTTGAGGACAATATTATGGAATTGGAAGAGGATGTAGATGAAGATGAAATGGGAGATACGATACTGCGTGAAGAGTTTGACAGAGCACTGAAAGACCTGAGTCGAAACAAGGCCCCGGGAGTAGACAACATTCCATTGGAACTACTGACGGCCTTGGGAGAGCCAGTCCTGACAAAACTCTACCATCTGGTGAGCAAGATGTATGAGACAGGCGAAATACCCTCAGACTTCAAGAAGAATACAATAATTCCAATCCCAAAGAAAGCAGGTGTTGACAGATGTGAAAATTACCGAACTATCAGTTTAATAAGTCACACCTGCAAAATACTAACACGAATTCTTTACAGACGAATGGAAAAACTGGTAGAAGCCGACATCGGGGAAGATCAGTTTGGATTCCGTAGAAATATTGGAACACGTGACGCAATACTGACCTTACGACTTATCTTAGAAGAAAGATTATGGAAAGGCAAACCTACGTTTCTAGCATTTGTAGACTAAGAGAAAGCTTTTGACAATGTTGACTGGAATACTCTGTTTCAAACTCTAAAGGTTGCAGGGGTAAAATACAGGGAGCGAAAGGCTATTTACAATTTGTACAGAAACCAAATGTCAGTTATAAGAGTCGAGGGGCATGAAAGGGAAGCAGTGGTTGGGCAGGGAGTGAGTCAGGGTTGTAGCCTCTCCCCGATGTTATTCAATCTGTGTATTGAGCAAGCAGTAAAGGAAACAAAAGAAAAATTCGGAGTAGGTATTAAAATCCATGGAGAAGAAATAAAAACTTTGAGGTTCGTCGATGACATTGTAATTCTATCAGAGACAGCAAAGGACTTGGAAGAGCAGTTGAACGGAATGGACAGTGTCTTGAAAGGAGGGTATAAGATGAACATCAACAAAAGCAAAACGAGGATAAAGGAATGTAGTCGAATTAAGTCGGGTGATGCTGAGGGAATTATATTAGGAAATGAGACACTTAAAGTAGTAAAGGAGTTTTGCTATTTGGGGAGCAAAATAACTGATGATGGTCGAAGTAGAGAAGATGTAAAATGTAGACTGGCAATGGCAAGGAAAGCGTTTCTGAAGAAGAGAAATTTGTAAACATCGAATAAGAAGGGACCGGTTAGTAGGACATGTTCTAAGGCATCAAGTGATCACAAATATAGCATTGTAGGGCAGCGTGGAGGGTAAAAATCGTAGAGGGAGACCAAGAGATGAATACACTAAGCAGATTCAGAAGGATGTAGGTTGTAGTAGGTACTGGGAGATGAAGAAGCTTGCACAGGATAGAGTAGCATGGAGAGCTGCATCAAACCAGTCTCAGGACTGAAGACCACAACAACAACAGCGTTGGGCAGTTGGATGTGAACAGAGCGTAGCGTTGCGCAGTTGGAGGTGAGCCGCCAGCAGTGGTGGATGTGGGGACAGATTCCAGGGTTTTGAGAGCGGACGATATGGGCGTGTGTCCGTCAGAAAGATGAAATTTGTAAGACTGGATATCATGAACTGATATATATATGATAACTTTTGAACATTATTAGAGTAAATACATTGTTTGTTCTCTATCAAAATCTTTAATTTGCTAACTATGCCTATCAGTAGCTAGTGCCTTCCGTAGTTAGAATCTTTTATTTAGCTGGCAGTATTGGCGCTCGCTGTATTGCAGTTGTTCGAGTAACGAAGATTTTTGTGAGGTAAGTGATTCATGAAAGGTATAGGTTATTGTTAGTCTGGACCATTCTTTTGTAGGAATTATTGAAAGTCAGATTGCGTTGCACTGAAAATATTGTGTGTCAGTTTAGTGTTGATCAGAATAAGTAAAGAGAGAAATCTCTGAGTACGTTCAATTTCACTCAGGTATCTCAGTATCAAATAACGTAGAAGTTTACCAGCACAGTAATTTAAAATTTTTCTAAGGGGATGTTTCACACTCCTTCTCTCCATTATCCTTATTATTGGCCTTTCATAGTCCATCTCATTATCGCCTTTGTTTATGTGGTCAGTCACATCTTCAGTTTGTGCCGCTATGTTACATCTCTTTCTACCCTTCACAATGCATCAGAATCTATTGGCTCTTTCTGTATCTCACTTTCTTCTCAACGGGGGTTCCGTTTCTTACAAAGATGACAGGTAATTTTATAATCCGTTTGATTGGTGGGCTCGGATTTAATACCTTTATTCCTGGACAGTGTTTTATCTTATTCGACAGCAGACGTGATATATGCTGCGTTTGTATTTACTCTCTAATTTCCTGTAATGCTCCCCAGCAGATTACGCAATGGACCAGAATGCATCCTCCGTTCTTTGAATTTCCTTCTCTAATAATATTTGGTGTGTCACACGGTCTTTACCTCATTGACTGCATGATTCTTTTTCCTTTTCGCATATGGAATGCGTACTGGAGCTCGATGTGTAGTTTTACAGTCCTTTTTTAGATGGTCACACTCAACACTGTGGTAGTACATTGGTCTGTTTTTCTTGCAGAACTCTACAATGTGCCCATTGTTGTGGCACTTACAGTATTTGGTGACTCCACGTAATCGTACACAGTGGTTGATAGAAATATGCTGTATATTTACAAAGTGTGCTCTGACTTTTGGATTTATCTCTAGCACGTAATTTACTACCAGCTTCACCCGTAGACCTGTTTTAAATTTGACTTATTTATTCTAAGAATTGCTTCCTATCCGTAGTTCTCTTCAAGTTCTGTTAATACATTGAGCCAATTAATTTACTCTCTGACATGGTAACTGGGACGTCATACACTATCACTCTCGGCCTACGCTTGCGAAGTGGTTCGCGTATCATTTCTTTATTTAGCTCTGAGTTTTGTTTGAGCTTCCTAGTTTCCTCTTCTGTTCGTGTTTCAATAATAACTACATTGTCTGCTGTCTTCATTTTCTTGTTAGACAATTAGTCTCTCGTCTTGGTCAGTGTACGTTATACCTTCAACATCTCAAATTACTCTATCTTGAGCCGCCAAATGCAGTAGAACGGGCCATCAGCTGGTATAACATGCTACATTTGCGGAGAAGGTGTGGTTGGGATGCCTGAGATAGGACAGAATTCGATTACTGATATACAGTCGCGAGCGACTGAATGGGGTAATACGTTTGCTAAACTCTCGACACCTCTGCAGGATTTGAGCAAAGTGCTCAACGTCTGCGGGAATTTGAACTACTGCTGATAATCGCGCGCTGTGCTGTTGTTGGGATCTGCCTAGGACGGAAGTTCCTCTAGTTTTTGATCAGTAGTTACTTGGGTCGATTAATCGTTTGTGCTGCCATAAGAAGTACATCAGTCAGGAAAAGTCCTATTATTTATACAGTTTGTCTGCTTCAGAGTAAACTGTTCGCGATGTAAATTGAGGGGGGAGAGAGGAAAGGAAAGGCAAGGAAATAACTATATCAGCTGCGTCGGGACTTGGAATCAGCAGCGACGAGTGAAAATGCATATTGGATCGGGATTCGAACCGGTTATCTCTTGCTTACCAGACATGCGCGTAAACCACTGCGCCACCAGGACCAGGTGTTCAACGCAACTGCACGGACTATATCGCACGTGGCCCCCCCCCCCTCCCCCCTACCGCATTCCCAGGCCGGGCCGACTCACATTCTCAACTGGCGCCACCCATCCACTGTCCCTGTCCGTGTCCTCCATGCTCGCTAACTTTTTAGATTCCTGCTGGAGATCGAATTTATAGGTGCATCTGCACTGAATACTGAACTTATTGGCCATCGAGGCGAATCAATTATATGTGATTGCGCGGTGTCTGTTCTTTCGGACATGTCCATAGGAATAGCCTCCACCCAGTCTTATATAAACTGTTTGACATATCTGATTCCATTCCACCCGCAGCCATTCTGCAATTGAGCAGTCGCTGGCCCCAGCACCCGGGAAGCAAACGTCCCGAATACATTAAGATTTAAATAAAAGACATATACAACTCAACCGACTGTCAGTCAATAAAACCTAACCCTCTACTCCTCAACCACGTTACAAGCCACACGGTTTTGGGAAGTTTTTCGTGATTTGGGTGTGCGCTTAAGGAAAAGCTGAATGTGGAAGAATCTGTAACAATCTTTATAGCAGTGTGTACCGCGCACGGTAAGGGAACAGTTCAGAGACGATGATTGTTTTGTTTCAGTATGACAATGCAACATCTCATACAGATAGATCTGTGAGGCAGTGGTTTTTGGAGAATAACATTCCTGAAATGGACTCGTTTACCCAGAGTTTCGACCTGAACCCATCTGAACACCCTTCGGATGAGTTAGAACATCAACTTCACTCAACGTCCCGCCGTCCAGCACCACTGCTACCTCCATCGCTATTTTGACACCTCATTGAAAGTGTACCCAGCAGTGTTCAAAACCGTCGTAAAGGTGAAGGGTGGACGTACTTCATATTAATGTACACTAGTGTGTGCCCGGCCACTTGTCATCAGCTCGTCCACAATAGAACGAAAGTTTTATATCACTGCTGAGAAATTTTGTATAAAGATATAAATAACTTCTAGAAAGATAAACGTTGGATTATAATAGTATTTTGGAAGGTAATGCCAGGTTTTCACTAGCGGAACATTGAGCCCTCCTATTTCATCCTACTGAGTAAAAAAAATTATCTGCATTTATGGAGTATAATTTGCGATATATGATACCACAGGGCAGCACTGATAATGTATCTTTTATTACAGGCTATCTGTAGATCATATTTTTGTCGAAAGCAGTGTAGGAGAGAAAACATTTCGATCTTTCCCTTTAAACAGATTTGTTGTCGTGGGGTTTTTCGAAGTGTAAAGTTCGGAAGTCATATTATGCTTATTTATGTTTTTTTGTCTACCTAGCATCACTGTTCGACGCCTGCAGTTTGCGATACGGCTACACCACAGAAAACGGAATCAATTTGTTTCACATCCTCCAAATATCTGCTTATTAAACAAATTTCCAATTTTCGAGTAATGTGAATTTAAATTTGATCCTCTACTTAGTTTGAAACGCAAAATAATAAATTAAAGAGGGTCTGCCTTCTTGCAAGAATACAATTTTTCTTTTAATCCCCAAACAAGTTTCCACACAGTTGTGGCACATTCAACGGTTTCTGTCATTTGTTTTATTGTTCCTGAAATACATAAATGTATATTTTATGCAGATTAGAAATATGTTGGCATCAGACTTTGTCGCTGATTACATTAAATATGTGTTGTACTTTGTATTGCGTCATGTGTTCCCTGACGCCGCCAGCAGAAGTCAGTCATAGTAGTATATTAATCTCCAAATTTATTTGATTTACGTGTTTTTTCTTTTTATTCTTCATTTGGTCTTGTTATCTTGAATGTTACGTGCCTGGATCGCGACGCGTGCTTGTCTGGCTGACGCACTGACATTTAAGCCACGCACATGTCTGCGTCGAGCGATAACTCTGCGTAAGTCTTCCCGCAACGCGAGACTGCCCACGTGACCTTAAGCCAAACTCTGGAACAGCGTGCACATGTGAGCCAGCCACAAGGTCATAGTGTACAGCAGCGTGCAGCGAGTGAGACCAGGCTCTCTGGTTTCCTGGTTATGGCAGCTGCAGCGGCGAGAGCTGACGCTCGGTGCAAGTAGTGGTCAAGGTCCAAAAGCACTCTGCGGCTGTGGGGCTTGTTTAGGTCGTTAAAATACATCCCATGCATTTTTCAGTAAGAATGAGTGCACTCTTAAGCTGGTATACAATAGTCTCATTGCCGACGGAAGGCAAGTTAGGAATCAAAAAGATTTTGTGACTGCCTGCGTTGATATTCTCTACGAGAAGCAAAACTCGCCTTTTAATGTCTGCAAATGTATCTAATTTGATTGATCGAATAGACTGGATGCCATCTGGGATTCATCAGATATTACTAGCTTCCATTAGAACGCTACATGCTATACGGAGGGCTATCCAAGTACAGTTTCCGCGCTTTCCACCGAAACGGTGTTGGTATAGGTCCCGATGCACAGTGGTATATCTCAGCTAGGATAGAGACTCTCTCCAGTGATTTGCGATTTCTGAAACTGAGTTCATATGATCTTTTTTACTCATTATAACGATATGAAAGATTCTACAAGTTTTCACTTAAGGCGACAACGAAAAAAAAAAGCAGTTTAATCAAATTAAAGCCTCCCTCAACGACATACCACTAGCATGGCGCCCTGTCTCCTTTTTTGGGTACTCGTTATGTGGCGGGCTACGAGTCAACGTACTGTGTTCCCGTCTGTGTATTTAATATTATATCGATACGGAGATGACAGAACAGCTAGTTTACAAAATATCAGTTCTCAGGACTCGATAAAAATATATATTTTCGGCATTCACGTATTTGCCACACACTTATCTGAAATATACTAAGAATAGATCAGAGCCACTTGTGCTAAAATTTGCATGGCACGTATACACGCCACAATGTTGTGCATCGTCTTACTAGACGCTAACTAATTAAATGTTCCTTATTTTCTGTGGGAATCCCACATTCTGTCTCGAAGAAACGCAAGCAATGTTCACAAAGATAACTCCTGTACGTCTTACTTGCTTCCTCCACTTTTACGGAGGAGTATGTTAGTTTTGAATGAATTTAAATTCCAAAACAACGTTTTCTTGGTTGTTATCGACGAGCTTTAGCCATTACACATGGGTCCTTAATAGGTATCTGAAATGTGAAATGAAAGAATAAGATGAGTTTTTAATTATTTACGATTTCTTACATGAAACTTTGTGGCGGCTTAAAACTGAGCCGAACCGAATTTGGATCTTTAAATTTCGCGGAAAATGTTATTACCCACTTAGGTACTCAGGCACGACTAGCACTCTTGGAAGGAGGGATACTGTGGAGAAATGGCTTGGGTCGCAGTCTGACACAAAGTTTTCATGTCAAGTCGTTTTACAACAGCAAACAGTCCGCTGCAGAGTGAAAGATTGATTCTGGAATTTAGTATATGTGTGAATAGTGAATTGTCAATAATGCACTCTTCTGGGGACAGCAATACACTGAAGATTGCTGATCTTTGCCAAGACGTGGCTGACAGGCTAACTAAATACGTTGTTTTACATAGTGGTGAACCACAGTCTTATATTTTTTCTGCTCAAACTTTCTCACGACAAATTAAGTTCGTTTAAATCTTATCAGGTGCCACAGCGACAGATTTATTAGAAGACAGCTAATTTTGGCGATCTGCCGCTTTCAACAGCTCTCTCTTAAAATATACGCCTCTCATTAAAATATAAAATTGCTGTCATAGTGCACGCGAACGAGATCAACGTTCCGTACTCGTCAAAGATTCAAAATACACTGCTTCCGTAAACATAAAAAACTAGTGATACATCGCGTAGAAGATTGCTCCCTACCCGCACATGACTACTTAAATAAACGGTGTGTTGATTTTAAACTCAGTACCTGCTCATAGCCTATCCCTACCAAAGGTGAGGGGACTGTTGAGTTTAATATCAAAACATGCGTACCAAGTATCAAGCACAAGAAACAAGACAACATACACATATAAAAAAAAGTTTTGCATCACCCCGGTTCCCAGAACTCCTGAAGGTAGACGTTGACTGTGGATATCGTATCACAGACACAGTCCCTTTGACTGTTCAGAGATGTCACTAAACCCACCCAAAGATGTAAACAACCACGCATTAGCAGCACCTATTAGACGAACGGGATCTGACAGCCGATCAGTTCCAGTCATTCCACCAGGAACGAGGTACACGGCTCGTGTTGTATGTAGTTCAACCATGCCTAGACGGTCAAAACCGCGGTTCGATTGCGTCAGCATTGTTACTTTGTCCCAGGAAGGGCTCTCAACGAGGGAAGTGTCCAGGCGTCCCGCAGTGAATCAAAGCGATGATGTTTGGACATGGAGCAGATACAGGTAGACAGGAACTGTCGATGAAATGGCTCGCTCAGGCCGTCCAAGGGCTACTACCGCAATGGATAACCGCTACCTACGGATTATGGCTCGGAGGAACCCTCAGAGTAAAGCCACCATGTTGAATAATGTTTTTTGTGCAACCACAGGACTTCGTGTTACAACTCAAACTATGCGCAATAGGCTGCATGATGCGCAGCTTCACTCCCGACGTCCATGGCGAGTCCATCTTTGCAACCACGACACCATGCAGCGCGGTACAGATGGTCCCAACAACATGCCGAATGGACCGCTCAGGATTGGCATCACATTCTCTTCACCGATGAGTGTCGCATATGCCTTCAACCAGACAATCGTCGTAGACGTAACTGGAGGCAAGCCAGTCAGGCTGAACGCCTTAGACACACTGTACAGCGAGTGCAGCAAGGTGGAGGTTCCCTACTGTTTTGGGGTGGCATTATGTGGGGCCGACGTACGGTGGTCATGGAAGGCGCTATAACGGCTGTACGATACGTGAATACCATCCTCCGACGATATTGCAACCATATCGGCAGCATATTGGCGAGGAATTCAAAAATGGTTCAAAAGGCTCTAAGCAGTATGGGCCTTAACATCTGAGGTCATCAGTCCCCTAGACTTAGAACTATTTAAACCTGACTAATCTAAGGACATCACACACATCCATGTCCGAGGCAGGAGTCGAACCTGCGACCATAGCAGCAGCGTGGTTCCGGAGTGAAGCGCCAAGAACCGCTCGGCCACAGCGGCCGGGAGCGAGGCATTCGTTTTCATGGACGACAATTCGCGCCCCCATCGTGCACATCTTGTGAATGACTTGCTTCAGGATAACGACATCACTCGACTAGAGTGGCCAGCATGTTCTGCAGACATGAACCGTATCAAACATGCCTCGGATAGATTGAAAAGGGCTGTTTATGGAAGACGTGACCCACCAATGACACATAGGGATCGACGCCGAATCGCCGTTGAGGAGTGGGACAATCTGGACCAATAGTACCTTGATGAACTTGTGGATAGTATGCCACGGCGAATAAAGGCATGCCGGCCGAAGTGGCCGTGCGGTTAAAGGCGCTGCAGCCTGGAACCGCAAGACCGCTACGGTCGCAGGTTCGAATCCTGCCTCGGGCATGGATGTTTGTGATGTCCTTAGGTTAGTTAGGTTTAACTAGTTCTAAGTTCTAGGGGACTAATGACCTCAGCAGTTGAGTCCCATAGTGCTCAGAGCCATTTGAACCATTTTTTTTTTTTTAAATAAAGGCATGCATCAATGGAAGACGACGTGTTACTGGGTAAAAGAGAGCTGGTGTATACAGCAATCTGGACCACCATCTCTGAAGGTCTCGCTGTATGGTGGTACAACATGCAATTTGTGGTTTTGATGAGCAATAAAAAGGGCGGAAATGATGTTTATGTTGATCTCTCTTCCAGTTTTCTGTAGAGGTTCCGGAACTGTGGGAAACAAGGTGACACAAAACTTATTTTGATGTGTGTATATGGTTTTTGAGGCCCGTTTAAATGGAAAGACAGGGGGATCAGAGGCTAGAATTCTGCTACTTGCTGGGAAAACAATAAAACTATGATGTAAATAAACGGTCTCGGTTGCAAAAATAAAATAGCTTTGCAACCGAAACTGTCTCCTCACGCAATTATGAAAACCGATTGCTGTACCAACCTGCGTATCGTGGAATGGCGTTAGCTGATAAGCTGTACAGAGAGGCGACAGTCATGGAATACGTTCTAACATCGTTCTGGACCTCATTTTGCCCGGCGCAGTGCAGCAGCTCGGGTGACATCTACTCAACAAGTCGTTCCAAGTCACCTGCGGAAATATTGAGCCATGCTGCCTCTATAGCCGTCCGTAACCGGCGAATGTACTCGTATTACTGGTGCTTGATTCTGTGCACGAATTGACCTTTAGATTATGACCCATAAATTTTCGACGGGATTCATGTCAGGCAATCTGTGTGGCCAATCACTGGCTCGAATTGTCCAGAATGTTCTTCAAACCAGGCGAGAAAAATTGTGACCCGGTAACATGGAGCATTGTGAACCATAAAAATTCCGTCGTGTTTTGGGAACAGGAAGTCCACAAATGGCTGCAAATGGTCTCCAAGTAACATAACAGAACGATTTCCAGTAAATCATCGGTTCAGTTCCATGCAAACACAGGCCACACCATTACGGAGCCACCAACAGCTTGCAAAGTACCTTGTTGAGAACGTGTGTCCACGGCTTCGTGGTGTCTGTACTACACTCGAATCCTACCATCAGCTGTTTGCAATTGAAATCGGGGCTCATTTGACCTGGACACGGTTTTTCAGTCGCCTGGGGTCAAACCGATATGGTCACGAGTTAAGGAGATGCGCCGCAGGCGATGTCGTGCTGTTACCAAAGGCATTCGCATCCGTTGTCCGCTGCCATAGCTCCTTAACGCCAGATTTCGTAGCAGTGTCTTAATGGATGCGTTCGTCGTACGTCGTATTCATTTCTGCGGTTATATCTCTCAGTGTCGCTTGTCTGTTGGCACTGACAACCCCGCTGCTCTCGGTCGTTAATCGAAGGCGGCCGGTCACTGCTTTGTCCGTGGTGACAGGTAATGCCTGTAATTTGGTATTCTCGACACATTCTTGACACTGTGGATTTCTGAATATTGAATTTCCTAACGATTTTCGAAACGAAACGTCCAGTATGTCTAGTTCCAACTACAATTCCGTATTCAAAATCTGTCAATTCGCGTCGTGCGGTACCAATCACGTCGGAAGCTTTTTCAAATGAATCACATGAGTTTGTGACGGTACCTCACATAAATATTGACATTTTTATCGGTTGTAAACAGTGAACAGTATTGTGAAGTGTTAAGGGTGAACTAACACTTATCGTATTTTATGAACATAATTAGTATAAAAGATACAGTTGATGTTCTTGAAACAACTGATATGCAGCGATAATTTAAAAGTAGCATCTTTATTTAAAACATGTCTATGAAAATATAAAAGGATCGTAAAGAAACGCGATTGTACGGCCGAGGAGGGAGGACGTACTTTATGGTACTCACACTGTTTTGTTTCGCGATACGGAAGGCAGCCATTGAGCAGCTGCACATATTTTATGCAAGTTCTTCGGTATTCTGCTAAAATAAAGTAATTATTGTTATCACAAAATGAATATCTTTGAAATAGTTGTCACCTCAAATGGTCGCAGTGGCTAATTATTTTTAATGAGTCTTTTTTCAGTAATTTGCGCTGCGGGAAGCTCATCTTCCGATGCAGCCTCTGGTCGGCCATTACACGCCGAAATATTAATTTATTTTTCAAAGTGTTAACAGTAACTGTGAATGTGAGAGATTTCGTTGTAAGAACCTTTTTAAATTGCAACAGATAATTAATTCACGTTAAAGTTCATTTTTTAAATTATACAGATTCCATGAGTTCAGTAAGTTTTATCTTGGCCGCTCCACGGCAATAATCGTAATTCTCTCGAGCATTGCTTTGCAATCAATAAATAGAAATTAACAGAATTACCTTCAATTCAGTTAATGGCAACTATATTTTAGTCATCACGTACAAAATCTAAAGTTGGTACATGAATAACAGCCGCCCTTCAAGAACCCATTTCATATTTACTTATGCACGTAAGTAAAAGTGATAAGAAGTGCTCTAACAAAAGAAAAATTCACCTGATAAATTAGTTCAAATGACAGCTCCGCCAATATATACCCTTTTATACCTTGCGTATGCGATACTACTGTCATCTGTGGATATCGCTACTGACTTTTGTTACTTCAGGGTATAATTAACTTATGTAGTCATTGTCGGCAAGAGCAGTGCAATACGTGATTGGGCCTAGAAATATGGAAAGCAGTACTGGTGTGATTGCGCCAGTGCTGCCGCTGGGGTGCTGTGAGGTGCTGTGCTGCATTTGTTTAGGTGTGGCGTGGGAGCGTGGCGCGGCACGCCCCTGTTACACCTCCACGGCTGCTTCTTCACACCTGCTGCCCCCGCAGCCGGTTACGTCACAAGCGGCGCGCTCCGGACGTGACTCACGACACAACCAGCTGCCTTCACAGCGTAACGAACTCGCCGCATCGCTCCATATTTCATATCTAAACATCAGTGGTATGTGTGCGACCTGCGACTTTATTCTTCCGATTGTGTACGGACTCACACAGTGAGTGCTTATCCCACATCTCACCAAAGAGGTTCAAGACATTAGGACGGAATTTCACATTTACTCATCGTGCATAAAATGAGAAATATTTGACCAGGCGTGCACAGCAGCAAGCAATTTTCCAGTTTCGATTTATCTGGAAGAATAATATTCAATAATAGCATGTAATACATGAATTACTATCAGACTAACGGAAAGAAGGTAGAATCCGATCTCGGGAAAGATCCGTTTGGGTTCTGGATGAACGAAGGCAAATGTGAGACAATACCGACTCTACGACTTATAATATATGACCAGACACACAGAAAGAAGACAAAGAAACAATTATAGCGTTTATACATTTGGATAAAGTGTTTGACAATATTGACAAGAACACACTCTTTGAAATTCTGGAAGTAGCAGCAACAAAATACAGGAGGCGAAAGGTTATTTACAATTTGTACATATACTAGACTGCAGTTATAGGAGTTGTACACGTCTCCAGGACCCACGCAGGTGGACAGGTGCTAGTAGCAATTACGTCCAGCCCAGACCAAGAG
The DNA here is from genome assembly GCF_023864345.2 of Schistocerca serialis cubense. Classification (NCBI taxonomy): domain Eukaryota; kingdom Metazoa; phylum Arthropoda; class Insecta; order Orthoptera; family Acrididae; genus Schistocerca; species Schistocerca serialis. Next base: position 761,471,053 of record NC_064639.1, read on the forward strand.
ATAGTACAGATTTAATCAATTAATTTAAAATACAGTTACAGATTCAAGGAGAAAAGGAAGTGACGAGTCCTATAGCTGCAGTCACGGGTTGACTGCAGACATATTAAAGAGTTGAAAAACTTCCTCTTTATAACTGATTTTGTTTATTATTCTAGAACTAGTGCTGTGTAGCTAAGGGATACGATCATCAGATGATAAGTTCAGAGGAAAATTTTAATATGCGTAAAACGTACCATTGAAAAAAAATCCCAAGATGTATTGGGCCGTTAAAAGAAAGGCCATTTGGTTCAAACTAGCTCCAAGGCCAGAAGAATACGTTTTTTCTCGCTGTCGTCGAACTGCCGCGACAATGGTATTGAAAATGTAAGAGCCTGTAACACATTCCCGCCCCCCATCACAAATAAGCAACGGGGGAGGTCAGTGCAGCCTCATCTGTAAGACTGGCTGCACTGACTGTGTTTTTAGAGCGGCAGAGGCGCTCCTCCTAGGCAACAAAACTGACGGAGACATTTATGAAGTCTGCCCTCTCGTCCGCTTGGAGCTAGTCGTTCGTGACGATTGGCACAAAAGTCTGCCTCCATTTTAGCTTACAGCACGTTCAGACCTCCATCACTTTCGAATCTGATCGTGGAATTTAATCTCGGTTCCAATTCAGTCACGCCGTGGGAAGATTTACACTATCTGATTAAAGGTTTGAATTCTGCTGGGGACGGTATAAATGAGGTGTCTTAATGTCTGCGGAGAAATAACAGTAAGTTCTTCCTCAAGAGAAGGTAGTGATGGTGGACGCTGGGGTCTGAAGGAAATCGACGTTCTGAATCATGCTAAAGATGTTTCATTGGGTTCAGGTGAGGACTCTGGGCAGGCCAGTCTATTGCAGGAATGTTATCGTTCACAAAAGAGTGCTTTGCAGACGCTGCAGAGAGTGCACTGTCATGCTGATATAAAAAAAATAGTCGCCTCCAAGCTGTTCGGCTACTGTATGCACCGCACAGTGCTGTAAAATGTCCCATATCATTCTGAATTTAGCGTTTTCTTAAGGTTAAAAATAGCAAAACCATCTCTTCCGTATTTGACTGTTCACATTAAACATAACTGGATCTCCAGGCTTTCGCCAAATCCATTTCTTTCCATCGGAGGGGAACAAGGTACAGTGTGATTCGTCAATCCAAATCATTCATTTCCAGCCAACCACTGCCGTCGCTCTTTACGCCATCTCAAGCGTCGATTAGGCTGGTATTACACTATCAAATTTCTTTGCCAAAATTGATATGTCAAATATTTATGTCAAAGAAGTTTGGTGGTGTAATAGGGCACTTTGTCAAATCTCGTCTGTCGTCAAATAAATTTGATCAAATTTAGGGCCTCGCTGTAGATTTGATCATAAAAGTCGCTTGTCTTCTGTTCACTGCAATGTGACATGTGACCACGTGGAGCGCTAGCATCGCTGCAGCGTTCTGTCATCTGCAGTGTGTTTATAAACATGACCTGTAAATAGAATTGGTGAGCACCGTCAACTACAAAATTATTAGAGATCTATGAAGCTGATGAGGCGTTTTACAACGTAAGGCACCGTGAATACAAAAATAGATTAAGAAGATTGGAGAGCTATAAAAATATTGCGGAGGTCATTAGCCGTGAGATACGGTTTTCGGACACAAAATGTACTTTATTTGTTTATAAAATAAAAATAGTTCTCAATGCACATAAAGTGTATTGAACATTTATTCACCTTCAGACATTGGTCCTTTAGTGCTTTATAAATTTCTGCACACGTTTTAGGTATTATTTTCGTTAATGTGCACCGTGGTATTCGAGTGCTGTACTGTAAGCTAGAGTGACTTTCTCCTGTAGCAAGGAATCGGAGTGTTACAGTGAGCTTGTCTTCTGCAGATATAGCAGTTCTTAAGTGAGTATTGTGCATTGTGATATGAGAATACACTTCACTGAGAACATACTGAAATGTATGCTCATCCATTCTTAAGTAATTTATGTACGACTTGACGTCCTCCACTACAAGCTCACGTAACAAGTTTTGTTGAACGCTTTTATCGTCTCGTCGTATAACCCACGACTTCACCCAGGTATGTTTCCTTTTTTTCCCCCGCTTCTCTTCCACATGTGCAACAGTGCAATTGTGGTGCATGCAACTGCTGCTGTTAATAACAAGGTCTTGTTGTCAGCCATCTTGAACTTTGACGAAAAATATGATGACAGTGTAATACCCCTTTTTAGCACCACGTCAAAGATCTTTGTCAAATAAAGTTGACGAATATTTGATCACCTTTGATCAAATCATTGACAAAGACATTTGATAGTGTAATACGACCTTAGCAACGACTACAGAAATATGTAGTTTATGAAGAGCTGCTCGATCATTGTACCCCATTCTTTGTAAGTCCTTACGCGCAGTCATTGTGCTAGTTGGACTGCTGGTAGCACTCTGCAACTCACGAGTGGTTCTTTCCGCAAATCTCATGCGATTTTTTGAAAACGTTTCCCGTAATGCATGGTCTCGGTTTAGCTGTTTTTGTTGCTTAACAACCACATCACCAACAATCGACTTCAGCAGTTTTAGAAGGGTTGAAATATCCCTGATGGATCTGTTAGTTGAGTGACATCCAGTGACTAGTCACTGACCTGTCCAGACAGATCAGTTCTACTGTTACTGTTTCTCTACTGACAACACAGTACACCCCGCCTCCTTTTTAGTGGCAGGTCGGCCTTTCATGGCCTCTAGATGTCAATTCTGCATTACGTTGGGGTGTCCGGATACTTTTGATGATATAATGGACTCGATTACCGCAGATCTTTGTACAAATTCTGCTTCCTCTGGAGAACACCTTTGATAATCCGTCATTGTGGAGTGGTGGTTTTCTCACACACTAAAGTCTGCCTCGCATTTCTTTTGTCCTATCGGGTTTTACTGTGTCAGTCTCGCACAGTCTTAGTTACTCTCTCTCTCTCTCTCTCTCTCTCTCTCTCTCTTTGTCACATACACACACACACATATACACACAAATCCACATATTGTCACACACTCTTGCAAACGCTCTCTCTGTCTCTCTCTCTCTCACGCACCCGCACCCATCCACCCACCCACACACACACACACACACACACACACAATCTTCCAAATAGAAAAATAGAAATGTTACCCATAATATCCCCAGTCCTACGTTTACGATATAAATAACTTTCTACATTAAGTTCTCTATGGTCCAGATGGCAAACTGAGGAACAAAAATAGCTATAACGCAAAATTCAGAAAACCTCAAAAACCACATGTACCGAATAAATAAATTTTATTTGTATTCAAATTTATTAATACCTTTCTTAAAAACTGAAAATTCCAATATTTACAGGTAGTAATGAGCAACTCTCTTGTTATTTAAGAGCCAGAAAAATAAATAGAAACCCTTCAGTTACGATGCTATAACCTCAGTGAAATATGTCTGGCTAAAAACGAGAAAAAATTATTTTCTCTCAAGACGGATCTTACCAAAAATAAAAATTTATCTGTAAGCAAATACGGAAACAAAAATGAGTTGCAACATCAAGATGTGTGATCGTCGGCTGGTCGTTTCCTTGTCTTGTTAGGTTCTTAAATCTGAGTTTCGATTCCCGGTGGAACACCCTTAACACTGAGAGCTCACACTATTTCTGCAGCCCCCTGCGACTACCGAAAGGTGTGATAGTTCGTTTTTGCCCCTTCGGAATTTCCCGAAGATAGATCATCGTCACCTTGCTATCCACTCCTCGTGTGGGTTTGGAATGGGTAGTCTTATAATCACATACGAGTAGTTATGTAGTGCAGCTCCGTGGTTGTTGCGTCCTACAAATAAACTGTTAACGCGCTACAGCAGGCGTCATTTAATACAAATGTCTTTGCTTCATTAAAGACACTGCATTTTTTACTATTTTAACTTATCTGTGCTCAAAACTGCTGATGACATAATCGACCTTGTCGAAGAAGTTTTGGCCTATTAGTTGATGAGAGACCTGCCACCGCTCAAGATCATTAGTTGGCAAGTGGTCTCCTAAGATAGGAGCGCTTCCCCAACTGTGACTTGCTATTCTCTGTTGTTCACAGTGTGTGTGTGTGTGTGTGTGTGTGTGTGTGTGTGTGTGTGTGTTACTTTGTAGGAGAGAGAGAGAGATGTGTAAGTCGTATAGTATTTGATGTAAACATTATACGGGTTATATATGAAATCAGAGAGAAATAGAGATGAAATACAGAAGTGTGCATATATATAATTTACGCGAATCAGGTGTAAGTTACGTAATTTTTTTAAAATATTATAGCATTGGTAAAGCTTTTTTGAGTTTTGCGCAGTTCAGGTGAAGGTTCTTACACAATGTTGAGAACATGACGCTAATTCAAGTGAAGGTTATCTAATTTTTTGGAAATACTGTACGATTGGCAATATTTTTTATGGAATTCAAAGGAAGCTTACATAATTTTTTTAAAAATACTGTAGTATTGGCTGTATCTCTTTTTTGAAAATGGCAGCAATTTAGTGATTCTGGTCGTATACCTTCAATGCGTTGTAGCAATGTAATGTTATCAATGTCAGTGCCACTAAAACGGAGTAGCTAAACACGGTTTGCTGAAATTCCTTCACCAATGAAGACGAAGTAAATATTCCAGAGTTCGAATCAAGAACAGCTGCCAATATGAGAAACGTGAAGATAGATACCCCTTGTGCAGCAAAGAAACTTACATCACTCAGTAAAGGCAAGTCCAAACTGTATATTAATTACGTTCCTGTAACAGTGTGCTGATATAATAGCTCTGCACTTAGCAATCGTATAAAACCGTTCACTCGACAAAAGATCCATCCCAAAGATTGGAAAGTTTCACACGTCATACCAGTACTCAAGAAAGGAAACAAGAGTAATGGGTTTAATTACAGATCCTATCACTGAATCGATTTGCAGTAGCATTTTGGAACATATACTATGTTCGAACATTTTAAATTACCTTGAAGGAAACAATTTAATGACACATAATCAGCACGGATTCAGAAAAAACACTCTTATGAGACACAACCAGTTTTTTATTCATACGAAGTAATGAGTGTTATCGACAGGGGATCTCAAACTAATTCCATAATGGTAAATCTCCAGAAGGCTTTTGAGACCGTCTCTCATAAGCGAGTTCTTATCAGTTTGCGTGCCTATGGAGCATCGTCTGTGCTGTGCGACTGGATCCGTAATCTCCTGTCAGAAAGGTCAGTTCGTAGAAATTGGCGGTAAGTCATCGAGTAAGTCGTCGAGAGATATGTGGCCTTTCCCAAGGACGTTTAACAGGCCTTCTGCCGTTCCTAATCTACTCATACATAAATGGTAAACCGATCCTGGATTATTTGCAGATGATGTAGTCGTTTACCGTATAGTAAAGTCATCAGAAAATCAAATACATTTATGAAATGATTTAGGCACGTTATCTATATGGTGTGGAAAGTGGTAATTGACTTTAAATAGTGAAAAGTGTGAGGCCATCCTCATGAGTACTAGAAGGAATCCGTTAAATTTCGGTTACTCTGTAACACAATTCTAAAGGCTTTCAGTTCAACTAAGTACCTCGGGATTACCATTACGAACAACGTACATTGGAACCATCACAGAGAAAATGTAGATGGGAAGGAGAACCAAAGATTGCGTTTTAGTGGCAGAACACTTTGAGGATGTATTAGATCTACTAAAGAGACCGCCTACATTATGCTTGTCCATCCTATCTGGAGTACTGCTGCAGAGCATGGGATCCTTGCCAGATGGGACAGATGAATGATATCGAAAAAATTCAAAGAAGGACGCCTCGTTTGTATTATCCCAAAATGGGGAAGAGAATGTCACGAATATGATATGCGAGTTGTGGTGGCAGTCATTGCAACAAAAGCGTTTTTCGTTGCGGCGAAATATTTGCACGAATTTCTCCTCCGAATACGAAAATTTGTTGTTGCCCAACTACGTTGGGTGAGATGACTATCGTAATAAAATAAAACATATCACAGCTCGCACGGAAATATTTGAGTATTAGTTTTGCCATGCGCTGTTCGGGAGTGGAACGGTAGAGGAATAGTCTGAAGGTGATTCGACGAACCCTGTACCGGGCACCTAAGTGTGAATTGCGGAGCAGTCATCTACATGTAAAGTTTTATGCAATTCAAGTGAAAGTCACGTATTTTTCGATCTGGAAATACCGTATATCTTTGAAAATAGCGCCATTATTACTCAGTGCAGCTGAAGCGTATGTAATTTGATAGCTGAACTTTGATTAGCTGTTTCATTTTAATGCGTTCTAAAATACTACACTGTGATTAGCTGGAGAGCGGTGGGAGAGGGGGGGGGATGGGGAGAGAAGGGGGGCATCATCACATCACTGAAAGGCGAGTGTGGTGTGTATCACGTGATAATGACGTCATAGATATGCAGTGCTTGGCCAGAAGGTCCCACTTTGCAGTAAGCACGCCAAAGACTTCATCGACAACCTACTGGTAACGTAATGGGTTTTATGCAAATTAAGTAATGCTACAAGGATGATGGCCGGTAGATGGCCGATAGATAGACAGAAGAAAGGCAAACTTACGTTCATAGCATTCGTAGACTCAGAAAAGGCTTTTGACAATGTTGCTTTGAATACACTCTTCGAAATTCTAAAGGCATGTGGGATACAATACAGGGAGCGAAAAGTTACCTATAACTTTTAAAGAAACCAAATTGTAGTTAGAAGAGCTGAACGACCCGAAAGGTAATAAGTATTTAACAAAGGAGTGAGATAGGTTTGTAGCTTCTTCCTGATACTATTCAATCTCTACATCGAACAAGCAGTTACCGAAAGCAAGGAGGATTCTGGAAAGGGAGCTAAAGAGCAGGAAGGAGATATAAAAACTTTGGGTGTTGCTAATGACATTGTCCTTCCGTCAGAGAAAGTATAAGACTTGCAGGAGCAGTTCAACGGAGTGTATAGTTTCTGTAATTAAATGCAGTAGAATTAAAAAAATGGCTCTGAGCACTATGGGACTCAACTTCTGAGGTCATTAGTCCCCTAGAACTTAGAACTAGTTAAACCTAACTAACCTAAGGACATCACAAACATCGATGCCCGAGGCAGGATTCGAACCTGCGACCGTAGCAGTCTTGCGGTTCCAGACTGCAGCGCCTTTAACCGCACGGCCACTTCGGCCGGCTGTAGAATTAAAACTGACGATGCTGAAAGGATTAGATTAGGAAATGAGACATTAAAAGTAAGAGATGAGTTTTGCTACCTGGCCAATAAAATAACTGATGATGGGTGAAGTAGAGAGGCAGGAACATCAAGAGCGTTTCTGAGAAAGAGAAACCTTTTACCATGGGACAAATTTTTTGTGAGAAAGTCTTTCCTGAAGATATTTGTCTGAAATGCTGCTTTGCGCTAAAGTGAAACGTGGACTACAAGCAATTTAGACAAGACAAGAATGGAAGTTTTTAAAATGTGGTACTACAGAAGCATTAATAGGTGGAATAACTAATGAGGAGATACTGAGTCGAATTATGGGAAAATGAAAAAATATTGCAAAACATGAGAAGAAAAAGGGGTCGGTTGATAGAACATATCCTAGAACATGAAGGAATTGTCTATTTGGGATTGAGAGAAAGTATGGGGGGGGGGGGCTATGGTTATGTGATTATGTGGCTCTGAGCATTATGGGACTTAACATCTATGGTCATCAGTCCCCTAGAACTTAGAACTACTTAAACCTAACTAACCTAAGGACATCACACAACGCCCAGTCATCACGAGGCAGAGAAAATCCCTGACCCCGCTGGGAAGGGGGGAGGCTATAGAGGGAGCCCAAGGCTTGAATACAGTATACTTAAACACTGAATACGTTTTGGAAGTCGGAGTTACTTATTTATGACTTACGTACACATAGGTAGCAACATGGATAGATAAATTTCTGTTAATGGCAGCCACAATTTCAATAACACACAAGTTACATCAGACACGATATGAATACTACAATTTTATTGACTTTTTATAGGTAGTTTTTGGGTTATTTTAAGACAAAATAATGCAGAATATGATCGCTTTGTCATGGATATTTACCAGCACTCCGGAAGAGTATCTCAAACAAGAAGTAATGGCACTGGCCAGAGTGTCGACAGCTATAAATGTGGATCAGTGTTTAACAGTTCAAGCGCCTAGAACTATAGCTGGTTCCACATTACGGCAGAGAGCCTTGCACCATTTTAAGATTGTGCAAAATTGATCGGGTAGCTTCTTCTATTAGTGACAGATACGAACGACCAGTTGCACGTCTTATGACTATCTGAGGCCTGCGAGTAGTGCGATAGATGTCATACGGGTACGACACAGGTCTCATTCCAATAATCGAGTTGGAGGTTGTGAGTTAACGAGCACTGCGCTCTCATTTAAATATGTTGCCGAAAGAGTCAGCCTACAGGAATTGTGAAGTGAACCCTGTCGACCAGGGCCGTGTGCCACAAAGGGAGCAGATGCACCACAAGATGTGGAAACTCACTGGCTTCTATTGTCTATTGAGGCCTAAGCGCTATAGTGTGCGAGTGAGACAGACAAGAACCTACATCACAGGGAAACCCAGTAGAACGCGTTTGTGGCCAGGGAGACGTAGCAGTGTTAAATATGGCGGACCTAAGATCGGTCATAAAGGGAAACATTTATGGAAACTACTTAATTCTGTAGTAATTCAGGGAATGAAGGCACAGTAATTTTAATCTGCCATCCTCCATAAATTTTGATGGTGATCCCAATAAAACTTGAATATTGATCGTATCTATAATAGTTTCGGATTTACTGTTAAAGTGAAATTAACAAGTTTTGTAACAAAGGCCTGAATGCTAAAATCTGAACGCTTTGATCGACCTTAACAATCGACATTTCATATAGAAGAGCATCATCAAAATGACAAACTTTGTAAATATCAGCTCTGTAGCTTTATTTGTTTAAAAGATATAGTAAATTTAAATTATCAGTATTTTCAGTTATGCATCAGATCATAATTTTCTCCACACAAAACGCATTGAACGATGACAGCGTGACACCTTAATGAGTCATTAGGTAATAGAATATTTGTTGTAAAGTTTAGTGCATAATAGTTACTTTTGTTCTTTATTTATGTATCAGAAAGCACATTGTTGCAAGGATACTGGCTGTGGCATTCAAAGCTAAGAAGGAAATTGTATTGGTTTTATGCAAAAGAATTTAGTGATTATTATGTAATGGGTATTATTGTTGTAACTCTTCAGACTTTCCCGGCGGGATCTTGACATGTGGAATAATCGGGTCTACTGCTGGATGTTTGTGTCACTCTGGCACAATGTTTCGGCCACGTAACTCGTTGCCTTCTTCAGGTGCTACCTGAGACTTCCGTATTGGAGGAACGTGTCCAGTATTTATGCCCAGAGGGCACTGGGCGCTCTGTTTGCCATCCGCTTTACTTTATTTAGAACGTGAAAGAGGTCAATCTTTGATTATTTAAATATGTTAAAATGTACAATAATGTAGAATAGGCTGTAGCCAATCAGATGGACGGCTTCAGGAAAGGGAACTCCCCTAGTCAGTTGAGCGAGGATATTCGGCGCACGGGAAACGCAGCCGGGGACGGGCAGAGGGAGTCCTGGTGCAGACGCGAAAGCGGACAGTTCGGCTGGAGACACCAAAGGTTACAGTTCGGATTGAGACACGAAAGCGGACACTCGGTCTTTTAGGCAGCTAGGAAGTGAAACGACTTACAAAATTTCGCATTGTGTGGTATCGCGGGACTTAGTCTCTGAGCGGTGAGCAGCCGCGCGCCTGGTGTGAACTCTAACTTTTCGTGTAAATATCGAGGTGGAGTATTGGAGTTGTGTTTCGCGATGAGATTGTGAATGAAGGAATTGTGTCAAATGGATATGCGCTCGAGTGCGATAGTAATTCTAAATACGACCACTTTCGCTATTCGTTTTCTTTCTGAATAAACATTATTCTAACCAAATCGCAACTGTATGGCTTACATCATTTATGGGTCGTTAATTTAGTTCCCGATAATATTATTACTGTTATTATACGTTAAATTAACTTTGTTTCATACAATTTCGCAAATTTGGCATCAACCAGACAATTTAACCACAGGGACACAAGTGTCTAATTTAGAGAATATAATGCGACACATGCGGTTCAACCCCTAGACGGGTTTGAGCCAAGACATCTCGACGAAGAGGAATCGTATGCGGGCCCGAACGTCTTTGGGATGTTAGCTCGCAAGGTATATGAGTTCTTCGTCTCCCTAAATATCATTGCAGGTTGGGAGTATGGCAATGAGCCAGTGGCTAGATTCATCAGGTTATTGAGGGACAAGAGAACGGACTTTGAGACCAGTACAAAGTACAACTTGAAGATCCTCCTGTAGATTGCCGATCCAATGCAATCAGATGACAGAGTTGTAGTCGGAAGGGAACCGACACCTACTAAGTGGCCATGCTCAAAACCGTTCGTCTAATCAGATCTATACTTCACTAATGTGAATCCGGTTTGTTCGTCAGACTCTCCAATCTCCTGACTTGGCACCTTCAAATTTCCAACTATTTGCAACTATGAAGACGATATTAAAGGATAATATCGATGCAAAACCAGGAGATCCAAGTAGGATAGAATCTCCATTTTCGGAAGACGGCCTGATACGTTCTCAGTCCATTCCGCGTATCTGCCGACATACGTGGAGACACTTCCAGAAAGCAGCTCTCTGTAGAGGTGTTTCTGGTAAACAGGATGTGTGGGAGACGTGACGTTCCCAAGGCCGTGACGTGGCGCGGGCTCCGGAACCGCGGCGTCAAGGCGACACTTCCCGCGCCAGCTTCCGAGGTGCTAGCACTGACCTGAGGCAGTGCTCACACAGCAGCCCCACAGTCATTTTTCTAAACATATGCCTTGTGTGTATTCAACGGTTGCACAAAATAATACGAATAACATGGCTGCAACACTGTTCTCGCACTGGTTTTTAATTTGCCCTTCTACTATAATGCCACTGGAAACGTCCTGAACTGCCAGTTTATCAAGACGTGAACGTTGTGAGGTTGCGTTGGCCCATCGTTATGCTGTTGTTGTGATCTTTAATTGGGAGAGTGGTTTCGTGGAGCTCTTCACGCTAGTACGGGAGACGTTCAATAAGCAAGCCAGCACTTTTTTTTTCTTTCTGAAAGGAGGTTGTTTTTATCCAGGATTCCAATGCACCATATTATTCCCCACTATTCTTACAAAATCCGATTTATCAACATAGTCTCCGTTCAATGCGACGCCTCATTGGCAGGACCTGTATGGCCGCACGGTACCACTCTGCTGGTTAACGTAGGAGCATATGTCTTGCTGCATCAGTAACCTCCCCAGTATCCACGTTCTGCTTCCCGTGGGGTTTATGCTTCACTGGAATAAACAGATGGAAGCTGGAAGGTGCAAGATGCGAGCTGTAGGGTACGTGGGGAAGAACAATCTAATGAAATTTCTTGAGCTCCTCTCGGCTTTGCAGACTTGTGTGAGGCCTTGCATTTTTATGGAGAAGGAAAATTTCGTTTGCATTTTTGTAGCGTCGAACATGTTGTAGTCATTTTTTCAGTTTCCGGATGGTAGCACAATACACTTCAGAGTTGTTTGTTGCTCCATGCGGAAGGTCATCAAGTACAATAACCTCTTTAGTGTCCGAGAAGGCCGTCGCTATTACTTTATCAACTGAAGATGCAGCTTTGAACTTTTTCTTCGTAGCAGAGGTGGTGTAGCACCACTCCGTAGACTGCCGTTTTGTTTCCAGTTCGAAGTGATAAACCCATGTTTCATCACCTATGACGATGTTCGACAAAAATAGCCACGTTCAGCCTTTGTCACCCTCAAGCAATTCCACATAGATGGTTCTTCGTTGCTCTTTATGGTCTTCTGTCAGGCGGAGAGGAACCCAGGGGGCTCATATCCTTGAGTATCCCAGCTGGCGGGCGAGTGTGTCACCACTACCAGCAGACGTCCAATTGTGCAGCGACATGTTTTACTTTGTCCATCGATCACGTCGAATGAGAGTGTCCACACGTTCCAGCATTGCGAGAGTCACAGTTTTGTGCGGCCGGCCTGCACGTGGGAGATTGGACAGACTTGCGCGATCTTGTTGCGATGATGACAGGCGCCTCGCCCAACGACTCACCGTTCTTTTGTTCGCTGCCAGGTCTCCGTAGACATTCTGCAAGAGCCGATAATATCTGCGATGCTCTGGTTTTCCGTGATCATAAACTCAATGACAGCTTTCTGCTTGGAACGACCCTCTGTTGCAGACGCCATTTTGAAACTATAGTGCCTGAAGCGGAAATACACTCCTGGAAATGGAAAAAAGAACACATTGACACCGGTGTGTCAGACCCACCACACTTGCTCCGGACACTGCGAGAGGGCTGTACAAGCAATGATCACACGCACGGCACAGCGGACACACCAGGAACCGCGGTGTTGGCCGTCGAATGGCGCTAGCTGCGCAGCATTTGTGCACCGCCACCGTCAGTGTCAGCCAGTTTGCCGTGGCATACGGAGCTCCATCGCAGTCTTTAACACTGGTAGCATGCCGCGACAGCGTGGACGTGAACCGTATGTGCAGTTGACGGACTTTGAGCGAGGGCGTATAGTGGGCATGCGGGAGGCCGGGTGGACGTACCGCCGAATTGCTCAACACGTGGGGCGTGAGGTCTCCATAGTACATCGATGTTGTCGCCAGTGGTCGGCGGAAGGTGCACGTGCCCGTCGACCTGGGACCGGACCGCAGCGACGCACGGATGCACGCCAAGACCGTAGGATCCTACGCAGTGCCGTAGGGGACCGCACCGCCACTTCCCAGCAAATTAGGGACACTGTTGCTCCTGGGGTATCGGCGAGGAGCATTCGCAACCGTCTCCATGAAGCTGGGCTACGGTCCCGCACACCGTTAGGCCGTCTTCCGCTCACGCCCCAACATCGTGCAGCCCGCCTCCAGTGGTGTCGCGACAGGCGTGAATGGAGGGACGAATGGAGACGTGTCGTCTTCAGCGATGAGAGTCGCTTCTGCCTTGGTGCCAATGATGGTCGTATGCGTGTTTGGCGCCGTGCAGGTGAGCGCCACAATCAGGACTGCATACGACCGAGGCACACAGGGCCAACACCCGGCATCATGGTGTGGGGAGCGATCTCCTACACTGGCCGTACACCACTGGTGATCGTCGAGGGGACACTGAATAGTGCACGGTACATCCAAACCGTCATCGAACCCATCGTTCTACCATTCCTAGACCGGCAAGGGAACTTGCTGTTCCAACAGGACAATGCACGTCCGCATGTATCCCGTGCCACCCAACGTGCTCTAGAAGGTGTAAGTCAACTACCCTGGCCAGCAAGATCTCCGGATCTGTCCCCCATTGAGCATGTTTGGGACTGGATGAAGCGTCGTCTCACGCGGTCTGCACGTCCAGCACGAACGCTGGTCCAACTGAGGCGCCAGGTGGAAATGGCATGGCAAGCCGTTCCACAGGACTACATCCAGCATCTCTACGATCGTCTCCATGGGAGAATAGCAGCCCGCATTGCTGCGAAAGGTGGATATACACTGTACTAGTGCCGACATTGTGCATGCTCTGTTGCCTGTGTCTATGTGCCTGTGGTTCTGTCAGTGTGATCATGTGATGTATCTGACCCCAGGAATGTGTCAATAAAGTTTCCCCTTCCTGGGACAATGAATTCACGGTGTTCTTATTTCAATTTCCAGGAGTGTATTTCACGATGTCCCACAACAAATTCCGAATTTTGCCACCGAAACTGACCGAGAAAAAAGTGTGTTGTACTACTTACTGAACTCCCCTCGTATGTTCTAAACAAGCCTCTTAATCTCTGCATAGCTACTGCAACCTACCTGTTTGAGCGCCCTTACTATATTGAAGCCTTTGTCTCCTGCTAGAAGTTTTACCCCTCACACTTCCTTCCATTAGAAATTCACAATTATTTGATGGTTCAGGATACATCCCTTGTTTTACTCAAGCTCAACCAACAATATCTTTTTGCCCAATTCTATTCAGTTCCTCCTAATCAGTTAATCGATGCACCTATCTAATTTTCATCATTTTTCAGTAGCACCTCATCTCAAATCCATTCTTTTGTCTTCTTGTCTGAACTGTTTACTGTTCACATTTCACTTACATACAAGGCTACCTTCCAGACAAATGTCGTCGGAAAATATTTTCTAAGACTTTAGTTTGTATTCAGTATTAACAAATTTCTCTTTTTCAAAACCGCTTCTCTTGCTATTACCAATCTGCATTTGATATTCTCCCTACTTTGACCATCAGCATGTATGTTGTTGCCCAAATGGAAAACCTAGTCAACTTCTTTAAGCGTCGGATTTCCTAATCTATCAGCTGATTTCATTTGAGTAACTACATTACCCTTGTTTTACTTTTGTTAATGTTCATTAATAATCGCTTTTCGACACACTATTCATTCTATTTAACTGCTCTTATAACTCTCTTCTTTTTCTGGTAGAAATACATTGACACTGGCAATCCATTAAAATAGGAATGCAAATGGTAGCGTTGGGCCAGTTTTGAACAGTGAGTTTTGACCTTAGCTTTGAACTCCCTCCCTACCACCCCCTACATCCTCTCCCCACAATATTCCTCCCCCTTCCATCCCTTCCCTTGGTGTACCTTCCCAATCCTTCCACATCTTACCTCCACTTCCGAAGCTATACCCCTTCCCCTCCCTGCATTGAGCTTTTAGGCCAACATACATTTTTGCTCTTCCAATCAAAGCTAGGTGTTTTTTGGCCTTATCAACTTGTTCAACCACACTTCTCAACGGCTTCTTAAGCCATACGCCATTCTTGAAAGTAGGTCAATTAGAGAGCTCCTAAAACAACACACATACTGAGCTTTTCCAATTACAGCTCAGTATTTTACCATCATAAAAATGAAACAACCAATCAGAGACCTTCCTGCAACAAGAATTACGAGGGACATAATGTCATTCTCATTCAGTGCTGATGGTAACTGTGTAATTGTCCGCCTTGTACGTTTCTAACAAGAAATACTACCCGTCTTCCATGCAGGTTCAAACAGGCAAAATAGGTGTTGATCACACGAAAACCACTAACATAAGTACCTCGTAGTACCACATGGGAGTATTTCGTTTTATAACGCATCAATAACATCTTTTCTACGTCTGTAACCTTTATATTACAATTACTTTTTTATGGTATGTCTGCTACAACTGCACTACATTTTCACTATCATGATAGATCTGTAGAATATAGGTTACAATTTGAGTTGCTACTAACGTCGCATCTTCTTTGTGTCAACAACTAATAGGTTACAAAAAAATGGTTAAAATGGCTCTGATCACTATGGGACTTAACATCTGAGGTCATAAGTCTCCTAGAACTTACAGCTACTTAAATCTAACAACCTAAGGACATCACACACGTCCATGCCCGAGGCAAGATTCAAACCTGCGACCGTAGAGGTCGCGCGGTTCCAGACTGAAGGGCCTAGAACCGCTTGGCCACACCGGCGGCCAATAGGTTACAGTTTCATTACATTGTATTATTACTACATGTAGGTTACAATTTGTTTACATGTAGGTTGATTGAGTTGATCCTACCCATGACCTTTTATGCAATCCACATTGTTATAAATAGCCTTTAAAAACCACGTGCAAGATTTTCATAATCTCTCCCTCGCTATGTGCGAACTATAAGTCTTACAGAAAAAATGAACAGAACCCATTTGTTTGAAGTTTAATGAACTTAAATTTTGTTCTGTGATACGTTTCCACTGGAGGCCACGGTTTTCAAGTTATTCCAGAAAAACGTACAAAAGTGACCATCATACGCGCCCTGACTCCCACATTCAGCCACCACAAGTGAAGATTCCTAGTCAGTTGTTCATGGCATTCCCTCCTAACACAGTACAAAAAATTTGCGACTGCACGAATTATTTCCCATATTCGACCTTTATTGGTGTCATTAACTGGTTTTATTTAGCTACCGGTTTAGTCGAGCACTGAAAAATTACTGAACTGACGTTTTTGTAAATTTTACTTAATTCTTTTGTGATTTTCAACAGCATAAAATAAACATTCATATCGTTTTATTCGTCAGGCCTCCTGACTACAAAACTACTGTGCTTGTACGTGTTAAGCTTGGATGTAATACTCAACACATTGTTATTGATTTTACAGTAGTGTTTACGAAAGTCGTTTTACTTTCATTACCCCCACGGGAACGTTTAAATTAATGTTAACGAAACAGCCGACTATGCTAGTGGAGAAATACGTCAACCAATAGAAACCAAAAAGGCCGCATATCGGAAATAGTTCGTGTAGTGAGAAATATTTGTAAAGTGGTAGGAGTGAGTGCTACGAACAACTTACTAGAAATCCTGAGTGATGATGGATGAGTGTAGAGATGCAGGTGCGTGTGACGGTCACTTTTCTAAGTTTTCCTTGAATAATTCGAAGTCTATGACCACCAGTATGGCTCAAATGGCTCTGAGCACTATCGGACTTAACTTCTGAGGTCATCAGTCCCCTTGAACTTAGAACTACTTAAACCTAACTAACCTAAGGACATCACAGACATCCATGCCCGTGGCAGGATTCGAACCTGCGACCGTAGCGGTCGCGCGGTTCCAGACTGTAGCGCCTAGAACCGCTCGGCCACCCCGGCCGGCCCTCCAGTATGCCAGTAAAAAATTTAAGTACGTTAAATCTACTACAAAAAGGTCCTGCCCATTTTTTCTGCAGGATTAATAGTTTTCGCTTAGTGAGCGAAAGATATGAAAATCTCGCGAGTGGATTTGGAGGCCAGATATAAAATTGCGAGTTGCATAATACGATATTGGTAGGGGTAGCTGAATCACGCTGTATAACATAGGCCACAATTTCAATACATCACATTCATAATCAGTGTATGGCTGGTGCAGACTAGCAACGTCTTCTTGAAAATGCCACACCCACTATGAAGATCACTCATGATTCAGCACGAAGCGTTTATCATCTTTTGTCGGTGTTGCCAATTTATTTTGCTTTATAGCGACAAGGGTGTGTGGTTCGAATTATATGCCGATGAGTAAGTTTATGAGTATCATTTAATACATATTCTCGACAATCTTCTATGATCAATTCCCTAGCAGATGAGCATTTCACATCTTTGAAATGGAGAAAGAAGTCGATCTGGTCTTTTTCAAAGGAAAAATTTCGGCAGTTGCCTTAAGAGAATTACCAAAACAATGAAAAACCTAATTCTGGACCAACAAAGGCCTACTGAAAACGACTACAATGTCATAACGGCAGCCGTTCGGTGCGCTGTAAAAGAGAGGCCACATCCATATTGTAGTTGTTTGTTAACTGGGGATAGAAAACTTCTTTGTTCACAGTTTGTAATTTTGATGAAAGGCGTGGGTACGTGTTCACGACACGGTGTAGCTGAAGAGGATTTGGCTGGATTAAGAAACTGAATGGTATTGGAAGGTGTAACGCTGCTGTGGCTCTAAGGTAGAGAAATCTGGTCATTAAAATTGCTGCACCAGGAAGGATGGCAAATAAAACGAAATTTTTCTTGTGTATATAAAATACAGTGGGAAACGTTGTATCGGACGAAGTAACACTCATCGATATAGTGGTGGGTTCTTAGCTGTACTGCTGGAGGAGGCTGAGATGATACTACAACGCACAACATATTAGATTTATTACAACTTGAACAAGATAAAATACTTAATACTGTAACAATCCGTATCCACAGGAATGACATGAGTATTTATTACTGTCACTTAAAATTATTGCCGTCGTCTTTGGAGACGATTGGATATGGGCTGAGCGGCCCTGCGCTCAGGCGCAAGCAAAAATGCAGATGCGGTGAAACTCTTCTGGGCGTGTCTACGACGACTGCGCTCATTTGTCGCTCGCCCGGCTCTTCGGACGACACCGTAGGAAAAAGGCCTGGTTAAGTGTGTAACTGATTTGGAAGGTGTACAGGGTTCGAAATTTAGTCCACAGTGCTTTCACACATGTCAGCAACAATGGCTCTAACCTGGCACGGCATCGAGTCGAACTGGGCTTCGAAGACAGCTGTGGATATATCGTTCCATGTTGCCTCAGCCATGTACCAGAGTTCATCAATCGTAGTGGCTGGCGAGTGATGGCGTGCAAATTTGTCGGCAACCCGTGACCATGTTTTCAGTGGGTGGGAGAGCCAGAGAACGAGCTGGCCGGGACAACATTCGAACTCCAATGTATTGGGGTAGGTCAAGACAGCACGGCAACGGGTAGTCTTGCGTTACGAAGAACGCGAAAATAGGACACACTGAGCGGCCTTAACGCAGCAGAAATGTAACTCCTGATTTCCAAGTCCTCACGCCCACCCCATAAACAAAAATTAACATTTTTAAATATGCGGTTCAAATGATTCAAATGGCTCTGAGCACTATGGGACTTAACATCTGAGGTCATCAGTCCCCTAGAACTTAGAACTACTTAAACCTAACTTACCTAAGGACATCACACACATCCATGCCCGAGGCAGGATTCGAACCGACGCGCGGCTCCAGACTGAAGCGCCTAGAACCGCTCGGCCACACTGGCCGGCAAATATGCGGTGCACACACCTCTGAGTACGGGAAACAAGAATGAGGAAACGAAAACCCTTAGACAAATAGCGATAGAAAGTGGTTTTGACGCTGGTTTGATAGATCGGTTGGATGTAGCAGTTAGGCATGATAACCAGATAAATAATTAAAATCCAGATAGATGTACAGTCATGCCGTATTGAAGGGCCATCTCTCTAAATTAGCGAGGTTCTTTAACAAGAAAGGAGTTAGAACTGCCTATGATTTGTGTTGATAATGCACTTATGCAGCTTATTTATTAGCTGTGACGAGGCTTAATGGCATAAAAAATGTTTAAGATAGGTTATAACTCAGGACGGCGGTAATCCATATACGTCTGTTGGTATAAGGAGGATTGTTTTATCTGGTTTCCTTGGTTTTAGCACTTGAAAATGGGATGATGCTGTCCCGAAACATGTTAGGCAACAATCACAAGATCGACAGCTGGGCTGAATATCCTCAATATTGCTCGGCTACATCCATCGTGGTCCTGTACGCAGAGCTGTATCATGTCTAAAAATAGCCGGCTCCTGTGGACGAGCGGTTCTAGGCGCTTCAGTCCGGAACCGCGCTGCTACTGCGGTCGCAGATTCGAATCCTGCCTCGGGTGTGGATGTGTGTGATGTACTTAGGTTAGTTAGGTTTAAGTAGTACTAAGTTCTAGGGGACTGATGACCTCAGATGTTAAGTCCAATAGCGCTTAGAGCCATTTGAGCCATTTTTTGTCTAAAAATATGAGGGGGCGCCACTTCTGTGTCCAGAGCTGTCGCTGGGCGCACCACAGTGGGCGTGCCTCTCTCTCTCTGCTGACGCGTCTGGGAAAGCTGCATCAGTGGTCGCCAGTTTGACAGTCCGTGGCGCTCCGGATGTTGTCGCACTGCCCATGGAGCTATACGTGCCTTGTTGCAAGCATTCCCATTTCCTGACTCAAGATGTGTCACGTGGCTGTACGATTCTGCGCTAATGGGCGAACAATATCAACGGGGAGTCGACAAAAAGCCTGGCAACACCAAGAACTCAACAAATTATCATGCCCAATACGGTTTTGGAAAACCGTTGGCATTAAAAACAGCTTCCAGTTTTCTCGGAAGAGATAATTGCAGGTCCTCCACGGTTTTGAAGGGAATTTTAAACCGCTGCAGCTGACAAAAGTATTTAACTGAATGTGTCAGTGAAGTCATCTGCTCGCGTATAACTTGTCTAGGTAAAACCAAGTTAATTGTTGGATTTTTTCACCGGCCACCCGATGCCGCAGTGACAGTTCTAGGGTCACTCAAAGGAAGTCTACTGTCAATATCTTGTAAATACCCAGATGATGCAATACTAGTTGGAGGCGACTTTAAAAACTACCACATACAGATTCGGACGTCTATTGATTCATTGCAAGGGGCACAGACAGACAGTCTTGCGAAGTATTTTGCATCACGTTTTCCAAAAGCTGTCTTGCGCAGCCATTTCGGCAGCCCATTCTCAATGGAAATAAACCTAGAGCTTGTAGCAACAAACAGGCCGGACCTTATCGAAGGCGGAAGTATAGAGACAGATTAGTGATTCTCATGTCATCATAGGACTATGATTTAAAAAGTTAATGAAACAGTGAAAAAGCTAGGAGAGTGTTTCTGCTAGAAATACTAGATAAGCAGTTGTTAGCATCTCACATGGTGAACTGAAATCATTTAGTTTTACAATGGTAACCATAGAAAAATTATCGGCAAAGTTTAAACCGATCGTAAATCGTGCTCTGCACAAGTGTGCAGATTAAGGACGGAAAAGACCCACTGGGGTTTAACTACGAAATTCGGAAAATATTGAGGAAGCAAATGATGTTGTACTCTTTGTTCAAAGGAGAACGCGCAAATGACGACAGACAAAAGTCACTAGAAACTCGCAAGTATGTGAAAAGTTCTACGCGCGGCGTAAAACAAATATCACCAGCATTAGCACCGAGATTCAGAGAAATTTCTGGCACGACGTAAATTCGCTAAGCGGCTCTGAGGCTTTCATCCAGCCATTCGTTGGCCAGTCTAGTGTGGCAGTAGAAGATTGCAGAACGAAAGACAAAGTCCCAAACTTCGCGTTTAAGAAATTGTTCACACAGGAGAATCGTACAAACATACCGTCGTTTGACCATCGCACAGACTCCCTTATAAACGACGTACTAATATTCATCCCTGGCTTCGAGAAGCAACTGAAAGAGTTGAAAACAAATAAGTCTCCAGGTACGGATGGAATACCAATTCTGTTTACAAAGAGAACTCTACGGCATTAGCCCCTCACTTACCCCGCATTTATCAGAAACCATTTACAATGGATCAAATCAGATTATCGCGAATCTCTCGCCCAGTACAAAGTTACAAACGACTGGGAAGAAAGCACAAGTGACTCCTGTATATAAGGAGAGTAAAAGAACGGACCCGCTGAATTACTGATCGATGTTCTTAACATCGGTTTGAAGCAAAATTCTTGAATATATTCTGAATTCGAATACAATAAATTTCCTAGAGAGCGAAAAACTTATGTCCAGGAATCAGCACAGTTTTAGAAAGCATCGCTCGTGCGAAACTCAGCTTTCCCTTTTCTCACATGATTTCCTGCGAAATATGGATGAAACGTAGTATACAGATTCCATACTTTTAGATTTCGTTAAGCATTTGACACAGTGTCCCACTCCACACTGTTAACGAAGGTACTAGGATATGGAATAGGTTCCCAGATATCTGGGTAGCTCGAGACTTCTTAAGTAACAGAACCGGTACATTGTCCTTGACGGCGAGTGTTCATCAAAGACAAGGTATCGTCAGAAGTCCTCCCGGGAAGTTTGACAGGTCCGGTGTTATTTTGCATATACGTAAATGATCTGACGGACAGGGTGGACAGTAGACTACGGTTGTTTGCTGATGATGCTTGGTGTACGGGAAAGTGTCGAAGTAGAGTGACTGTAGGAGGATACAAGATGACAGACAAAATTTCTAGTTGTTGTGGTGAATGATAGCTAGCTCTAAACGTAGAGAAATGTGAATTAATGCGGATGGGTAGAAGAAACAAACCTGCAATCTTCGAATACGGCATTAGTAGTGTCATGCATGACACAATCACGTCGTTTGAATATTTAAGCGTATTGTTGCAAAGCGATATGAAATGGAACAAGCATTTGAGGATTGTGATAGGGAAGGTGAATGGTTGACGGTTTACTGGCAGAATTTTAGGCACACGTAGTTCATGTGTAAAGTAGACCACATATACAATGTTGTAGTGACAGTCATGGGATACTTCCTAATATCGTGTCGGATCTCCTTTTGCCTGGAGTAGTGCAGCGATTCGGCGTGGCATCGGCTCCACAAGTCGTTTGAAGTCCCCAGCATAAATACTGAGTCACACTCCTTCTACAGCCGTTGTAATATCCATTCCTATATTTTACTGAAAATAGTATTCACGACAGCATTGTAAGTGAAATATGACTGAGCTTTGATCCTACTCTTGTAATACTAATACAAAGGACTTCATCGTTAATAAAATAATAAATAATTACTATCAACTACATAATTTAATATTTTGTGAAAAATTGTATCTCACGCAATACCCGTGTAAGTAGATACTGAAAGGCTTAATCTTTTGTTATCTATGATTTTGTAGAAAAATCCTCCTTCTTGTTCGAACTATAGTCTCATAGATTTTGATTGATGTCTCGTAACACAGAGGTCTGTAAAAAGCTGTACGAAAATATTGTTATGTTGCTAACCGATATTTGAAAAAAGAGTTTATTTGTTACTGAAATGAACCTTTTTTCATATTAGAACAAATAAGCCCTCGGTCACAAATATTAAGTCAAAATTGACCAGGTTTCGACGCTACTATGAGCGTCGTCTTCAGAATTAGACTAACTGTTCTAAAACATATTAGGTATATAATACATTAATAAAATTAAAGTTTGTACTGACTGGAAAAGATGCAGTACTTACAAGTCACATATTAAAAAAGATCTAAGCCGGAAAGGCGACGTCATGAATAGTTGTGAGATGGCGAGCCGCTAAGGGCTGCTCGTACTGTGAACAGGGGTTGCAACAAGACTGAGGTGCCCACTTTAGAAAGTGTGGGCAAGTAAACATGGTGTTGTTACGAGCGCCATCTAGCAGCCGCAGAAACAACTAGGCTACTGTACATTCAAAATTAGACACATGAAACTGTGATGCAGCTGATTCAGGCATAACGTAAGCACTAAAAATAATAGGATGAAGTTACATATTTATATGCTTTAAATAGAGGTACATTTTGTAACGTAAAAAACGTTAGTTATGACATACAAGAAAACAGCAAAGATGTGACAGGAAAACAACATTTCGGTAAACTGCATGAGGAAATCTGAATCAAAGATCAAGCAATGGCTTAATACAGTCGAAAAAGTTTTTATTTCGCAGCTGCAGCTGTTCGTTGAGAATGAGGCCATCTTGACGAGAGAGATGTTTGAAAATCTCCAATTCCTCTAACACATCTAACCTACGCCCCTTCTTTTCGGTATGCAGAATATTGTTATCGCCTATGGCTTTAGGCACGTGTCCAGTAATTAAGAGATGATCGGCAAAGGATGAATTTAGGGGACTGGTGCCGTTCTTTCTCAAAAGATGGTCTTTATATCTGATGGTGAAAGCACGTCCAGTTTGCCCTATATAATAGGAGGAGCAGGTATCGCAGATGATCTTATAAACGCCAGAACTTTCTGTAGGGGATCGAATGGATTTCAAATTATGAATGAAGTTTCTCTTTAGATTATTATTAGTAGAGAAGGCAACATTGCAGTTGTATTTGTTGCGAAGCATGTGCTGAATCTGATAGAAAATGGGTCCTATGAAAGGAATAGAAAAACGTTTTTTTTTTTGGTTAATTTCAGTGCATGAGCTGTTGAGCGTGGTAATTCTTGCCGTTTTCTTTTTTAGGATATCGTCCACTATGTTATGCCTATATTCATTATTGACTGCTATGGTTTTCAGTAAATTAATCTCCTCATTAAACTTTTCTGTTGAAAGTGGTATGGAGGTGGCTCGGTGGACGGCAGAGTGCAAAAAGGCCATTTTTTGAGACTGTGGATGAAAAGAGGAAGCAGGCACGATTTGGTCAGTATACGTTTCTTTTCGAAAAATATTGAATGTGATGTTATTGTCTTCTCTTGTAAGCGTCAAGCCTAAATAATGTAATTGGCGGCTTTCGTTTTCGAGTTTAATAGTGAAAGAAATTTTTTCATGGAGGTCGTTAAAAGTTTAAATATATGATCAATTCTATCGGCGGGTCCGTTATAGATGACTAGAATATCATCAACGTATCTTGTGTAAGAAAGGATACCTAGTGAAGCGGCTGAGACACGGTTAAACAGATTTTTTTTTCCAAGGAATTGATAAAGATGTCGGCAAGGATGCCGGCTAAAGGGCTGCCCATAGCGAGCCCATCAGACTGCTGGTACAGTTGTCCGTTGAATTCAAAGTAATTGTACTTGACAACGACATTAATGAGATTCATAAAATCGGTAATCTGTTGATCTGATAGATCTTTTTAAATTGAAGTAAATTTTCTTCCACAATTATTGTGACTTATTTGTTCTAATATAACTCTGACACGGTCACTGAACCTTAGCAGCTATGTTCAAAGTTTTATGAAACTTTTTTGTTTGTAGTTTTATTTCATTGCAATTTCTATATAAATGTTAAGTTTTCTGCTCAGCTACGAAAGAGAGCAGCCATTAGCGCTATTGATCTACGGCGCAGTTTACTGGTAATTGGTGAATATTAATGTGTCTTGTAATATTGAGAAATGTTTTCAAATGTTAATGGATATAGTGAAGAGGAGAAAAGATTTAATATATATTATTTATTACGAGTAAAACGCAGCCTGAAGCAGAATCGATAAGTGATTGTCTTATGTTAGCCGCCATCTTAGTGAATTATTGCAGCGGCAGTTTTAAATTGATTTTCTATACATACTTAAATGTTGCTGGTTATAACTGCAGTAATAATTGTGTACTAGTAGCAGAAGACCCACTCCGAGGTAATAAATTCCAGTTAACTGTGAATACATCGAACTTCTATGAATGCAAACAGCATCTTACGTGATATAAATTCTTTTCTGTTGATTTATGAAGTCTGGTAATGTCGTAACAACTTTTATGAAATATTTTGACAGGAAAATACATTATTGTTGTGTACGTGTGGTATTATGTAACAAAACTGATCATTTTGCTTAAAGAAAAGTATTGCCACCTCGAGATAACAGTACCGTTAATTTTGATACACTAGCAAAGAGTCTTTTAAATAACAGCACTGAAATTACTAAAACTCATTAATCTTGTTTAGTTCAGTTTACTTATCATACATTTAGGTTGTTTGTTGGTTATAAATTATTACTTTTGTGACATTTACACTGCTTGACAGACACCACTGCTACGCGTACCCAGGTGGACCTTTCTTTAAAAAAATAACGTCCATTAGCCGGGAAAAGCAGTGATTAAATAAAACCTCATGTTTCATTAATAATAGGTAACTAATTTACATTGTTAATAATATTGCTACATTAGATATTTCTTTTTTATGCTGAGTCATTGCATTAATGTGTGTTTCTTTTTTATATAAGTCACGGCTCATATTCATTCTGTTACATTACACTGATAGCAAAGAAAAAGTCACAAATAATTTTTATTTTATTACATTACAGTTGCTAGATTTGTTACTGGTAGGTTCGAACGACAAGCAATTACGACGGAGACGCTTCGGTAGTTCAGATAGGAATCCCTCGAGGAAAGATGACGGTCTTTCCGAGGAACACTGTTGAGAAAATTTAGAGAACCAGTATTTGAAGCTGACTGCAGTACGATTCCACTGCCGCCAACATGGATTTAACGGCAGGACCACGAAGATAAGGTACGGGACATTACGGCTCATACGGAGGCACATAAACAGTCGTTTTTCCCTCGCTCTATTTACTTGTGGAACAGGAAAGGAATTAATAGTGGTACAAGGTACGATGGCTTGTGGAGTTTTTATGTAGATGTAGATGCTTTGTGCAAAACAGTGGCAAGTTCAGTAAACGATAATGGAGGTGCATAATGTAGTGGACTGACCCGACAGCCAATCCACTAGGACGGGTAGCCGAATAGCACGCGTTAAGCTCACGCAGGATGGCGTGAGGTCTGGAACAATGACGGGAATTATAGTAGCCAAAAATAGTACATAGCTTCTGGAATACTTAACTTTAATTCATAATTGTAGAACATCGCTCTTGATGATACAGAAGTATAATAGCAATAATAACTGGTAATGGCGCCTTGCTAGGTCGTAGCAAATGACGTAGCTGAAGGCTATGCTAACTATCGTCTCGGCAAATGAGAGCGTCTTCGTCAGTGTAGCATCGCTAGCTAAGTCGTCTGTACAACTGGGGCGAGTGCTAGTAAGTCTCTCTAGACCTGCCGTGTGGTGGCGCTCGGTCTGCTATCACTGACAGTGGCGACACGCGGGTCCGACATGTACTAATGGACCGCGGCCGATTTAAAGCTACCACCTAGCAAGTGTGGTGTCTGGCGGTGACACCACACATAATGATCACGTACCCTTCTCTCCATAGTAGACCACAAAAGCTCAATAATATCGATATTTGGTCATTATTGTGGCCAGGAAAGGTGCGACATTTCATCGTCGTGAAACTTCCTGGGAGATTAAAACTGTGTGCCGGACCGAGACTCGAATTCGGGACCTTTGCCTTTCGCGGGCAAGTGCTCTACCAATTGAGCTACCCAAGAACGACTCACGCCCCGTCCTCTCAGCTTTACTTCTGCCAAGGTCCCGAGTTCGAGTCTCGGTCCGGCACACAGTTTTAATCTGCCAGGAAGTTTCATATCAGCGCACACTCCGCTGCAGAGTGAAAATCTCGTTCTGATTCAATCGTCGTGTTTACAAAACCAGTCTTGGACGATGCGTGCTGCGAGGAACGGTGGCACTGTCGACGTGGAACACAGTATCACCATTGGGGAGCAAACACAGTACCACGGGTTAGACCTGATCAGCCAAAATGGTCACATAATCAAAAATGGTTCAGATGGCTCTGAGCACTATGGGACTTAATTTCTAAGGTCATCAGTCCCCTAGAACTTAGAAGTACTTAAACCTAACTAACCTAAGGACATCACACACATCCATGCCCGAGACAGGATTCGAACCTGCGACCGTAGCGGTCGCGCAGTTCCAAACTGTAGCGCCTAGAACCGCTCGGCCACCCCGGCTGGTGGGTCACATAATCCATGGCAGTAATGCTTCATTAGGTGGACTGATAAGGTAAGGAATGAGGAGGTTCTACGCAGAATCGGAGAGGAAAGGAATATGTGGAAAACGCTGATAAGGAGAAGGGACAGGATGATAGGACATCTGCTAAGACATGAGGGAATGACTTCCATGGCACTAGAGGGAGCTGTAGAGGGCAAAAATTGTAGAAGAAGACAGAGATTGGAATACGTCAAGCAAATAATTGAGGACGTAGGTTGCAAGTGCTACTCCGAGATGAAGGAAAGGAATTCGTGGCGGGCCGTATCAAACCAGTCAGTAGACTGCAGAGTACTCACGAGGCCCATGGAATATCACGACGCCGACCTCTGTGGCCAAGCGGTTCTAGGCGCTTCAGGCCGGAACCGCGCTGCTGCTACGGTCGCAGGTTCGAATCCTGCCTCGTTCATGGATGTGTGTGATGTCCTTAGGTTAGTTAAGTTTAAGTAGTTCTAAGTCTAGGGGACTGATGACCTCAGATGTGAAGTCCCGTAGTGCTTAGAGCCATTTGAACCATTTGAATATCACGATATGGCTGCCCAAATCATCACCAAACCCCCTCTATGTTTCACCCTAGGGACTTACATTGGGCCAGAAGTTGGAAACAGCGTGAACACGACTCATCCGATCAAATAACTTTCTTGCATTGTTCACAGTCACATACTGCGAGTGCAATGGCTCTTCGTGCACAAAACGTAGATTAACATAAAACAGTTTCATTAACAGCGCACGATCTCTCTTCTCGATAGCCATACTGTTCACTCACATTTGGCTTGCCAGATGACAGAGTAGATGTCATAACCTCATATAGACAGTACACAGCGCCAGATTTGTACCTGGTGGTCGCAACTTGAACTAATGTTTGTTCCATAGGAAATCAGTTCCGAATTTATGGTTTCGGTACCACGTTTTCCTGTTAAGGGTATTCGTTTTCCTGTTATGGATACTTGCATCACTGATGGGTGGTTTCGGTACTCCAGTTCGCCCTGTAATTCCCTGCTAATGGAACTCCTTTCGTATATTTTTTTGATGCTCACAAGGTTTGCGAGCTCGACATTCCGTTTTTTTTGTGACTTTTGCAACTGTAATCCTCTTATATTTCGTCATAATCCTCTTCAACGGTCGTCTGTCACGATCATTCAAAACACACTTTCGTCCACTTTGTCACTCAGTGGAAATAGTTTTCGCTTTCCCTATATGCAGTATAAATCTTCTGTACAGTGCCTCTTGAAACAAAAACACGTTGGCGTCCTTGGTTACTGAAGGAGCCACCATATGAGCACCAACAATTTGCCCACGTTCGAATTCCCTTAGCTCCGACATAGTGCAACCACAACCCACAGAACACTCTTCTGACCACGACTGACACTTGGAACCCACTGAGGACATTGCATAACTTCTGTTCATAGTCGATAGCAAAAGCGCAAACTGCAGCCTTGGCTACCAACTGCATTTATGTTCAAGCATGCATCTGTCGCTGTGTTTCCATAGTTTTGTCCGACCCGTGTGTCCTCTCGGGGGCTAGTCTATCAGTGTGGCTTAAGATACTGCATGACTTTGCATATGGCCCTCCTGAACGCATTGATTCCATATTCCCCTGTCCCGACGAAAGTGCGTAGTAACATCGCGAAACGATAAACTGAAGGCTCTATAGGCCACGATCCTGTCGCTGTCGAGTTCCGACACGTTTCTCCTCCTTAGACGAGGCGTAACACAATCTTCTTACAAACAACCAATATTCAGTGAGATTTAGAATGAGGAACCTGCTGCATAATCTTTCCTTATATACAGAAAGCGGATGGTGTAACTCTACCCACTTTGTATCGTTAGGCTGAAACCGTTTCCACATCCAAAAACGTGAAACACTTGTAAGACGTGTATATTTCTATTGTCTATTGTCAAACCATAATTTATGAAAGATGTTTATATTTTATTAATAGGGTTAAGTAGGAATAATTAATATTTGTCATGTTGGAAATAATTGTGGTAGCAGGGAATGTCTGCACCAAAGTATTGTTGGCAGGAGAGCCCGCACTTTAGCATTCGTAGGAAGTCAGTAGTAAGCGAGATGTGAAGCGAGTCGGTAGCAGGTCTGAAGCGAGAGGTTGGGAGGAGCGGTGTGCCTGCCAGCCACCAGCTATGATTTACAAAAGATTATAAACGGATGTACACAGACATCAGCTAATTATTATCATAAGAGGAACTAATATTATTGAATTATTTTTGAGAAACTCAAGGCTACTGAAGGTATGTTTGCGCAATGCTAGTTGTAAGATTGTTGTAAAAAGTAAGTCCCATTTGAACGTTTGTAAAATCATTTCATTCAGAATATAATTAATTTTTGCCAGCAATATTGCATTGCTGATTATAATCCATCCCAAAAACCATCAACGTGAAACTTTGCAAAATTTTATTGTTGTCAAGAAAAAGTTTAACTATGAATTACGTAACTTCAGTCAAATTAATCAAAGAATGACGTCAGCTTTGCTATTAAAGAATAACGTCAGCTTTGGTAATAAATACAGCCACTTATTACGACAACCCACCAGCAGCTAACAGAGTATAGCAAAACGGAGTAAGTAATTAGATGTAGCAGTCAGATTGCGATCCAGTAACAGTAACACAGTTAAGGAACAGTTCTGAGTTATTGCAGGTAACGACTCATGGCCAGGACGACGAAAAATTCTATGTTTCGTCGAAATAACGAGAAAATCACTTTTAATAAGCAGCATTTAAATTTGTATGCAAAGATTGAGAAAGAGAATTAATTTCAAAGGGAAGATTTCATTTGTTATTATTAAGCAAGAAATAGAAATCCTAAGGGAAGGTTTCATAGGATAGTGTAGAAGGGAAGGTTGCGTAACAAAAGAGATACAGAGGAGACGGGAAGGTTTCACACTTAACGCCAATTTCATGTTTGTTGCATGTCGTCTTTATGTTGTTAAAATTTTAATGGGCAGCAGTATAGTTAACTAAACATGCAGAGATCGATAGTGGGACTAAGATAATGAACAAGGCCACGTATGAAAAATGACTTTGCTGTAGGTATTACTTAAACCTGAACGTTCTGATGGGCGGTCGTTGTCGACTGTGTATCGGGTGGTTTTAATTAAAGTACAGCTACTCGCGGAGATCCAGTGCGGCCCGTAATTAGCATATGGCATCGAAACTCGGTAGATATCCTTATGATTTAATTCGGAACTGATTTCCTATGGAACAAACATTAGTTCAAGTTGCGACCACCAGGTACAAATCTGGCGCTGTGTACTGTCTATATGAGATTATGACATCTACTCTGTCATCTGGCAAGCCAAATGTGAGTGAACAGTATGGTTATCGAGAAGAGAGATCGTGCGCTGTTAATGAAACTGTTTTATGTTAATCTACGTTTTGTGCACGAAGAGCCATTGCACTCGCAGTATGTGACTGTGTGGTGTGGATTCACAAGCACCTTATTCTTGGTCCGTTCTTATAGGAAGAGAACACGAACATAGGGCCTGTCAAGTGTACCATGTCGTCAGCGTGCAACACGTGATTCCTGCTTTGGAAGAGGGCACCTGTGTGAAACCACTGTTTTCATGGAAGACAGGGCGACATCTTATGTCCCTCGCCCAGTGAAGGATCTGCTTAAAGCAATCTTCCACAAACGTGTCATCTGCAGAAGTTTCCCAGATGCATGGCTTACAAGATCAATTGATCTGAATCCATGTGACTTTTGGTTACGGAGATATTTAAAAGAATGCGTTCATCAGGGACACGTTCGATATCTACCTGATCTGAAGGCCAATATGCGTTGCTCAGATTCCACAGGAACTGCTGCGAGCAACTGTTGATCCCGTCGTTTTACGGATGCAGCATCTCGTCGACATCTTCTGTGCTCATACTGAACAAATCGTCTAAGTGACGATTAACAATAAAATCAACTTTGTGCCTTTCTCACCCGTTTGATCTTTCCTGCCTTCGTCACGTTGCTAATGCAATACATGTGAAACATTTCTATACGCTTCTGTTGCATTCACAGCGCCAGATTTTCACCTGGCGGCCAAAACAGGAACTTTTTTTCCAGCGTTAATCGGTTCCTCGTTAACGCATCAGAATATCTTGTAAGTTTCGCTGCCATTCGATAATTACAGCCTCTTTGATTAGCTCACTTTAATTATAACCACCTGGTATCTTCGTTGACTTTTGACTGTAGGAAGCCTTTTATGGAGTCCTACTTAGCTGGTGCTACGGTTGTCTCCTGCTTTGTTTCGTGCGCTCCGCGACCGTGAGCTACATTCAATACCCGCCGATGGCCGTGGGAAGACCCCACAAGAGCTGTCGTGGACCATGCGGCTCACGGCAGTCTGATACAAGTCGACGTGCGGGCCTGTATACTTTCAGGCGCCTGCAATGCTCGTACAGACTGCCTTTCCCGTACATTGCACATCAGGACTCTTGCGGCATTCTAGCAGAGCTCCCTTATTACCATACATCTCGTTGTTTACATGATCTACGTGCGTGCTTCTTGCTGATTACGCCGTTTTGTTCTTTACTGTTTCTTATGCCATAGCAGACTCACTGTGCTTCCATGGAGGTATAATAAGAAAAGCTGTCATGACGTGACAAACTTGAAGCCGACTTTCGCAACGTCAGTTGTCCCTAACATTATCCTCTGGTGGAAATGTTTAACTCAAAACACGTCAGCTCGTACTAATTGTTCTGTAGTCTTAAAGTATAGAGGGCCCACATTTCATTCGTAATTATACTCATTCAAGCAATTTTTCTTCTATATACACGAATGTTGGTTGTGCTGATTACTTTTACTACAGTGCTTCGGTATTGGATTTCATGTCAGTCCAATTCTAAACGCTCTCCAGGTCACGCTGTGAGAAGGAAGATTCGAAACCGACCAAACATAGAAAAATATCTACTCAGTATTTTCTGGAAGACGACATAGACCGAACATCAGTTTTGCGAGCCTGTATTAAGGAAAATTCTGGATTACGAAAGAAATCTTGTCACTTTACATGCTTCCTTTAATGCTGATTGAAAACGTATAAGAAAAAGAAATTTACGTTAACTAAGCTAAAAACGTCGTATTACTGGATCAAAAATGCATTTAAGACCATAAAAAAGTCTGAAAATACCTTCCTGACAGTTGTTCATGAAAGCATTGTAACATTTAGTATTTGAAACAACTGTTGTTTGAACATGACAGAAATGAAGAACAAGAAGCAATCGTAAATACTTGTCTCCTGATGGGTTGGGGGCATGCAGTATGACGGAGCCGGCTCAAATCAAAGTACAGCGTTATGTCTGCAGCACCATCTTCCTTTATTGCACACCCATGTGTGCTACATTTCCAGTGTACTGTCATCATAATGCAAAATAACGTATTATTTCGTACTTGCGAAATAACATCTAGCAGTTGGCGGCGTGGTACTTAGTCTCGTACTCTGGATAGACGCTACAATCAACTGACAATACTCCGTATGGGCACTAAAAAGTCGATCTCGATGTCTTACGCCTAAAGCAAGTCCATCGTCTTCATCAACCTAAGTACCAGAATTGATATCTCGTCTGACAATCCTAATTTAACTTTCGGTGCTTTCTCTACATAGTTTCAGTCCTTGGATGGGATGCTCCTTTCTATTACAAGTCCATGCTTGTTTTCTTCCCGCCCTATTTTCCTATTTGGCTAGTCCATCATTACTGATGACCTAGTTCTCTAGATTTATTACAACATTTTGTACATTCCACCACGAGATTGTTTTCCCATCATCAGTTTCTGCCTCACATGTTCTGTCGTGAATATCGCACGTACGAGATATGATGAGAAAGGTAATGAGATAGATTGTTTATCTGCCAAAGTCCTTATTTTCTTCAAACAAAAGCATAACTATCAACAGCCGGAATTGTTGTTCCCAGTCTTGGTACCAGCGCTGAAAGGCTTCAACTGGTAAGGCCTTTAACATGTCGGTCACATTTTTTGAGTGTTCTCCAGACTCTCAAAATTACGTTCTTTTAAGATATTTTTCAATTTCGGAAAAAGATAACTGTCACGAGGACTCATATCAGTTAAACAGGGCGGAGGGGGGGGGGGGGGAGTGGGGGCTGTGGATCAATAGGAAAGCCTTTTGAGGTGAAAGATTCCGTGACGGAAGTGGCCGAGTGACATGTGGCGTTGTCGTGATGCGGCATCTACTTGTCTGCAGTATCCGGTCTCACTCGTTTCATTCTTTTTCTGAGCCTTCTTCGTAAAATACTTTGTAAAACACTTGTCTGAGAGTTTGTCCTGGAGGAACAATTCTTTATGCACGTTATCCCTAACGTCAAAGCCGGCCGTGGTGGCCGAGCGGTTCTAGGCGCTACAGTCAGGAACCGCGCGACAGCTACGGTCGCAGGTTCGAATCCCGCCTCGGGCATGGATGTGTGTGATGTCCTTAGGTTAGTTAGGTTTAAGTAGTTCTAAGTTCTAGGGGACTGATGACCTCAGCAGTTAAGTTCAAATGGTTCAAATGGCTCTGAGCACTATGGGACTTAACTTCTGAGGTCATCAGTCCCCTAGAACTTAGAACTACTTAAATCTAACTAACCTAAGGACATCACACACATCCATGCCCGAGGCAGGATTCGAACCTGCGACCGTAGCGGTCACGCAGTTCCAGACTGTAGCGCCTAGAACCGCTCGGCCACCTCGGCCGGCAGCAGTTAAGTCCCATAGTGCTCAGAGCCATTTGAAACATTTTTGAATCTAACGTCAAAAAAGCAAGTGAGCATTGTTTTGATCCCTGATTTGCTCATTCGATCATGTTTCGATCGAGGAGATGTCTCAGTATGCCACTCCTCGCTTTGCCGCTTTGCCTTAGGATCGTACTCAAAAATCAAGAATTCATCACTTCTGATCATACGACAGAATCATTCGTGATCATTGGCAGTCCTCTCAAGAAGACCAAAGCACACGTTTATTCAATTGTCCTTCAGCTCAGTTGTGAGTTTTATCGATACCATTTTGACACAACCCTTTCGCGTGCACAAAACTTTGGTCAAAATTTGATGTACGGTGAAACTGTTTAAGTTTAGCAGGTCACACATCATCCTTGTTGTTAAACGCCGGTCTGAGTTCACAAAAACACGTACACATTCGACGTTTTCGTCAGTTTTTGTAGTTGAAGGTCTTCCTGAACAGGATTAATCTTCAACGTGTTCTCGGCCTTTCAAAAATGGTTTGTAGCAGCGAAAAACTTGTGCTCTTGATACAGAATGTTGCCCATATATCTTTTTCAACTTTTCAAAGCTCACACTTGCGGATTCCCCACGTTTAACACAAAACTTGAGGCTATAACATAGCTCTAAATTCCGCTGTTCCGTCTCCTATCAAGCAGCAACAACACAACTTCAGTGATGGCTGTACGGAGCTGAGCATCCGGAAGGGACGAACGCAACAGCCTACAGAAGAAGAACAACAAAGCGTTGCTAAATCGCTCTCTGTGTCGTCAGCCTCGTCACTTCTCTCAGACATCTCGTACATATAGAAACTTTAAGTCAGGTAAAAATAAAAACGTAAACTTCGGATGACATTGCAACCAATTACAATTTTGTTGAACGAATGATTTATTTATCCATAACTACGTTCGCATCTGTAAACGGCTATATATATTTGTTGCGCATGCTTACACGTTTACAATCTTGAGACAAAAAAAGGTCCATGGGAAACCGTGTTTGGACCACAGCTCAGTATGGGAGCGATTTATGGACTGATGAATGAACTGATGAGATAAGAAACGAAGATGTTGTCTGGAGAATCGGAAAAGAGTGGAAAATATGAAAAATAGTAACAAGAATAAGTGAGAGGAAGATGGGATTCGTGTTCAGTCATCAAGAAATAAATTTCATGGCACTTGATACAGATATAAAAGATAAAAGCTAAAGCGAAGACAGAGATTGGAATATATCGAACAAATAACTGAGGGCAATGGGTGCAAGAACTACTTTTGAGAAGAAGAGGCTGGCACAGGAAAGGAATTCGTGACAGGTCGCATTGAATAAGTCGTAAGACTGACAAAAAAGAAAAAAGGTCAAAAGTATGATCGTCACCGAGGCACGAGGTCATCAGTGCCGCCTCTCAGGTAACGATAAAATTTCTTTGACCAAACCTGTCTTACTCGCCTCCTCGTTAATGTTTTCCATTATTTCTTGCCATTTTTATTCCCCGGTAACCAGGGCAAAAATGACTGCCGGATTTATTCTGTGTCCATGTTGAACAAATTGGTGTTATTTCAGTACGATTACGACTGACAAACAGCGAGTGTCTTTGTATAACTAATTGAAGATTTCAGTATACTATTTTATTTGAATCTGAATACAGCTCTTATGTGAGCAATGTTGTAAGCTTGTCTCTAATGACCTCATTGTCGAAGGGGAGTTAAACTTTAATCCGCCTTCCCTCCTCCCCATTGGTACTTTACTTCTAATAGCAGTTATAATCATGTTAATTATGATTAAACAAAATTGTAGGGTTATTTACGTATGTCAGTAGGAAATGGGAGCTGATGCCTAGGTCACGGTCAGGATAGGGAAACTGTCAGGCCACTCCCAGTTTAACATCACATGACAGCGCTCTCAGCGAGTCCGGTTTTCGTACACTTCCAACAATCTTTGCTAGAAACCAGAGGACTGGAGCTACTGTAGTTCGTTGATGCTTTATTATTGTTTCTGTTAAAACTGTGCTAAGTTCTGTATATGTTTTTGTATGCGAACACTGCTGATTTGCTCGAAGCGTATTGAGGGGTGTCTCCTGTTTTGGACTTTCCTGTGAAAAGAGGGGTTTATCATAAAGAGGCGACAGGAATGAGAGCAGGTTAGGCGTCAATAGGATTCGTGTTGCAGGAATCACTCGCTAATGGATAGAGAAGCTACAGGAAATACCAAATCAGGACGACAAGTCGGAGATTCTGTATCTCATTCGCTTTGTGAGTAAGCGTCACGCTGTCAGTTCTTCGCTGCTTTCAGAAGGCTATAAATGGTAAGCCGCAACAACTCCTGCTGACTGAGCGTGTGGGTGTATTTCAGCTCAGAAGAAGGCAACCCCATTATACGAGGGCAGGCTGAAAGTAAGGCCTCCGAATTTTTTTATGTGAAAACTCTTAGAGGGTTTTAAATAAAACAATCGTTATAAACATTCCGCATCTTTATTCTTCATGTCTACATATTTATTTCTCAACACAGTCACTCTGGCGACGAACACTTTTCTCCCAACGAGAGACCAGGTTCATGATACTGCCACTGTAGAATATTTGACTTCGCTGACGGAGATACAACCTCACCTCTGCTATCAAAGTGAAGTTCTCAAATGTGTTTTGATACAGATGAAAATCGGATGGGGCCAAGTCCGGGCTGCACCGAGGGTTATCGATGGCAGTGAACCCAAGACGTCGGATTGTTGGAGAAGTCGCAGCGCTCGTGTCTGATCTGGAATTGTCACGCTGGAGGAGAGGTGCTCCATGTGTGGACGAACTCTTCGAACTCGAAACGCAATTACAGCACGCTGTTTCTGACGCACCGACATAGTTACGTTACACTCTTCCACGTTACACGCTACAATTTGGAGCCCTCTAGCGGCAGGGGGCTGCAAATGTGTAGACACGACGAATAAAGCGCAGGATATTGATAACGTTTGGTTTATTTAAAAAACTTCGGTAATTATCACTTTAAAAATTCGGAGGCATTACTTTTCAGCACGCCCTCTTACAGTCAATAGTAGCGTACTTAGCAAAACAACGGGATCAACTTTCAGGTTAGTGTTAGCTTTTCTTTTACTTTCAGAAAACGAATCCAGTTCCTCTGCAGGTGCAGCCACCAGACTCGTTGTAATAGAGGAAAGGGGTGTGAATTGTTGAAGAGTTACTTTAGATTATCCTGGAATCTGAGGAGTAGCATTCATCCTTCAGGGTCATAACGTCCGACCACTTGTCCAATAGTTATAGGAATTTATCGCTCTAAGAACGGAGTAGCCAAACGAGCTCTGCAACTGATATCCTGTGGAAATTATCCTCTCAAAAGGCTGCTGCTTTTCCTGAGAGCCATATGAGAGATGCAAAATATGTTCTAAGGGTAGTGGTGGCAAATGCCGTTCAGGTAAGGCCTCCGTTGCTGTTCGAGGTGATCGGATTATTTGCTTGAGATTCATTAAAGTAATTTAGTTCTGTTATTGCATCAACCTCTTTGTAGCTTCGTCTTGAATCCAGTTCGTCCCCTGAGGTTCGTCAGTTTTATTCCTTGTTTTCTGCATAACATGACTCATTCGGAATACATTTCGCAGATACCGAACAATCCTCAGCAGAATTCCTGACTTTTCATAGTGTAGAATTTGTTCATTTTGGAGGGCCTACAGTCTGAGAAGATTCTTACTTGAAGATTGGCACCAGGCAGCGTCGTTTCTTAAGTGGAATCTTTAAGACACGTAACGTCCGAATATTCTCATTGTAGATAATCATGAAAATGTTAATGGACACAAGTACATCCTGCATATTGAACCAGTCTCAGTTTTATTGAATACTGAAAGATATTTCTGTCGTAACGTAATCAACTTCTCGTACTTACACTTAGTTTGTCAACTTTCCATCGACCTTCTGAGTCACTTAACATCTCACGTTGCAAAATAAACTTCTACACTCAGTATCATCAATCACAGAGAAGAAATGAAAATTACAGATGCGGAAAGTGTGATATGAAAACTAACCAAATATGTTGCACCTGAACATTGTATATTGCCTCTCCTTGCATGCACTATAACAGTGTTAAAAGTTTGAACTCACCGTCATCATACTGAGACTCATTCATCATGGCAACCGTAATGTTGGCGAATAATTTACTTGAGGAGGGTTCCTCTCTTGATAAATCTGGAAGTTGCTGTCTTTTTACATCATTCTCAAGGGAAATATCACAATGCGGCTGCGTCACTGGACAACACGGCATCTATTGCCAAGCCCAAAACAAATATTAAGTTGATTATAAAGCGGCGTAGGCCTCCAAAGACTATGAACCAATTTGACTCTTGTTGATGTTCACTGGTTTTTGTAACTGGTGAGAGAGTATAAGGGACTCAATATTGACTGGGGAATATTCAATATTGACTGTCTGATATCGGTATTGCGCAGTGTATTGAAGACTGCTGGAGTTTTTTAAAAGTATTGCCGCTCGCTTAATATATTGTGCAATATAATATGCGGGATGAGGGTGGTACTGTGCAATATATGGCAGTT
This sequence comes from Schistocerca serialis cubense, assembly GCF_023864345.2. Lineage (NCBI taxonomy): Eukaryota > Metazoa > Arthropoda > Insecta > Orthoptera > Acrididae > Schistocerca > Schistocerca serialis. The sequence goes on from NC_064639.1 coordinate 761,509,250, forward strand.
CCTGCTAAGACCGAGAGAAATTCACTTCGCTCCGGACGAGCTTCCACAAAGAACTGACAAAAATAAATGACAGAATATCAGGTTGTGGGCTGGAAGATGATGTGAAAGCACCATGCCTTACTTAGAAAAATGAAGTTACTGACTGATCAGGGAAAGCCAGATACCTCGTTGTACACGAAAGCAGATGAAAGGAAAGATCACGGTCTCATGACAGCAAGCAAAAATGTTTATTTTACTTGTAGCTGTTCTCATAATTGACAAATAAGGTCAGATCAGCTGTTCAGATAGCATGCATGTTTATTTTTCTTACAACGGTTGTCTCAGTACAGGCGTAAGATCACACAAGTATTCAATCAGCCATCAGTTGGTCTTCTCTTCTTTTCCTTGTGCCGTTGTCCAACATTTTCGCAGGGTCGGCATGGTTATGGTCGCATATGGCAGGGTTAATTTTAAGGGGTGGCCGTATGCCCTTCCTGTCGCCACCCCGTAACGCGAATGATGAGGATGATAATGAAATGATGAGTACAACACAAAAACCCAGTCCCCTGGGCAGAGAAAATCCCCAACCCGGCCGGGAATCGAAACCGGGACTCCGCGATCCAGAGGCAGCAACGCTAGCCACTAGACGAATAGCTGCGGACAATCAGCGATTATCTTCTTCTTCTTGCGTTGCTGCCTCTGTAGGACCACGGGTAGCCCCTTCGTGGACTGCATTTTCCTCTTCTTCTCCCAGAACCTCTTCATTCTTTCCCTTCTTCTCTCCCGCTCTTCTTCCGAGATCTTCAGTGTCCTTTTCTCCTGTCGGCTCCACTGGTGACGCTCTGATATTTTCCTGTATTCTTCTCTGTTGTTGATCTCCGGCATATTGCTCGGTGTATATTTGTTCCTCCAATTTTCCTTTCCTTAGACCTTGATCCCCAATTCCAACCAGTCCTTCCGAAGTTCAACAACCCACTTGCTTCCTGTCTTTCCCCTTATCCTCCCTGTTGTTTCCCACACTCTCTTCGTCATTCTGTCCGCACTTATCCTAACTACATGTCCAGCAAACCTTGCCCTTGCTCCTGTTCCTTCCTGTTATAAATCCTCTCAGGTATTTAAATTTTTCCACCATTTGCACAGTGCCTTCCGGTGTTTCCCAGTCTGCGGTGTTATTTAATGTCTTTGTCTTGTTATAGGCGATCCTCAGTCCCACCTTTCTGGCTACCTTACTTAAGTTGTGGAATTGTGCCTTTGCGTCTTCTTCCGTCTAACTTACTATTGCTATGTCGTCTGAAAAGGCTAGGCAGTCCACTTGAGCCCTGTTGTCCTTTTTGTCCCCCACATGGATCTTTGGTATTCCCATTTCCTCGTTTATTGCTCTCCACTGCCTGATCACTTCGTCGAGTGCTACATTGAACAACAATGGTGACAATCCATCTCCCTGTTTAACACCAGTCTTGATCTCAATCAGCCGTCAGTAAGTAACTGATTTCGTTTGCGACAGTCCATCAGTAGAAACATACATAGAAAAGAACACGTATACACGATAAATTACAAGGTTTACTCATTTAATCTATACTGACCAGTCACATTAATGAGACCACCTGTCAAATCCCTGAATGATCACCTTTCGCTGCGCCGACCGCTGCGAGACGTGCAGGAGAAGAGTCAGCGACTTTCTGGAAGGTACCGACAGGGATGTGGGGGCCATGCCGACTCCCGTGCCGTGGCCAGCTGCGTACGGTAAACTCATCATAGTGCTATTTGAACCACGCACGTGCATTGCGAGCTGTGTCACACGTTGCATTGTCCTGCTGGTAGATGCCATAGTGCCGAGGAAAAACAACCTGCATGTAGGGGTGAGCATGGACCCCAAGGATAGATGTATACCTGTGTTGAACCACTGTGTCTTCCAGAATGATGAGATCGCCCAGGGAATATCACGAAACCATTCCCCAGACCATAACGCTCCCTCCTTCGGCCTGGACCCTTCCGACGATTATTGCGGGACGGAGCATAAAGCGTGAGTCACCTGACGACACTCAGTGGACGTTTGGCTGCGGTACTGGCGTGCAAATTGCAGCCTTCGTCGTCGATGAACTGTAGTAGGCGTGGGTGCATCTACATCTACATCTACATCCATACTCCGCAAGCCACCTGACGGTGTGTGGCGGAGGGTACTCTGAGTACCTCTATCGGTTCTCCCTTCTATTCCAGTCTCGTATTGTTCGTGGAAAGAAGGATTGTCGGTATGCTTCTGTGTGGGCTATAATCTCTCTGATTTTATCCTCATGGTCTCTTCGCGAGATATACGTAGGAGGGAGCAATATACTGCTTGATTCCTCGGTGACGGTATGGTCTCGAAACTTTAACAAAAGCCCGTACCGAGCTACTGAGCGTCTCTCCTGCAGAGTCTTCCACTGGAGTTTATCTGTCATCTCCGTACCGCTCTCGCGATTACTAAATGATCCTGTAACGAAGCGCGCTGCTCTCCGTTGGATCTTATCTCTTCTATCAACCCTATCTGTTACGGATCCCACACTTCTCAGCAGTATTCAAGCAGTGAACGAACAAGCATACTGTAACCTACTTCCTTTGTTGTCGGATTACATTTCCTTAGGATTCTTCCAATGAATCTCAGTCTGGCATCTACTTTACCGACGATCAACTTTATATGATCATTCCATTTTAAATCACTCCTAATGCGTACTCCCAGATAATTTATGGAATAACTGCTTCCAGTTGCTGACCTGCTATATTGTAGCTAAATGATAAGGGATCTATCTTTCTATGTATTCGCAGCACATTACACTTGTCTATATTGAGATTCATTTGCCACTCCCTGCACCATGCCTCAATTCGCTGCAGATCCTCCTGATTTCAGTACAATTTTCCATTGTTACAACCTCTCGATATACCACAGCATCATCCGCAAAAAGGCTCAGTGAACTTCCGATGTCATCCACAAGGTCATTTATGTATATTGTGAATAGCAACGGTCCTACGACACTCCCCTGCGGCACACCTGAAATCACTCTTACTTCGGAAGACTTCTCTCCATTGAGAATGACATGCTGCGTTCTGTTATCTAGGAACTCTTCAACCCAATCACATAATTGGTCTGATAGTCCATATGCTCTTACTTTGTTCATTAAACGACTGTGGGGAACTGTATCGAACGCCTTGCGGAAGTCAAGAAACACGGCATCTACCTGTGAACCCGTGTCTATGGCCCTCTGAGTCTCGTGGACGAATAGCGCGAGCTGGGTTTCACACGACCGTCTTTTTCGAAACCCATGCTGATTCCTACAGAGTAGATTTCTAGTCTCCAGAAAAGTCATTATACTCGAACATAATACGTGTTCCAAAATTCTACAACTGATCGACATTAGAGATATAGGTCTGTAGTTCTGCACATCTGTTCGACGTCCCTTCTTGAAAACGGGGATGACCTGTGCCCTTTTCCAATCCTTTGGAACGCTACGCTCTTCTAGAGGCCTACGGTACATCGCTGCAAGAAGGGGGCAAGTTCCTTCGCGTACTCTGTGTAAAATCGAACCAAACGTCTGCTGCGGAGGCCCATAAGCAGCAACGTTTGCTGAACGGTCGTTGAGGAGACACTGTTGGCAGCCTCTTGGTTCATCCGGGTGGTCAGCTGCTCAACAGTTGCACGTCTATTCGGCCGTACACATCTCCGCAGCCGTCGTTCAGCCCTGTTATCTACGGCCCGTGGTGCATCACAGCCGCCTCGGCGACAGTTTTGGATTAGCGCCATTTTCCCATGCACGACATACTTTAATCATGGCGGAAAGCGAACAGTTTACAAACTTAACCGTTTCGGAAATGCTCGCACCCTTGGCCTTCTTGGACGTCAGATAATCGCTCAGATTCTCTCTTACGACAACGACTGCACTGTTTAGCGCTTTTCCCCGGCCCGCTTTATCAGCGTTAGTGCTGCCACCTACCCTCTGTGAATGGTGACTGCACGTCAACGTCGAACATTGCCAGTGGTCTCATTAATGTGACTGCACCGTCTATAATTGGTTGTTGTTGTTGTAGTTACAGGCCGATTTCAATGACATCGTTTTGTTGTAGAATCATGGAACACATTTTGTGTTCAGACATAATGACCCTTCTAGACTCTGAGAAGCTCATCTGCAGAAACCAGCACGGTTTTAGGAAACAGCGGTCATGCGAGACACAGCTGGCCCTCTTTGTGCATGATATACAACAGGCTGTACATACCGGCTCCCAGGTTGATGCTATATTTCTCGACTTTCTAAAGGCGTTCGACTCAGTTCCGCACTGTCGCTTGCTCCAAAAATGCGCACTTACGGTCTATCCGATGACATATCCGGTTGGATAGAAAGTTTTCTATCAGACAGGGAGCAGTATGTCGTTCTGACGGGGTGACTTCAACAGAAACAGGCGTAACTTCAGGTGTGCCCCAGGGCAGCGTAATAGGTCCGCTGCTTCTTACGATTTACTTAAACGGTCTAGTTGATGGTATTGGCAGTGGCATAAGACTGTTTGTCGATGATGCTGTAGCCTACAGGAAAGTAGTATCATAAGAAAGTTGTGATCAATGAGGATTTGCAGAAGATTAATACGTGGTGTAATGACTGGCAGTTATCTCTCAATATTAGTAAGTGTAACCTACTGCGTATAACAAGGTGAAAATCTCCATTAATGCACGAGTACAAAATAAATGCCCAGTCTTTGGAAGCGGTAACATCTGTCAAGTATCTGGGTGTGACTATTCGAAATTATCTCAAATGGAATGATCAGATTACACAAGTAACGAGTCAGGCAAATTCTAGATGGCGGTTTATTGGTAGAATCCTGAAGCGATGCAGTCCTTCAACAAAGGAAATAGTTTGCAATACGTTAGTTCGTTCAGTCTTATAGTATCGTTCGTCTATATGGGACCCTTACCAGTTGGGTCTGATTCAAAAGACTGAGAAGGTCCAAAGAAGAGCGGCAAGATTTGTGACTGGTACATTTAGCCATCGCGAGAGCGTTACAAATCTCGTAGAAAGTTTGAAGTGGGACACGCTGATAGACGGTGCGCTAAATGGAAGGGGCTGCTCACTGAATTCCGAAATTCGATCTTCACCGAGGATGTAGAGCATGTATTATTACCACCAACTTTCAAATCGCGCAATGAGCACAATTTAAAGATAAGGGAAATTAGAGCTCATACTGAGGCGTTCAGATAGTCGTTTTTCCCTCGCGCGATCCGCGAGTGGAACAGAGGGGGGCAAATATGACTTTGGTGCGAATTGTGCCCTCCGCCAAACACCGCTTGGTGGCTAGCGGAGTATGTGTGTAGGTGTAGGTGTAGTTTACCAGTGTATGTTGCCGCGAATGAGCCCATGATCCACTGAAATGTTCACTAACGCTTTTGAGATTTGCTTCGCCCGTTCTGCATAATTTCTGCTTCTGTTTTGCGAGGCAAGAAACTTCACCATCAATGTGTGAATGCAGGCTAGGGACATGATCAGCGTGATGTGGAAGATAGAGAGATGTTTGGGTTGCTTTGGGGGGAAGGAGGCCAAACTGCGAGGTCATCGGTCTCATCGGATTAGGGAAGGACGGGGAAGGACGTCGGCCGTGCCCTTTCAAAGGAACCATTCCGGCATTTGCTTAGCGCGGTTTAGATAAATCACGGAAAACCTAAATCAGGTTGACCGGGCGCGGGATCGAACCGCCACACATAGGGGTATTTCGCCCTAAAAGCTGGCCAAAATTCCATATTTAAAATGCGAATAATTCTCGGAATTCGCCACGTCCTGTGATAGTCAAATAGATGGGGCAGTGCTAACTCTGCATTGTGTTTGTGTATGGTGCACTGATAAGTGCTGGGGTCAGTTTTTATCTACGTCTCGCCGCTACCGCACGTGAAGCTTCTCATTTGGCTTGATAACTATCTGTGTTTGTGACTATTCTAACGTGTGTTCTTACTTGGAACGTGGTGAAAATCGATATGGATTCTAACCATCAGGGTATGTACTGTTATTTATAATTGTTGTCATTTATAGTATTTAGTATTCTGATGAGTAATAATTCATTTAAAGTTAACCTGTGAAGCAAAGGAAATATATTTTGTTAGTATAACAATGTAGAGGTTTTGTTATAGTTCAGGGTGTTTCCCTGCATAAATTTGAATACAGTATAATAGACAAATCATTTGTCTACTGGGCATTGTAGAACGTAGCCGCAGAATACCGCCGATATATTGTATGCGATTTATTTACTTTAAATTTGTGGTTATCCTAGGTCCTTCGAGCCACAAAATTATGACAAGAAAAGGTCTCTATTACATTATGAATAGATCTTCTGTAAACAATTCCGTAAACAAAATGGATTTTATGGAAAATTATATATTATCAGACCCTGCTTTCCCTGACGAAGAAAAGAAAAATTTTAAACGTAAACTGTCATACACAAAGTCACAATTAAAGAATAGATGGCTTGCTTCACATAAAGTTGAAATTAATTACTTAAAAAAGAATCATAATTGGCTGCAAAATACCTTTGAAATTCCTTGTAACAAAACTCGAAATGTCGACCAACAAAATCGTTAGTAAAGTTAAGCGAATGCAGCAAAAGGCGTAAGACACAGCACTTGAGAGAACATTTTGAAGCCACAGAAGTAACGTATGCCAGTCAAATTATGCTCCGAGAATCTGGAAATGTTGAGGGTTCCAAAGAAGTGAAAGATATTACTTCATCGCCTACACGAGGACCTAAACACAGGCAAGCATTACACCGCATTCGCAAGAAGAGACTTACAAGAAAGAACACGACTTTCACCTATTCGAGCCTGATCTATCTTTGTGGAAGCCTTGTTCAGAAGGAAACAATACGAAATAATACGAACAGGTGCTAAAAAGGTCAATCCCTGTTACAGTGACATTCAAGAAGCTAAAAAGCAGTGCTACTTGTGACTGAATCCTATCATGTGACTCACATGCGCGGAGATTCAACTGCAAGCCTTGCTTAATCTCACGAGTGAGAGATTAACATCGTATGCGGAGGAGATTTTAAGTAACTTTCCATATGATGACATAAATTCATTGGAACTATTTATAAATGGAGTTGTGATGATCCACAGCAAGTACAGTTAAATAAAAATTTGAAAACAGCCATGATTCTGATTCGAACATATTTCAGTCATCTTCAATGCCTCTTCAACTTATTAGTTGCAAGAACAACGACCTCACTGTTTGGAAAAATCCTACACCATCATCATCTCGCAATTTCAGACCAATAAGAATTAGTTTTATTCATGAAACAAGTGATGTTATTAATGAAGAAATAGGTTATATCAATAGTCAAATTAAAACATTACAAGAAACAAGGATTTCAAGAACAGATGGTGGTTTATCCATAAAACATATATTGCTGATGACCGTGGCAGATGCAAAGGTCTGCAATACAGCAACGGACACAGCATCGACATTGAGATGCTACATTTGCAAGGCTACCTCAAAAGACTTCAATGATTTGTCACAAATCAAAGAGGTATACACAGAATCTCTTCGGTTCGCTGTGTCTGTACTCCATGCCCGAATTAGATTTTTCGAATTTTTGTTGCATTTGTCATATAAAATAAACGTCAAGAAATGGCAAATTCGTTCAAAAGAGGAAAGGAAAATCGTTCGAGAGATTAAGAAAGTCATACAAGAGAAATTTAGAAATCGATTAGGATTAATAGTTAATGTTCCCAAGCCAGGCTATGGAAATAGCAATGATGGAAATACCAGTAGAAGGTTTTCTACAGACCTTGAAACATCTGCAGGAATAACAGGCGTCGATCTGCAACTCATCTATCGATTCAAGGTAAATCAAGAAACTATTTCCAGTGGATGTAAGATAGACAAAGGTAAATTTTGTGCTTATACTGTTGAAATTGCAAGAATGTATGTTGATTTATATCCGTGGTATCCTATTTCTCCCACCGTTCACAAGATGTTGATGCATGGCCCAACTGTCATCGAACATGCCCCTTTACCCATAGGCAGTTTACCAGAAGAAACAGCTGAGGCCCGCAATAAGCACTTCCGTTTGTACAGACAAAGTTTTGCCAGGAAATTCTCACGGGAAGCATGCAATTTGGATATACTAAACAGGCTACTACCGACATCTGATCCATTGATAACAAGTATGAGAGAGATGCCAAGGAAAATCAGCAAACCTTTTTTAGCAGAGACATTACATTCACTTCTCCCAAGTGAAGAAGGGGTTAGGCAGGTCCCTCAAGCTGAAAATGAAGATGTCTCAAATGAAACAGATTGCTAAAATAAATAAGGCTGGGACGCATCATCTGAATAACTAATAGTCTTGTAATTATGAATTAAACAATGTAATGAACATATCATAATTTTGTTTCATTTCATTCTATCAAATATGAAATTCATTATTATCCTAAAAATATGTTGTATATGGTCTCACTGTGCAGAAAATATAATAAAATAATTTTGGCCAGCTTTTTGTATCAAATACCCCTCTGGAGCGTCGTCCCACGGATGCGAGTCCAGTATGCTAACCACTGCGTCACCTCCCTCGGCAGTCAAAACGGTTAATACTATTTTCGTGGATCATTTTTGTCCGGCCTATCTGTCTGTTCGTCCGAATACTACATAGCAAAATGTTCCATGGATCAGAATGATCGGTAATGATGTGGAACGGCTCATTAAGGCTTACATTCACCGGTGTTAAAAAGATTGTTTAATACACTTCCTAAATAAAACATGGTTTTATTTAAGTATTTTAATCAAGGTTTAAAACAAATAAAAAATCATTTTTGGGTATTTTTACCCGACTACTTGGTAAACCTCATGTGAGAGGTTGTGGGGGCGGGGGTGAGTAGTGGGTGAGTGGGAGGGAGTCCCACCGTTCCTCACGAATTCTCTCCAAAGGTGGGGGGGGGGACTCCAAATTTTAAAGAAAACCTCTTACATAATTAATGCACTCGTCTTACGTAGATGATGTGTAGGAGGATGAAGACAAGGTGAGAGTGTGGAGAGAGAGGAAATCTGATTTGATGAGTTTATTACACGTCAGGACAGAGGTAAGAATCTGGGAGTTTGGTACAGAAGCGTTGTATCAAGATGAGAAAAGAGCTTGTATACGGTGAAGTGGGGGAGTGGGGCTGATGGTTTAGATTTGCTGACTTCGACACCAGTACAACAGTTTTAGTCTTACAAGGGGAGGCCGCCAATTGTGAAATTCAGATTCGATTCATACTGCGCATAATAAAAGCTCATGGCCAGAGGTGTAATGTGGCAAAGCACCAAGATGCACTTCTCAGCCGTTGTCGAGAAAATCGACAGTTAAAAGAAACCGTTGCGGTGAAATACTCTCTACGATTATAATTCTCTACAGCGTGGTGGTGCAGCGGTAAGCGCTCGGGTTCGTAATCCGAAGGTCGCCGGATCGAATCTCGCTCCATGCAACTTTTTTTTTAGTATTTGTTTTTTGTAATTCATATATATATATATATATATATATAATTCCCGGCAATCTGGCGACTTCGAACATCATTATGTTTTCCGCAAACAAAGTTGTATTTCACAAATGTTATTGATTGTCTTCATAATGTTAACCACGTATAGTTAACGGAAGACGTAAAAACGAATACGTATAGCGTAAGTCAAACGTTCGAATTAGAATAGAGACCCCACGAACACAAACTTGCTGTGGCAGGTATGAAATATAAACTCCGTTACTCGCTCGTTGCACTTGAAGGACAGATGTTGAATGGGCCGAAACGAGCCGCCCCATAACAGCGTAGTTGCCTGCTAACTTCGAAAGAAGGTAGATGCGGTTCCTAGCGCAACTTATAACATATATATATATATATATATATATATATATATATATATATATATTTGAATTGCAAAAAACTAATAATAAAAAAATATTGCATAGCGCGAAATTCGATCCGGCGACCTTCGGATTAGGAACCCCAGCGCTTACCGCTGCGCTATGACGCTGTAGAAAATTATTAATCGTAGAGAGTATTTCACCGCAACGGTTTCTTTTAACTGTCGATTTTCTCGACAACGGCTGAGAAGTGCATCTTGGCGCTTTGCCACATTACACCTCTGGCCATGAGCTTTTATTATGCGCAGTATGAATCGAATCTGAATTTCACAATTGGCGGCCTCCCCTTGTTAGCCTAAGAAGATGAGAGATAGGTGCGTATCCGAATTCTCAATCAAGTATAACCGGCTGTATGTCCGAAGCCTCGTTGATTATTTAGCCTCTGCGCCAGCTGCGGCAGGGGGGGGGGGGGGGGCGGAAGCGAGAGTGCCGCGGGGACTGGCTTTACAAGCGGCGGTTTACGGCGGCAGAATGGCAGATGGCGCCTTATCGGCATGTGGCGGCCCTTTGAAGTAGCCGTCGTTAACGGGACCCACCGCACTGTTTCTCCCCGCGCAAAAATACACGAGAGCCTCCAATAAATAAAACGCCCCTAGTCACATTCCGATGCTCCGCACGCAAACACGAATGCGTGCCATATAGCTGCGACGTCACACGCTCACGACGGCTGCGAAGTTATTTGTGGCCACGGCGACCGTGGGTCAGCATCCTGATCGCCACCCTGTGCAAGTGTCGTTCGCCGACGCTAAGAAATACTGACGCTTCGAAGAGCTCACTACGTGAGCGTTTTCATCGCATTTCGCTGCAATCTGGACAGTTTCATGAGTTCCATCTCTCCGTTAATTTTATTAACATGTAGTAAAAAAAAATCTTCGTCTTGAAGGGTGAAGGTATACTTATTCTGGACGTCTTATTAGACTATGTTCACAGTGGCACCGACAACCGCCACTAGACACCAACGTCAAAAGTCGACCGATTACATCTGCCGACATCCTAGGCTCGTTCGCCAGTTTTTGGAGGATCGACAGATTCTAACCCACGTCTGTCTCGAAAAGAATGCAGCGAGTACTTCATACTCTTTACTCACTTACTGGAATAATCGGACAAATTTTATGAATATTTGGGATGAAGAAAGGAATGTTGTACTGCTTACTCGAGATGATCCGTGGTGACATTGAAAAGTAAGATTACAAACACTCTGCACAACTTCGGATACATTCAGCAATACAGAGGTACATCAGTTAACCTTCATCCGACATGTGTGTGAAAGATAGACTTAAATTTTAGAATAAGATACTCTGAATACCTAAAGCACTGAAGAGAGACACATATACTTCATTTGCAAACCACCTCATACAATAGAATCATCACTGTATTGGCACAAACATACCAGTAGGCAGGAGTAATAATACATACACGACTATTTCCCACTTACCTCAACCCACAAAGTATCCACTATGCAAACTTTGAGCATCAAAATTGACATACGCCACTTTTCTCATTTGAACACACAATTTTTTGAGATTATAATCGAGGCGTAAAATTTCCGATACAGTATTTGCCTGTGTCGCAGATGACATGCTGGAATAGATATAAACATGAGGTAGATGTGGCTAAAGAGCCATAGACGATGCATAATGTAATATAAGGTAATGTTCAACTTCTTATTCGTCTTTCTGAAACGTTTCTGCTTATACAGGTCGTTTTCAGAGCCTCTTCCAAGTTTCTCTTCCTCCCACAGTTTATCATTTAGTATATCCTCCTATTGCAGCTCTCTTCGGTTCACATCATCCATCACCTGGTCTCTCCATTCTTTTCGTGGTCTGTCAAATTGTCCTTCGTCCAAATTGTGTCCATTCTAGGACTCTTCTTGGCAGTCTTTCTGGTCCCATTCTTTTAATGTGACAGTACTATTTAAGCCCATTACTCTCCGTAGTTTCCTTTAGGGGCTTGATCTACAGGCTGTTTCGCATTGTTTCATTCCTTATCCTGTCTCTTCTCGTCTTACCCAGGATCCCTTGTAGCAACTGCAAGTCGTTGCTTCTATTACGTTCAGATCTTTCTTTGACCGAATCCAACCATAGATTTCGAGACATATCGCCGCTGCGACGCCACTAACTCCTCCTTTCTTGTACTAAACATAAAAAATTCTCAGAACCCATGTTTTGCATGTAGAAACATCTCCCGATTCGACCGAAGAAAACAAATTACTCTGAACTTCACCGATTGTCGTTCGAAGTCTGTAGGTTCGGATGCTGAGATCGGCTGCACTGAGAACGCGAGCGTATCAGCGTACTTATTTGAAAAATTGGACTCCTCGAGCGATGTCAGTGGAATTCCCCGAAGCCGGTGCTTCTGTGTCCCGTTAATCTCATGTCACAAGATGCAAACCTATTTTATTTCATTTGTGGTTTCAATGGTCCTGGCAAGCTTCAGGCCGTAAGAGCGTCTCTTAAATCTAACAAGGGTTTCTTCGTACACTCATGTAAAAAAAAAAGCACCTTGAACGACATATTCACAGGATATGTACATTTTAGCATTTGAACCATGCTGGCCTGCGGGTTCAAGAACAACATCGATAGCGCAGCGCAGTACCACCTACCGGTTGAGGGTGCCTCGCAAATACATGCGCGAATCGTACCATCAAATCAGTCAGTTTAAAAGGGGACGCATTATTCTCATGACAGAATGCGAGGCACCCATCCGGGAAATTGCTGCTCGTGTGGGACGAAGCGTTTCGTTAGTGCAAACGGTGCGTGCAGAATGGTTCATGGAAAGTCGCAGAACACGGCCACATGGGTCAGGTCGCACCATGCAGACCCCCCACCCCCGGAAAAGATCGACATCTCATCCGAATGGCATTGCAAGACAGGTCTGCGTCGTCCTCGGCTCTGGCACAACTGTGGAACAGTGTAACACATCGTACACTATCAGAGGTGACAGTCCGTCGCCATTTACTACGGCTTGGGTTACATGTACGTCGTCCACTTCTCCACCTACCTTTGACGAATGTTCACTAACGTGCTAGGCGGCAATAGAGTATGGAACGACGTCAGTGGGGACAGGAATGGAATCAGGTAGTGTGTTTTCTGACGAGTCCGGGTCCTATTTGTCTGAAAATGACGGCCGTATTTTGGTTCACTGCAGACGGAGACAGCGGCATCACAGTGACTGCATTCGCACGAGATGTACAGTGCCAACTCAAGGCCTTATGGTGCGGGATGGTATTGGATACAACAAAAAATCACAGCTGGTGGGTGTCCAAGGCACTGCGACCAGTACGACCTAAGTGAATGACATCCTGCGACTCGTAGCCACACTGTTTCTGAACAACATCCCAGACGCCATTTATCAGCAAGACAATGCACGACCGAATGTTGCTGCACGAACACGTGCCCTCTTGGTGTCACAGGATGTCAACCTTTTGCCCTGGGCCACCAGATCGCCAGACTTGCCGCCAGTCGAAAATGTGTGGGATATGGTGAAATGACGGTGCAGCGCTGTGACCCAGTGCCGATAACCTCATATGAACATTGGAACCAGGTGAATGCAGCATGGACAACTACGCCTGATACGCGTCGATGCCATCAGACATGGAACGAATTACCAGCGCCCATGGCAGACCCTGTGCCTACTAGGCAGCAGGACGCATGCTGAACCGAGGTGACTGAAATGCTAATCACTTCTGCAGAACATACTAATGTACATGTCATGTGAATATGAACGTTCTACCTCCAGTCGTTCACGGTGTTCTGCTTTTTCTGAACACCAGTGTATTTTATTAGTGCATCCGCTGTGATTCGTGAGATACAACAAATCTTATGTTTAGTGTGGAGTCTAACATTTAAAACTAGTAATGACAAAGTAAAAATAGTAATAAACAACATAGAAAAGAAACACCAGAAAAGAAAACATCCTTGTGCACTTCACAGAACACAGAAAAGAAATATTCTAAGACTACAACACAAGTGAGTCATAATTGTAACCAGTCCACTCGTATATACACCTGGGTGTGAATAGGTGAAATGGAATGCTCGCATAGGCTCCATCGTAGGCAAGATAGGCGGCATATTTCGGTCTATTGGCAGGATACTGGAAAAACGCATTCACGTCAGTCTGCAAGGGAGATTGCTTAAAGTCACTTGTACAATCCATCTTTGAATATTGCTTAAGTGTGTTCGACTCGTACCAAATACGACTAACGGCGGACGTTGACCGTATACAAAGGAGGGCGGTGCAAATGGTCACAGGTTTGTTTGGCTCACAGAAGAGCTCACGGAAATGTTGAAAACCCTGGATTGGCAGACACTTGAAGGTAGACTGCAATTATCCCGTCAAAGCTAGTTAAAATGTTTCGAGAACCAGCGTTTAGAGATATTCTTCTTTCCCCAACTTATCGCTCCCGAAGGGATCTGAGAGACAAGATTAGACTAATTACAGCGCGCACATAGGCATTTAAGCAGTTATTCTCCCTGTGCTTTTTAGGCGACTGCAAACGGAAGAAATTCTAACATGTGCTATCATGGTAAGTAGACGCTGCCGTGCACTTCACAATGGTTTGAAGAGTCTGTATACTGATATAGTATTCAAAATGATGAGAAAGAGGAGATCGTAGAGGGTAACGTGGGAATGCATTAATCCATACTGACAACAAATTTGTAAAACCGTCGTGCCTATCTTTTTGAACATGGCAGACTGCAAAACTAATGGAATGATTTTCATGCGGTTTTCACAAGTAATTTGAGTGTAACTTGGGATACATATAGGCTTTATTTCATGAAAATCGGTTCACAGAAAAAGAAAATCGTAATTTAAAATGTATATATGCGAAAGTAATTCTGTTTCGTTTTCAGGCCTGAATTGCTGAACTGATTTCGACTAAATTTCGTATGCGGATAGCTTTTACCCTGAGGAAGAACAATGGCTACTTTAGAAAATGTGTGGCATAAGATATTTGTTGATTTGAAGAATATTACGCAAGTTAGGGAAATATACTAGGGCACGTTTAAAAGTAATGCCTTCATTTATTAATGTGAGAACTCCTAAATCTTTTTTTGATAAAACAAATGCTATTAACATTCTACATTTATTTCTTAATATTTACGAATTTATTTCTCAACGTAGTCATCCTGAAGACGAACACATTACTCCCAACGACAGACAAGTTAGTTGGTACCATCACTGTACAATGCTCGTCTTATTTGACAGAAACACAACCTCACCTCCACTTCATTACTATCAACGTGAAGTTGTCGAATGTGTTCGTTAAGTTTTGGAAATAGATAATAATCGGAAAGGGACAAGACGGGACTGATGGAGGATGGTCAATGACAAACAACTCAACGCGTCTAATTGTTGCTGATGTCACAGTGTTCGTGTGTGGTCTGGCATTGTCATGATGAAAGAGAGGGTGCTATATGTGTGAAGGAATTCTAATTCGGAACTCCATTACAGGAATCTGTTTCTCACACATCGACATATGCTTTTGGAACAAAAAATTGGTACATACTTTTAGAGATTTCCAATTCACTCAAGATTCATTGTTGCAACAGTGCATAGGGTGTACATGAAATGATTACATTTACAGATCAATAGCACAAGCGGTTCTGAGGCTCGATGTAATGAACCATGCTGAAACACCCGTATTAGTACGTGATGTAGCCTCCGTGGGCAGCAATGCAGGCGCTGACTCTGCCATCCAGTCGATCGTACAGAAGGCGAATACTGTCCTGGGATGTGGTATTCCATGCCTGCTCGATCTATTCACATAGTTCTGTAAGAGCTGTTGGGTGACAAGTCACACGAATCAATTCTCGTCCAGTCAAATACCACACGTGCTCAATTGGAGAGAAATCCGGAGATCGTGTTGGCCAGGAAAGATGCTGCACATCTTGCAGAGCACGTTCAGTTTACGGGCAGTGTGTAGGCGAGAATTATCCTGTAGGAACAATACATCACTTTGCTGTTGCAAGAATGGCAAAAGAACGGATCTAACAACATCCTGCACGTACTGAGCGCTGGTTAGCGTACCCTCTAGAAACACCAAAGGCGAACGAGAGTTGTAGCTTACTGCACCCCAAACCGTAAGGCCAAAGTGTCTTGGACGAATCCACTATACGAGACAGCGCTCACCAGGTGTGCGTCGTATGCGCAAACGACCAGCACTTGAGTGCACCAAGAACCTGCTTTTATCACTGAGTACCAGAGCGCTCCATTCCATCTTCCATGTCATCCTCTGGTGGCACGAGTAGTCCGCCCCTGGTAGCTGAATGGTCAGCGCGACGGAATGTCATACCCAACGGCCCTGTTTCGATTCCCGGCTGTGTCAGAGATTTTCTCCGCTCAGGGACTGGTGTTGTGTTGTCCTTATCGTCATCATTTCATCCCCATTGCCATGCAAGTCGCTGAAGTGGCATCAACTTGAAAGAATTGCACCAGGCGACCGGTCTACCCAACGGGAGGCCCTAGGCACTGGGAATTTCATTACATGGCACGAGTGAAGCCCTGCACGATGATGCTAAATGTGTGCCTGCCCAAAGTCCCACTGCTAGTAAACAGTTCGTGTTTGTGTTGACACGTCTGGGCTCACAAGCCCTCTTATCTGTGCTGTAGTAGCTGTACGATCTGTCACTGCTGACCTTAAGCCCATCTCACATGGAGTAAGATTCGCTGCAGTCTTGCCTCTGGCTCATGCGGCGGCTGCAGTGAGGGCCGGCTGTCCTGCAGGGAGCTGTGCATGTTTCCCGTGATAGGTCTGGTGCTATTTTACTTGTGAGGTCTAGTTGGGCCCCCTCCACTCTACCCGCGCTGGCCAATCACGAGTCCTATTTGGCGACTGACGTCACAGCCTACAGTGCACGAACCCCTTTGAGACAACGCCAGTTAACCCTCCAGACTAAACAGAACGTCAGGTGCCTGCCAACCGACTTCCGATATTTTTCAAACGATTGTAAAGAAATTATTTGGTAAGAAAAATTCATTCTTGCTCATCTTATAGCTTCATTCGTCTACTTCATGTTGAATTGTGTAACATTTCTTTAATGGTCATAATTACTGTGATATTTTAGGATTAAGTAAACTACTGCAAGAATTTTGAGAAAGTTTGCAGTGAAAAATAGAGGTCGCTATGAATTTGCATTTGGTGCATATTAGTTTATATGTTGCTGCGTATAAAATGTAGCTAACATAATGAATTTTTCTTCAAATTTTGAAGGATATTGCTATCTACCACCAATCTTGAGAAAATGAATCGTATGTAAAGCACTGCATCCTGAGCTCGCATGCCAGCGTAAAATTAAGAATGAAATATTCGCAAAATTCCTCATATCTCGTAAACGGTTTCAGATATCAAAACAAGAGTTTGACAAATGGCAGTATGCAAAGAGGATAGTATTTCACCATATGATTAACGTTCGAAACTTCCATGCCTACCGTGTTATTCAAGCGAGTACAGGTTTTTTTCAGCGAAGTTAAATGCAGCAATACTCCCTGAGGAAGGCGTCTTGCAATAGTCGCCGAAACGTCAGAATCTTGTAGTTGACAATGCGGTCTCAAACCCAGGTGAATTTTATCGACCCATAACATTGTTGATTCACTTTCTTGTCCTTTGCCCTCAGGCAGGAATCAAACCGTTTTCTTTTCAGATTTGGAACATCGGCTTCCTGGTTATCGTGTTGTTTTTCCTTTAGAGGATCCTTGAATCCTGAAGTTACTATTGCTGAAAGAATGTGTTGTGTTCTGCACTGGGGAGACAGGATTCGTCGTTCAATGTGAGGTTTGAATAGTTCTTTTCCTAGTTCTGAGAGAGATTCTCTTCTTGCATTTTTACTTCTTGTGTCATGTAAAAATTTACAATACAGAACGTAAGCATTGACACAAGTTTAATCTAGTATATCACAAAATACATCAAGTGGCCACTTTCTTGTTCCACATTCCACTGAATAATGTCTATCCATCTTATCAGCTGTATCAACTCCTGACTTTGTTGAGTTGTAGAACATTATTATTTCAGCTTTTTTGTACTCAAGCTCACTTACATCAAATGTTTGGTGTAGAGTAGACAACAAATTGACTTATTTATTTTATGTAGGAACATACGAAGCTAAAACAGTATTCTGTGCACTCCCAAAAGCGGTCGATAATGGACGCTTTTGTTTTGATGGCAACATTTATTTTGGTATCTCTTTTCTGTTGGCCCGAAGACTTCCCACAAGTGTCAATTCATTAGCAAGAAGTTCTTGTCCGAAATCAAAACTTGTAAAAAAGTTATCAGAGGTAATGTTCCTACTACTTCCCTTCAGGTGATCAACTAAATCTTGTAACACTCGTTTCCCTTGATTTATTTCCCTTCCTTCAGTAGATTTTCCCGTGTACACTTGTGCATTTATGACATAATTGGTCTCACAATCTACAGCAGCCCACACTTTTATCCCATACTTTCCAGGCTTCGAAGGAATGTACACCTTGAATCGACACCGTTCCCTGAAGGCACACATATGCTCATCAACTGTATCATAAGATCCAGGAACATAAGACGAAATGCATGCATCGACGAACATTTCAAACTCAGCCCTTACAGGTTCAGCTTTTGATCCAGAAGCAGTTTTTCTTTCTTCCCTTGTAAGCTTATCATCGAACCGGAGGCATATCAAAATATCACGATATCTTGAAAAGCCCATTTTGGTTCGAAAAACAGGTAAGCCATACTCTTCTGACCAAAGCTTACTAAGAAGCTTCTCACATGCCTTATGCAAGCCAGCTATTATTAGTAGACCAAAGAATGCTTGCAGCTATGTAGAATCAAGTTCAATCCAGCATTCAAGAGTTGAGTATAGAGTTTTCTTTTGCATGGTTAGTGGTATGCACTACTATTACACTCTGCATGTCATTCGCAATAAAAAGTCTGAAACAATCTGCCCTTGTCTGTCATTGTGGTCCAAGGTGATGTGGAATATGCGCAGTTTCACATATTACATTCTTTGAAACCTGCTTGCGCACATCACGTGGGACTGTGCTATATGTTATCTATCCACTTATAGACACAAAAGTAGATGCACTCGTCACCTGAATACCATTATTATCTTCTTTACAGTCACTCATATCCACTTCATCTTCCTCTATCACATCTCCATCAGCACTAGTGTCATCCTCGTTTCCAAAAAATGATTCATTGTCGCTATCACTCTTCTGTAAATCTGCCAAAGCCTGTTCGAGACTGTAGCCCCTTGCAAAACGTATATCACCATCCATGACGAATAAACTATAACAATACGTCTTCCTTAAACACAAAACTCATTTCCAAACTGAGAATTTGTTATAATAATGCACGTCAACGCATTTTATATTCATTGTTTACAACAATGTACAAAGGAATGTCGGCGTATAAGGTGCATTGTTACCAAGATTTATTTTCGTAACAAAACTTATAACACTGAAAATCACATATTGTATACCTGGGGTATTTTCTGACCCAACTACAAAAATTATAAGTTATGTACTACAAACTGTGATATGATCATAAATATTTTACACTGTTATAATAAAATGTCCGTGAATAGCATATCTGGAGGATGAGTAGTCTACACCCACATTAAAACTGTTTATTTGTAGTTAAACGAGCCTTTGGGTCTAAAAAGACCGCAGACATCATGCAAGGGTTAAAGGGTAGACACAAATGGAGTTCTTGTAGCTATGCCACTACGCTATCTATTAGTGGACGACGTTAAAACCGTTACCAGTATATCTGCTATCTCCCAGATGGCATATGCCAATATTGTATCTAATTCGACGTCGGCTTTCCAAGTGTACAGTTTTTTTGTCCGGCTGTGTAATATTGTTATACGCCGCCACATTACACGCTACAGTCTAGAGTCCCCTAGTGGCAGAGGGCTGCAAATACATAGAAACGTAAAATAAAGAAGTAAAATGTTAATAACGTTGTTTTTATTTAAAGATCCTCAATAGCTTTCACATAAAAAATTGAGGGAGCGTTACTTTTCAGCACACCCTCATATTTACTCCTTGAAAAAGCTATTTACTCTTCGACTTTTGAAATTTATGAGTAACACTGATTTCACAACACTTTCTGCAATTAGGAATTTATCACAAACATATCAACATTACCACTAAATGCCAGTTAATATAGTATCAACGATACAAGTTCTTAAGAGGTAATATGATAAAGAAGACAGGAGACGAATACCACACGACGAAGTGTTATACTCTGTGTGGCGAAAGCAGAGCTTTGACAGTTGAAGTGGCCTTGGCGCACGTGCTTCCCGCCTCCACGACGGTCAATAGATCATGAGATTTTGTTTATGTTACCTTGGCAACGCCACAGTGTTGCCATCCTGATAGGCAGTATGAGAGAAGCATTGAACATCTCTACAGCGGCAGTGAAGAGAGTCACAAATGATAAAGAGGATGCCGATTCGGCTGGGAGCCCTGTTATTGTGACGCCTGGGAAGTCGATGAAGAGATCGTGTCGTGTGACTGAAACAGATAACTTTGACATTAGTGTTATCAGCCAACATAATAAGCGTACTACAGCAGGAAGGAGTACCCGACACTTAAAAATTGATGGCATCGCTTTTGTTGGACAGTGGTTTGTTCAAAGGCACAAGAAGTCTCTCCATTGTTTTTCAAAAAAATTGTTTCCGATGGAAAGAGTTATCAGTAAGAAAGGTACTACTGGAATGCGGATACATTGTCGTTGCTGTGTGAGTTGCTAGCAGTCAATCCAGAGAAAGTAATATGGATTGACGAAGCATGGGTCAGAGTGCGTCGTACACGATCCGCTGCGTAGACCGACGACATGCGTTATAGAACTACGAGGAGTATTCAGAAAGCAAGGTCCGATCTGGCGCGAAATGGAGACCTCTGTGAAAACCCAATGAAATTTTACACAGATATGTTGGGTAGTATTGCTGTCGCGGCACGTCGCTCTTTTCAATTCTAAGCACACAGTGAGCACGTAAAGGATGTCTAGAAAATAGTGTCTCCCACTAAGTATGAGGGCCTGGTGAGAGATTTCGCCTGAAGCTATGCAGCCCACATAACACAAATGCCATGCGTTTCTTTCTTTAAGACAATTGTCAGCCGCATTCTGCAGGGGCAATGAAGATGCTCCTGCAGCGTTTTCGATGGGAAGTGTTTCATCACCCACAATACAGTCTTTAATTGGCTCTCTCCGATGTTCTTCTCTGCTCACATAAACCGCTGGTTATGAAAACAACATTTTGGCACAAACAACGAAAGACAGACCAACGCAGAGAATTGGCGGAAAGCACAGGTGGCTGCTTTCTGTGACGAGGGTACTGGAAAGTTTGTGCAACGCCACTACAAATGTCTTAAGTCGGAGCAGCGACTATTTAGAGAGGTAGCTGGAAGTGAAACGCCCTGCTAAGCCCGCAGGACACGACAGGTAGTTTAAGTTGTGGAAAGGGGCCAAAATAAGCGGCTGTCAGTTACACTGAAACAGACAACCTTTTATTTGATCAAACATTACAAGAGCTAAGAAATTTAAAAAAAACCACACACAGCTTTAGTTTTGGAACTTAATTAGCAGCTGAATGCGCCATACAATCTCATGGCTTAAGGGCAAGACCACTTTAATTTAAAAATGGCTGAAAGCCAATAACTTAAAGCTCAACGAAAATCAGAAATTTAAAAGGCAAAGCCTTATCTTACGGGGAACACATCCTGTCTATCTAACCTATGTTAATTTAGGCAAGTATTTGACCCATTTCTGAAAAAAAAACTATTTGATGCATGACCTTAATATTTTTACTATATGTTACATGATGTTAATAGAGTCAACTGTACTAAAATCTACTTTATCCATTTTATAGTTTTTAAGAAATACCTTTTTACATTTATTAACAAAAAATATTAAGTTTTTTCTGCAGAAAATATTTTTTGTGAACTTCCTAATGGGAGAATGTTAATGCATGTAGTACCAGAGGTGGATTTTTATGTTATGCAAAGTGTCTGAAAATTTCATTCATTTATCTATGATAGTTTCTGATATAATGGGGTACATGTACTGAAAATTTTAGTTTGTGGGAAATTGACTTTAAAGAAAAAACTTTTGAAATTTGTTACTTACAGTTAATTAAAACTGTCCTGCTGCATATGATGCCCCTACTTTGGCCTCTATCAGGTCTTCCAGCTTCTTTTTCACCTTCCTGTATGTTTGTACTTTCCAATATTACCACAATTGAATGTAATAACAGCATTATGAACTCCTAATTTCATTGTACGCATGCCTACAAATACAGTTGTAGGAAGACGGTTCCAAATTATGCTGTTGAAACACTCATTTGGTTTCTGCGTCTGCCCATGTAGACATTTCCTTAGAAGGTCAGGATGAGCCAAGTCTCTGAAAATATGTTTAATTGCTGTAATAATAGCAGCAGGAAGAGGATGCTGGAGAGAATAAGATTCTCCAGTTGCCTGAGCCCTATTGTATTTGCACCACGAATTTTCTCCTGACGGACGCAATCCATGACATGGCTTATCATCAGTAGAGGACTTGTGGACGAATATGGCCAAAACATCTCTCTTCATTGCCTCCAGATTTTCTTTGTTTCTCCTAATTGCCTGCCCATAGTATACCTGCAAGTTTTCTATAACAACTACTCCCAATCACTCTTGAAAAAAACTAACCGCGTGTTTGAAAGCGTGTTGTTTACAAACAGCAGAAACAAAAGAAGACCGACCGTTGCATTCCAAGGATAGCCAACACACTCAGGAGTAAAAAAAAATCCATAACGTGCAATGTAGGGGATATAAAGATCTAAAATATATGCAGAAAAGTAGGTGACAGAAAAGTGGGCGTGGCACATAAACACACAAGGTAGGAAATTGCTCTTTAAATGCTCGAAAAAATTTTTTTTTCAGCAAAATCCTTTTCAGAGTACTTAAATAAAACCTTAATCTATTGAAATATGATGAAAACAGAAAATCGATTTTTTTTCTACCTGAAGCTTTCCGCCTAATTTAAGAACTGTTTTACGTAAAGCCTTTGGCATTTTTAAAATTAATATTATTGAGTCTTAAGTTGTTTTCTCTTAAAGTGTCAGATTCCTTGGGCCTTCATCCTAATTAAAGAACGTTCAAACACTGACGCTCGCCGGCCGTGGTGGCCGAGCGGCTCTAGGCGCTACAATCTGGAACCGCGCGACCGCTACGGTCGCAGGTTCGAATCCTGCCTCGGGCATGGATGTGTGTGATGTCCTTAGGTTAGTTAGGTTTAAGTAGTTCTAAGTTCTAGGGGACTGATGGCCTAAGCAGTTAAGTCCCATAGTGCTCAGAGCCATTTGAACCACACTGACGCTCGCGTAGGTGAGACAGGCAGTTGGCCCAACCATTGTAGATCTGAGGACAGTCAATGGACCCACCGACAAGATAACCTCCGCTTCACCCAACCAGCACACAACAGGGAGTTCAATGGAACAACGTAGAAGGTATTGGCACCCACAACCAATTATACACTGAGCTATCAAACTACACACCGTGCTGGACAGTGACAACATGATGAGGAAAATACACTGCCTGAATTTACGTCAACGACCATGGCAGGTAACCAGAACGTTAACGGCCTCAAGGCTGAAGATTCCGCTGGTGCATTTCAGTTCAAATAACCAAGTACAGTTAAACTCCACCGGAGGGGGCTAAGATTTGCCAACTTGAAAACACACTTTGTTACTCGCGGGAATATCCCAACAGGCGACAACAAAATGCAAACGACACAACGTGAACAGTAGTGACTTGCTGGTAGATTTAGTCAACACTCAACTTTAATGTCCAGGATCGGTGAGCCACGAACCTCGTAGCAATGGGAACAGCACCACACACTCTGACACCACATAGAGGCCACCAGCGGGCCCAGCCAAACTACGCGCCGTGGAGATTTCCTTCCTGCTCCACGCCAACCGACCAACTGCCCGCACTCCACCCTAGCCGGAAACTATAAGCACCAGGCCAAAGATAGTCCAAGGTGCGAATATCGATACACTCCGCTGCTGACACCCGTGGAAAGAGAGGATAACACCACAATCGAGATAACTGCGGGAGACCAACCACAGAATAGCAACCAAGGTTTAATCCAACGCATAGCATGAGCCAGCCACGGCTCAGGAAGGTATGGCTAACTGTTGCGAATAAGAAATTTTTGATTTTCACTATGGTTTCCGTTTCGCGACCTATCGCACCTTACTTTCCGAATACGCCTCGTACGTTGTTCGTGCTTGCTCTATGAAAGGTTTTGTACCCGATGCTATGACGACATTTCATTTAAAAAACACTGTTGATTGCCGCAATGATTTGAATGCAGTTTCATTAAAAGGCTGGTTCGTTAGTCACCTGCAACCAACTGCCAATTTTGGTAGTGTTTTTGTAACGCACAACGCGCCATACCGTTCTGTACAATTAAATAAGGCACCAATGGCTGCTACAAGGAGGTACGAAATAATCAACTGGTTGAAAGATAATAAACTAGGCTTTGAACAGAATATGCGAAAAGCGCAACTTCTCGAATTAGTGAAATGATACAAGCCACAGAAGACGTTAGCAAAGAACCACGACCAAAAAGTTATATATCTTTCACGGTACCACTGCCATTACAACGCCGTCGAACTTTTTCGGGCTCAAATAAAAGAAAATGTCACGGACTGGAATAAAACCTTTACGTTGCGAGATATAGAGAGGCTGGTAATTTAGGCTGTGACACGAACAACGCCAGAAAATTGGAAAAAGGTCGTGAACCACGTGTGGAAAGAGATTACAAGGTCGAAAATATAAGAAGGCGAAGAGAAGAATCCGTACAAAATATCGCAATTTCTTTATCAGACGATGAGGACAGCAGCAGCGGATATACCGAAGCCTGTGTGGCTGTGACAAGAAATGCTCTGTCAGATGACACTGCTCCTGGGGTTTCAGTTCTCCCGCATGCAGAATAAAGGTAACGAATTCATTCGATATATCACATGTGACATTTGTGCATTTTATGTACCTTGTTAATGTTGAAAATCTGTCTGTGCGTGTTTGTGCAAGCAGGCAAACGCAGCTAGCGCACGAGGAAAAAAAACTGATCAAAGACCACATCGCTCAGTAGAACGCTGCCAACAGGAATGCTGCAATGAGTTATGGGGCACTGTTAGGCTGTGTAGCCCTGGCGGCCGCAGGGCCGAAGCCATATCGAATACTGGCAACTGCGCTGCCAGCGGCCAGAGCGCTTCTCACACGGTACAAAGTATAGCGTAAAGGCGCGTACACACGAGTCCAACGAAGGAAAACGAACGGCAGCCATTGGATTCGGCCGGACGCTGGTCGCCAGCGGATTGACCTTTGGCCTCTCATCCTCATCAAACGAAGGGACTGGGACTGAGGGATTCGGCCATATGGATTCGTAGTTGGTTCTGATAACCTGTCGAGGTTAAGTCAATTTCGTTATTGTTATGAAGTAGCGTTATAACTGCTATTTCACCGGCCGGTATTATGAAGCAAGAAGAGGATTTAGCAATTGTCGCACGTGCAGCATTTATTTTGCTGCAAGGAGCTGATCATCAGAAAAAGTAGTAGAAGAACAAGAGACAATGCAGGACGGCCTCACAATTAAAAAGAAGGTAGCAGTGCGGTGGGGCAAAATCAGTGTCTGACTTTAAAGCTGAATTGGAGTATGGGCTGTTTCATAATATTTTCCCTAATGAGAGCTACAGACTTCGAATTGTTATTGCATTGTGTAGGCCCTAAAATTTCCGAATTTCTTATAGGAGAGCTGTACCCGCAGTAGAAGTTAATAGTCAATCCTGGTCTTGTTTGTTTCTCTTTGCCGCTCACGGCGGAAAGATGTCAGTAATGACGCCATTTTAGTTCTCCCATCGTGCATATCACTTTCTAATTGTTGAGTTATTTCCCTTCAAGTGTCTTGCCTTTCCAGTTTGTTTTCGTAATCACAATTCGTAGGGGGCCATAACCATTCCCATTCACAAGGAAAATCTTGTCATCTTTAACTCCACTCTACACTCATGTATTTTTAAATACAATTACTGCACACCCTCAGCGAAAGCACGCATTGCCTGTAGGGGAAGTAGCGACTGTTGAAATTAAATTTTTCAGGACAGCCACAAATCACACTCTGTATGTTTTATGGACTGGCTTGGCTCTTTAATTTAACAACCAACCACTGTACTTTAAACTGTAAGTTCCAAAGTTCCTGATGATGGTCTCGTTAAATTAAAGAGCGAAACAGGCCATTGAAACATCCTAAATGTGACTCGTGGCTGTCCTGAAAAATTTAAATACACATCCGCTCTAGAGACACAACAAATCGCTACTGAACCAACGAACATACGACCCGGAGTGCACACTAGGAGAGGGTCCCAAAAAAGTCTTTGATGTTACCGCAACCAAAGTCAACAGCTTCGTTGGCTCCGATTTGCCACCCCTACACACGAAGCAAATCTCGGCCAACGAAGCGGTTGTCTGTCATTCGTTAGCCTTACTGGATAATGCCGTAGTTTGTGAAATCAAAGAATGTAGATTCGGACGCTGTAACATACAATTTTTTTCATCTTAGCGTTGTTAACAGATTCTGAAACTTTCTTATGGACGTTAGCAGAAGTACGTTCAGCGATATTCAATGTTATTTACATTTCCGCCGGATTAGATAACAAAGGATGAAATCAGTATTTGACGATTTCCGAGTGCTTGGTTAGGCAGGAACCTAAGAGGACAGCTTAAATTCCTGCAAGTGAGACGAGGACCAATAACAATCATATTCTTCTATGTTAGAAAGTCTGTAGCAGTTCCAGCGATTGTCGATATTGCACGTGGCATCAAAATAACGCCACGCTTGCATAAAGTCTTGTGCAATGAGTGGTACTCAAACTTTAGTTGTGAAAATGCATTTATTGGTTACATGTTCTATGTAATAGAACAACGTAATGAATACATCGCTTACTCAATCCTGAATGTGTTTAATCCATACTTGCATACTAATAACATTAAATCAAAAGTAACTCTTTCTGTTACGTTTACGTGACTAAACAGTAAATAATTGAACTGATTTAGATTTAACGTTGGGGAAGAATATGGGCTCTTTTAGAAAGTAAAAGAAAAAGACTCCTAAGAGGCTGAAGCTGAGGGTGGTACGTCTTTTTTATACCTGTGGAAACAAGCCATTTGTTGCATAGTGTACAAGTTCTGTAATGCGTACTTACTTCAATAGCATGATGCAAAGATGCACGTTTCCACCCACGCAGCATCTATGGTAAGTGGTTAAATGATGGTGCAACCACAGAAGGCGACAAGGCTTTGGAAGACCACGTGTCAATTTTTTTTTTTTTTTAATTTGAGGTAAATTCCTATGGGAACAAGCTGCTGAGGTTTTCGGTCCCTAGGCTTACACACTACTTAATCTAACTTAAACTAACTTACGCTAAGGACGACACACGCACACTTGCCCGAGGATAACCGGCGATCTGTGGCGGATCTGACGACAGAGTGCAATGCTGCTGGTGGCACAAGCGTTTGACAGCACGCCGCTCAGCGTACATTGTAGAACATGGGGCTCTGCGGCAGACGACCGCTACCTGCTGCCATTTAGAGCCAACGACATCGTCGATTACGAGAGCAGTGGGCGCGGGATCATCGAGATTAGACTGCGGATCTGCGGGGACGTGTTGCCTGATTGGAAAAAGCACAGGTAGTTCCAGTTTTCAAGAACGGCCGTCGAGCAGATGCGCAAAACTATTGACCTATATCTCTGACATCGATATGTTGTAGAATTTTAGAGCATGTTTTTTGCTCGCGTATCATGTCATTTCTGGAAAGGCAAAATCTACTCTGTATGAATCAACATGGATTCCGGAAACAGCGATCGTGTGAGACCCAACTCGCTTTATTTGTTCATGAGACCCAGAAAGTATTAGATACAGGTTCCCAGGTAGACGCCATTATCCTGACTTCCGGAAGGCGTTCGATACAGTCCCCCACTGTCGCCTGATAAACAAAGTAACTAGCTGTGTGGCTGGATTGAAGAGTTTTTAGCAAACAGAACACAGCGTGTTGTTTTCAATGGAGAGACGTCTACAGACGTTAAAGTAACCTCTGGGTTGCCGCAGAGGAGTGTTATCGGACCATTGCTTTTCACAATATATATAAATGACCTAGTAGATAGTGTCGGAAGTTCCATGCGGCTTTTCGCGGATGATGCTGTAGTATACAGAGAAGTTGCAGCAATAGAAAATTGCACCGAAATGCAGGAAGATCTGCAGCGGATAGGCACTTGGTGCAGGGAGTGGCAACTGACCTTTAACATAGACAAATGTAATGTATTGCGAATACATAGAAAGAAGGCTCCTTTATTGTATGATTATATGATAGCGGAACAAACACTGGTAGCAGTTACTTCTGTAAAATATCTGGGAGTATGCGTACGGAACGATTTGAAATGGAATGATCATATAAAATTAATTGTTGGTATGTCGGGTGCCAGGTTGAGATTCATTGGGGGAGTCTTTAGAAAATGTAGTCCATCAACAAAGGAGGTGGCTTACAAAACACTCGTTCGACCTATACTTGAGTATTGCTAATCAGTGTGGGAGCCGTACCAGGTCGGGTTGACAGAGGAGATGGAGAAGATCCAAAAAAAGAGCGGCGCGTTTCGTCACAGCGTTATTTGTTAAGCGTGCTAGCGTTACGGAGATGTTTAGCAAACTCAAGTGGCAGACTCTGCAAAGAGGCGCTCTGCATCGCGGTGTAGTTTGCTGTCCAGGTTTCGAGAGGGTGCGTTTCTGGATGAGGTATCGAATATATTGCTTCCCCCTACTTATACTTCCCGAGGAGATCACGAATGTAAAATTACAGAGATTCGAGGCTTTCCGGCAGTCGTTCTTCCCGCGAACCATACACGACTGGAACAGGAAAGGGAGGTAATGACAGTGGCACGTAAAGTGCTCTCCACCACACACCGTTGGGTGGCTTGCGGAGTATAAATGTAGATGTAGACTCGACTGTTTCCTTACACCAGGTCGAAATCAGGTGTCCGAATACGCCCTCCTCCAGGTCAACTACTGCTAGCAACAGTGCGCCACGGATACAGAAGTGTAGGACCAATATTATCATGTGGGGGAGATTTACCTGGGCTTTCATGGGTTATGCGGTAGTAACAGAAGGCAACATGGCATCTCTGGACTACGTGAACAGAATCTCTGACCACGTTGCCCTTCATGCTTGATGTCTTGCCTCACGGCGATGTCATCTTCCATCAGGATTACAGAATCGAGCTACAGTGGTTTCAGGAGCGTTACAGTGAACTCACTTAGATATCTTGGCCAAAAAATTCGCCTGATCTGAATCCGATGGAACACATCTGGGACGCTATCGATCGCCAATTCCACGCCAACAAATCTCCGAAACGTAAATTGGCGGAAATTGCGTGACCTGCGTGTGTACATCAAGTGTCACATACCTCCAGAAATCTACCAAGGACTTGTTGAATCCATGCCACGCAGAGAAGCTGTTGTATTAACGGTTATGCAAATGAAGCTAAATTGCAATAAATATCCTAGTATATTAACTAAAGGACACAGTTTTTAGCCTTGGTTCATGAACTTTATTATTACTGCACGGCCTAGTTTTCGGGTTATAAGCCCATTTTCTAGTACACAACTGACCCCAAAGATCGGAAACAAGCAATGACAAACCCGTCAACTACTTGATGTACCGATTCTTGACTTAAACTGTAAAAGTTGTCTCTGTTGACAATTGTAACAGTTACATTTCAATTTCACAAAGTTAACTAGAATAGCATTTACGATGACTATGAATAAACACACATTGAGGTAGAGCTATGTGTACTGGAATGGCAATTTGCGTCATTATTTGTTTATGAATAAAGGCACGGTGGTTCTTCTCCTACCTGTATGTAGAGGCTGTAACATTGAAAGTGATGAATAATTATATTGAGTTTGTTCATTCAATGGTAAAAGTGGGGATACACACATCTGTTTCTTATTTTCTAGTATTTTTGAGTGAGCCTTGCCACATTTCCCTCTATTATGTATTTGTGGTTTTTGTGTAAGCAATGTTCGATAAAGGAAGACTCTGACTTCTTTAATACCCGGATGTAATTGTATTCACTGAGCCTAGTATAGATTCAAGACACAGTCTGTACAGTACACCGGGACTGATTCTCTAGGCAGATGATCTTATGAATCTCATTTTTAACGATAGCTGTTTTTTTTTGAACTATTGAACTGAAGAAACATCTACCTAATGTCCGTGGGACACATAAAAAAGCCCTTTGCCTTCAAAATGCCACTTGTCCTTTTCGAAATTTTACCTGTAAACGGTAAATCACACCACTTCGTTTTACACCTGTCTGCGAAGTTCACTGGGTGCGGTGGGGTCTGGTGGCTTGTTACTTCAGTTTTTTGTTGGGAATTTTGTCAATACGTTGGGTTCAAATGCATTATTTGTGGGTATTATTTATACTTTATTTAATTCCGGGTCATAGTCGTCCTGGGACTGTGCACATATCTCTACTTTAATGTACACTACTGGCCATTAAAATTGTTACACCACGAAGATGACGTGCTACAGACGCGAATTTTAGCCGACAGCAAGAAGATGCTGTGATATGCAAATGATTAGCTTTTCAGAGCATTCACACAAGGTTGGCACCAGTGGCAACACCTACAAGGTACTGACATGAGGAAAGTTTCCAGCCGATTTCTCATACACAAACAGCAGTTGACCAGCGTTGCCTGATGAAACGGTGTTGTGATGCCTCTTGTAAGGAGGAGAAATGCGTACCATCACGTTTCCGACTTTGACAAAGGTCGGATTGTAGCCCATCGTGATTGCGGTTTATCGTATCGCGACATTGCTGCTCGCGTTGGTCGAGTTCCAATGACTGTTAGCAGAATATGGAATCGGTGGGTTCAGAAGGGTAATGCGGAACGCCGTGCTGGATCCCAACGGCCTCGTATCACTAGCAGTTGAGATGACAGGCATCTTATCCGCATGGCTGTAACGGATCGTGCAGCCACGTCTCGGTCCCTGATACAACAGTTGGGGACGTTTGCAAGACAACAACCATCTGCACGAACAGTTCGACGACGTTTGCAGCAGTATGGACTATCAGCTCGGAGACCTTGGCTGCGGTTACCCTTCACGCTGCATCACAGACAGGAGCGCATGCGATGGTATACTCACCGACGAACCTGGGTGCACGAATGGCAAAACGTCATTTTTTTCGGATGAATCCAGGTTCTGTTTACAGTATCATGATGGTCGCATCCGTGTTAGGCGACATCGCGGTGAACGCACATTGGAAGCGTGTATTCTCATCGCCATACTGGCGTATCATCCGGCGTGATGGTATGGGGTGCCACTGGTTACACGTCTCGGTCATCTCTTGTTCGCATTGACGGCACTTTGAACACTGGACGTTACATTTCAGATGTATTACGTCCCGTGGCTCTACCCTTCATTCGATCCCTGCGAAACCCTACATTTCAGCAGGATAATGCACGACGACATGTTTCAGGTCCTGTATGGACCTTTCTGGATACAGAAAATGTTCGACTGCTGCCCTGGCCAGCACATTCTGCAGATCTCTCACCAATTGAAAACGTCTGGTCACCGGTGGCCGAGCAATTGGCTCGTCACAATACGTCAGTCACTACTCTTGATGAACTGTGGTATCGTGTTGAAGCTGCATGGGCAGCTGTACCTGTACACGCCGCCCAAGCTCTGTTTGACTCAATGCCCAGGCGTATCAAGGCCGTTACGGCCAGAGGTGGTTGTTCTGGGTACTGATTTCTCAGGGTATATGCACCCAAATTGCGTGAAAATGTAATCACATGTCAGTTCTAGTATAATATATTTGTCCAATGAATATTCGTTTATCATCTGCATTTCTTCTTGGTGTAGCTATTTTAATGGCCAGTAGTGTATGTTTATTCGTAGTTATTGTAAATGCTATCCTAATGAATTTTGTGAAATACAAATGTAACTGTGTTAAATCTGTCAACAAAGATAACTTTTATAGTTCAAGTCAAGAATCGATACATCAAGGAGTCGACGTATTTATCATTACTTAGTTACCATCTTTGCGATCAGTTATGTACTAGATAATGGGCTTATAATCCGAAGCACAGGTCGACAGTAATAATAATGTTTGTAAAACAAGGCTAAAAAGGTATTTTCTTTAGCTTATACAATATACAATGTTTCACTAAGAACATACAGTTAACAAAAGTATCCTAGTATTATAGCTGATGCATTATTTGTTGTAGCTATGCCACAATAGGAAAAGCACCATTGATATCGCATTAACAAGAGGAGAAATAGAAGGATGTATTCAACCAATATGGCATGACTCCATTACTCCTATACGAAAGCACATTCCAATGAAGATAAAAATAAACATCGTCACGTCACCGCCAGCAAGAAACACCCACCAAATCACACAAAGAAAAATTGATATAGAAAAATTAACAAACCAGCAAGAACAATTAACACAAATAGAAACTTTCATAG
Source organism: Schistocerca serialis cubense (assembly GCF_023864345.2). Lineage (NCBI taxonomy): Eukaryota > Metazoa > Arthropoda > Insecta > Orthoptera > Acrididae > Schistocerca > Schistocerca serialis. Next base: position 761,541,671 of record NC_064639.1, read on the forward strand.
AGGAATGAGACCTTGAAAAAGCAACAGACCAAAATAGAAGACCTCCTAAAAAATTCAGTGATACAAACAATCCCCAAAACAAGGATGGCAAAAAGATGGTTCGATGCTGAATGCTATAGTAAAAGGAACACCGTTCTAAGAACGCTCCACAGACTAAGAAACCAGCATGACGAGGAAACATACAAACTGTACGCAGAAGAGAGGAGAATCTACAAAAAACTAATAGAAGAGAAGAAAGAAGAATACATAGAAAGAGATGCAAAAAGAGAAGCGGATGAAGCCGAGAAAGACCCGTACATAGCAGCAAGACCAAGAAAAATGGCTCATACACCAAACATAGACCTGAAGGAATGGGAAGACCACTTCAGTAAGATACTGAACAAACGAGGAATCAAAACACCCCCAAAGAAAGAGAAACAACATCAAACTAAGGAAAAAGACAATATATGGGAACCTCTAAATGAAGAAGACGTGAAAGAAGTAATAAAAGCACTGAAGAACAAAAAAGCAGCAGGACCCGATAATATATATAATGGACATATAAAAGATGCAAAAGAGGCCCTCCAACACATATGGACCAAACTATTTAACAAATGCCTGAAACTTGGAAGAATTCCAATACAATGGAGACACTCGACAGTAAAAGTTCTCTACAAAGGTAGAGGAGACCCAATGGACCCAAAGAAGTACAGACGCATAGCCCTGGAAAATACTCAATTCAAGATGTTTTCAAAGATAATAACACAAAACATCCAAGCCTCTGTGGACAGTCATCTCCCAGAATGACAAATGGGTTTCAGATCTGGAAGATCAACACTTACGGCAGTCAGGCTTCTTCTAAACAACATCGACGAAGCGCTAAAAAAGAAACAAATGTTCTACACAGTGTTCATAGACTTTGCCAAAGCCTTTGACCTATTGGAAAGAGATCTCATAGTACGAGAACTGGAAAACACAGTGGTAGAAGATAGCGTGTGAGCAAGAATAATCAAGTCAATCCTAGAATACAACTTAATCACTATATCAGACAACCTCTCTTTGTCGAACCCCATTCTGCAATCAAACGGAGTCTTACAGGGTGACCCAATTAGGCCTTTGCTGTACAATCTTGCCACTGAAGAAGTACTCCGAATTGGAGAAAATGAAGATGTGTATGTATATGCATACGCTGACGACATAGCCGTAGGTTCAACAGATATACAAAAGCTGCAGAGAATCATTGAGAAAATAGACAGATGGTGCAGTGAACACAAACTACACATAAACGTAACAAAGACATAAATGGCAATTTTCAGAAAAGGAGGCAGAACACCCAAGAATGCGGAAATCAGCATCAGAGGACAAAAAATAAAAATATCATCAGACTAAATACCTAGGAGTGACATTGCAACCAACAGCCAAATGCTTCACAAAACATACAACAGAACGTGCAGCCCAAGCAATAATAGCAATACAGGACATCAAAAACATCCGTCTACTCAGTCTAGAGACAGCCATAAAATTATTCAACACAAAAATCTTGCCAATCCTGGCCTATGGGATGGAGGTTATATGGGACCACCTGACAGAAAAAAATCTAGAAACACTAGAAAAGGTAAAATCGACCTATCTAAAAAGAGCACTAGGTCTCTCAAAGACAACAAGATCAAGACTAGTGTACCTGCTAGCGAGAGAGACATTCCTAATTGAAGACATCAAACTTCGATATATGATGCCACACACCAGGGCTTCCAGAAAGCAACTGAAGATCATGGAGGACAAACGAGAAAAAATATGGCCGGAGTTCTTTGGCACCGAAGCAATGACGCACCGCTCATGGACAGCGACATGTCGTAACTAGACTTTCTATCTACGGCTTTCATCATCTAATCTGCAAAAACAAAACTTATCGCGACCCAACCACAACATGTGTATGTGAACTGTGTAACGAAGGCTGTGAACGATATTACATAGAACTGTGCAGTAAAAGAGTGAAATCGATAAATGAATACGCAAATATGTAAAATGTAAATGTAAAATGTTAAGCAAAGTAACTGTATATGGCTATTTGGCTGCAATTTTATTAAATATAAATTATTTGTTGTAGTAGTACTCGTGAGTCACTTCCAGTGTGATGCACAAAGCGAGTTCATACCGGTGCTGTTAGCACCTGTTCGCGTGTTAACTGCACGTCATTCACACGCTCGTTCGCCGGTGAAGGCCACACCACGGATCTTAGTCGTGCGCCTTCGCCGCCTCTGTCATCTCCCTATTAGCTGCCACTTCTACTCCCTATTCCACTTCCTATGTTCACTGCTCGTGCCGCCGAGCTTTCTCTGCCGCTGGGATCTCCATTCTCCACCTACGTCGTGTTGCGGGGACGATGGTTCAAATCAATGTCCGGCCATGCCGATTTATGAGGGGCGATCAAAAAGTTTCCGTCTGAGGACGTTGCTGCAGCGTATATACAACGTAGCGCGATCCCTATATGCGTGTATAAGCACCGACATGTAGGCCAGGTATTAGTGTCGCAATCGTGTCTTTCCGACGTGCGTGCAGTAAATGCGGAAACGTGAATTATGACGACGTTATTACCAAATGTCGTCCAAACAGTACCAATGTGCTGTTATTCCGAAGGCAAACTCTGGTAGACATCCGTCAGAGAATGAACAGCATGTATGGGGCAGCATATTTGTCGAAAACCACCGTTGTGGAATGAAAACTGTGACAGCGGGTGTTGCTACTTCATGATAAAGCACGTTCCCACACCGCAAACGTGGTAAAGCAGAAGTTAAGCCAACACAAGTTGGAAAAACTCGAGCATCCGCCCTATAGTTCTCATCTTTTCTCGCCTAATTACCACGCCTTCGGCCCCTTGAAGAAGGCCTTGAAGGATTGACGACCCTATCGGAGGGGGATGTGCGGACTTTTTCATTCAGCAGGACTCGGTGCTGATTACAAACTGATGTTTTCAACCTGGTGCGTAAGTGGGATGATTGCCTCAACGCTCACGGCGATTTTGCCTGATTAGCATACCGATTTGGACTGTACGGCATTCGAACGGAAACTTTATGATCGCCTCTTATAGGTTTTCTATGATTTCTCTAAATCGCTTTGGACTGTTCCTTTTAAAGTACATGGTCGATTAACTTCCCTCTCTTACCTCAATTCGAGCTTGTGCTCCGACTCTAATGACTTCGTCGATTTAATGTTAAACCCTAAATTTCCCTCCTTTTTACTTACGTCCCTGAATTTCTGTCTCTACCGCAGTTGTCGATGTCTACATCTAACTTGCCCATTCCTTTCGTAGATACGTGAGTTGATATAAGGTTTATTAATCGCAATGCCTGGAACATAACACTTTGTTCTACAACTGCCAGACGTCCAATTTTGTACCATTTAAATACACGAGATGTGTTGCGCCGTACAGAAATAAACTCGCCGGCGCAACGACGGGTTCTTTGGTTTGCTCCGGGAGGAGATTGAGCAAAACTATAACCTATAAAATATTATTTCACTTTATTAAAATAGAGACATGAAGATTTACTAACTTTATTTGAGATGTATTCGCAACTGCAAATGGACAACCATGAGCTGTAGAATGGAATGAAGACAATGAAAATTTGTGCCGGACCGGGACTCGAACCCAGATTTCCCACTAATCGCGAGCGGTCCGCTTCCCATTTTTTTCTTTTTGTCTCATTTTTTTCGTTATATTTCGTTGCCTTTGTTCGTGGCGGACGTCCCATGACACCTGTTCAGGTCCATCGATGATCCGTCCACTCAGTTTTTATTTATTTATTTATTACAGAGAGCAGCTGACCCTCTGACTTAAGACGCTGACTTCTGTGCCGGAATACCATTTGGCTATGAGAGCGCGACTCAAGGCCAGTCCCAATCTTCAATTTGTCGTCAGCCATGTGTCTGCAACCTGTACTCGTGCATCCATTAGGTATTGTATATTCCCGTACAGGCTTGACAATTTACATTAAAGTCGCTTGCAAGTTGTCGGCGATAAATACGAATATTTCTGAACAACATAGGCACTGCAATATCATATTTATCCGCCGACACCGGGCAACCGATTTTCAAGTAAAATGTCTCGTCTGTAGGGAATGTACCAGTACAGGTTGTAGACACGTGGTCGACGACATATAGAAGTTTGGGTGTGGCCGTGAATCGTCCTCAGATAGCCTAATGGTAAGACGAGTGCTAGCAGATATAACAGACTACCGCAGCGGCCACTATTATAATCTATGACAATTTGTATACTTTAAAACAAATGAAATGGTATTTGTAATAAGATAATACGAAAAGCGGGTCTCTTACTCGAGATTAATAAACTAGCTTAGTAAAATATAGGTATGATTCTCGGCAGCCAAGATGCCCTTTTGCCTGTGATAGTTAAATGTCTTATGTTAAAATTTTCCACAAATAGTAAGTTTTAGTGCAAAATTTATTTACTTACACGTCAAGTTCCGTATGACCAAATTGAGGAGCAAATTTCCAAGGTCATGGAACGTGTCGTGAAATTACAACATAAAAGTACCAACAGATAAAAATAAAATGTTTATGAACCCGAAAAGAAGTCATTCCATAAGTTTAAGTAAACACAATCAACAATACAACAAGAATCAGATTAATTTTTCAAGGAACTCCTCGACAGAATAGAAAGTGTGAGCCATGAGGAAACTCTTCAGTTTCGATTTGAAAGCGCTTGGATTACTGCTAACATTTTTGAATTCGAGTGGTAGCTTATTGAAAATGGATGCAGCAGTATACTGCACACCTTTCTGTACAAGAGTTAAGGAAGTCCGATCCAGATGCACCTTTTACTTCTGCCGAGTATTAACTGAGTGAAAGTAGCTTATTCTTGGGAATAAGCTAATATTGTTAACAAGAAATGACAGTAAGGAATATATATATTGAGAGGCCAAGGTAAAAATACTCAGACTCGTGAACAGGGGTCGACAAGGGGTTCGTGAAATTACACCACTTATTGTCCGAACCGCCCGTTTCTGAGCCAAAACAGCCTTTTAGAATGAGAAAGTTACCCCAAAATATAATACCGTACGACATAAGCGAATGAAAATAAGTAAAGTAGACTAATTGTCGTGTCGAACGATCATTCACTTCAGATACCTTTCGAATAGTAAAAATGGCAGCATTAAATCTTTGAACAAGATCCTGAACGTGGGCTTTCCACGTCAGTTTATTGTATATCTGAACACCTAGAAATTTGAACTGTTCAATTTCGCTAATCAACGTCAGGTTTTGTTGAATTATGTTTTAGAAACTGTAAAAACTGTGCCTTATTGTGATTTAGCGTTAGTTTATTTTTTACAAGCCATGAACTTAGGTCATGAACTGCTCTATTTGAAACCGAGCCAATGTTGCACACAAAATTGTATGTACTTCTTGATAAAGAAATTTTCATTCCAAAACGATTCGGATAGAGGAAAGGAGTTGAACATATTGCAACTGTCGAAAGTAAGTACATATTGTTAGAACCGTTAACTTTACGTAAACAGTAACGTCATCTCGTACAAGCCGATGTGGGAAGCTTCAGTTATTAGTACATTTGATCGCTTAATGGGCAAGCGTAACAGAAATTCTTTACAAGTATCACTCAAAATTGCCACGAGAAAGAGATTATGCAAACTGTAAAGCGTTGCCGTTAGAGAGCTTCTGTTCAGAGAGGACTGGAATATTTTACCGTACAGTTTCCTGGTGTCGAGGGTAGGGAACTAAGTCAGGCCACAACAGATATATCCAGGACGACTGAATGTATCGAAGTGCTATTTTCGCAAAGCTATGGCAAACAATGTAGCGAATGGTTTGACGTACGCAAGTAATTTTGAACGTTTGTGGGTGCCGAATTGAGCCACCGACTTTTTAATGGAATTATATAATTTTTCTGTGGCGGTTATTATGACATCGCTATTTTTTGTAAATATGTAAGTAAAAACTTTCTTCTGTGATCTAGAAAGGAGCCCTCGAAGAGAACATCAGTGACATAAAACATTTAGAACTCGATTAAATACACTGGTATTTAAAACTCATGGACATGTTAAACTTGATTAAATACACTGGTGTCCAAACCTTAAGGACGAAAGTAACTTTCACACGATCTGTCTCTGCCAAGTTACATGGCACGATGAAACTTGGCCCGTACACAGAAAGAACTGCTAAAATGTACTACAGAAGGTAATTTAAAGAAGAACGCAATGAGACTAACAGAGATATCTTATTCAGAGACACTGCACTGAAGTGACCGCGGTTTATGATGGCCCCTGGACATTAAAAAAGGCGGGACGTGGCTCTTAATAGGGTGTGTGATCACCACGACCGGCAGTGTATCCTCTGCAACGTGCCATCATGCTGACTACAAGGTGTGTAAGAAGTTCTTGTGGTATATGGTTCCATTCCTTCACCAGCGCGATTCACAACTGATCGATGCTCGTTGGTGTACGTGGACGCGCTGCAAAAAATGGTTCAAATGACTCTAAGCACTATGGGACTTAACGTCTGAGGTCATCAGTCCCCTAGACTGAGAACTACTTAAACCTAACTAACCTAAGGACATCACACACATCCATGCCAGAGGCAGGATTCGAACCTGCGACCGTAGCAGCAGCGCGGTTCCGGACTGAAGCGCCTAGAACCACTCGGCCACAGCGGCGGCGACGCGCTGCAATACGTGTCCCCAACGTGTCTCACCACTGCTCGATGGGATTTAAATGAGCGGAACGGGCAGGCTAGGCCATTCGCCGAATGTCATCATGTTCCAAGAGTTCCTCCACCTGCACTGTTCGAAGCGGTCACACTTTGTCATACACAAAAACGATGTCAGAGCCGAATGCATCCCGGAAAAGATTCACACATCGAAGGAGTGCAGTGTCACAATAATGTTGACCGGTGAGCATAACGTGTTCAATGATTTGGAGGTAAGTAAGCCCGTGCAACATTATACCTCGCTACACAATAACAGCTGAAACACCAAAAAGATGTTGTCCAGCAGTGTTCCTAGGTGCATTACGTATTTCCACCTATTACCGTGTGAGGATACGTCCAGATTACTGTAATGTCTTGAAAATTCGAAGCAGAATAGCAAATGGGCGTATTATTAGTGAAACTGAACAGCTCAAATTTCTAGGTGTTCAGATAGATAGTAAACTGTCTTGGAAAGCCCACATTCAGGATCTTGTTCAAAGATTTAATGCTGCCATTTTTACTGTTCGAACGGTATCTGAAGTAAGTGATAGCTCTACAGCAAAAGTATACTACTTTGCTTGTTTTCATTCGCTTATGATGTGTGTATTATATTTTGGGGTAACTCTTCCCTTTCTCAAAGATTATTTTTGGCTCAGAAACGGGCGGTTCGGGCAATTAGTGGTGTAAGTTCGCGAACCTCATGTCGGCTCCTGTTCGATAGTCTGGGTATTTTGACCTTGGCCTCTCAATATATATATTCCTTACTGTCATTTATTGTTAACAATGTTAGCTTATTCCCAAGAATAATCAACTTTCATTCAGTTAACACTCGGCAGAAGTAAAACCTGCATCTGGATCGAACTTCCTTAACTCTTGTGCAGGAAGGTGTGCAGTATACTGCTGTATCCATTTTCAAAAAGCTACCACTCGAATTCAAAAATCTTAGCAGTAATCCAAGCGCTTTCAAGTCGAAACTGAATAATTCCCTCATGGCTCACTCCTTCTATTCTGTCGAGGAGTTCATTGAAAAATTAAGATGATTCCTGTGTTATATTGTTGATTGCGTTTACCTAAACTTATTCGTTGTCTTTTTTGGCTTCAAAAACATTTTATTCTATCTATTATTACTTTTATGTTGCAATTTCATGTACTGACACGTTCCATGACCTTGGAGATTTGCTTCTCAATTTGGTCGTACGGAACTAGACGCGTAAAATAAAAATAAAAATGAATATTCAAGTAGTGGAAATCATACGAGAATCATTGCTAAGTAAAGGAAGAGGTATGAGAATCTCCTTAACATGAGCCGTAGGTCATGTAGGGTTGGTCTATGACAAGATCGGCCAGGTGGCGTAGGAGGACGGTGTTTCTCGCCTGCAGTGAACATCCACCCTCCGATTTCCAGTGATCGATGCGACAACTAGGGGAGAAACAAGGCCTGAAGATTCGCACCCTCCCATCTGCCAAAAATGTCAACATTACACAGCGATACAACCAGTAATTAGAAGCGCCCCTGGTTCTAAAACTTTCAGGACAGTAGGAAGCCGATAAATAACCTGGAACGAAGGCATACCAATCGCGGCCCAGACTTCGAGAGTAATCATTTGGAGGCTTGCCGCTGTGGCCGAGCGGTTCTAGGCTCTTCAGCCCGGAACCTCGCTGCTGCTACGGTCGCAGATTCGAATCCTGCCTCGGGCATGGATGTGTGTGATGTCCTTAGGTTAGTTAGGTTTAAGTATTTCTAAGTCTAGGGGACTGGTGACCTCAGATGTTAAGTCCCATAGGCTTAGAGCAATTTTTTAATCCTTTGGACGAACGTCGGAAAAAAGAAGAAGGACCTGTCAACCACTTGCTGTTTTTCTGCAGTTTCTTCGAACCACAGCATAACCGCTTCCTGCAAAACTTTGGAAAATTGAATGAGGCCTTTCCATCCTATTTTACTGCATCTTGAAGATCCTCAAATATCCAATTGCTATTCTACCTGTGGTTCGATGAAGATTGGGAAGCAAACGCTTCTCAGTCTCTGTTGATTTCTTTTTATTTTCTATTTTATCTAGTTAACAAGTCGTTTCCTTACATATATGTATTGTACCCATCTGCGCACTGTAAACTAATTTCCAATCTTGTTCCAAACTTCTTATTTCGTGATTTCTTTCTTCATATGTTATATATTTGTACCAAACCGTTGACACTGTGGTGCAATAAACCAAAAACAAATAGAAAAGAAGTTATCTTCGAAGGCTCTTTACGAGCTACTGGAAAAGAGTGGAGTTCCACTAAAAAACACGAGGTCCGTGTTATAAATTGGCAGCTATAAATGTTGAAAATGACGCACGTTAACAAGAAAATTTGCTAGATTTTCCGCTATAGCTTGACGATATGTTCACGCGTTCTGAATATGTTTTGGGTGGTTCCTCGTAACTTCCTTATCCTGTAAATATATTCTCCAAGAACACAAATGATAAAATAAGAGAAATTAGAACGTACACTGGCGTTTAAAGGAAAACATTTTTTCTAACATCATATCGGCGGATGAAATACAAAATGGACGAAAATTACTGGTAGCAGGATACTCCCTGCCGCATACCCAGAGTAGATAAGGACAGGCACTCACAAGAAACCCTGAATGTATCCGGATTCAATCCATTTTCGCGGGAATTATCATCTCGCTCCAGAGACGAAATCGAAATTACGAGTAAATCAATGGACCGGTAAAAGAATCACTATAGCCTTCAACACTTTACTGCAACACATTTGACGACAAGGTTTGAGTCGTACTAAACTTTTGGCTGTTGGAACACTATCAAGAGGCCTACATCATAGCATGAGAACTGTTTTAATAATTTTTCAAAGAAAAATTCAAATATTACGCAGAAGATCTCTTTAAAAAAGAGTTGTTGTTGTTGTGGTCTTCAATCCGAAGCAGCTCTCCATGCTACTCTATCTTGTGCGAGCCTCCGAATATCTACTGCAACCTACAACTTTCTGTATCTGTTTAGCGTATTCAGCTCTTTGTCTCCCTCTACGATTCCCCCTCCCCCCCCCCCCCCCCCAACCACACACACTTCCCTTCTCACATCCATTGATGTCTCAGATTGAGTCCCACCAACCGATTCCTTCCTAGTTGTGCCACAAATTCCTTGTCTCCCCAATTCTGTTCAGTACCTCCTCATTAGTTACGTTATCAGCCCATCTGGTCTTCAGCATTCTTCTGTAGCACCACATTTCAAAAGCTTCTATTCTCTTCTTGTCTAAACTATTTCTAAACTACTTATCGTCCTTGTTTCACTTCCACACATGGCTACACTCCAGAAAAAACCCTCAGAAAAAGACCTCGTGACACTTAAATCTATATTCTCTTCTTCAGAAATATTTTTCTTGCCACCACCTGTCTACATTTTATATACTCTATACTTCGGCCATCATCAGTTATTTTGCTGCCCAAATGACAAAACTTACCTACTACTTCAAGTGTATCGTTTCCTAAACTAATTCCCTTAGCATCACCTGATTTAATTAGATTACATTCCATTATCCTTGTTTTGCTTTTGTTGCTATTTATCTTATATCCGCATTTCAAGACAACGCCCATTCCGTTGAACTGCTCTTCTAAGTCCTTTGCTCTCTTGCAGAATAACAATGTCATGGGCAAACCTCAAAGTTTTTATTTCTTCTCCCTGAACTTTGATTCCAGGCTAGAACCCTGTCTCACTCCATTTTCCACCACTGCCCCCTTGAAGCCCCTCGACTTTTATAACTGCCGTCTGATTTCTGCACAAGTTGTAAATAACCATTCGCTCCCTGTATTTTACCCCCGTTACCTTCAGAATTTGAAAGAGCGTTCAAGTCAACATTGTTAAAAACTATCTCTAAGTCCACAAATGCTATAAAAGTAGGTTTGCCTTTCCTTAACATATTTTCTAAGATAAGTTGTGGGGTCTTATTGGATCGCATGTTCCTAAATTTCTCCGGAATCCAAACTTTTTTTCCCTGAGGTCTGCCTCAACCGGTTTTTCCATTCTTCTGTAAATAATTTGTGTTAGTATTTTCCAACCATGAGTTATTAAGCTGATTGTTAGATAATTTTCGCCCCTGTCAGCAGCTGCTTTCTTTGGGATTGGAATTATTATATTCTTCTTGAAGTCTGAGGGTATTTCGCCTGTCTCATACATCTTGCTCACCAGATGGTAGAGTTTTGACAGGGCTGGCTCTCCCAAGGCTATCAGTAGTTGTGACAGAATATCTTCTGTTCCCGGGGCCTTGTTTCGACTTAGATGTTTCAGAGCTTTGTCAAATTCTTCTCGCAGTACTATATCCCCCATCCCATCTTCATCTACGTCCACTTCTAATTCTATAATATTGCTTTCAAGTTCATCTCCTTTCTGTAGACTCTCTACATACTTCTACCACCTTTCAGCTTTCACTTCTATGCTTAGGACTGGTTTATCATCTGAGATCTTGATATTCATGCAACTGCTTCTCTTTACCCCAAAATCCTCTTTAATTTTTCTTTAGGCGGTATCTATCTTTTCCCTAGTGCAATAAGCACCTAAATCCTTAATTTGTTCTCTAGCCATTCCTGCTTAGCAATTTTGCACTTCTTGTATCATTTTTTAAACGTTTGTATTTCCTTTAGCCTGCTTCATTTGCTGTATTTTTTAATTTTCTCCTTTTATCAGTTAAATTCAATATCTCTTGTTATCCAAGGATTCCTACTAGGCCTTGTATTTTTACCTATTTGATCCCCTGCTACCTTTACTATTTCATCTCTTAAAGCTACACGTTTTTTCTTCTACTGTATTCATTTCCCTTGTTGTAGTCAGCCGTTGTATAATGCTCCCTCTGAAGCTCTCGACAACCTCCGGTTCTTTCGACTTACCCTGGTGCCATCTCCATAATTTCTTACCTTTTTCTAATTTTTTTCAATTTTAATCTATAGTTCATACCCAATGAATTGCGGTCAGAGTCCACACGCGCCCCTGGAAATGTCTTACAATTTAATATCTGGTTCAGAAATCCCTGTCTAACTATTACATAATCAATCTGAAACCTCCCGGTGTCTCCAGATCTCTTCCACGCATACGACCTTCTGTTATGATTCTTCAACCAAAAGCTAGCGATGGTTACATTATGCTCTATGCAAAATTCTACGAGGTGTTTTCCTCTTTCATTCTTTTCCCGCAGTCCATATTCACCTACCATTTGTCCTTCTCTCCTTTTCCTGCTATCAAATTCCAGTCCGCCACCACAATTTAATTTTCATCTCCTTTAACTATCTGAATAATTTCTTCTATCTCATCATACATTTCTTCAATCTCTTCATCATCTGCGGAGCCTGTTGCTATGTAAACTTGTATTACTGTGGTAGGCGTGGACTTCGTGTCTATCTTGTCCACAATAACGCGTTCACTATGTTGTTCATAGTAGCCTACCCGCGTATCTATTTCCTTATTCATTATTATATCTACTCCTGCATTACCACTATTTGACTTGGTATTTATAACCCTGCATTCACGTGACCAGAAGCCCTGTTCCTCCTGCCACCGAACTTCACTAGATCCCATTCGCCTTTTTAAATTTTCTAAACTACCTGCCCACTTAAGGGATCTAACATTCCACGATCCGATCCTTAGAATGCCATTTTTGTCTCTCCTGATGACGACATCCTACTGAGTAGTCCTCACTCGGAAGTCAGAATGGGGGACTATTTATCCAAGTGGACGCCATATCATTTAACACACACAAGAACTGCATGTCCTCGGGAAAAATTACAGTTGTAATTTCCCTTTGCTTTCAGCCGTTCGCCATACCACAACTATTCAAAAGAGTTCTCTTCTCTTTAGGAACGAAATGTTTGTCTGGCCTCTCAACCGACATACCTCCGTTGTGGTTGCACCTACAGTACGGCTGTCTGTATCACTGAGGCACTCAAGCCACCCCACCGACGGCAAGGTTTGTGGTTTATGGGGAGGGGGAGCGAGCGTAAAAAAAGGGTAGAAAAGAAAAATAGCTTACTCCGTACAAAATTTCTGAGAACATCTAATTAGGATTCTAACCTCTCTTCCTTCAAATACTTATTATACCATTATAATTGTTCTTAGCCTAGCGAACCCAGTGTTAGAATATTCATAGAAGTATAATATGAACGCAAATATCTTCTTCTTCAGTGACCAGCTCATTATGGCGTTTGCAATTCTGTAGCTTGATTTTCAGCAACCGTATTCGCTAAATAACGCGCATGTCATTAACTCAGAAATTATAGCGAAGGAAAACTTTCACTGTCGTTGCTTCCGAGTCCTAGATCAAGCGTCCTTGCTTCTTTCTACTCCCCCCTGTTTTACAGCTTACATCTTGGACACGCCTTTTGTCAACATTTGCTCGAGACGCGAGGCGGTGCGCCAAGTAGGGGGACATAATTAAGAGGAAGGGAAGACGCGGAAAGTTCCTCCAGTTCTTCCGTCTTCTGCGCCAGAAACCGCCCGTCCAGGCGACAAGCGCGCAACCTTTCATGAATTTCCAGCAATATATGGAAATCTAAACGCATTAAATAGTGTAATTTGGTATTACTTTAAATATGTAATTTTTATTGAAACAAAACAAATCTTAATGGAGGGAGAGACAGAAATGGTTTTCTGGAGGTTCTGCCACATATGTTTGTTATTATTCCAATATTTTCAGTACAGTTAAGCAACAGCTGCAACCTTCTGCAACTTTGATATTATATAATCACTTATATATGCAGACATAGGTGCTTTAGTGAAATGAATATGTATGGTTTACAGAGACCTTTTCATGTCCCACACACCTATCATGTACATACGTAGACTGAAGCGACGAATGAGAATTTGTACCAAGGCCGAGATTCGAACACAAGTCTCCTTGTCACTGGGCAGATGCACTAACCACCACGTCACCCTGGCATAGTGGCTTTGCACTACTGCATGGAATTCCATAGCAAGTCTCCCTCCTGGGTTTCAGGTAGGATCCCTTGTTTCGTTCGATGCTGTGGTGCTGTTCCAGTACGGTTAGACAGCCTCTGCAATTTTGTTTGAGATTATGGGGGATACTATATGGACTGAGGCGTGAATGGGAATTTGAACCGAGGAGGGGTGCATCTTAGGTTCAGAATGGCTCAAAAGGCTCTAAGCACTATGGGATTTAACATCTGAGGTCATCAGTCCACTAGACTTAGAACCACTTAAACCTAAGCAACGTAAGGACATCACACACATCCATGCCCGAGGCAGGATTCGAACCTGCGACCGTAGCAGGAGCGTGGTTCCGGACTGAAGGGCCTAAAACCGCTCGGTCACAGCGGCCGACTGGCGTCTTAGGGTAGTCCATGCAGTTGTGCAAAGCCGCTATGCCAGGGTAGCGTAGTGGTTAGTGCATCTGCCCAGTGACCAGGAGACTTGCGTTTGAATCCCGGCCTTGGTACAAATTCTCATTCGTCGCTTCAGTCTGCATATATACATGATAGGTGAATGAGACTTGGGAGCGTCCCTGAAACCATATAGTTTCATTGGCTATGATTATTTTCTTTGTTTTGCAAAAAATAAATCAACACGATTTCTTTTTTGATTTAGGAAAGAGTAACCCGATCTTCAAACTCAAATTGAGTGTGATGCAAGAAAGCGGTTGTGCACAAAGGTACAATATAGTTGGAGCTCACGCTCGGAATGGAGAAATAAATCGGTTCACAGCATTTGCGTGAAACAGTTTAGGACAGCTACGAAGGACCTACATTGGCTTATAGGAAGGAAGTTTGAGGCGCCGTCCTCTTGATTGCGAGGTGAGTGTGTTAGTATGTTACCACTGGATTCACAATTCGTGGCCGATAGAGTGTCATTTCTCAGCTGCTTGATCACACCATTCCACGATATGTAAGAGTTAACAAAAGGTTCAGATACGATGAAGTTTAATTTTATACATTGTTTTTCAGTGTTTCGTCCGCGACTGTTTTACTTTCGTAAAATGAAGAACAAACCGCCTTCAGTCACAAGTTGCGTTTATTTACTGCACTATGCATTTCGAGCCCTGGAGGCTCATCTTCAGGTGCTTTTTAGTGTTTTACATCAGGTTTTTTAGTTGTTTGCTTACTACGTTTGGCAGTGTCTGCAAGCAGAAAACAGCACAATGCACTCTGACTTCACCGAGAACTGTCTATCAGAAGAAAGGAGTTACTCTGCCAGGAAAATTTTTACAAACTGTAACTTAGTTTACTGCTCATATTGCATCAATTATAGAAAATTACCCTCATCACTACAGTTCTCCCTGGAGTCAGTATCTACACTACCTACCTCTGGTTTATACGAAATATCATCTGTCTGGTCTGTAGCAAAAAAAGTCATTCTAGCGAATAATATCAACAGCTTTTTACTTTAAATATAAAATATACGTATTTTTGAAGTGTTTAAATAAAACACGAGACAATAATATGAATGGTGTACTTACTCACCTTCAGAGCTGTCAGAAGTGTCCCCTTCTGGAGATGTCAGTTACTGTTCTCTCTTAAAAACATAAAAAAAATTTAAAAAAAATTAGTAATCGGGAAAGCGCTACGGAGATGACAGATAAACTCCAGTGGAAGACTCTGCAGGAGAGACGCTCAGTAGCTCGGTACGGGCTTTTGTTAAAGTTTCGAGAACATACCTTCACCGAAGAGTCAAGCAGTATATTGCTCCCTCCTACGTATATCTCGCGAAGAGACCATGAGGATAAAATCAGAGAGATTAGAGCCCACACAGAAGCATACCGACAGTCCTTCTTTCCACGAACAATTCGAGACTGGAATAGAAGGGAGAAACGATAGAGGTACTCAGGGTACCCACCGCCACACACCGTCAGGTGGCTTGCGGAGTATGGATGTAGATGTAAATGTAAATGATATTACATTTTTGTGTTACAACATGGTATATTGTAGACATAAGTTTAACAGCGTGTATACCAACTGCACAAGAGAAGCAGACATCATACAATGTTAAACTGTAAGTTATTTTCATATTATTAACGCTGTTAAACTTATATCTACAATATACCATGTTGTAACACAAAAATGTAATATCAACAGGCAAACAACTAAAAAACCTTATGTAAATCACTAAAAAGCACCTGAAGATGAGCCTCCAGGGCTCGAAATGCACAGTGCAGTAAATAAACGCAACTTGTGACTGAAGGCGGTTTGCTCTTCATTTTACGATCCTCGTCAAGGAAACAAAGTCTCTCATCTAACTGTAATTTTTGTCTCCAGAATGAGATTTTCACTCTGCAGCGGAGTGTGCGCTGATATGAAACTTCCTGGCAAATTAAAACTGTGTGCCGTAGCAGCGTAGTTGTAGGAAGTATCAATGCGAACGCCAAGTTTGGATCGCGTTGCCGTACACGGTTGGGGCGTTTTACGTAACAATGAGTTGAGTGGTGCTTTACAGCCACTTTAGTTTATGGACTCATTACAGTGCTGGAAGCGATGGAGCGTCCTCGGAGAGCGGAAGGCCGTCACGTTTCGTAACCGCTTCCTCCCGGCACGACGCCACTGCGCAGCAGTGAGTTCTTCCTCTGGCACTCACCGGAGAGACAGATAGACAGAGAGAGAGAGCACAGTTCTTCCTACGATAATACACTAACCACCAGGCTTACTGCACCGAACAAAAATTTGTCACGCTCCTCCAATCGGTGTCCAAGATTTGGACGAGAAAAAGCTTTTTCTTTTCTTTTTTCTTCAGCATATAAAAGCCATTAAGGCAGGTAGAAGGTACGTAATTGACATGCAGTCTAAAACATAAACTGTTCACATAATATAAGAAAATGCAGATACATGTTTAAGAAATGACGTTTGAAGCCTAGTCCGCCTCCGTAGCTGAGTGTATGTGGCTGCGCTTTGGAAGACTCGGGTTCTATTCTCGGTGCTGTCAAGGATTTTTCCTTAGTTGGGAGGACTGGTACGGGGTGCACTCAGCTTCGTGGCGCCAATTGAAGAGCTACTTGAACGAGAAGTAGCGGGTCCACGGTCTGGAAACTCGGCAGAACTGCCGGGAGAGCGCCGCGCTGACCACAGGCTCCTCCGAACTGCACCCGCATGACGCCGGATGGCAGACAGAGGATGAGAATGCGCCCGGTTGACATCTCTTGGACCTCCAGGCCCTGGATGAGGAGGTCGTTTTCCTAACCCCACGGTTGAATGACATATGTGTAAAATACTGAGAAATAGGTTTGGTTAATTTAAAAGAAAAGATGGAGGAACAAACAAATGCAACATCCAAAGTGAAGTTTATGGGAGGAAGCTCGGAGCCATTCGAAATCAAGACAGGAATGAGGCAGAGAGATGGTCTGTCACCAATTCTATTTTGGAGAAAATAATCAGGACACAGTGGACAAAGGGACAAAGAAGACGATAGGGTAAAAACGGGGGGGGGGGGGGGCAATGATAGAATCAACATGAAATGTCTGGTCTTTGCTGATGGCGTAGCTATCATAAAGAAAAACGTAAAAGAAGCTACAGAAGCTCTAGAGACACTACACGAAATCTCAGCCAAAACAGGACTACAAATCTCATATGAAAAAAAGCAGTACTTGGACAAAAAAAAAAAAAGGTTCAAATGGCTCTGAGCACTATGGGACTTAACTTCTGAGGTCATCAGTCCCCTAGAACTTAGAACTACTTAAACCTAACTAACCTAAGGACATCACACACATTCATGCCCAAGGCAGGATTCGAACCTGCGTTCCAGACTGCAGCGCCTGGAACCGCTCGGTCACTCCGGCCGGCAGTACTTGGACAAAAATATCCACGGAGAGGCAGCCACAGGTAATGAAGTATGGAAAGATAACACAAGTAGAAAGTTTCAAATACCTGGGGGAGATTACACAGAAAACAGGACCGAATTCGACATCCAGTGAAGAGAGCATCGCGAAATTACAAAACGCAAACTGATTTACATAGAACCGATGCCAAATAAAGACTCTATAGTACATATCCTTACCAGAGGCCTTGTTTGCCTCAGAAACAACGTTAATCGAAGGAAGAACGAAAATCAAGGAGACGGAAAAACAAGAGAGGAAATCACTGAGAAAGATCTATGGGCCGGTTCACAAAGAGGTAATCTGGATAAAGAGAAACCGACAAAAGAACTGTATGAACAGACGGTGCGATTACAAACAACATCAAGAAAAGAAAGGCAAAGTTCTTCGGACACATACGTAGGATGAACGAAAATAGACTGTCCAAGATGATTTTTAACATAGTGAAAACTAAAACAGTGGAAACCAATTGGATAAGAAACTTAGCATCTCCACAGAAGACACGACAGACAGGGAAAAATACAGAGAAAAAAAAATCAGAAGACAGTAAATTTAGCAAACTGCAAAAGAGTAGAAAACAGAAGTGGACAGAAGAACACAGTATATATATGAGAGGTTTCTGGGAAGAAAAAGAAGGAGACAGAAAAAAATGCCATGAAACTTGTGTATTAGCGCTCTTCTTAGGGGAGAACTAACGGTAATAGTAGTAATAATAATATAGGAACAAAAGTGTTAAGGGTTTCATGGCCACTTGTTGAGAAACTGCCTGTTTGGGTCTGTCTCGGGTTCTTCGGCCGACGTTTGTTTGCTGGTTTTTCTGACGTTTCGCCAGCACGAGTGGCTGGCATTGTCAAAGCTTCATCTTCAGCTGCTGGCGGTGGACTACCACCAGCAGTGGAGGATGAAACTTTGACAATTCCAGCCATTCGTGCTGACGAACCATCAGAGAAACCAGCAAACAAACGTTAGCCGAAGAACCCGAGGCGAAAGCTAACAGGCAGTTTGTCTCTAGAGGAACAATATAACAATATTAATATTGACAGTGGTGCTGTGGCATAAATTGAATGCTTGCCGCTCCTGAAACTGAACCACTGTGGCGCTATACAATTATGAAACTGGTTCCCGCCCTGAAATACATCCCACTGAATATGACACATTAATAAAGCAATCTGACTACAAATATGAAGATCCGTAAGTGGCAAAATTTCCACAAAGCGCAACAAGGAAAGGGGATAGGGGGACTGTTACTCAACAGTAACGCAGCTGATGGTTCGAATGGCTCTGAGCACTATGGGACTTAACTTCCGAGGTCATCAGTCCCCTAGAACTTAGAACTACTTAAACCTAACTAACCTAAGGACATCACACACATCCATGCCCGAGGCAGGATTCGAACCTGCGACCGTAGCGGTCGCGCGGTTCCAGACTGTAGCGCCCAGAACCGCTCGGCCACTCCTGCCGGCAACGCAGCTGAGATTCGAATTAGAGCACTGACTACAAACACAGTACTTTACTGACTAAAAATGTAATCAATTGTGTCTTACAGGCTCAATTTGTGCAGGACAAATACGTTTGTCATTTGTGGCTCAGTCTGCCTAATAACCTGAAATTTTAAGAGCTTGTGTGCCGAAAGAAATAAGTTACGATGACGCCATCTCAGCCACTGCGTGTCTCAAAGTACTGTGTTTACGTTGCCTTGCCTGAAGGACTCTGAAGTTCTCCCGGAACATAATCGCAAGAGCGGCTTATTTATACTGGGTGTCCCAGGAGGAAACGCCAGTATTTAAGGAACATGACAAGAACCAGGATTCGAAGCAAAAAAGTCTATTAAACGTGGGCTCTAAGATACATACCTTAACAACTATTAGTATTTCGTCATATTCGCTATTGTGAAACACATATCTTCTGTTGAGTAAGTGCTCGTAGCTCTTAAAGTATGCGTTTTAAAAGCCATTTTTACTAGACTTTTTGGTTTCGAATGATCGTGTCTGTCATATCCCTGAATGCTGACCATTGTAACACCCTGTCTACTGTAGGCCCTGAGCGGATTGTAATACAGGATATTTATAAATTAGTTATACATAAGTAAACTTTAACTGTGGGAAAGATAAATAACTTACAGAAATATTTGATACAGCACTGGATGCAATATACCTTCAAGTTTTATTTACAAATGTTCAATGTGGCTATCTTTTGTTACACGACAAGTGTCCCATCTGTAATCAGTTGAAAGGTGGCTACACTGAGTCACAGCGCCAGAGGTTGCCGTGGGCAGTTGTTGTTCAGAGAATGTCGAGGGCAGTAGTAGTTCAGAGGTTGCCGTGGGCAATGCTTGTTGAGAGGATGTCGAGAGCAGTACTAGTTGAGACCATATCGTGTGCAGATATTGTTCTGTTGGGCGAGAGAGTAGATGTCGTTCGGTTGGTGTAACGTATATATGGAAGATGTTGCAATGATCACAGTGTATTGTTCGTCAATATATATGGAGGTAACAAAAAATTTTTTTATTTCAAATCTCGCTAATAACAATGCCTCTTGGTCACAGGTTCAGTCAACAAAGCATCTGGCTCGTGTTCATGTATTAGACTTGTAATTCTGGTTTCTATGTGCAATTATAGTATTTCTGGTTTTTCAATTAGTTCATTGTAAATGCTGTTTAAAATTTCTTGTCGTATTGAGGAAGAACCGTGCCAGATACGTGTACGTTGAGTCACACTACCACACACAGAACAGTTACACTTGTGCTTTGTTGTTTCGTAGCTTTTATAGTTGCTGGGGCCTTAATTAATCAATCGTGTTAACGGAAATTTCCCTTCATTCTTTATTGTTATTTTATGCAGTCAGATTGCGTACTAATACTAGTCAGGGCCAACCGGTTACGAGACTTCGTAACCGGACATACATCTACTAAAATTATTGCATTTTCATTTTTAAATAATCAAGCCCCCATGCACAGTTTCCTGCCAAATTCTATGAAGGAAGTTTTGGTGCATGGTGGTAACTGCTTGTGTCATCTATTGTGGCAGTTCGTCGACGTTTGCTGGAAGCGGAGGAACAAACGTTGCCTTTAAAGTAACCACCTACACAGCAGTCAATTGCGATTAAACCAGGCTATCGTGGTGGCCAGGATACTGTTTCACGACATCCAATTCAAGTCGGTACATTCCTACGCAGGTGCGCGACAACATGACGGTGACAACGTGGTGGCGCGCCATCTTGCTGGAAAAAAAAGTCAATGCCCGTATCCTGAGGCATTAGACAATTTTCAATTCATGTCCACGAACGACATGCCGGTTACGGCTGATTCGGCAAAAAAGAAATTGCCGTAAATCTTGTTAGAGCTTACAGCGCAAAAAAGTTTACCTTAAGCGAGTCCCGTGCTTGTTCGATTACGTGACGTGGTTTCTTGTCACCCCATATTCGAACATCACGCCGAACCGCTTTACCTCAGGTACGGAAGGTGGCTTCGTCACTGAACACAATTTTATTAAGAAAGCCATATTCAGTCTGCATTTCGTTAAACTTTCTGCACAGACCTCAGCTCGTTTTTCTTTGTCACTTCCTCTTAAAGCTTGCAACAATTCCAGTTAGTGGAGTTTGAATGACAGGCGTTCCCATAATACCTTTTACACTTAATATTAGGCATATTCCATTCTAAGTTGGCACGTCTCGTTGATTTACCTGATCTACGAATGTAATACTCCCGAACTAGTACAATTGCTAATTGCTGCGTTACAGAATGCTGGCAGACCCTGATCCGGCGTCCTATGTGATAGGCAGCCGGTTTCGGTGAAACGATTGTACCAATTCATTACAGATCGTCGTTGAGGGATTTAGTCCTGAACTGTCTCTGAACTGCAGTATTCCAATTGGAGTCATGAAACCTTATACAGGGTGGTCCATTGATAGTGACCGGGCCAAATATCTCACGAAATAAGCATCAAACGAAAAAACTATGAAGAACGAAACTCTTCTAGCTTGAAGGGGGAAACCAGATGGCGCTATGGTTGGCCCGCTAGATGGCGTTGCCATAGGTCAAACCGATATCAACTGCGTTTTTTTAAAAATAGGAACCCCCATTTTTATTACACATTCGTGTAGAACGTAAAAAAATATGAATGTTTTTGTTGGACCACTTTTTTCGCTTTGTGATAGATGGCACTGTAACAGTCACAAACGTATAAGTACGTTGTATCACGTAACATTCCGTCAGTGCGGATAGTATTTGCTTCGTGATACATTACCCGTGTTAAAATGGACAGTATACCAATTGCGGAAAAGGTCGATATCGTGTTGATGTATGGCTATTGTGATCAAAATGCCCAACGGGCGTGTGCTATGTATGCTGCTCGGTATCCTGGACGACATCATCCAAGTGTCCGGACCGTTCGCCGGATAATTACGTTATAGCCTCATGTGAAACGTCAACCACGACCTGCAACAAATGATGATGCCCAAGTAGGTGTTTTAGCTGCTGTCACGGCTAATCCGCACATCAGTAGCAGACAAATTGCGAGAGAATCGGTAATCTCAAAAACGTCGGTGTTGAGAATGCTACATCAACATCGATTGCACCCGTGCCACATTTCTATGCACCAGGAATTACATGGCGACGACTTTGAACGTCGTGTACTGTTCTGCCACTGGGCACAAGAGAAATTACGGGACGATGACCGATTTTTTGCACGCGTTCTATTTAGCGACGAAGCGTCATTCACCAACAGCGGTAACGTAAATCGGCATAATATGCACTACTGGGCAACAAAAAATCCACGATTGCTGCAAGTGGAACATCAGCGACCTTGGCGGGTTAATGTATGGTGCGGCATTATGGGAGGAGGGGTAATTGGCCCCCATTTTATCGATGTCAATCTAAATGGTGCAATGTATGCTGATTTCCTACGTAATGTTCTACCGATGTTACTACAAGATGTTTCACTGCATGACAGAATGGCGACGTACTTCCAACATGATGGATGTCCGGCACATAGCTCGCGTGCGGTTGAAGCGGTATTGAATAGCATATTTCATGACAGGTGGATTGGTCGTCGTCGTCGAAGCCCTCACGTTCACCGGATCTGACGTCCCCTGATTTCTTTCTGTGGGGAAAGTTGAAGGATATTTGCTATCGTGATCCACCGACAACGCCTGACAACATGCGTCAGCAAATTGTCAATACATGTGCGAACATTACGGAAAGCGAACTACTCGCTGTTGAGAGGAATGTCGTTACACGTATTGCCAAATGCATTGAGGTTGACGGACATCATTTTGGGCATTTATTGCATTAATGAGGTATTTACAGGTAATCACGCTGTAACAGCTTGCGTTCTCAGAAATGATAAGTTCACAAAGGTACATGTATCACAATGGAACAACTGAAATAAAATGTTCAAACGTACCTACCTCCTTAGTTTAATTTAAAAAACCTACCTGTTACCAGCTGTTCGTCTAAAATTGTGAGCCATATGTTTGTGACTATTACAGCGCCATCTACCACAAAGCGAAAAATTGGTTCAACTAAAAAAACATTCACATTTCTTTACGTACTACACGAATATCAAATAAAAAATGGGGCTTCCTATTTAAAAAAAACGCAGTTGATATCCGTTTGACGTATGGCAGCGCCATCTAGCGGGCCAACCATAGCGCCATCTGGTTTCCCCCTTCAAACTAGACAAGTTTCGTTCTCTGTAGTTTTTTCGTTTGACGCTTATTTCTTGAGATATTTGGCCCGGTTACTATCAGTGGACCACCCTGTATAGACGAAACTGCGCACGCTCTGCACTATTATGCGGCTCGCCGATGACGGTTGGAATGACTCAGTCGCGCGTGCCACCTACCGGGAACGTCGGTAACTAAAAGTGTTAGGCAGGAATAAAATTTGAAGATATACTACATTCTGTGCTGTATCAAATATTTCTGTAAGTTATTTCCCTTTTCACAGTTAAAGGTTACTTTGTATAACTAATTTACAGACACCTTGTATATGTGAATGGAGCACGTTTTATGAAGAAAATCTAAAATATTTACGTATGTAGTTGTGGGACTCGTCGTGGAATTCGTGAACAAAGGAAGAGGTGCAATATAATAAATTCTGGAAGACCAAACGTATGAGAAATGCATTGTAAATTTTTAGAAGGCAATATACATAAGTACAAGCCTCGGATTAATCCATTTAATATCCTCTCCAAACATTGTAGCACAAGAATATTCAAAGTAAAGTTACAGACTTCTATAAAAATGATCCTGCATGTGAGAGGAACTGTTGTTAAGTCACTTAAATTTTAAGGATAGTTAGCTAGGAGCGGATACCAATCATTATGTCTTCTCATGGGATCAAAAGCGGTAACCAAGTCATAATGTTTTTCACTCCAAGTTAGAATGCTAAGTGCAACACGAAAGGGATACAGTTCTCCATAATCCCAAAGCAAGTGCGAATTACAGTCGCATTGATACAACCGGAATGTTAGGCACTAGCTGCAATCTCACCATAATGGTGAAAGTGTTCAGTCGAAAGTGCTCATCTCGTAAGAACAAGCCAAGTGTGTAAATCATGCTCGCTCGATGTGTTACGAGGAATCAAAGTGCATTGTGGTTAAACCGCATGAGGTGCCCAACTGAACAATACGCGTACGAGCTCTGACTGACCAGCACCGCTCAAAGTTACCGCGTCTCCGTAAGAGATATCGGCCGATTCCTACTGCAAAGATGAACCGGTTCAGACTGAAATTGAAATAAGTGTCAATATAAAACACATATTAACGCAAAACTACTATTAAACAGCTCCCAATGTTGAGTTATTATTACAAAGATATCTTAGCAATCTGAAAAAATTCAAGAAGTTTCCTTATTATACTCGGTACCACTCGAAGAAAGTGGAATGTTGGCTCTCGTGGAAAACTCCACTTTCAGACGGCGTAACTGTTGCAAAAACGATTCTCTGTTCCTCTCCCATTTTGTACATGCAAGGAGGATGTGATACCTGCCACCTGCTGCAGAGTTGTCGCAGTCAGACCTAATAAGAGCTGCTTTCTTCCGTCTTATGTGCTGGACGAGGTTCATTATGCAGGAAAAAGCGGGCAGAGAACTGGTCACAATAGCTGGAAAGCAGCACAGGTCACTTCAATTCTTTAAAAATAAAAGATCTGAAAGCTTGTTTTCGTAGCAGAACTCTAGAAAATATTTTAACGTCTAACATGAGTTACCTGGAAGATACAATCCTCTCATGGCTGCCAGATTGGACCACCAAACACCGATCACGTTAAACTCATCTCGCCCTCTTCACGCATGATGTCCTGAGAGCCATGGGCAGAGATAAAAAGGCGGAGCCGGCTTTCTTAGACTTTCAGAAAGCTACGCTCAGTATGGAAAATACTTTGAGTTTTGTATCTAGTGCACTCAGTGACGGGATTTGGAACTTCTTCATAGGGAGGATGTAGCACGGTATCCTCAATAGGCGATCATTATTAGGTTACAGACGTCAATACCACTGCGATGGATCGTGTATTACCGTTTCCCAGCTCTGCTGGACACAAGATCACAGGTGGCCGAGTGCGCCTCGTGGGCTAGGAAGTGAGGTGAGCTTTTTGGCATCTGCATGAAAGGCACGTATGTGGCTAATCTACGAGATCAGCTCACGCACTGAACAAGTACTTACAGCGGCACGGA
This sequence comes from Schistocerca serialis cubense, assembly GCF_023864345.2. Classification (NCBI taxonomy): domain Eukaryota; kingdom Metazoa; phylum Arthropoda; class Insecta; order Orthoptera; family Acrididae; genus Schistocerca; species Schistocerca serialis. Next base: position 761,566,832 of record NC_064639.1, read on the forward strand.
AATTTTGGCACGAATAGGACCGCAATGTATTCATCTAAAGATTAGTATTGTGCAATGTGGCACAGTATATTTTTCCTTTCAACAATCGAACGAAATCTTAAGGGGCAGTGTCCAATTCAACCAAAAATGTGAATAGTGTGCGCGTTCCTGTTCTCTGAGTGGGCTTTTGATCGAGATAGACCCTTCCAGTGCACTCAAGACATAATAAATCAAATGTTAATCATGTTGTTGTTGTGGTCTTCAGTCCTGAGACTGGTTTGATGCAGCTCTCCATGCTACTCTATCCTGTGCAAGCTTCTTCATCTCCCAGTACTTACTCCAGCCTACATCCTTCTGAATCTGCTTAGTGTATTCATCTCTTGGTCTCCCTCTACGAGTTTTACCCTCCACGCTGCCCTCCAATGCTAAATTTGTGATCCCTTGATGCCTCAGAACATGTCCTACCAACCGATCCCTTCTTCTTGTCAAGTTGTGCCACAAACTCCTCTTCTCCCCAATTCTATTCAATACCTCCTCATTAGTTATGTGATCTACCCATCTAATCTTCAGCATTCTTCTGCAGCACCACATTTCGAAAGCTTCTATTCTCTTCTTGTCCAAACTATTTATCGTCCACTTTTCACTTCCATACATGGCTACACTCCATACAAATACTTTCAGAAACGACTTCCTGACACTTAAATCTATACTCGATGCTAACAAATTTCTCTTCTTCAGAAACGCTTTCCTTGCCATTGCCAGTCTACATTTTATATCCTCTCTACTTCGACCATCATCAGTTATTTTGCTCCCCAAATAGCAAAACCCCTTTACTACTTTAAGTGTCTCATTTCCTAATCTAATTCCCTCAGCATCACCCGACTTAATTCGACTACATTCCATTATCCTCGTTTTGCTTTTGTTGATGTTCATCTCATATCCTCCTTTAAAGACACTATCCATTCCGTTCAACTGCTCTTCCAAGTCCTTTGCTGTCTCTGACAGAATTACAATGTCATCGGCGAACCTCAAAGTTTTTGTTTCTTCTCCATGGATTTTAATACCTACTCCGAATTTTTCTTTTGTTTCCTTTATTGCTTGCTCAATATACAGATTGAATAACATCGGGGAGACCCTGTCTCACTCCCTTCCCAACCACTGCTTCCCTTTCATGTCCCTCGACCCTTATAACTGCCATCTGATTTCTGTACAAATTGTAAATAGCCTTTCGCTCCCTGTATTTTACCTCTGCCACCTTTATAATTTGAAAGAGAGTATTCCAGTCAACATTGTCAAAAGCTTTCTCTAAGTCTACAAATGCTAGAAACGTAGGTTTGCCTTTCCTTAATTTTTCTTCTAAAATAAGTCGTAAGGTCAGTATTGCCTCACGTGTTCCAACATTTCTACGGAATCCAAACTGATCTTCCCCGAGGTCGGCTTCTACTAGTTTTTCCATTCGTATGTAAAGAATTCGCGTTAGTATTTTGCAGCTGTGACTTATTAAACTGATAGTTCGGTAATTTTCACATCTGTCAGCTTTCTTTGGGATAAAACATAAACTTTTTAATTTAGAGATCCCTTTTCATCGTAGTATATTTTTTGAGACAGTTATCTTCGAGAGTGGTAGGAGCAGACTGACGGGGCACATGTCTCATGCCACACCTTTACAGAAGTTATAATGAGGTTGGCGCACAAGTTCGCAGCCTTTTTGTTTTGCATACTGGTATTCCGGTTGCTATACGTTTATTTATCAACTGTCATTTTTTATTTGCAGTTCACTGTTGCTACTTGAGTTTACATACTGTCATTTTGTCATTTGGAGATAGTGAGTGATGCTGTGTACTCTAGAAAATGGAGTGCAAATTGGAGAAATCGGAACATTTTCGACACATTCTTCTGTTTGAGTCCAGTAGGTGGTTGACAGCAGCGGAGGCAGCCAGCAACATTTGAGCCGCGTAAGGGGAGAATGTCATTGGACAGAGCAGAGCAAGAAAACGATTTTCTCGTTTTAAGGAGGATCGTTTTGACGGTAGTAGTTCTCCACGTTCCGGAAGACCTTCGGGGTTTGGTGAAGTTCGTTTAAACGTATTAATCCACAATGATCCACGTCAATGGACTCGAGAACTGGCGAATGTCATGAATTGTGATAATTCCACCATCGTGCGACATTTCATGCAGCGGGGAAGGTTAAAAAATCTGGCGTATGACTACCGCGTGCTCTAAGACAAAATCACAAACCTCAGCAGATGGCTATATGTGCAGTTCTGCTCTCTCGTCATCAATTGGCTTGTGAAAAACAAGGACTGTTCCTCTACTGTACTGTTACTTTGACGAGAAATGGTGTCTTTGTGCTAGTATAAGGAAAAGAAAGGAATAGTAGAGCCCAAATAAAGCAGCAGCTACCCGTACAAAATCTGCGCGCATCCACAGAAGATAATGTGATGCACGCGGTGAAACAGCGTGCTGTATTACGTATTGCTTCCCCAAAGTGTAACCATCACTACCCACATCTGAGGAGTGGAAACAGAAAACGTTCTAAGAGCCATTTTACCACAAACTGAGTTTTCAGTGTTACTGTGTTCACGGTACATTGCTGCATGCCCCTAGACTCGACCCAGGTGGCAAACTATGGAGGAAGTCTTCCAAACGTGCGTTAGTAGATGGGGCATGGTGTGCGTCCCTCTGGAGGTCCAAAACTTAAAATATATAATACCCAGTTTTTGTTGACTACAGTTCCACAAATACAGAAAGTAATTCTATATTTCTGTACTTCTGTTATCACAAATAAAACGTAGTACGTCAGTATTAATGGCACTTCGAAGAAATATTTTCTTCCTGCTCTTTTGTTGAAACCGTGTCTGTGTACAATATACGTAAAAGCTGATTATTCCATAGAACTAAACAGCATCCAGCCGCTGTTATGTATGTTATCATACAATTCCTGCCGTTACAGGTTTCGAACCGACAGGTTCATCTTCAGACGGATTTACACGTCTGTGTTACATTTCTTGTTGGATAAAAGAGCCAAGAGCTAATGCAAAAAATAACATATGTAATATGAAAGTGAACAGTTGTTTGAAGATGAGCCCGTCGATTCGAAACCGGTAACCGCACTACTTGTATAAATAAATGTCGTTACCAAGTGGCTGGTTGCTGGTTTCTGTCTTGCAAGAATGAACTTGTAAAAGCTTTCTTATTGTCTCTTATAAACAGATGCCTGATATGGCACTTAGAAAGTTCTTTGTGAAGTATTTATTTTTTAATTTTTTCAAATGGTTGAAATGCCTCTAAGCACTATCGGACTTAACATCTGACGTCATCAGTCCCCTAGACTTAGAACTACTTAAACCTAACAAACCTGAGAACATCACACACATCCAAGCCCAAGGCAGGATTCGAACCTGCGACCGTAGGAGCGGCGCGGTTCCGGACTGAAGTGCCTAGAACCACTCTGCCACAACGTCCGGCTTTCTAATTTGTCTCATCCTTTTTTCCACTGATGCGGTGAACAGCATAATTCTGCGGTATCAGAAAACCTTCTTAAATTTTTGGATACAAATAAATTGTAAACAAATAGATACATTGTTTTTTCATTATCCTGAAAATAGTAAAATTTGGCACTTGTAACATTTTCAGTTTCCACTCTTCATTTACTGTCAAGAACTGAGACGTCTTCGAGTCGCAGTCCAAGAACAGCGACAGGAAAGACTGCACGAAATGATGCTACTCCACAATAACGCACGCCCTATTCTGTTAGACGGACAAAAAACTCAATACAGGGGGTGGGTTGGGAAGTCAGTCTGCGCCTAGCATGTTCACTTGATCTTGCGCCCTCATATTTTCACTACTTCTGCTCTCTATTGAACAACGTTCAAGGAACTTCCTTTCCAGATGAAAATGCGCCCCGAATATGGCTCGACGAATTCTTCGCCTCAAAACCACGTGATTTCTACAGTCGCGGAATCGAGAACTTACCCAAATGTTGGCAAACTGTTGTTAATGGTGAAGGAGAATTTATTATTGATAACTGAAGTCTCTATTGTATGTATCTGTTGCATTCATTAAACTTATGCAAAAACGCTACGAACTTATTCATCAACCCAATGCAATGATACATGTAGCGCGGGAGTAAGTTGTCCTTTAATTCTGTCTACACATAGTTCGACGCCAAATCAGTGCGACAGCAAACAACAGGTTAAAACTGTGACTGAGCCAAGGAATAGTTTACAGAATCGTCAGGCGACTGGGCAGCTTAACACTATCCAGAGGAGCTAAGCAAAAGTCTGGCGTGCCGGAAGGAACTTTGGTGGAACCATAGATGTATGTGATATGCCGTAATAACTTAACGAACAGTATTAGTTGTAACCATTAAATTTTCACCGATGATTCTGCTGCCTAAGAGGAAGTGTAAACTAATATCCACTCATATCTGATCAAGACATCAACCTAATGGCAAGATTCACAACTACATTAATTTCCAATACTGAGAAATGTAAAGTTAAGCACTTTGCAAAAAGAAACTATATAGTAGTTTTCGACTACATGCTTAATACGTTAGAGCTGGAGTCAATAAATTAGTAGAATCATTGACAGTAGTAATACTTTGACTTCGAAATGAAAAAAATTGGACACAGTTTTCTAGGTAACATAATACTACATATTTAAGTATGCACCATATGAAATGGGACGACTACATGATGTAAGGATTAGGAAGGCGAATGGAAGGCTTGAACTGATAGAAGATTGCTGGGACGACGCAGTGCACCTGTAAACGAAACTGTGTACTTGTAACGCCCTAACGACCACCTTAAAGTCAATTAAGAAAGAACATGAAGTAGGCAAAGTTATCTTGGTAGTTACGACATCTTTGCCGATGAGCTAACACGAAAGAGTTTTGTCAACAACTACATTGTACACCACTGAGCACATTTGTTAGCGAAAGAGAAAGAAGAAACATCGTATTTCAGCAATGGACAAATATCCATGTGACAAATGTGAAATTAATATCTCAAAAGTTAAGTCCAAAGTACTGTCATCAGAGATAACTTTTATGTGGAAGAGAGTTGTAAGCGCAACGAAGAAATTCAATGCCCCTACAATGCTCTTCCGCAGAAGAAGTCGTTTGCTAGAACTCATCCAGTGCAGACGTACGAGAGCAGTTCTGATCTGAATTATTGAGATTGCGAATCGTGACGAGATTGTTTTCGAGTTTAGAAGTGTTTGTTGCGTGACAGGATTCACGGCTTAAGAAACTGATTTTATGAACTGAGACAGGAACAGATAGACTCATTTAACCGTGCACTGCGGGTTAATTGAAATCTAATAACGGAATTAGTGAACATTGGACTTGACTTTAAATTAGTTGGACCTTAAGGAGAAGTGAACATTCTATGAAAGAATACACGCAATTAGTCTTGAGTAGGACCCAAGTACACGACATCATGAAGATAAAACAATTACGCTAAAGTGTTGGGTTGTGGTAATTGCCAAGAAACTATAACTCAATCGGACTGACTTAACTAATCTATTCCGTGTCCATGTGGTGCGGGACTTATAAGTATTTAGTGACAAAATAACAATAAACTGTTCGTTATCAGTTAAATACCCGGTGTGGACTACACCATTAAACAGTTTGATAAATGACTAAATCAACGATTACTCATGAAAGACTATTTCATTGAAGTGCAAATATTCACGTCATTAGTTGAGAAGTGAACTTTAAAATATTTTCGTATTACGACGCAATCTTACAAAGGCTGAATCAAAGAGTATCTCTGGATCTCGCTGCATACCAGCACAACAATTTCATAGAACGAGACAACAGCGTAAGAAAAAACTGTTAACTAAAATATTTCCTCGAAATCAGTGGTGTGTGCTATGCGAACGAGAGAAGAATTAATAACTACTGCAAATCTGGGCAATTAACAATACAATATTAATAATAAAAAGCATCAATTATACGAGTTCGCATAAGTGGAAACGCTGCGGACTTGTAATTGAGATACAACGACTACGCGAGGAACGCCTTTTCGGAAGTTTTTCAAGTTTTTTCTCTCGTTAATCTACGGGGACTGACGTTATATCGCATCGTGTCTCTACTCTGCCGCGAGAGCTCTGGCAGTAGCAGCTCTTCGGCGTCGACTACATCAGCACGCGGTTGGAGTCCGGGGACACGCGCCACATATTGGACGCTAGTGCAACCACTTCTAGAGTATTGTTCCAGCATTTCGGGTATTAAGCAAGTAAGCATGACAGCAAATATGGAACGAGTCCAGAGACGCGCTGCTAGGTTTCTAACATGAGTGTACATCCCATATGAAAAATGTAACACAAATACTCAGTGAACGTACACCAGAATTCTTGAAAGAAAGAGGACGTAGTTCTCAGAAAACTCTGTTGGCTACATTTTTTCTTCATCTTCAGCCTCTAGGTGTCTACTCCTGGACGTAGGCTTCTTCCAGATATTCTTTGTTGGGTGGATTTACTTTCCTCCCGTATGTCGCTGGCTATAGTCTCTCCATCCCGGTAGTGGACGTGCACTACTCGTTGAGTCCCTCGGACGCCACTGAATCGGCGTTTTTGTCCATTTCAATTTGTTCCTGCCCAACGGCACTTCATTCTCGCTACCCGTTCTACAACGTCATAGACTCCTGTTTTTCTCTTAATCTCTTCATTCCCGATTCTGTCAAACTCGCTCCAAACACTGCTCTCTCTATTCCCCTTTGACAGACCCGGGCCCGATTTGCGCTACTTCTTGTGTCAGTGTTTCGAGCCCATATGTTGCAAGTGGCAGGATGCATGTGTCACAAACTTTCCTTTTTAAATTTAAAGGGATGGGCGGTTTACGAAATTGCTGGGTGATCTCTGCTTTCTGATTATTTTATGCCCCAGATATTTATATTTATTACCCCACCAGGTTAGCCGAGAGCGCTAATGCGGTGCTTCCTGGACTCGGGTAGGCGTGCCGGCCCTGGATCGAATCCGCCTGGCGGATTAAATACGAGGACCTGTGTACCAGTCAACCTGGATGTGGTTTTTCGGCGGTTTTCCACATCCTACTAGGTGAATACCGGGCTGGTCCCCACGTCCAGCCTCACTTACACGACGTGCAGACGTCTGAACGCGTTCACACTATTCCATGAATTACACTAGACACAGACAGCTGGTGTACACTATTTTCGTCCCGGGGGGTACGGAGTGTCAGCAGGAATGGCATCTGGCCACCCCTTAACTACCAAATCCGATCCTAACCATACCGACCCTGCGTAACTGCAGGATAAGGCACAAGCCAAAGCAAGAAAGATAAATGTATTTATTACATCCAGAATATGGTTTTCGATAGAGATTGTGATATTGACAGGGCTCATGACTTCAGTCTTTCGAAGGTTAATTTTGCTTCAGAAGCATCTTTTAGTTCTCAGATCATTGTTGACAGTTCGTTTGTGACGCTCGCTGCCGAAGGAAATGATATCATCTGGAAAGCGAAGATGGTTGAGACGTTTTACACCTTTGTTGATATCTTTATGTCCTCAGGATAGACACATGAACACATCCTCAAGAACGAAGGTCAGTAATTTAGGTGAGACTGCGTCTCCTTCTCTGGCGCTTCTTCTGACGGGAGCCTTTCCAATGATACAGTCTTCCTTTATTTTCACATTTCAGTGGCATTCTTGTAAATGTAGCGGATTCAGTTGTTATATCTGTAGTCAATTCGGCCTGTGCCCATCGCTTTCAATACTACCCAGATTTTAATCGTGTGTATACTGCTTGAAATACGATAAGTTGTACTGAAACCTTTTATTAAACTCGCTTCATCGACTGGCATGCAGATTTAGAGGACCTTTATTTGAAGGAGACTGTGAGACATTTCTGCTGGCGCCATTGTAATTCTCGTGTCGAGATCTAAGGAATAAGATGTGAGTTCAGAACAAGTTCGGAGGCGCATACCTCTAGATAATCATTGTTCGCTCTCTCAGCTTAACTCTGTACTTACAAGCCACCTTTTGGCATAAGGTACTTTCTGGTACCACCGTGTCCTGCCCCCCTTTCCTGTTGCTTTCACGAGTGACACGGCCGAAGTATGCCTGTCGTTAAAGCTGCATATGACATCTAGTTTAACTCATTTTTTCGACATAATCATTTCGTGAGGGCTATGTGAGAGGAAGTAATATGTTGCGCCACCATCCTTTGCACATACGTTCTCAAACGCACAACGCCTCTTTTGTAGCGTCTTCCGCTGGAGGTTGTTGAGCATCTTCGTAACGCTGTCGCGCCGAGTAAACGATCCCGTTCTTCGTTGGATCTTCTCTATCTCTTGTATAAGCAATGTTCAAATGAAAAGGCACGAAATGCCGTAACAACGAAAACGGTTGAAATTTCCATATGCGTTTGCATACGTGGCGCAGTCAAGTAGCCGCAAAAGTTTAAAAGTTGTGTCCTCAGCAGGCAAGCGATGCTCACAGTATTTTTTGACGTGCGAGGTCCCATAGTCACCGAATTCCTCGAGCAGGGAAAGCGTATTAACAGTGAAGTGCACTGTGAGACACTCCGTAGCCTAAGCAAGTCCATCAAGAGCAAACAGCCTGGGCTGCTCACGGAGGGATGATTCTGCTCCACGATGACAAGCGTCCACAAGTGTAACGGCCAAGTTCAATCGGGAGTAGCTTGAGAATCCGCCCTACAACCTGGACACGTCACTCTGCGACTTCCGTGTGTTTGGTCTGGCCCGCACAGGAATTCTGCGAACAGGGAATCCTTTGGATCGTGAAACAGTGGGATAGTTGTGCCCAGACCTCTGGGGATCACTTCTCAAAACGACCTAATTAAACCCACGGTATTGTTTCTTGCCTTTGCTTTCGAGCATCCTTCACATTAATCCTACTTGGTAAGGGTCCCGGACTGACGAACAGTACTCAAGAATCGGACGAACGATTGTTTCGTATACCATGTCCTTCGTGAATGGATTATATTTCCTGAAGATACTCTCCATGAGAATCTGGCATCTGAGTCTCCTACTCTTTGTTTCATGTGGTCATTCCACTTTAGGTAGCTCCGGATGGTTATTTTTGAGTATTTCACGATAGTTATTGTTTCCAGCGATTTATCACTAATAACGTTATGGAACAGTAGTTCAAAAAATGGCTCTGAGCACTATGGGACTTAACAGCTGAGGTCATCAGTCCCCTAGAACTTAGAACTACTTAAACCTAACTAACCTAAGGACATCACACACATCCATGCCCGAGGCAGGATTCGAACCTGTGACCGTAGCGGTCGCGTGGTTCCAGACTGAAGCACCTAGAATCCCTCGGTCACTCCGGCCGGCGGAACAGTAGTGTATCTCTTCACTTATTTAAGCGCAAAACGTTACACTTGTGCGTTGATCCTCTACAGGTCTTCCTGCGTTTTAGTGCAGTTGTAAGACGTGTATATTTCTATTGTCTATTGTCAAACCACAATTTATGAAAGCTGTTTATATTTTATTAATAGGATTGAGTAGGAATAATTAATATTTGTCATGTTGGAAATAATTGTGGTAGCAGGGAATGTCTGCACCAAAGTATTGTTGGCAAGAGAGACTGCACATTGATATAATTTTAAAAAGGGCGGGGGAGAGCGCGTATGGATACATTTTAAGAAAAGAGCGGGAAAGACCGCGCATTGATACATTTTGTAATGGTAGTAGGGATTGTCTGCACCAGAAAGCATTGTTGGCGGGAGAGACCGCACTTTGGCGTTCGTTGGAAGTCAGTAGTAAGCGAGAAGTGAAGCGAGTCGGTAGCAGGTCTGAAGCGAGAGGTTGAGAGAAGCGGTGTGCCTGCCAGCCACCAGCTACGATTGATAAGAGATTATAAACGGGTGTACAGAGACATCAGCTAACTATTATCATTGAATTATTTTTTTGAGAAACTCAAGACTACTGAAGGTATGTTTGCGCAATGCTAGTTGTAAGATTATTGTAAAAAGTAAGTCCCATTTGAACGTTTGTAAAATCATTTCATTCAGAATATAATTAATTTTTGCCAGCAATATTGCATTACTGATTATAATCCATCCCAAAAATCATCAACGTAAAACTTTGCAAATTTATATTGTTGTCAAGAAAAAGTTAAACTATGAATTACGTAACTTCAGTCAAATTAATTAAAGAATGACGTCAGCTATTAAAGAATAACGTCAACTTTGGTAGTAAATACAGCCACTTATTATGGCAGCTAATAGAGTATAGTAAAACAGAGTAAGTAGTTCGATGTAGCAGTCAGGTGGCGATCCAGTAACAGTAAAAAAGGTAAGGAACAGTTTTGGGTTATTGCAGGTAACGACTGAGGGCCACGACGACGACACATTTTATGTTTCGTCGAAATAATCAGAAAATCACTTTTAATAAGCAGCATTTAAATTTGTATGCGAAGATTGAGAAAGGGAATCAATTTCAAAGGGAAGATTTCATTTGTTATTATTAAGCAAGAGATATAAATCCTAAGGGAAGGTTTCATAGGTTATTGTAGACGGGAAGGTTGCGTAACAAAAGAGATGTAGAGGAGACGGGAAGGTTTCACAGTGTTCTGACTTCGCATCCTTCCTATAGGCAACGACAGCGTCCGCAAATACTTGACGGAGCCTCCGACATTATCCACTAGATCATTAACATAAATTGTAAATAGTTGCGGTTCTTTAACACTCGCCTGGGGTACTCCACAAATTACCTTTAACTAAGGTCTCCCAGAAAATAAAAGCAAGAACTGCGGACAATAAATCTCTGTAACAAACAACCATCTGAAGCAACTGTGAAGGACACAAAATCAGCAATATACAGCGCCACTTTCATATAAAATTTCCATCTTATTTAAAAATAGGAATGTCAAAATCAGTTTTCACACCAATAATAAACTGCAACAGAGAACTGTACGCACACTTCCACACATTAATACCGCTTAAAAAAACTTTTGAAACAAGGTTTCAGGAACATTGATTGAATGAAGTAAATCGGCCTTTGGCACCTGTCTTGCAGAAAATGATCACGCAGTAGACAAAACAGAAAAAAAACTGCAGATCTTTTACCTTACCGATAACCGTGGCAAAATGAAACTTCTAGAGCAGACTGAGATTCTTACACATAAGAACACTTTTCCTAATCTCATTCTGGATGAACGAACAGTCATTAAACACCCCCTTCCTAAATTATTTCCATGAGGTCCTCTCATCGTTTAAACGAAGTAATATTCCCTAAGTTCAAGTAAGTCGAAGTATTTTAAAAGTTGTTTCATAAAAATATTTTATACCCATCTTATATGAATGCAGTATAAACTACTAATACATTTGTTGTAGAACATCACTATTTACAATGTAAAATGCAGCTGTAGATTCATTGTTTAAACGTAGTTTTATCACTATAACAGGTAACACAACTTCTTGTAGTTACATACTGTACACTGCGTTTGGTTTTGTTTGCACATAATCTTTGTATGGGTGATCCTAACCATTCAGCGTATTAGAAATAACTGTAAATAAGTCTACGTTTCTTTCCGATTTTTAAATTAATTCCGTTGCATTAGCAAAGACATATTTTACTACGCCCATACACTCCCACAACATCGGTAAGCTAACGTGTTTACCTTTCTAAAATCTTTGAAAATATTATTTAAGTTGATGATGTGAAGTTGGGCCACGTTTTGTAAATGTTTATCTAGAGTGTCGCAATTAAACATAAAACTGAGTCGAGTCAGGAGTTTTCCAATGAACTGAACAGCTCTCACATAGTGCACGTCCACAAATGTGTTGAATTTAAGTCATATCAAAAATACAGGGTGATTTCGTTACTCAGAATCATACAATACGAAAAGTTTCACCACATTTCACGTTTTTATAACTTTAAAACTGTTTCATAATTGTTTTGGTACAGGTCAAAAGATCTAAATCTCTAGTAAATTTTACCAAACAGTGAACAAAAATTTTCTTCCACCCTAGTGCGACAAACCAATAAGGAATACATAAAGAGGCCCAGCAAGGAAACAACGAACCTCGTAACAATCAACTGAAGATGGATTTGTAAGAAATAGTTACAGTATTACAGCTACGGTTCTCAAAACTTAGATTTCGACAAAATAGTGTTACATTTAACGCGTTACATTTGTAGATTTTGTTCCGTTACGAACGACCGGTCTAGTTCTAATCCGATACTCGCTAAGCCCGTATTTTGTTCGCTAAACGACAGTAAGGAAGTGTATCGAACGCCCTCTGGGTAAGTTCCAAGAAGCGTTGCACATCGAAGTCGCGGCCTGCCTCCGACCAATATATCGAAGGCACGTCTCTCGAGGGGGCAAATATGTATATTGTTTTCTGTGTAGACAACGGAATGTCGTATGACATTGTTTATAGTAATGACTGAATTTGGCGTAGTATCGACTTCGAATAGTCTCACGTGGCGGAAGTAAATTCAGTGTGGTGTAGACAGATGTTTACAGTTTTGTTGGAAGTATGGGTAGTTGCCAGACAACGACCTGAGGAACTGCATCGATTGTCATTGGGAGATGTGCGTGACACTCTCTAGAAAGGCCTCCGATGTAGACGTTACTGTTCAGCTATACTGCACGAAACGCAAGAAAACGACTTTCACCAGGAAAAACGCATGGTTTGATAGCTCCATATCGAACATCGACGATGTAGCCGCGCGGTCTATGGCGCCTTGCCACGGTTCGCGCCGCTCCCCCCCTCGGAGTTTCGAGTCCTCCCTCGGGCAAGGGTGTGTGTGTTGTCCTTAGCGTAAGTTAGTTTAAGTTAGATTAAGTAGTGCGTAAGTCTAGGGACCGATTACCTCAGCAGTTTGGTCCCATAGGAACTTACAGTCACTTCGAACATCGAGAAGAGTATCATTATATCATATAGAGTGGGGAAAAGAATACGCGTTACAAGCCACAGTGTCGTAAACTGAAGTGTCAGTGAATACTGTTTGCGACTACTACAGTTTTTGTCGTGGGGTGTGCTACGTTATTGTCCCGAATGAAGGTGTCCCTATCGGTGCTGAGAACAAGGTTGTAGAAATTGATGAGTCACATACCGCCACTCGGAAGTACAGGAGAGGACGTCTTCTAAAAAAAAAAAAAAAAAAAAAAAAAAAAAAAAAAAAAAAAAAAAAAAAAAAAAAAAAAGAAAAAGAAAAAAAGAGAACATATTTGGGTTTTCGGAGGTATTGAAAGGGATTCTGGGAAGCGCTTTATACTTCGAGCGCACTCTAGGGGTAAGGCACCGAAGTTTTAAGTGGCGGCTGGAAGTCTCATAAAACTTTGAAAAAAGAAGGAATAGATAACGAATTTGTGAACCATCTCGCTGAATTTGTGTCTTTCGACAATCCGTCGGTCCACACCCAGACACGTCTGAGAGAAATATTAAGAGTGTATCCTGGCTATGGAAAAAAAAAGCATTGCTCCCAGTTGCCTGCACCACCCGCAGTATTGTCCACGCTGAAGATGAGGCTGACGAATAAGGTAAGTGAAACTACTTCACTGAAGCGCCAAAGACACTGGTATAGGCATGCGTATTCAAATACAGAGATACGTAAACAGGCAGAATACGGCGTTGCGGTCAGGAACGACTATATAAGACAACAAGCGCTTGGTGCATTTGTTAGATCGGTTACCTGTGCTATAATGGCAGGTATTCAAGATTTTTTTGAACGTGGTGTTATGGTCGTTACACGAGCGATGGGATAGAGCATCTCCGAGTTAGCGATGAAATGGGGAATTTCTCGTACGATCATTCCACGAGTGTACTGTACCGTGAATTACAGGAATCCGGTAAAACGTGAAAGCTCTGACATCGCTGAGGCCGGAAAAAGGTCCTGCAAGAATTGGTCCAACGACGACACAAGAGAATCGTTCAACGTGACAGAAGTGCAACCCTTCAGAAAATTACTGCAGATTTTAATGCTGGGCCATCAACAAGTGTCAGCGTGTGAACCATTCAACGAAACATCATTTATATTGACTTTCGGAGCCGAAGGCCTACTCGTATACCATTGATGACTGCGCGACACAAACCTTTATGTCTCGCCTGGGGGCCGGCCGGAGAGGCCGAGCAGTTCTAGGCGCTTCAGTCTGGAACCGCGCGACCGCTACGGTCGTAGGTTCGAATCCTGCCTCGGGCATGGATGTGTGTGATGTCCTTAGATTAGTTAGGTTTAATTAGTTCTAAGTTCTAGGGGACTGATGACCTCATATATTAAATCCCATAGTGCTCAGAGCCATTTGAAAAACTCTCTCTCACCTGGGCCCGTCAACACCGACATGAGACTTTTGATGACTGGAAACATGTTGAGAGGTCGGAGGAGTCTCGTTTCAAATTATATCGAGCAGATGGACGTGTACGGGTGTGGAGACAACCTCATGAATCCATGGACCCTGCATGTCAGCAGAGGACTATTCAAGCTGGTGGAGGCTCTATAATTGTCTGGGGCGTGTACAGATGGAATGGTATGGGACCCCTGAAACATCTAGATACGACTCTGACAGGTGACACGTACGTAAGCAGATCACCTGCATCCATTCATGTCCTTTGTGCATTGCGACGGACTTGGCCAATTCCGTCAGGTCAAGTGAACTGTATCCATATTTGCCGCCTCAACAGTCGCGTGTTCGATGTATATCTCTCGGAGGCATGCCGCGACTTTGATATGCAACGCTTCTTGGAAATTACCGCCTTCTGCAGGCAAGGAAGACGCCATCAGCCTGGGCGCCGTTGTCTACGGCACTCTGGATTTCAGTACGGGAATTGAACGAATCGTTCAAACGACTCTAAACACTATGGGACATAACATCAGAGGTCATCAGTCCCCTAGACTTAGAACTACTTAAACCTAACTAACCTAAGGACATCACACACATCCATGGCCGAGGCTGGATTAGAACCTGAGACTGTAGCAGCAGCGCAATTCCGGACTGAAGGACCTAGAACCGCTCAACCACAGCGGCCGGCCGCGAATGGAACGGATTAGAATATTGCTAACAGTGGTACGAAGTACTCTTTGGCATGCAATGTGTAATGACTTGTAGAGTATATACTAGTTGCATATCTAATACGTAGCCAGTTATGTGGTAGCTTCCAGTAGGAAATATACTCATTTCGGTAGTATGTGATGTTAAACCGCTCATAATCGATGTTTGCGCACAATAGTCTCTTCTAATAATCAAACAGTGAGCAGCATCGCAGGAAGGCCATCGAAGATGGTACTAAAAAATTCCCTACATTATTAACACTACATGAACTGTCCATCGAAATACTTTGGTGCGTACGTAAGTGGATCATAATTCTCAAAGAAGCTGCCTCATTTATTATTTTCTGTGGAAGATAGGGCACTGTCGCTGACGTGAAAACAAGATAACCGTATAATAGCCTCACTGACCAACATAAAATTTACGACGACTGGCCGGCCGGTGTGGCCGTGCGGTTAAAGGCGCTTCAGTCTGGAACCGCGTGACCGCTACGATCGCAGGTTCGAATCCTGCCTCGGGCATGGATGTGTGTGATGTTCTTAGGTTAGTTAGGTTTAATTAGTTCTAAGTTCTAGGCGACTGATGACCTCAGCAGTTGAGTCGCATAGTGCTCAGAGCCATTTGAACCATACGACGACTGTAATTTATACAGTCCTCTGTTGACCTATAGAAACTAATCTGCCGCTACGGGTAACATGTTTTCTTTGTGTTATCACACCATATGACTGATATCTCAACGGAACGATCTCTATAATCGATCATAATTTTGAAGGAGTCATTAAATTTGGCTTTGCATGGAAAAGAGTGATGTATGATGATGCAAAAGAATTATCACTTTTTCGAGTTACATAAAGTAACTTAATTTTCAAATCAAACGAAAAGGTTTCTACTTGCCGACTACTTCATTACCATAATGGATTTTTTATATGTATTTGCGCATTAGTGAATACAAACTTTGAAAAGTAGCATACTACGGTTATTAGTGATTTTAGGTATATAGATGAAGCGACGAGTGAAAAATTTACCAGGCCGGGAACCGAACACTGGCCTCCTGCTTGCTAAGCAGGCACATTAGTTTACAGTAACCAGAAAATACACGGTATTTAGTAGTTTTTAGCAGGTATTTACGATAAACGGCTTTCAAAGTGGCTAGCTCTTCTTCATTAAGAAACGTCATGTATATTATCCAAGGAATACGTATTCAGTTAGTGAGCTTTGACATATTCGACTCGTAGGTCTAAGAACCACTCTCCAGCAGTCTACAGCTTATCGTCAAGAGATAAAAGCGTACACAGCTCTGTTTGCTAGCTATTAAGGAAGTCCATACCACGACTTCCTTGCGCCTTAGCAGCCAGTGACTGCGCTCATGTGTGTATGTCATATCTCCGACGAAGGCCTTGTTGCCCGAAGGCTCATTTTCTGACAGACTTTTTGTTGTGCCTAGGTGTAATTTAGCATCTCCGCTATCCTTTTCATAATAGTTTTACATTTCATCCTGTATTCTCCACTGATGGATTTAAGCTGTAATTGTGACGCTTGCTTGTATAACGACCCAAGACAGCAGACGACTGTGAGAAGTTCAAATGGTTCAAATCGTTCTAAGCACTATGGGACTTAACATTTGAGATCATCTTCAGCCCCCTAGACTTAGAACTACTTAAACCTAACTAACCTAAGGACAGCACACATATCGATGCCCGAGGCAGTATTCGAACCCGCAACCGTAGCAGCAGCGCGGTTCCATACTGAATCGCATAGAACAGCTCGGTCACAGCGCCCGGCCTGTGAGAAGTAATTCCGCATGACATTCAATATATAGTGCACTTTCGATTATCCACGGTAATTGGGGACTTGAAAACCGCGGATAATCGAATTCAGCAGATAACCCGCAATTAAAGTACACGGCAATGTATTAGATCTGCTCAAAAACAAAAATTAATTACAGGTCATAATTATAATGTTTACAAAGAGTTCTACTTTATTCATAGTATTATATGTGAGAATACTGTACTTACAAAGAATAGAGAGCAAGCCAGTTTCATATTACACTAAACTGCTTTGAAACAAAATAGTCTTGAATTGATTTCGGTCTCAGGTGAGATAGCTTGTCTTTTATATATCGCACTACGAATTTTATGCAACACCAACTTGTCAGAAAGGTGAGCACCTTCTTGCTGTTCCAGGTAGTCCAGGAAACCTTTGACCAATTGAAGTACTGATGCATGACTGATTACTGTTTCTGGAATTAGAGGAATGTTGTCATCTTCGTCATTGTCATCCACCTCCTTTTACTCGCTGAACAATAGCACTGTCTTTCAGCATCTCATGACCTGGCTCTGTGCGATCCACGACAAACCATTGAGAAATATTTTCTTTGTCAACGGTTTCACTCCCTGGAGTACTTTTCAAAACAGCAGCTAACGTTGCTAATGAGCAGTCTTCTTCGTCATCAGAGTCACTGAATTCATCTATTTTAGGATTAATGTTTTTCCATGGGTTGACTATGGTTGATTGTTTTACCTTCCACCATTCCTTGGACACTCCATAACCTGCGTGTAAATAGTTAATTGTTTCCAAAGTTTTTGAAGGTTGCTGCCTTCATCAGTAAGTTCAAAAAATGTGTGTGAATTCCTAAGGGACCAACCAAACTGCTTAGGTCATCGGTCCTTAGACTTACACACTACTTAAAATAACTTATGCTAAGAACAACACATAAACCCATGCCCGAGGGAGGACTCGAACCTCCGGCGGGAGGGGCCGCGCAGTCCGTGACATGACGCCTCAAACCTCGCGGCCACTCGCGCGGCCATCAGTAAGTTTTTGTAGCAGATTCTCCCTGTAAATTTTCTTCGTGGCAGCAATGACACCCTCATCCATTGGCTGTCACATTAGAGGGTAAATATTTTACAAGTATCATGCCATCATCCGATTTCAGAACAATTTCATTCGGATGCGATGGTGCATTGTCCAGTAACAATACAGCCCTTGCAGGTAGACCCTTCGACGGTAAATGTTCGCGCACCTCTGCAAGAAAGCAGTTACGGAACCATATTTGAAATATTGTGCGGTCCATCCAGGCCCCTTTCTGGTGAAAATAATGGACAGGTAAATTATGCATTTATTTTCCTTTGAAATAGGGTGCTTTTTTAGCTTTAGCTATCATACCAAGCTTAACTTTATGTTATCCCGTACCATTAGCACAGCGGAACATAAGTGTCCCTTCCTTACTTGGTTAAATACCAGACGCACTACGTTCTGTTTCTAAAGTTAAAGTATTTGTTGCTAGACACTTCCAAAACAGTCCGGTTCCGCCCGCGTTGTGTATTTCCTCCAGCTCTAAATTTCCTTGTGCAATAAACTCCTGGAAATCATTACAAAATTCAGAAGCATCCTTATTTTCTGTACTTAACTTTCCTCGTTGGACTGATATCTCCGGGATGCTATGACGCTGCTTAAATCTTGGCATCCAGCCGGAAGGTACATTAAAATCCCCTTCAGTCAGCAAGATTTGAAGAAAAACTGAGTCTGTTTCTTCTTATTGGGCCAGATCTTGTGTGGCATCTGCTCTTTTCTGCTGAAAGCATTCCAGTATGGCTTTATCCATTTCTACGGTTCAAATGGCTCTGAGCACTATGGGACTTAACATCTGAGGCATCTGAGGTTATCAGTCCCCTAGAACTTAGAACTACTTAAACCTAACTAACCTAAGGACATCACACACATCCATGTCCGAGGCAGGATTCGAACCTGCGACCGTAGCGGTCGCGCAGTTCCAGACTGAAACGCTTAGAACCGCTCGGCCACACCGGCCGGATCCATTTCTATGTATGAAGATATTTTCATAGCCTTATGCTTTAACAAACCTTTTGATGAGTCAGAACTTTTAGCAAATTGACCTACTTTGTCTTTGTTTTTCCGAATACACTGAACTGTATTTTCGCCCACATGGTAATCAGTGTCAGATTTCGCGTGTCGGAACTGCCTTCTTCGAGTTTGTGTATTATTTCCAGTTTCTGCTGTATCGTAACATAACACTTTTTCGCTTTCCAGACTTTGTTCGGCACTAACAGAAACCAAATGAATACAGTATCCACCGCAACAATGCAGTCCAGCTCGCGGATAATCGAGAGTTTATTTTATGACATTTCAAAGGTTTGTCGTATGCTCTTGCCAACTGATTGGTTCAAATGGTTCAAATGGCTCTGAGCACTATGGGACTCAACTTCTGAGGTCATTAGTCCCCTAGAACTTAGAACTAGCTAAACCTAACTAACCTAAGGGCATCACACACATCCATGCCCGAGGCAGGATTCGAACCAGCGACCGTAGCGGTCTCGCGGCTCCAGACTGCAGCGCCTAGAACCGCACGGCCACTTCGGCCGGCTGTTGCCAACTGACAGTCAAATAATAAATACTGAGACTGATTGTTTACATTGCGTAACGTTCTACAGAAGATGAGTCATTTTTAATTATAAATTAGTTCGTTCTCGTAAGTGATAATTATTTTACTCTTTGACTAGCTTAAATTCTGATTCTGCTTTAATAACTCTGAAGTTAATTCCCATAAACATCGTACTCAGTAGCTGCACCAGAGTTACGTGAAAGATGAGAGCGGTCTCAGAGAAAACAGACCTCGGGACGACGCAGCCTCGCTGACGCTACAAATAAAGCCCGCGACCGTCGCCACACTAAGACAAAATGGACTTCCTTGGTGATGGCTGTCTCCAATGCTTAATGTCCGTAAGCAGCAGATTGAAATTCAAACAGAAGCGCTGCAAGTCCACCGTTCGGCAGTTTGCGACATGCTGACATTCTCGAAAATCACGGACGGATGCTAGGAACTAAATCTGATGTCCAGTTAGTGTACAGACGGTTAACACAGATTCCAAGGTTATTTTATTCCATATACACACCACATAAAATGCGTGAATGGGGCATAAAATCGATCCACTTCCGGAACTACTCATAGTCTAAGTTGAAATATGTAAAAAATTTAATTTGATTCCGAGACATTCTGGTAGCGGTACCAGAATGTCTCGCAATCAGATTAAAATTTTTACATATCATGTCCACAACATTCGCGTGCACGTCCTGCTACCGACACTGCAAATCGCATTCACTTGTTTCAATAACAAAATCTCCTAAGTCTTGATAACACAAATAATATATATACAGAAAGTGATCAAAATTATCTGGACACCCACAAAAACATACGTTTTTCATATTAGGTGCGCCGGCCGCTGTGACCGATCGTTTCTAGGCACTTCAGTCCGGAACCGCGCTGCTGCTACGGTCGCAAGTTCGGATCCTGCCTCGGGCGTGCATGTGTGTGATGTCCTTAGGTTCGTTAGGTTTAAGTAGTTCTAAGTCTAGGGGACTGATGACCTCAGATGTTAATTCCCATAGTGTTTAGAGCCATTTGAACCATATTAGGTGCATTGTGCTGCCCCCTACTGCCAGGTACTCCATATCAGCGACCTCAGTAGTCATTAGACATCGTGACATTGCATAATGTGGCGCTCCGCAGAACTCACGGACTTCGAACCTGGTCAGATGATTGGGTTTCACTTGTGTCATACGTCTGTATGCGAGATTTCCCCGCTACTAAACATCACTAGATCCATTGTTTCCGATGTGATAGTGAAGTGGGAACGTGAAGGGACACGTACAGCACGAAAGTGTACAGACCGACCTCGTCTGTTGACTGACAGAGACCGTCGACAGTTGAAGATGTTCAAATATTCAAATGTGTGTAAATTCCTAAGGGACCAAACTGCTGACGTCATCGGTCCCTAGACTTACACACTACTTAAACTAACTTATCCTAAGAACAACACACACACCCAGGACTCGACCTCCGGCGGGAAGGGCCGCGCAGTCCGTGGCATGACGCCTCAAACCGCGCGGTCACTCCGCGCGGCGCAGTTGAAGAGGGTCGTAATGTGTAATAGGCAGACATCTATCCAGACCATCATACAGGAATTTCAAACTGCATCAAGATCTACTGTTAGCCGGGAGGTGAGAAAACTTGGATTACGTGTCGAGCGGCTGCTCATAAGCCTCACATCATGCCGGTAAATGCCAAACGACTCCTCGCTTGTAAGAAGAGTAAACATGGACAATTTAACAGGGGAAAAACGTTGTGTGGAGTGACGAATCACGGTACACAATGTGGCAATCCGATGGCAGGGCGTGGGTATGGCGAATGCCCGGTGAACTTCATCTGCCAGTGAGTGTAGTGCCAACAGTAAAATTCGGAGGCGTTGGTGTTATGTTATGGTCGTATTTCTCATGGAGGGGGCTTGCACCCCTTGTTGTTTTGCGTGACACTATCACAGCATAGGCCTATGTTGATGTTTTAAGCACCACTATTGAAGAGCAATTCGAGGATGGCAATTGCATCTTTCAACACAAGCGAGCACCTGTTCATAATGCACGGCCTGTGGCGGAGTGATTATACGACAACATCCCTGTAATGGACTGGCCTGCACAGAGTCCTGACCTGAATCCTATAGAACACCTTTGGGATGTTTTGGAACGCCGACTTCGTGCCAGGCCTCTCAGACCGACGTCGATTCCTCTCCTCAGTGGAACACTCCGTGAAGAATGGGCTGCCATTCCCCAAGAAACCTTTCAGCACCTGGGTGAACGTATGCTTGTGAGAGTGGAAGCTGTCATCAAGGTTAAGGGTGGGCCAGTACCATATTGAATTCCAGCATTACCGATGGAGGGCGCCACGAACTTGTAAGCCATTTTCAGCCAGGTTTCCAGATACTTTTGATCACATAGTGTGTATCTACTTGAGCCATCGCATTACCTTACACACATATTAATGTTTCCAGATGATATTACATCTCCAACCTAACAACATTTACACATATGAAAAGCAAAATGTATTTCTGCAGTTTATCATGAGACAAACATTAACAACATAAGCCATATTTTACACAATAAAAGAGATTGAACAAACGATTGTACACACAGATCGAAGCCTATATGTTAATAAACAAAAAATATCAATTTCATGGTATTCATAGCTACGTCTTGTTATTCTGATTTAGGTTTTAGTGTTATCCCTAAATTCACTTTAGGCAAATATCGGGATGGCTCCTCTAAAAGGACACAGCCATTTCAGCTTACGCTCCGTCTCTAAAGACTTCGTCTTCAACAGGGCGTTAAAACCTAATTTTCCTCCGAGTATCCAGTATAGACTACAAACGTTATCTGGAAAACTGTTGAGAAATGCGATCTCCGCTGACTCGACGCTTGGTGCAAGTACTTGCAGCTAACTTTCAACATAAAAGATTGGCCAGGTGCGAGTAGCACTCGCTCACTGAGCGATCTGTACAAATATAATTAAGTATATAGGACAGTCCATTCATTCCGGAAACCGAGAGTCTCAACGATTTTGGCTGTTATCAACATAGATAGTGGCAAGATATCGGTCCCAGGGATTCGAAGACTTTCCGAGAATTTTTAATGTTTAGTTTGACGTCGGATAACAAGCGACAAAATAATTATTTTTTCGTGTGGTATAATTATAATAATTTTCGGATTTTTTTTTTCCTTTTGTTCCACTGTGAAACTTTGCTTCTAGCCAAATTTCATGGTTCTACGTCAACGGGAAGTGACCTATACGTCTTCGAGTATCAAAATATGTGATTGCGTTGCCTTAAAAACTTCCATTTTTTACACTGCATAGGGACCGCAGGCCTTAGTATGTGACATCAGTTTCAAGATCCGAACAATGCTCGGAACGAAGTCTAGCCAAATATTACTTCTTCCCAACATAAATCGTGAAATGCCAGTAGCGGTAAAATATAATAAATTCGAGCTTACGAAAATTCTTTCTTGCCGCCTCCCATTTGCCGATGAAGCAGAATGGGGTGAAAATTATGGTGGTGCCCGAGGTTCATTACATCAGTATCTCAAGATGATTCGCACAGTTCACAGAGTGATTCTTTTTAACGCTTAAAAAACGCCGTAGCGATTTAGACGTTGGTGAGACAAATGATTTAATATGAGACACATGCGGCCGTAAAAGTCGGGAAATACCCAAAAAGTAGATGACAAATATTGATCACGTGACATCACATCCAAAATATGGAGTGTATGTGCGAGCGTGTGCGTAAAGTGATAACTGAGCGATGCAATACTTGCATCCGAGCAAACGCTGCAAACTTCGAACACCTTTTGTAAATGTGAAGTTAGAAAACTGTTGTCCTTGCTGCAACCAAGTGAAAGCTATTCCTATTTTGTGTATCTTCCCTTTTCCTCCTTCTTTATTGTTTACAGACGTTATTTAGTAAAGAAAACGTGGGTCATTTACTGGTAACGACGCAATTCGGAAGCTTATGCTCATCTACTGGAGACGCAATACGGTAGGTGAGTGCTGTAATGTACTTTGCAGTAAACCAGTGGAGACCGATAGACCGGTAAACAAATTAATAAATTAATACCTCAGTGTTAGCATACAATTGTCTCAAGCAATGAAAATGCAGGGGACATGGCTCGAAACCTGAGCCCCAGAGCGAAAGTGGCGCTCCCAGGTTCGGAGCAACATCGACGTAAATACTTGACGTGGGTTAGGATATTAAATAAATTAGAAGCATTAGGAATAAGAGGGGTAGCTAATGACTGGTTTCGATCTACCTAACAGATAGGTTACAAAGAGTAGAGATAACACATCCTTCAAATAGATCCAAGCATTTAGTAAAACACTTATCAGAACCAAAATACATTAATACAGGGGTTCCAGAAGGTAGCACATTAGAACCAATACTGTTCCTGATATACATCAATTACTTTCCCAGTAGTGTTACTCATGGTGAAAAAATCCTCTTCGCTGATGACAGCAGTATTATAGTCACTGAGAAAACAAGATAACTCCTTGCCGAGAAAGCAAATGAAACTCTCAAGGAAGTTTATGATTGGTCAATAAGTAATAAAGTGCCATTGAACATAAAGAAAACTAATGCCATGAATTTCAGTTTGAAGAGGAAAAATGGCAATGTTAAATTAAATGTAGATGGCACCTCTATAGACTGTGTAACAAATACAAAATTTCTAGGAATGAGTATTGATTCTCAGTTGAAGTGGTGTGAACACAGAAAGGTACTTGCAAACAGAGTGTCATCAGCATGTTATGGCCTTAGAATCCTATCATCAGTGTGTAACATGCAGTGTCTTTTAGTTACATATTATTCATATGTACACTCAGTTCTTAGCTATGGCATTCTTTTTTGGGGAACAAATGCACAAAATATGAACACAATTTTCAAACTCCAGAAAAGAGCCATAAGAATAATAACCAAAAATACTAGCCGAGCTCATTGTAAAGATCTGTTCTGAACACTGGGGATTTTAACTGCTCCATGTGAATACATTTACCAGTCAGTTGTGTACATCAAAAATAACATTGGTAATTACTGCACAAACAGCTCTGTCCGTGACCATGCAACAAGAGATAGACTCAACTTACATTTATCAAGAAAAAATAAACATAAAACTAAAAACAGCATTTTCTATAAACTAATAAAACTGTACAATAAATTACCAAGAGAGATTAAAGAAATTGCAAAAAATACACTTATTTAAAAAGGCAGCTAAAAAGTACCTGTTATGCAAAACATTTTATACATTGAAGGATCACTTAGCCAAGACAGAGTAGGGGTTTGATAAAAAATGTTATACAAATAAATAATAATAATAATGATTAAAAAATATCCAATAATCCACATAACACCTTCACTTTATGTTTTTTTTCCTTTTTTTCCTTTCTAGAAATACTTACCCGCAAGTTATGCATAGCACTCTTCCTCTTTCTGAGCCTAACATCTCACTCATTATGGAGGGATGCCTACTCAGCTTATCAGGATAGCAAATGGGAAGTTGCGGTTCAGAAAATGGCCCAGAGATCACCAGTGTGCTTGTGTGTGTGTGTGTGTGTGTGTGTGTGTGTGTGTGTGTGTGTGTATGTGTGTGTGTGTGTGTGTGTGTGTGTGTGTGGTGTTATGAAACAATGTGTGTGTAGTGTGTGCAGTGACTGATAATGAGATATGAGTGAACAATGTGGCATTACATTATTTAATAAGTTATTTGTATAAAAAGTATTGTATACAAGGAGTAAA
This sequence comes from Schistocerca serialis cubense, assembly GCF_023864345.2. NCBI lineage: Eukaryota > Metazoa > Arthropoda > Insecta > Orthoptera > Acrididae > Schistocerca > Schistocerca serialis. Next base: position 761,591,928 of record NC_064639.1, read on the forward strand.
TCTAATGATTGTCTCTAACTAGAAGTCTGTAAATATATGTGTATACGAATTAGCTTATTTTAAATTGATCTAAATTTACAAATACTTTGACATATCCTATATCCTTGTAAATAGAGATCTACGGATGAATAAAGCTGCTACTACTACTACTACTACTACATGATCAGGTGCGACAGACCGATAGGCTCAACCGCTGCACGTGCGGCGAGGAACGTCATCTGGTGACGTCACATGTCCAACATTTCTCATTCACTTTTGGCATATTTCCCGACATTTGCGGCCCCACGCGTCTTACATTAAATTACTTGTCTCAGCGTCATCTACGTCGCTTCGAGGGTTTTTAAACCTTAATACGAATCGTTCTGTATATACTCATGTAGATGGACACAGTGTTTATCTCGTTTCTGGTCATTTACGTACATGAGTACCAAAAACACCCTGAACACTTCAGTCGTACCGGGTAGCTGCTCCTGCCAACAGCGCAGAGTACGGGTCAAACCTGTACCGTACCTCTCACCATTCATCAGTAATCTGCTGGAAGAACGATGTTTCCTTATCTGGGAAGTTGTCGGTCACAAAAGCTAGAGCATGAGACGAGCGCAGATGATTATTATGCACCGTACTTATCCGCAGTTTGTAGCGACCTGTCTTCAAGGCGTTATAAGAGTGAAGGCACCTAATTGTCTTTGAGCCCACAAATGGCAAGGCGGATGAGCATGACGTGGATGTGTTGTGACAAACTTGTAAGGTACCGACAAATGCGAGGCAAAAGCAGGTGAGTGTTACATCGTTGAGAACTGGTTTCTGGGAAGCTCGCCATGTAAGGCAGCGCCAGGGGCACGAGACGTCATCCGCTAACGGTCAATAGGGAGACCGGCGTAACGACCAACGACGATCAGGTGTAACGTGTTCTGCACCAGCATCTGAATTTATAGTCTGCAGATCTACGAACAGTGCGTGGGGGAATATTTTACTCGCTATTTCACATACTGCTTCTCTACGCTTCTGCTACAATGCTTCGTAGAAATAATGTTGTCTTTTTTCGAAATGTTTCCACATAGATCCCAAAGAATATCCTAGCAGCAGGACTCTAATCTGATCTGATGAGGTTTCCAAACCCTCAAATAATAGTAAAGAATAAATTGCACGGGTTTCTTGCTGTGAAAATGCACTACTCTTTCCCAGTACTCTCGATAAATTGTCGTCCCCTATTCGCTCACCCTACAGTTGATTTAATATAATTACCTCACTTAATACAGCTTCTCAAGGCTGCACTTAGGCATTTACCTGGAGCGAAATACCAATAACTCTATGCTCAAAACCTGTGTATTAAAAATGGCTCTGAGCACTATGGGACTTAACAGCGGAGGTCATCAGTCCCCTAGAACTTAGAACTACTTAAACCTAACTAACCTAAGGACATCACACACATCCATGTCCGAGGTAGGATTCGAACCTGCGACCGTAGCGGTCGCGCGGTTCCAGACTGAAGCGCCTAGAACCTCTTGGTCACAACGCCGGCACCTGTGCATTACCTTGCGTTATTCACATAGGCTATAATGCATCGAATCAAGTGGGCACTTTGCCAAAGTTGTTCTTGGTTTCCATACTGCAACTCACCGAGGACACCTACGTGGAACAGCGTCGTCAGAGAACAATCTGAACTTAATTGCGCCTACTGACAGCTCATCTGCACACGTTGTCCCAGGAGGAATGGCCAATATCCGGGGATATGACAGGAACCATTATTCGAAGCAAGAAGTCACAGAGCAATGAGCACTCCTTCACCTTCGATATTGTGAAACAACTCTTCTACTGCAACCTCTTTGCTTTCCGTATTTTAGGAGAAGGAAGTGCGGCCTAAAACAAGCAAAAAATGTCCGGTAAACATAGGCTCCAAAATGCATATCTCAAGAGCTATAAATACTTGTTCATTTTCGTTGCTATGGAACTCATCTCTTCTACTGAACAAAGGCAAATAGCGCTTAAGGTACACGTTTTAGAGTCCCTGTTAGACAATGTTTTCTTGTTTTGGTCCATAGCACCACCTTTCAGAATATGGAAAACAATGGGCTTACAATATCGAAGACGAAGAAGTGCTCGTAAGTGCTCATACCTCTTCAGGTATGCATTTTGGAGCCCCCGTTTGCTAGATCTTTTTGCTTCGAATAATCGTTCCTATCTAATACCTGAGTATAGACTATTCTTTTTGGGACACCCCGTACACAATGAGAACAAGAGCGGTGCGATCACATGAACTTATGGTGTTTCCGAAGTTTATGACGAACTTGCCATTCAAGACAAGACACTGAGTTTATCCGATAAAAATTATGAAAGTAATCACATAAAAAAGTCTCTTGTTATCGGTCGACAACATGTCTTGCTGTAGGACGCTTTCAGCAACAGAGGAATGAAGTGCTAGTTCACCAGTGCCTCCGGTTTGTATGAAAAGTTGAGCTGTATTTCGTATGAATCGTACTTCATAAGCCAGAGCTGATTTTCTCTCTAATAACGTTACTATATTGGATATCAGAATTTGTTCTAGGTTTTTGAATCAAACAGTCCTTACCGACATTGGTCTTTAATTCTTCGAATTATTTTACCTTTCTCATACAAGGAAATGGCTTGTGCTTCCATCCAGCCACTCATTGTGCGAAATGCTCGCAGTAGGAATGAAATCAGATGACAATTCCGCAGCGATGTGAAACCTAACAGAACTGCCGCCACGGCCTGGTGCGTGGCACGAATCCCACATACCTGCATCTTGCTCTTCGTTTTGCACATGACTAACGAAGCTGACGACGTTTGCGTGCTGTAAAGTAATCGTTATCGAGATGGCCGTGGCATTGGGCGCTCCTGGCAATGATACGAGTATCCACTTAAGATGAGAAATGTCCCTCGGCGTAGGGCCAGGAAATCATTAATGCTATTCGTCCTTATCTGACAGATAATCTAGCAACACTTGATCAGAGTAATTGCAGGTTTCGGGCTCCGCTCTTACGTTTTGAGCCAGTTTTCTCGCGCCAGATACCATTTAGAATTTATCTTCTAGCCTGACAGAGCTGCGTTCGTGTTTACGTAAGTGAACGTTGTCGTTCATGTTTCCGATTGTGTTTTTATAACTTTTGTTTAATTTCAAAGCGAGATAATCCGTTAATATTTTACTATACGGCCGTAAATGGCATGTAATCTTAAAGTGCGTGCCATTCGGTATACGTTAGTTAAATAGACTGAAACGCCAAAGAAACTGGTATAGTCATCTGTATTCAAATACAGAGATATGTATACAGGCAGAACAGCACTGAGGTCGGCAACGCCTATATAAGACAAGTGTCTGGCGCAGTTGTTAGCTCGGTTATTGCTGCTACAAAGGCAGGTTATGAAGATTTAAGTAAGTTTGAACGTGGTATTATAGTCAGTGCATGAGCTATGGGGCACAGCATCTCCGAGGTAGCAGTGAAGTCGAGATTTTCCCATACGACTGTAACACGAGTGTACTGTGAATATCAGGAATCCGGTAAAACATCAAATCTCCGACATCGCTGCGGCCGGAAATAGATCCTGCAAGCACGGGACGTACAACGACTCAAGAGAATTGTTCAACGAGACAGAAGTGCAACACTTACGCGAATTGCTGCATATTTCATTGCTGGGCCATCAACAAGTGTCAACGTGCAAACCATTCAACGAAACATCGTCGATATGGATTTCGGAGCCGAAGTCCCAATCGTGTACCCTTGATGACCGCGTGACACAAAGCTTTACGCCTTGGCTGGGACCGTCATCACCTACGTAGGGCTGTTGATGACTGGAAACAAGTTGTCTGGTCGGACGAGTCTCGTTTCAAATTGTATCGAGCGGATGGACGTGTACAGGTATGGAGACCACCTCATGAATCCATGGACCCTGCATGTCAGCAGGGAAATGTTCAAGTTGGTGGAGGTTCTGTAATGGTGTGGGGCGGGTGTAGATGGAGTGATTTGGGGCCCCTGATACGTCTAGATACGATTCTGACAGGTGAAACTTAGGTAAACATCCTGTCTGATCACCTACATCCATTCATGTCCATTGTGCATTCCGACGGACTTAGGTAATTCCAGCAGGACAATGCGACACACGACAAGTCCAGAATTGCTACAGAGTAGCTCCAGGAACACTCTTCTGAGCTTAAACACTTCCGCTGGCCACAAAAATCCCCTGACATGAACATTATTGAGCATATATGGGAATCCTTGCAACGTGCTGTTCGGAAGAGATCTTCAACCTCTCGTATTCTTACCGATTTATGGATAGCCTTGAAGGATTCATAGTATCAGTTCCCTCCAGCACTACTTGAGACATTAGTCGAGCCCATGCCACGTCGTGTTGTGACACTTCTGCGTGGTCGCGTGGGCCCTACACGATATTAGGCGGGTGTACCAGTTTCTTTGGCTCTTCAGTGTACTACGTTTAAACCCGTCAGTTATTGCGCTCCGTAAAAGCTGTTAACCTGTACTGTGCTCTTGGAGCGGAACGGGACGAGGCAGAAGAAGAGATTACGTTCTGCCCAGTCATTTTACGATTTCAAACCATATCTTTCTTTATGCCCCTAGCTTTTTAAGGTGGTGTTAACTTACATTAGAAAGACTCATAGGTAGCAAAGGGAAATTAAATCAACAGAAACGTCATTTTCAACTGTCTTCTGAAATTGGTGCTTTAAAAATATCCAAGGAGCTTAACATACCCAAATAAACGTTGGAAAGATGTGTTCGTAAAACTAAGAATATCCCAACTACCGAGTTGAAAAATCAGATGGGAATCTAAAAAACGAGTTTACTGCAGAACAAGAAAGCGAGCTGGTGGTAGCATACCAAAGTCAATGTAGAACAGACTCTTTGGTCTAACGGTGAAACATCTCACTGTCAGGTCATCAGGCTATCAACTAGCAGAAAGATATGGCTTTTCACACAGATTTGACAAAGAAACTTGTTGTCTAGCTGAGTAGGACTGGGTTATAGTATTTATTACTTTGCATCCTACTTTGTCTGTTCGTAAGCTAGAAAATACATCTGGTGCACGAGCGATAGGTTTCAGCAAAGTGACAGTAACAGTAACTTGGTAGTAAGCATTACAGGTAATAGAACATTTTTCAAAATGACGCTGAAGTATCTTCTTATTGTTAATGATTTTTTCAAGATTTGACATTCCTTAACCTAAACTGTTCAATAACGACTTCATGTGTTAGTTTTAAGACGATATTCCTGATAATTTGAGCCTTCATGCATTAATTTCGCAAAAATTGCCTTAGTCCGTTCTACCTCGTGGATGGGGCAGAATGGGAAATATGGAAGCATTTCTTGGAAAAAAAGGAAAAAAATACGTAACATACAGTTTTAAGTGATTTTGAAGTAAGGTACGTTAGATTATACTACAAAGTGATTTTTCTGTACCTTTGACAAATTTTTTTTTGTTTGTTTCTTTATCCCGTTCCACCCCGAGTTCACCTAAAAGATATTTCTGAGTTCCTCTTATATACTACAAGGATGTCTGGCGCTGGACAGATGATGGTTTCAAGAGGGACCGACGTGATCTACATCCACATCGTTACTCTGCAATTCAGAATTAAGTGCCTGACAGAGGGTTCATCGAACATCTTCAAGCTACTTCCACCCACGAACAGCACGCGGGGAAAACGAACACTTAAATTTTTCTCTGCGTGCTCTGACTTCTCTTATTTTATTATGATGATCATTTCTCTTTATATAGGCGGCGCCAACAAAATATTTTCACACTCTGAGGAGAAAATTCGTGATAGAAATTTCGTGAGAAGGTCCTGCTGCACTGAAAAAGGCCTTTATTTTAATGACTGCCACCCTCGTTAGTGTATGATATCCGTGACGCCCTCTCCCCTGTTTCGCTATAATACGAAACGAGCTGCCCTTCCTTGAAATTTTTTGATGTTCCCTGTCAACCCTATCTCATGCGGATGCCACACCGCACAGCTATACTCCAGAAGAGGGTGGACAAGTGTAGTGTACGCAGTCTCTTTAGTAAACCTGTTTCATTCTCTATGTGTTCTGCCAATAAATCGCAGTCTTTGGTTTGCTTTCCCACAACCTTATCTATGTAATAGCTCCAATTTAAATTATTCATAATTATAAGCCCTAAGTATTTAGTTGAGTTTACAGCCTTTAGGTTTGGATGATTTACCGAGTAACTGAAATTTAGCGGGATCTGTAGTGGCGCAGTCTCCTTTCTGCAGTAATAAACAGCAAGTTCCCAACACTTGCTTGTCGACAGAACGGTAGAAATTTACTACCACTCTGGTAACTACGACCGAGTCATAAAGTTGTAATTATCATCGCGAAAAAAATAAAGTAGTGAAATTATTTTTGTTTTGTTTGTGCGTTTTTACAAGTAGATGTCTGCTGCCTTGGCTCCCACTAAAATCCAATCCCCTACAGTTCTGCATTTCGCCGCTAAAGCAGGCAAAACAAAATCGCGCGGCCCATATATAAAGTCGAGATGGGCTGTACTGTTGTACTTTGTCAGCTCTAGCGGCGAATTACGTAACTGTGGGGCATGGATTTCAGTGTGTGACAAGGCTGCAGATGAAGTGATAACTAAAACTCAGTGAGTACCCCTCGCGCGTAGTTCACCAGTGAATTAACGTAATAATCCCCAGTGCTAGTCACTGCCGTAGGATTGGGATGCGGACCGTCAGTGGCAGAAGAAAGGCACCGACTGTGTAATGTGCTGCGCGGATTTTTCACATTTCATGCGCAAGTTACCTCAACACTGGCCGTTCGTGCTGCATTAATTAGTTGTTAAAATGTAATAGTAATTACGTCACAGTAAATATCATAAGGTGAATAAAATCTTTCACAATGGCTGTTAATATACTTTTTAAAAATGTCACTGCCGGCTTTTCATCAAAAGAGATGCATCTCCAGGTGATCTATACAAGAAATAACAAAATTTTAGAATTGCAGTGGCTTGAAAATAGATGTTGAGCTGGTGCGTTGCTGGCGCCAGTTTCCATCGATTGTCTTTTCATCGTTGAGACGACTTCGATGCTTATTTGTCTTCTTCACACCTTTGGCGGCGGGGGATTTTAACTGCAGTGCGCGCCTCTGGCGGTGGCTGGTGTGCGGGTATCCGCGGTGTGAGGCGGAGTGACGTGGGACTGTGTGTGTATGCAGCACGGCGAGAGGCCGAGACGGCACGACGAAGGAGCGTGGCCAGACGCTGATGCGAGTTTCACCGTTACTACAAAATCTTCTGCCCATAGTGATTGGGATTTCCTCCAGGTTGGAAGGGCAAGTTCCGTCGCGTTGGTTACAAGTTACACAGCCGAATGAATTGGAGTCGTCAAGTTGCTTCGGTGGGTGGTGTTCATGTTAACTAAATATGCTAGCGCACTAAAGACCATTTGGAATTGTTCCAGTTGCTTATCGCCGAATTTGGTGTTGTCACTTGATACCTTGACGGCAGTTAAGGAAGTGTAACGACGCCCACGAAACAGACACGAAGCATGGCTGAACACGTAGCTAGAAGTGTAACTAAGTGGTGCGTAAGTCTGTGTTTGGCGTTCCAAGTTACGTTGAAACATTTATCCCATTCTACCTCTTACGTCATTATTTTAGTCTGGCCTTTAAATGTGCGCTGAGATTATGCTTGCTATTCTAACTTTCATGCCATTATTTTAGTGATCGTTTTAAGGGATTGGCTAACCAATCTTTAAAGAGCCGTGAACGCCCAAGTGAGTCATGGAGGTTAACTTTGCTGGTTTCATTTGTGGAGTATATCATTCAAAGATATTGATAACTAGTTGTGCAGTTAGGATTGTGTATTTCATGCCTCAGGATATTGTCTGCCGCTGATGTGTTTTACGTTGCAGATAATTCGCACTGGTTTACGCGAGCAAACTGGGATCGGACTATCACGGTGCCAGAGGGAAATTTAAGGCCCTGCTCCCCCCCCCCCCCTCCACGTCTCGGGTTATGTTGTTGTTGTTGTTGTGGTGGTCTTCAGTCCAGATACTAGTTTGATGCAGCTCTCCATGCTACTCTATCCGGTGCAAGCTTCTTCATCTCCCAGTACTCACTGCAACCTACATCCTTCTGAATCTGCTTAGTGTGTTCATTTCTTGGTCTCCATCTACGATTTTTACCCTCCACGCTGCCCTCCAGTGCTAAATTTGTGATCGCTTGATGCCTCAGAACATGTCCTACCAACCGGTCCCTTCTTCTTGTCAAGTTGTGCCACAAACACCTCTTCTCCCCAGTTCTATTCAATACCTCCTCATTAGTTATGTGATATACCCATCTAATCTTCAGCATTCTTCTGTAGCACCACATTGCGAAAGCTTCTATTCTCTTCTTGTCCAAACTATTTATCGTCCATGTTTCACTTCCATACATGGCTACACTCCATACAAATACTTTCAGAAACGACTTCCTGACACTTAAATCTATACTCGATGTTAACAAATTTCTCTTCTTCAGAAACGCTTTCCTTCCCATTGCCAGTCTACATTTTATATCTTCTCTACTTCGACCATCATCAGTTATTTTGCTCCCCAAATAGCAAAACTCCTTTACTACTTTAAGTGTCACATTTCCTAATCTAATTCCCTCAGCATCAGCCGACTTAATTCGACAACATTCCATTATCCTAGTTCTGCTTTTGTTGATGTTCATCTTATATCCTCCTTTCAAGACACTGTCCATTCCATTCAACTGCTCTTCCAAGTCCTTTGCTGTCTCTGACAGAATTACAGTGTTATCGGCGAACCTCAGTTTTTATTTCTTCTCCTTGGATTTTAATACCTGCTCTGAATTTTCCTTTTGTTACCTTTACTGCTTGCTCAATATACAGATAATATCGGGGAGAGGCTACAACCCTGTCTCACTCCTTCCCAACCACTGCTTCCCTTTCATGCCCATCGACTCTTATAACTGCCATCTGGTTTCTGTACAAATCGTAAATAGCCTTTCGCTCTCTGTATTTTACCCCTGCCACCTTCAGAAAGTGAAAGAGAGTATTCCTGTTAACGTTGTCAAAATCTTTCTCTAAGTCTACAAATGCTAGAAACGTAGGTTTGCCTTTCCTTAGTCTTTCTTCTAAGATACGTCGTAAGGTTAGTATTGCATCACGTGTTCCAACATTTCTACGGAATCCAAACTGATCTTCCCCGAGGTCCGCTTCTACCAGTTTTTCCATTCGTCTGTAAAGAATTCGCGTTAGTATTTTGCAGCTGTGACTTATTAAACTGATGGTTCGGTAATTTTCACAACTGTCAACACCTGCTTTCTTTGGGATTGGAATTATTATATTCTTCTTGAAGTCTGTGGGTATTTCGCCTGTCTCGTACATCTTGCTCACCAGATGGTAGAGTATTGTTATGACTGGCTCTCCCAAGGCCATCAGTAGTTCTAATGGAATGTTGTCTACTCCCGGGGCCTTGTTTCGACTCAGGTCTTTCAGTGCTGTCAAACTCTTCACACAGTATCTTATCTCCCATTTCATCTTCATCTACCTCCTCTTCCATTTCCATAATATTGTCCTCAAGTACATCGCCCTTGTATAAACCCACTATATACCCCTTCCATCTTTCTGCCTTCCCTTCTTTGCTTAGAACTGGGTTTCCATCTGAGCTCTTGATATTCATACAAGTGGCTCTCTCTTCTCCAAAGGTCTCTTTAATTTTCCTGTAGGCAGTATCTATCTTACCCCGAATGAGATAAGCTTCTACATCCTTACATTTGTCCTCTAGCCATGCCTGCTTAGCCATTTTGCACTTCCTGTCGATCTCATTTTTGAGTCGTTTGTATTCCTTTTTGCCTGCTTCATTTACTGCGTTTTTAAATTTTCTCGTTTCATCAATTAAATTCAATATTTCTTCTGTTACCCAAGGATTTCTATTATCCCTTGTCTTTTTACCTACTTGATCCTCTGCTGCCTTCACTATTTCATCCCTCAGAGCTACCCATTCTTCTTCTACTGTATTTCTTTCTCCCCCGTACATGTCAATTGTTCCCTTATGTTCTCCCTGAAACTCTGTACAACCTCTGGTTTAGTCAGTTTATCCAGGTCCCATCTTCTTAAATTCCCACCTTTTGGCAGTTTCTTCAGTTTTAATCTATAGTTCATAACCAATAGATTGTGGTCATAGTCCACATCTACCCCTGGAAATTCCTTACAATTTAAAACCTGGTTCCTAAATCTCTGTCTTACCATTATATAATCTATCTGATACCTTCTAGTATCTCCAGGCTTCTTCCATGTATACAACCTTCTTTTATAATTCTTGAACCAAGTGTTTGCTATGATTAAGTTATGCTCTGTGCAAAATTCTACGAGACGGCTTCCTCTTTCATTTCTTACCCCCAATCCATATTCACCTACTACGTTTCCTTCTCTCCATTTTTTTACTCTCGAATTCCAGTTACCCATGACTATTAAATTTTCGTCACCGTTCACTACCTGAATAATTTCTTTTATCTCACCATACGTTTCATCAATTTCTTCATCATCTGTAGAACTAGTTGGCATATAAACTTGTATTACTGCAGTAGGCGTGGGCTTCGTGTCTACCGTGGCCACAATAATACGTTCACTATGCTGTTTGTAGAAGCTTGCACAGGATAGAGTAGCATGGAGAGCTGCATCAAACCAGTCTCAGGACTGAAGACCACAACAACAACAGCAACATGCTGTTTGTAGTAGCTTACCCGCACTCCTATTTTTTTATTCATTTTTAAACCTACTCCTGCATTACCCCTATTTGATTTTGTATTTATAACCCTGTATTCACCTGACCAAAAGTCTTGTTCCTCCTGCCACCGAACTTCGCTAATTCCCACTATATCTAACTTTAACCTATCCATTTCCCTTTTTAAATTTTCTAACCTACCTGCCCGATTAAGAGATCTGACATTCCACGTTCCGATCCGTAGAACACCAGATTTCTTTCTCCTGATAACGACGTCCTCCTGAGTAGTCCCCGCCCGGAGATCCGAATCGGGGACTATGTTACCTCCGGAATATTTTACCCAAGAGGACGCCATCATCATTTAACCATACAGTAAAGCTGCATGCCCTCGGGAAAAATTACGGTGTAGTTTCCTCTTGCTTTCAGCCGTTCTCAGTACCAGCACAGCAAGACTGTTTTTGTTAGTGTTGCAAGGCCAGATCAGTCAATCATCCAGACTTTTACCCCTGCAACTACTGAAAAGGCTGCTGCCCCTCTTCAGGAACCACACGTTTGTCTGGCCTCTCAACAGATACCCCTCCGTTGTGGTTGCACCTACGGTATGTCCATCTGTTTCGCTGAGGCACGCAAGCCTCCCCACCAACGGCAAGGTCCTTGGTTCATGGGGGGAGGGTTATGTTGTTAATGTTGTTGTAATTCCATCCTTTCGGTGGAGAGTTATGGTTTCTGAAGCTCAATCGCAGTGCAAAGTTGAGTACCTTTTTACTTCATTTCCTGTCCAGTGGATTTCTTGTATTGGTTAACATCTTTTGGTGTGCTTGCGTCCATCACTAATTCTTCTGTAGAGTGGAATCGGCCCGTGTTAAGTTTTTATTCGGAAGATCTTCTCGTTATAGTCAGGTAATGAAACCATACAAAGCTGGTATATGCAAGTAGTATTGTTCTAATTAATCAGAAGTTGGCCGAGTAAACTTTAAAAATTTTGTGATAAAGTCATGTTAATCCTATTTTACGAATCAGGATTTTATGAATATTGCATTAGTTAATGAAAAGTTGGCCGAGCAAACCTTAATATTTTGGTGTTTGTTGAACTCAGAACTTTGACCTGAACTAGTTAAGTGAATCATATTTTACGAAGGATGCTTTTATGAATATTGTCTTTAAATTATGAAATGTTGGCTAGAGAAGTCTTAAAGCTTTACTGTCTGTTGAACTCAAAACTTGGATGTGATGAAAAGGTAGGTAAAAGGATTTCCATGTAAGTGATGAAGTAGGTGTGATTTGTCAGTCATATTGAACTAATTATGGGTCCATGGACGTGGTTTAAATTAATGTAAGTGGTTGAAAGAAAACGATATGTGGAAGATATCTTAAAAGATTTTTGTGTTCTATAAGACAAGCTTTGTTGTAATTATGGCTACTGTGAATGTATTATGAGCAATGTGTTTGTAGCAATGAAGAGTGTGGTAACTACAACTGATTTCGAATGAGATGTCGGTGTGTCCTTAGGGAGCACACCCCAGATGTGTACTACAATCAAGCGCCATATATCAACGACAGCTGTGTATTCGCAGGCTTTTCAAACCGTCATAACGGGGCGAAGTGATTCCTTAGAGCCATCGTTCATCGTCAATAGAGAAACAGATAGCACACTAGAAGCGGAAGTCCAAGATTAAACTGACTGGGACCGCGGAGCATCCGTAAGTTACAGGAAGCCGAATAAACCAATTTACATTTGTTACCACCATATAATTATGCAAACCAACTGAAAACACCAGTTATATGAATGCATGGCGTCCGTTTTTTTGGACATGTCCGAAAGAACAGACACCACGGATTCGTGTAACTGATTCGCCTCGATCGGAAATGAATCCGCCACCTTTAGCGCAGATGCACAATTACGTTCGATCTCCTGTGGGAATCTCAGAGTAGCGAGCATAGAAGACATGAATGTGGACTGCGGGTGGGGATGTGGAGCGGCCGTGCGCCGTGCCGAGGTGCTCCCCGCAGTTGCAGTAATCACTGTGTCCGGTTGGCGCAGTGGCTAACGCAACTGCCTGCGCCGGCACAGTAGCTCAGCGGGTTCGGCCAGAGAGCCGGTTGGCCTCTGTAAAAAAAAAAACCACCGAACTTCAACAGAATGTCTTGCGACGTCCGCAACGACCGAACACAACGACCAACAATGAACAAAATGCAAAAAAAAAGAAAGCAAGAAATCCCGGGTTCGAAACCCGGTCAGGCACACATTTTCACTCGTCGCCGTTGATTCTGCAAAAAGTCCTGATACAGCTGACATCAACAGTACCTTCCCTTTCCTTTCTCCTAGACACCATCTTCAATTTACAAAATAAAAATACTGCAGTACCATTTCTTAATTTCGTCATATAGATACCATAGGACTTGAATGTCTTACCATGCCGTAGAGAGCATAGGAGTGTGTACGGCGCCAGCGCAAACTGTATTGTTAAGTCGTTATTACGAGCCACATGTGCGTGGTGGCGATGGAAAGTTTCGCGAAATTACTCTTAATGCGCAGACCGTCATGTGCCACAGAAGTCTGCTATCCAATTCTGATTGTCTACATAGGTTATGTTTAGCCTACCCATACACCTAACACCTAACTGCTACATCCCTACAGTACTCTGTCATTCTTTGTTGTGGCCGTTATTTTCATAAGACTGGATTTTATTTAGTTTTATTCTCAGTCGATGTAATTGAGCATTAAAAAAAAAGTACTTCTCTACGTCCCCTGCAATACAGCGGGTACGCTATACGCTTGCTGGTTCTAAAACAGAGCAAGAAAACATTTTAAAAAAGTCATACTATTAGCCAGGATTTTCGCCGTTATATTATCTTGAATTTTGAAGATTTTAATCGTTTTTAACTATGGATGTCTTTAAATATGAAAGTTGCTAATGACCATATAACACGTAACAGTACGGAAAGTCACCGAGTGAGGTGGCGCAGTGGCTAGGCACTGGACTTGCATTCGGGAAACCAACGGTTCAAACCAGCGTCCGGGCATCCAGATTTAGGTCATCATATATCCCAAAATTGCTTAAGGTAAATGACGGGATGGTTCCTTCGACAGGGCACGGCCGCTTTTCTTCTCCATCCTTCCCTAATCCGAGCTTGACCTCCGTCTCTAACGACCTCGATGTCGGTGCGACGTTAGAAACCAACCTCCTCCTCACCTTTCTTATCATTGGTAGTGTCAGCTCGGTCCAACACCCGCTCTAGCGCCAGCTCGCAAATGTGGCTCGTAATACCGTTGGCTCCGTACACAATTCCATGCTGTCTAAGCATGGTAATACATTCAAGCCCTATTATACCTATCTGTTAGACTTAAGACATGTTAATGTGGTGTTTTTAGTTAGTTCATATACGGTAGACAGAAATTTAAAGAGGTTTGTCCGGATTCCTATCACTTTTAGTTTTCCGTAGTCCTAGGCAGTTTAGTGATGGACTACAGCTTTTAGCATGCTATCTGTTTCTGTATTAATGATGAACGATGGAACATGGTCTGAGCAATCGCTTTGCCCCGCCGTGACAGTTTAAAAAACTTGTGATTAAAGAGCGGTCGCTGATATATGGCACTTTATGGTAGCATACATCTACTTTCAAACCATTGTAATTCTGTAAGGGTTTAGTATCTTGTACAGATCAACTGAAGAGACAACTCTGTTGATGCCAAACCAGCAGCGAGATTTTAAGAAAAGTGTTTTAACAGGCAGCGCGGATAATTTTATTCACTCCGTGGAATTTTGGCTGCGGTTATCCGATCTTTAAAAAAAAACAGTAAATATCGCTTACACTCAATAACAGTGGAAGAGCGTAACACAGTTTTACATGCTTCTTTCCTCTATCACCGAACTGTTCGTCTCTGTGGGTTCTCATTCAAATGATTACCCAGCATACGTCCTAGGAGTCTGTTAGAGGAATTTTGAAATATCCTCTGTGTGACAACACTCTGTTATCTCTTTTTTGATTTCTCCTTCAGGCAGTTTCAAGTAACGCGAGACAGCTATCGTTCATAGGAAATCGTGAACTGTCATGTTCTTCCTGAATCGCATAATTCGTGTTTCTACTGACATCTTCTGAAGCAGGAGTCGGTGTGTGGTACGTTAAGCTGTGTCTGACATACCCTTCCATGTACAGTAGTCAAAATAAAAGTTGCATATTGCATTATTGTCAGTACCGGTAATAACAGGAAAAAAAATTGCTTTTATTCTGTCAGATTAAGTCACAAGAAAACGAAAATAAGATACACATTTCCACTTGATAAACACAAACAAAAAACAAAAACAACACCTTACTAGAGATTCCACTACTCACTGTCACCTTGCATAACACGTTTGTGAGCCGACTGGTCTTCCTCGTAGCTGGAGACACTTTTGAGTGCGGTTAGACATAATCCTTACCCAATTGTCCAGATAAACCTGTGGAATATTGCTCCATTCCTCTACGGCGGCCTCTATGTGGTCTCTGGTGGGACAGTACGATTACAAATCGCTTGTTACCATGGCCCACTCATTTTTAAAGCATTTGGGGGCCATTCCTTCAGACTGTCTGTATGCTCCACTAGGAAGGTGTTCACAAGATTGTGACTATGGGGGCGTGCATTGTCGTCCATCAGTGTGAATCCCGATCCAACATGTTCAACAAATGGAGCCACAATGCATACAAGGATGTCGTCCCGATACTTCATACTGGTCATTGTCCCATATATAGGCCCAAGTGGTGTCCTGTGGCCATAATGATACCACCCCAAAACTTGACCGATCCGCCTTGGTGAGGGTGGCGGTCTACTATGCAGTAGGGGTGTGAACGTTGTCCTCGTTGACTCTACACACGAATATCAGTATTTTCGTGTGGGAGACTGACAGAGGTCTTATCAGAAATCAACGACGCGTCCCACTGCTGCCTCGGGTTCACAAAGAGTGGTTTCGTGCTCATGCAGCACGAACCCCTCTCCGAACCCAATGTAGAGGAGCCTTGAGACGTCTTCTGGCATGTAATCCCTGCTCATGCAGCCTATTTCGTATCATTTGTGTAGATATCTGCAGTCTATGGCTGTTTGCAACTGTCGCCGTAGACGTGTCGCATTGTGATGAGGGTGTCTACTTGCTGTCATACGCAGATATCGATCCTGCACAGCTGTAGTTTTTCTTCTGTGGCCACCACTGTGACGATCCTCTACCGATCCTGTCTCTAGAAACTTGTTCCACATTCTAGAGACATTATTTTGACTCACAGTGACATTCACCGATTGTCTCATCCTGTCCTGCCCTCGTTGGAGTGACTATACGGAGCCTCTTATCGCACGTTATTGTTATCCAAACAATCATGAAGCGATCTTATGATGATACGCAGCACAAGTACTGAAATGTTGACAGGAGACACGGTCGCCATAGACTGCATTCATTTAGACCTCTGTATTTGCGTACACTTAGACTAAAGTACTGATCTTTCAACGAAAACAAGTATTTTGGGCGTTGTTAGTTGGAACAAGAGCGTGGAGGACTGCCAGTATGTTTGATGTTCCTAGACCGACGGTGTCCATGGTGACCAGGACATACACGTAGATACACGCAAATCGTGGCAATGTATCATTACTCAACAGGAGTAGTGGTCGGAAATCTACCCTCCCAATAAACAGGACGTGACTTAATTGACGTTAGAACACAATCAGTAGCTGGAACAGTTAGTTTCTGTAATCATAATGTGACAAAGACTGTATAAAATGAACCTCCATAGGAGGATAGCAAATTCTGATCTTCTGATTACAAACGATGTGTCAGCGTGGTTCAGATGGCACCGAAACCTGCTGTTATGTTGTTGGCTTCGGATCGTAGACTGGTTTGCTGTATCTCTCCACGGTAGTTTATGCCGTGCAAGGCTCTTGAATTCAGATCATCTTTGGTGGTAGTCAGACTACGTCTGAAACTGTCTACCAAGTGGCGAAGTAATGCTGAAAGGATGTTTCTCTTTGACAAGGATTAATCGGAAGACGTACAAGTGTCATTAAAATAAAACTACAGAATACCTCACACATCAGAGGATCCTAACAACGTGAAAGCAGCATGGTTGGCATTACGGAATGCAGTATCAGTGAGTGCAAAAGATGAGCTTGGATGCCGTCCGAAACGCAGAAGAAAACCTTGGTTCGATGAAGCCTGTCGGAAACCTGTCAAGACAAGCGGAGAGGCTAAAATTTTCTAGAGAAACTTTCGGAAGATGAAATGATAGCTTATTACGAGGCAAGGCTTGACACAGATGAACGCATAAGGAAGAAGAAACTGGAAAACCATAAAAGTCTGTTGATAGCAATCGAGGAATCAGTCATCACACTCCTTTTTCCATGCCTGCCAGAGGTGTCTACCGGCAACACTGAGTGCAAGTCTCTCAACCATCAGAGGAGGATTCAGTATAACGTTAAAGGCCCTCAAGAACAACAAGGCTCCGGGGGGGCGGGTGGGGGGGGGGTAGTGGCATCACAGCGGAGATGCTCCACTTGCGAAGTGAAACATTAATGGATGCTTTGAAGCTTTTAGTATCTACCATCTGAACAGCAGAAATAATTCGTGCTGGGAAGGGAGGAATTAAATGTCCCATATTCAAGAAGGGTGATGCTATACATTTATCCAACTATCGGTGGATTTTATTACTTGAAACCGGTTATTACGTCCTTACAACGCTGGTACTAAACGACATGAAACCACTGGCTGAAGGAACTGTAGGCACCTACCGATGTGGCTTCGTCCTTGGACGAGGGACTCTTGACCAAATATTTACCTTGAGCCAACTAACAGGAAAGTCTGACGTGTTTGATAGGGAATTATACCGTATCTTCATTGATTTTCGACAAGCTTATGAAAGCACTGACCGCTCCATATTATGGAATACGTTAGAGGAATTTGAAGTCCCATCGACATACATCAGGGTAATTGCAGATTGCTACTTTCAATCAGCTTGTCAAGTACAGTTCGGCAATCATCTATCGCCACCATTCAGTATTCGAAATTGTTTGAGACAAGAGGATCCATTGGCGCCAGTGCTATTCAACTTAGCCTTGAAAGAAGTGAGCCGTGACACTGGTCAAATCACAGAAATGGAGGTGGTGGGAGCGGGTACCACCTTGGCATTTGCTGATGATGTGTTTCTTGGTGACACCCTGGACCATGTATGCACTGACGCTTCCCGGCTTCTCCACAATACGAAGAAAATTTGGCTGGTGGTGAATAATGATAAAACAAAATGTCTCCTTGTATCACGCCGTCAAGCTCTCCTTCCTTCCATTGTTGTTGACGGGCATAGCTTTGAACGAGTTCACGAATTGAGTATCTGGGACCCGCACTGATTAATAAAGGTGAACTGACGAAACAAGTAAATCAACGAATAATAAGTGATAAATGCATGTTCTCTGGTCTGAACAATTTATTCAAGTCACGGTTGTTATCACAGGAGTATAAGACCCAGCTGTACATGACACTACTATGGCTAGTACTATTATAAGGTTGTGAAATCCGGGCGATATCAGCAACAAATGAAGACGCAATTTTTTGCCTTCGAGGGGCAGGCATCTCGAAAGACTTATGGAGCCGTCTACATATCATTGAAGGTAAATGGGAACAAAGAACAAAAGACGACCTGTACCAGCGGTTGGAAAAGTCACATACTGGCCGAATATTAGGGCAGAAGAGGCTACAGTGGTTTGATCGCATCCTTCGAGCTAATAGATCCCTCTCATACCGGATCGTCAATTCTCGATTTGCTGGAAGGTGCTCAAGGAGACGTCCAAGAACGCGATGGAAGGGCCGAGTATAAAAATCCTCAAACAAGAGGAGCCGACAGCAGCGGAAGATAAAGCTAGAGAACTGTAGCGATGGACTACTGTCTGCAATACATATCTGCTCTGTTGTGACTAGCTGACTCTGCTTGCTGTGTTCAAACCTTTATCTCCCTCTACAATGTTTACCCCTTACACGTTTACTTGATGCCTCAGGATATGACATTTCTACCATAAATTTCTTTTCTGCCCATATCAATTCAGTACCTCCTCATTATTTATGCTATCTACCCATACAATGTTCATTAGTCTTCTGCAGTACCTCATATCAAAAGTTTTTATTCAGTTCTTGCCTGGGCTGGTGATCGTCCACGTTTCACTTTCATCCAATGTTACGCTCCAGGTAAATACGTACGAAAAAACCATTTCAACACGTATTCGGTGTTAACAAATTTTCATTTTCGGAAATGGTTTTCTTGCAACTTATATCCTCTCTATTTCGCCATCGTTCGTATGCAAAATTCATCAACTTAGAGTCTCTCTTTCTCATATAATTCTCCCAGCATCAGATGATTGTATTCAACTACGTTCCATTAGCCTTGTTTTGCTTTTGTTGACATTCAATTTATAACCTTTTTTCAAGATTCTGTCCATTCCATTCAACTGCTTTTTCAAGTTCTTAGCCGTCTTTGACAGATGTTACTGTCATCGCCAAACCTAAAAATTTTAATTCCTTTGAAGTATTTATTGCAATGTCTCAGTTGCAAACAGTCACAATTGATAGCTAGCTTCGATCATATGTAATGATATCTTCAGATCTGACTAATCGCAAAATGTGAAAAGTCGAAATTCTTGAAAAATGAATGTAGTCAAAGCTGTAAATGAAGGTAACACCGGATAGTACGCTTATGACAATATTCCGTGGAGTCCAGAATTCACATCTTGTGATTAATCGGCTCTGAAGATGATCGTTATATCTGTTCGGATCCAGTTTACCAAGTGTGATTATTTGCAACTGAGACTGTTACAATAAATATTTTACAAATTTGAACAGTTGCGCAGTCTCTCGTGACAATAAGTCATCCATTTTCTTGTCCCTGAATTTTAATTTTCTTTCCAAATTTCTCCTTGATCTCGTTCAGTTTGCTCATTGCACAAATTGAATAAAACAGTGGATAGGTTACAACCGTGCTTCATTACGTTCTCAACTACAGCTCCACTGTCATGTCCTTCTACTCTTATACCTGCTGTCTGATTTTGTGTCAACAATGACTGTAGAAGAGTAGAGTAATAAAATGATTAATTGCATTGTTTCTAAGAACATGTAGCATTTCTGGGTGGCAGGCGCCAATAGAGGCCTACGCTCCAGACTGCCAACAACTGTGCAGCAGCATTTCCTTCCTTCCTCGGCTCAACAGTCGACTCTCAGAACAAGTCGGAAGACTTTTTAAAGGACATCATCTTTACGCCAGTGCTGATATTATGGCACTTGATAATGGCCTAAGGCCGAAATTGCAATAGTGTAATAAAAAACCTATAACAGTCACTGGCGTAAAGATGATGTCCTTCAAAAGTTTTGTACGACTGTGAATTCCAGCTACAACAAGTACATAAGTCAGAAGACGTTGACTCGGTAGCGTTCCTCCTCTGTTTGCTAATAAATTTCTAGTCCAACGAAACTGGTAGTACGACATAAACCATGGTGAATAATGTATTGCATTTCGTTGTTGTACGAGGGTCCGCATGAAGTTTTAACTACCACCCTAAAAAATAAAGTTACACTAATTAATTTGTTATTAGCAGGTAAACATATTCAATTCTAGTAAACACTGAAATCCCAGCACCACAGTACCGTAGCACGCCACTACAGAATACAGAACAAAACGGTGAATCTACTGATAATGGAGATGAGAAGCGCCATTTTGTTTTGAATCCTCTAGTAGCTTGCTACGGTACTGTGGCGTGTTGATTTCAATGTGTACCAGAATTACATATGTTTGTCCGGAAACCAACAAAAAAATTTATTTAATTTTATTTTTTCTGGGTGTTAGTAATAAAATTATGACTATTTGAGTGGCCCTTAGCTTTATGTAATTCTCTGAAAGTTAGAATTTTGCTTCTAAAATTCCCTCCCCCTCCCTCCCCCCAATTTTGTTCCAAGTGACAAAAAAATAGTGTGTGAAAAATTCCGTCTCAATCCAACGAATTGTAGGCGGCTTTCAATAGCCTTGAAGATGGAACATAGCATCCACAACACGTATTTTCGTTAGAACTCATTGTATTCTTCCTTATCTCCACGGTATACCTGTCTTTCGTAGAGTAATGTATGTGCCACATTCAAGCAACCCCAGCAATTGTTTAAAATAATTTTGATTCATCTTACTGAGAAATTCATTCGAGGAATTCAAAAAAGACACACAAAATTTAAGAAATATCAAATTTATTTTCAATAATCTACACATTTTCAGTTTGAGAAATTTTTTTATTTGTAATCATTTTGCAAAATTCGCTTCTTCGAATCAGAAGATAATTTAATTGAATGAATATTGAAAATTATTTATTCCTAAAAAAAGATTTAGTAGCAGCTGGGTAGTCCAGCGATGATTTGTAAAATAATTTGTTTCTCAGTTTCGACTTTTGTGAGAATGTTATTGTAGTCTTGAATGAGTTTGACACCTCCATCTGCAACATCAGTCACAACAACCATCTCAAGTTCATGAATTGCACTTTTGTAATGGGAATCGTCTTTCCATGTTCATGTGGTCTTTGTGGAGAAAATTGGAACTAATTAAAAATCTCGTGAAGAAAATTCAGTATTCATAAAACAAGAAGGATCATTTTCGTATATAATGTACTTTTGCACTCATTTTTTTCTCCTTCCTTCTCGTCACCTTTTTGTAATCTCAAAATAACTTACGGTATATTTGCCCTGACCTTTGTTGGGACATTGTCAACAAACAAAGCTAAAGCCACAGTATCTGTAACTAAATGCTAGAGATGATTTGAAAAGGTTTTTGCACCAATCTTACTGATTACTGGATCAATGTACTGATAATTTAACAGCTGACTCACGAATAGGAAATCGTTGTGTTGTGCCTTAACTGCTTCTGTTGACAGAAACCAAAGTCGGAAATATAGACGTGCAGGAAAACTACATATTCTTCTTAATGAGTTCTTCTCCATTACACATAGGTGAAACTGATCTTGAAACATGTACAACTTGAATGTGTAAATGGCCTATGCTATCCGCCTAGAATGAACTGCAGCTCCTGGGATCAGAAACCACATTCCATTCTTTAGAATGCCGCCAAGAAAGATCATAGTTAACTGCAGCAGTTCTCGGTAGTCATCTCGCGATTGTTCGTGCGTAGAAAGTTGGTTATGTAAGTGTTCTCGTCGAGTTTCAACCAAGTTATTCTAAAACTCTTGAAAAGTTCCTGTCCGGGCCAGAAGTTTCCCACATCAGTGAGTCGAAACAGTTCCTCTACACCAGTTCAAAAATGTGAAGACGACATGGGGTGTATAACATATCGTGACTGAACAATTTTTCTAGAGTTGTACAGCTGCCATTTACTCGACCTCTTTTGCTTGCTGACATATGACAGCAAAATTCCTAAACTTTGCCAGTTATACCTCACTTCTCTACTACATGGTAAACAACCATGGCCGGCCGCTGTGGCCGAGCGGTTCTAGGCGCTTTAGTTCGGAACCGCGCTGCTGCTATGGTCGCAGTTTCGAATCCTGCCTCAGGCATGGATGTGTGTGATGTCCTTAGGTTAGTTACGTTTAAGTAGTCCTAAATCTAGGGGACTGATGACCTCAGATGTTAAGTCCCATAGTGCTCAGAGCCATTTGAAGCAACCATGGCTTGATCTTCTCGAGAAGATATTGAGATTTCGGTTACTCCCAACAATTGTTCCTTGCCTTGAAAAGTTACTAATACTGCCAGCCTATTTACTTTTTCCACACCTTGTGTGCTGAGAGCAACTTTCCATCCCACTGCAACATTAAATCGCTGCCAATACCACAGCAGTATCTTTACTGTAAAAGTTTGCTGCTAGACTACAGTAATGGAAGGAAGAGGCCACTTTTACTCCTTTAGGGCTATTGCAGCCGTCTGTACCTACACTGTTAATGTCTAACTAGTGATAATATTGTAATAGTCTCTGTACTTTAAAGTATTAAAATAGGGTTGTTTAAAACAAGTGTATCTAATGATAAGAGTTTATTTAATAGTAACAATAATAATGAGAAACTGCGTACAAAATTAACACAGCAAAAATTCGAAGCTTCATGGTCAGTGAGGGTCGTCTTGTAGTTGCCTGACTGAGCTAAAATTTTCCGTATATCGTTTCCTTTATTGATTGGAAATCAAGGAGGTGGGAGTTAAACTTTTAGAAGGTTGAAACATAGGAGCCACCCTAATGCCGACACTTCGAATTTCTGTGCGGCGGTTTCAATGCCGGCTCTATAAACATTTATGTGTTCGTTTGCATGTCACATTTATCTTCGTAGATACTCGGTTCGAAGCACAAGACACATCGCATAAACCGCATATATCTTGTGGCTGCGCTGTGTTACAGAGGCATTCCTCTGGAACTCTGCTTCTGTAAAAGACCGTTGATATGCTATTTTTCTATGTGAAGCCATTGCCTGTACTCTGAGCGTACTGGAGCCCTCCATTGCCATCTGGTGACCGTTGGACGTCACAGATTGCATTTGCTGTTCTGGGAATTGCTTACGTAAACAGGTGGGCGAGACCGCATTGCTGCCTTACGCTCACCTTCATTGGCAACTGCCCGGCACTTCTTCCACCTTGGAAGACTTCCGTTGCATTAATTGTAAAAAGAACATGCAGATATGGAAAGTCTGAGGCGTACTACGTTTTATGGGGCTCATACTGCGCGTAATTGCAATTGTTACTAGCAAAATAGTATTGGCCGTAAATTATTAAATCCCCGTAAAATTTACGATTGCAGTTGGTATCTCTTCGCAGTTCCCTCCAATATCGACACATGAGCGATACGTGCTTTTGACAAGGGAACCTCCCCATCGCACCCCCCTCAGATTTAGTTATAAGTTGGCACAGTGGATAGGCCTTGATAAACTGAACACAGATCAATTGAGAAAACAGGAAGAAGTTGTGTGGAACTGTGAAAAAATAAGCAAAATATACAAACCGAGTAGTCCATGGGCCACATAGACAACATCACGGAGACAGGCAGCTCAGGAGCGCCGTGGTCCCGTGGTAGCGTGAGCAGCTGCAGAAGGAGATGTCCTTGGTTTAAGTCTTCCCTCGAGTGAAAATTTTACTTTCTTTATTTTTTCATAGTTATTATCTGTCCGTTCGTTCATTGACGTCTCTGTTCACTGTAATAAGTTTAGTGTCTGTGTTTTGCGACCGCATCGCAAAACCGTGCGATTAGTAGACGAAAGGACGTGCCTCTCCAATGGGAACCGAAAACATTTGATCGCAAGGTCATAGGTCAACCTATTCCTCCACAGGAAAACATCTGATATATTCTATACGACACTGGTGACGGCATGTGCGTCACATGACAGGAATATGTTGTCGACCAACCTAACTTGTACACTTGGCGAATGGGTAAAAAGATTCTTCTACCTTGCCCGATTTACGTTTTCTTGTGAATGTGATAATCACTCCCAAAAAAAGTGATGA
Organism: Schistocerca serialis cubense; assembly: GCF_023864345.2. NCBI lineage: Eukaryota > Metazoa > Arthropoda > Insecta > Orthoptera > Acrididae > Schistocerca > Schistocerca serialis. The sequence continues at coordinate 761,616,093 of NC_064639.1, forward strand.
AAACATAAGAGTTTCACATAAACTGAAAATAAAAAATTAAACTTTTCTCTCGATGGAAGATTTAAACCAAGGTCCTTTCGTTCCGCAGCTGCTCACGTTACCACGAGACTACGGCGCTCCTGCGCTTTTAGTGCCCTTGATGTTGCCTATCTTACCATGAACTACTCAGTTTGTATATTTTGCTTATTTTTTCACAGTTCCACACAACTTCTTCCTGTTTTCTCAATTGATCTGTGTTCAGTTTTTCAAGGCCTATCCACTGTGCCAACTTATAACTAAATCTGAGGGGGGTGCGATGGGGAGGTTCCCTTGTGAGTGCCATTGTGGCAGACACTGTTGTTAACAATGGCTGATTCCAGTGTTTTGCTGACACTGGCTCTCCTCTAAATGTAATGAATGTTTAGTAATGATGTGGTTGTTTTCTAATAGTAGGCATATTTGTTTTATTGCTTACAGTTTATCTTAGTGTGGTATCTTAGGTGAAATACCAAGCAGTCACAGTTCGAAGAGTGTTAGTTTCTATCACATTGGCCCTCTTCAGTGCTAATCTCGTCTTTTGCTGTTGAAACTGGCACAGTATAGATGGTTCTGAGTCTCATTTTGATACTAACAGACTGAGTGATATGCTTGGGAACTTCACCTGGGCAGCAGCAGCAGAATCTACAACCACCTCAAGGAAGTAAAGTATTCTCATTTTGTCCTTCGAGCAAACGAAGAATGACGACATTTTGTAACCATTGATCAAGAGCAATTTATGCAGAATACTGAGCTACGTCTTGCTTGGATTTCGCGAGTAGTGTCTATTGCAGAAGAATCTACTCATCTTGTTAAATATCATCCTCTTGGTGCTACGATTATTATAACTTGCACCTAGAGCGTAACATAAATCATGACTTCAAATTATGACGTCTTTTCCAATAACATTTTGAGCAGTAAAATTGTCGTTATATGGCTCAAATGGCTATAAGCACTATGGGACTTAACATCTGAGGTCATCAAACCCACAGACTTAAAACTACTTAAACCTAACTAACCTAAGGACATACCACACTCATCCATGCCCAAGGAAGAAGTCGAACCTGAGACCGTAGCAGCAGCGCGGTTAGGGGCTGAAGCGCCTAGAACCGCTCGGTCACATCGGCCGGCTGTCGTTATATGGTATAAAACAAGATAGTTTGTATGTAACATACCACTGTAGGTCTAATAATAATAATTAACTAGTGCAGTAAATAATGACTTCCTTTGAATAAAATCTAGACTAGTAAAATTTACAGTGGTTTAGTAGCAATACATCATTTTCTCCTTAGTGCTCTAGGATTAAATGCATACCTGGGATTTAATCTGTAATGACTAATATCGCATGATACCTAACATAAATAATTTCTTGGCAATGAACAGTTAAATCAGACACAGAAATTGCTTACACACCAGCTGCCGACAGAATACAGGCGAAAGTTTGGAGTAGATTTCTGAACCACATTAAATTCACTTTCGAGAGCAATTTTTCGAAATAAGATCGCCTACAAAATACATGATATAATTATGAAGAATGTGTGTATGTTTAGTGAATTAGGAGCGCTCAACGATGACATTATCAGCGGCCATGTCAGCAACTCATGGTCTAGTGGCTAGCGTTGCTGCCTCTGGGCCACAGGGTCCCGGGTTCAATTTCCGGCCGGGTTGGAAATTTTTCTCTGCTCGGGGACTGCATGTTCGTGTTTTCCTCATCATTTCACCATCCTCATCATCATTTTTACAGTGGCTAGATTGGACTGCAAAAGAAGTGGACAGTGTAAAAATTGGGACTCTGTACGGGTGCTGATGACCGCGCGGTTGAGCGCTCCACAAACCAATCATCATCATCATCAGCGCCCATACGAAGATTAGTAGACGCGAAGCCGGGCAAAACGTAGAAAATGCAATAAAAAGTATAAAAAGCAATCTGATATAAAATCGCACACGCTCTCTCCTAATGCCACTCATGATGACCTGCACATTCAGACCAGCTCATCTCATGTAACAGAGCATTAAAAAGGCCATATGTTCTAAAACTGCCAATTAAAACTCAAGTAAGACAAGAGGAAAACTAAAATAGATTCTCAGCGATATGGGGCAGGCTGATCACTTACAAAAACACGGATGAGCCAGCCACCTTGCTAATGCATTAAATTTATTGCCGTAAACTTATAGCGAACAGGTCGGACATTGCATAAAACTTTTAAAAAATGCACATTCGTGTCATTATCGTTTAAAGTAGAGGATAAATCAGTTGACAAATGAGCTGCTGCTCTCTTATCTGAATACAAAAAACGGTCTACTAAAATGTGGGGCACTGTGATCATCCACATGCCACAAGTAACACATGTGAGAGTCGTTTTGCTGGAGCAAGAAGGCATGCAACATCGGGCTGGCGGCTTTCCATGCTCGCGTTTTCTCTACTATCACAGAAACGAAGACGAAGTGTAGACATTTTCTCGTTATTCAAAGCAGAAGTGAAGCGACTAAAAGGACATTTACTGTATGCATTCGACAATTTTCTTATTATTAGGTCTCACAGACATGTAGAATTGTCTAAATGACAATACTTTCGCCATTTGACTATCATCCTATTTCCTTCTGGATGCACTATTGCAATTTCGTCTTTGTAGCCATTGTGGAGTGATTCATTATATTTGTTTCAAAATTATTTACTCTGAATATCGTAATGTATGTCTTTGTGTAGAACTGTTGACAACATAAATGACACTTTCATTTCGTACTTTAACATAGCATAAAACTGGAGTCGACACGATGTTCCCTGTATGGTTAAATAATGAAAATGATGTTCTTGATATATACTATGACATGCAACGCAAATAATTTCGAAAGGACTTTAACGAATCAGTCTACAAAGACGAAACTGTGGTATTGTTTACAGAAGGAAATTAATAAACAGTCAAATGCTATTTTTGTTGTGGTCAGTTGGTTGCAGCTTTTTATGTTAGTCTATACCGTGTGTTCAGAAATTCTCGTTACAGATTTCCAGGACTTTTGGAGGGAAATGAGTGCATTAAATTTTCTATAGGAACCTATCTTCGGAAACGTACCGTTGCAACCGTTTGAAAATATGTTTGCTAGGTAGGTATGCAACAGCGTAGTAATGGTGGGGTATGGTTTCGTCGGATCGGGTGATGTCATTTGACGTCTGTCCTACCTCTCTGACGTGGCTCGAACATAATTCATGTGTCTCTGAGTGTTCGATCAACATGGTTGAGTATACGTTTGCAGAGTACACTGACATGAACCTTCTGAATGGCGAAGCTCACGGTAACGGAAGATTGCTCTACATCTTTATCTAGATCGTTTTCCACAATGTCCGACTCCATCACGTATCCTTTTCGCCACAATTACGCAAGAGCTTCGAAAAGGGTACCTTTACCATCAGCATTCGTGACTGTGGTGCTCCAAGGAAACTCCTTATACCCGAATTGGAAGAGGCCGTACTGCATCACGCTGTAGAGAACCCATCATCAATACACGAGCAATTTCTTTGGCTATTAATGAGTGGAATTTGAAAAGTGTTATAGTGAATCACTTGTAAAAGTGGTCGTGTTACTAACATGTTTTCAAACGGCTGTAGCACGGAAACGGTACATTTACGGACACAGGTTCCAATTCAAAATACACTTATAAGCCGAAACATTATGACTACTGCTGCCCCCCCTCCCACCTCCCTCCCCCCTCCCCCCGCGACGATGGATCCCGCCTGGTGGCGGTAACGAAAGTATGTAAGTGGAGCAGACATGGACGGCGGATATTACCCTAACGAAGATATGGGTTGCAAGTGGAGAAATTCATTGATATAAGCGACTTTCACAAAGGGCAGATTATTATGAAGTAGAACCTGCGAACGAGTATCTCGAAAATGGTGAAGCTGGTTGAATGTTCACGTGCTACTGTTGTGAGCATCTACGGAAAGAGGTAGGTCAGTGAAACTACCAGTAGGTGCTAAATGGTTGACTCTTCACAGAACGTGGGGTTCGGAGGCTTGTTATCTCTCGCTAAAGAGTACAATACTGATCCGCACACAAGTGTTTCGGGGCTCACCGTTCATCGTACAGGGTGTTTCAAAAATGACCGGTATATTTGAAACGGCAATAAAAACTAAACGAGCAGCGATAGAAATACACCGTTTGTTGCGATATGCTTGGGACAACAGTACATTTTCAGGCGGACAAACTTTCGAAATTACAGTAGTTACAATTTTCAACAACAGATGGCGCTGCAAGTGATGTGAAAGATATAGAAGACAACGCAGTCTGTGGGTGCGCCATTCTGTACATCGTCTTTCTGCTGTAAGCGTGTGCTGTTCACAATGTGCAAGTGTGCTGTAGACAACATGGTTTATTCCTTAGAACAGAGGATTTTTCTGGTGTTGGAATTCCACCGCCTAGAACACAGTGTTGTTGCAACAAGACGAAGTTTTCAACGGAGGTTTAATGTAACCAAAAGACCGAAAAGCGATACAATAAAGGATCTGTTTGAAAAATTTCAACGGACTGGGAACGTGACGGATGAACGTGCTGGAAAGGTAGGGCGACCATGTACGGCAACCACAGAGGGCAACGCGCAGCTAGTGCAGCAGGTGATCCAACAGCGGCCTCGGGTTTCCGTTCGCCGTGTTGCAGCTGCGGTCCAAATGACGCCAACGTCCACGTATCGTCTCGTGCGCCAGAGTTTACACCTCTATCCATACAAAATTCAAACGCGGCAACCCCTCAGCGCCGCTACCATTGCTGCACGAGAGACATTCGCTAACGATATAGTGCACAGGATTGATGACGGCGATATGCATGTGGGCAGCATTTGGTTTACTGACGAAGCTTATTTTTACCTGGACGGCTTCGTCAATAAACAGAACTGGCGCATATGGGGAACCGAAAAGCCCCATGTTGCAGTCCCATCGTCCCTGCACCCTCAAAAAGTACTGGTCTGGGCCGCCATTTCTTCCAAAGGAATCATTGGCCCATTTTTCAGATCCGAAACGATTACTGCATCACGCTATCTGGACATTCTTCGTGAATTTGTGGCGGTACAAACTGCCTTAGACGACACTGCGAACACCTCGTGGTTTATGCAAGATGGTGCCCGGCCACATCGCACGGCCGACGTCTTTAATGTCCTGAATGAATATTTCGATGATCGTGTGATTGCTTTGGGCTATCCGAAACATACAGGAGGCGGCGTGGATTGGCCTCCCTATTCGCCAGACATGAACCCCTGTGACTTCTTTCTGTGGGGACACTTGAAAGACCAGGTGTACCGCCAGAATCCAGAAACAATTGTACAGCTGAAGCAGTACATCTCATCTGCATGTGAAGCCATTCCGCCAGACACGTTGTCAAAGGTTTCGGGTAATTTCATTCAGAGACTACGCCATATTATTGCTACGCATGGTGGATATGTGGAAAATATCGTACTATAGAGTTTCCCAGACCGCAGCGCCATCTGTTGTTGAAAATTGTAACTACTGTAATTTCGAAAGTTTGTCTGCCTGAAAATGTACTGTTGTCCCAAGCATATTGCAACAAACGGTGTATTTCTATCGCTGCTCGTTTAGTTTTTATTGCCGTTTCAAATATACCGGTCATTTTTGAAACACCCTGTACATTGATGAACGTGGAGCTGCGCAACAGAACACCCCCACGTGTTCACATGTTGACCCAACGACATCGTCAATTACGAATGCTGTGGGCACGCAGTCATCGGGATTCGACCGTCGAGCAATGGAAACGAGTCGGCTCTTCGGGTAAATCACATTTTTGCTGCACTAGGTGGCTGGTCGCCTCCACAAACGTCGCCATTGAGGTCAACAGCGACTCTAAAACTGCAGCGCGTCACGGACTCAGGCTGGTGGGAGCAGTATTATGCTATGAGAGACATTCTCCTGCGCTTGCATGCGACCTGTGGTACTAATCGAAGACAAGCTTACAGCTGCGAACCATCTGCATCCCTTCATGCTTGATGTCTTCCGCGACGGCGATGTCCTCTTTCAGCACTATGATTGCCTGTCTCGGAGCCAGAACCTTACTTCATTGATGTCTCAGCTACCAAAGTCGCCTGATGCAACTCCTATGGAACCCATCTGGGTCGCTATTGGGCGGCATCACCGAGCCCGCAGATAAGCGGCCCGTTATTTACACGATTATATGACCTGCTTGTAGACATCTAATGCCACTGTACAGGATGGCAGCCAGTCAAGGAATATTTTAGGGAATTAGTTTAAAAAAATATTTTTTTTTTCAAAGGCTCAGTGGAATCTTTACAAAATTTCTCCCTTAGTAGTTCACGCCGTTTTTACGTGACACAAGTCGCTTGCCTTTCAAAACCGAAGCAGTTCTGTTCAGTTAAAGCTGCTGACAGGAGACGCCCTGAGCCCTCTGCTGAAATTGCTAGCGAATTCACGCCATTGGTTTCAGCCAATAGCGTGCACGGGATACCGATCACGTGTGTGGACGCCGGAGCGTCCTGCGGTGCAGAACACACTTGCTTCTCTCTCTTGTAATCCAGACCTCGAGCAGAACAGACGCCTTTTTGGAAGGCAGAGCCTCTGGCTCTGCTTTCACGACCGGCCACCAACGTAAGTCAACATGAACCGCTTCCCCTTCCGTTGTCCATTTCATTTAATTGTTCGACCTCATACACTGGCCAAACCTGCTGACTTTCGACCCTAGGCGCGCCTTTTGTACTCCGTACATCGAAATACATCCTCTTTATTGTACTTAATTTCCTGTTTTGTCATTTACCGGCAGCCGTGAACGCCCACTATCAATTCCTGACCGCTTGACCTCCTGCACACTACCGCCACGAAGCATATTTAACAACCTTCTTCCCCCTTCCCTGCCATTTTATACATTAACATTGGTGTCAGACGTTTCTCTCCCCATCCCCAAACCACGTACTCTTTTATAATTGGTGTCAGAAGTGGAATGTAACAATTAATATCCCCCCCTTACCGGCACATACTCTTTTACGCCACATATCTACACAAACCTACCAACAAACTGTCGGATCCCTGATACGAAAAATCAGTGATGTATTTCGCTCCAAACACGGGCGAACACCTATTAAGCAGGTGGTCATAATGTTTTGATTCATCAGTGTATTACCAATTCACATCCCTCTTCAAGTCCTAAAGTCTGTAACACGAAATTCCGAACGTCTTGTATTTTATCCCTGCTACTTCCAGAATTTCAAAGACCGTTTTATAGTCAATAGCCGCTCGGGGTAGCCACGTCGTCCGGGGTGCCTTGCCACGGTTCGCGCGTCTGCCCCTGTCTGAGGTTCGAGTCCTCCCTCGGGCATGGGTGCGTGTGTTGTCCTTAGCGTAAGTTAGTTTAAGTTAGATTAAGTAGTGCGTTAGCCTAGAGACCGATGACCTCAGCAGTTTGGTCCCATAGGAACTTACCACACATTTCCTGGCAATATAAAGAAGGCTTTCTATAAATCTCCAAATGAATTTTTTTCGTCTTAGCCTCTGCAAAAGTGCAGCAACTTTTTCTAGCTGCAGAACAAGCGAACGGAAGCGAGGAGCAAGACGATCGTGACTGAACACTGTTAATACTGCATCCAGTAACTAGTTAGTAATATTTGGTGCATGTGACAATATTTCAGGTGATTACATCACGTGAGCCTCTCTATATGCGAATAACTACTGCACCCACATCCATTTCAACCTGCTTACTGTATTCATTTCTTGGTGTCCCTCTACAGGGTTTACACCCCACACTTCTCTCTATTAAAAACTGACATTCCTTGATGCCTTAAGATGTGTCCTATCAACCTATCCCTTCTTTTAGTCACTTCGCACTTTTTTCGCAATTCGATTCGGTACTTCTTCATTAGTTACTTGATTTAGCCATCTAAACTTAAGCGTTCTTTTATAGCAGGACGTTTAAAAACGCTTGTATGCACTTGTTGCCTGAGCTGTTGATCGTCCATATTTCACTTCCGTACAAGGCTACAATCCTTTCCCCTGTCTTGACAGAATTACGATGTAATCGGGAATCCTCAAAGTTTTAATTAAAGAACTTTCAGCATTGCAGCGCGTCAGCAATCGCACGTAACGAAATAATTATGAAAAATCCGCCTCGATTGCACAAACTACCTGGTGTTTACCTAGGTTTCAGAGTGGGTAACCTCGCCTTCTTCAGAACAAATATAAAACAGCTTACCTAAATAGGCGTAGTCAAAGGCTAAAATCAACACCTACAGCGGCAAGACCCCATAAATTGATTTTAGCCTTTGACTATGCCTATTTAGGCAAGCTGTTTTATATTTGTTCTGAAGAAGGCGAGGTTACCCACGCTGAAACCTAGATAAACACCAGGTAGTTTGTGCAATCGAGGCGGATTTTTCATAATTAAAGTTTTATTTTCTTCTCACTGGATTTTAACTGCCTTTCCGAATTTGTTCTTCGTTTGCTTCACAACTTGCTCAAAATAGCGGCTGATTAACATCGGGGTAGGCTACAACCTACGTAGTTTGTCTCCCTTGTGAGCTATAAGCTACAGTCTTTCTGTCAAGTCCTTCAATTGTTTATGACTGCAGTCTGTTTTCTGTACAAGTTGTTGATAACGTTTCGCTCCCTGTATTATGTCTGTGCTACTTTCAGAGTTTCAAAAAGAAAACTTTCTCTGAATCTACAAATGAAACTGTTTGCGTCTTCGTTTAAACTCCTCAAAAGTCTAGTATCTTCTACTGACTGAAGCAGCAAATGGAAGAGAGGGACAAGGCGATTGTGGTTAAGCGTATTCATTCTGCACCTTGCAGCCAGTAGCCAGTAGGCACCAATTATCGTCTCATATGGTAATGTATATATTTGAGGTGATGACGTCACAGTGCGCCGCGCGGCCAAATACATCCGCGCCCGCGTTATGTAGGTCGTGCGCGCGTGCACCAGCGGCTTCTAGAAGGTCGGCGAGGTATCGACGCGTGACGTCACTGGTGACGCGACCTTGTGGCGGCAGCATCAGCTGGCGGAAGGCGGCGGCGCGGCGGCGGCGGCGGCGGCGCTCAGGTCACGTGACTGCCGCGGCGGGAATCGGTGGGGCCCTACGCTCGCTCGAGGGCTGCCAAACACGGCGCGGAGAAGCCATGTGCGACGTTGCGCCGCGCCGCGACCCACGCGAGGCCGCCGCAGCTGATCGATACCTGCCGGCCCAGCTGCGCAGCAGGCCTTCCTCCGTCCCTTCCTCGGCTCCTCTTTACCTCCTCCGCATTCTTTTCTTAGCTGGTCAAAGTAAAGCACGAGGGGAGTTCAACAAGTAATGCTACACACTGGAGACAACACGCTGTTGAGTAGAGACTCCTGAGGAGATTTGGAAACTTGCGGTAAGGTCGTAAGGAACCAAACTACTGAGGTAATTGGTCCCTAAGCTTACACACTACTTAAACTAACTTACGCTAAGGACGACACACACACGCCCATGCCCGAGGGAGGACTCGAACCTCCGACGAGGGGAGCCGCACGGACCGTGACAAGACGCGTTAGACCGCGCGGCTAAGCCATGCGGCGTCTCCTGAGGAAGCTAGTCCACGTGTACTTGTAACAAGGACCCCACAATAAAGGCAAGGAATTCTAATACTCTTTTGACAGTGGTGAGGCCTGAGGATGGCGGTAATGTGCCGCCGAAACTAGTCGTGTGAGAGAATGAAGGCATTCTCAAGATACAGCAATCGTGTTACTTTTTCTCGTATATATCATCAGCTGAAGTCCCTCGTCCGTGCAATAGGATGGAAATCCATTTTTTTCTGAAAGCGGTTTTGTTTTAGTCAGGGTTCCAATACACTGTACTATTCCCCACTCTTTTGTCTACAAAACCCCATTTTTCAACACAGTCTCCGATCAATGCGCCGGCCTTACACCACCTTACTGGGAAGGCCTGTATGCCGGCGTGATATCATTCTACTGATTGTCGCCGGAACTAACGTCTTGCTGCGTCAATTATCTCCCCGTCATCCGCGCACTACTTGTCGCACAGTGCATCTTTCATTGCGCCAGACAGGAAGTCGAAATGTGCGAGGTCCGGGTTCTGGGGTGGATAAGGCAGTGCAGTCAAATGAAGATTTGGAAGCTCCTCTCGGGTGCGCAGACTTGTGGCCCTGCGTTGTTTGTCATGGAGAAGAAGTTCGTTTGTGTTCTGTGCAGACAAACACACCGAAACCGCTTCCTCAATTTCCTGAGATGATCGTTGAACCAAGAGGGAGGACATTAAACAGAATAATCCCTTCCGAGTCCCAGAACGCGATCGCCAGTGCTCTACCGCCTGAGGGTGTGGCTTTGAACTTTTTCTTTCGAGAAGAGGTAGAGTACTGCCATCCCATGGATTGCCGTTTCGTTTCTGGTTCGAAGTGACGAACCCGCTTTTCATCGCTTGTGACAATGTGCGACAAAAAGCGGTCACGATCACCCTCCTAACGTGCAAGCAATTCCGCACAAGAGGTCCTCTGTTGTTCTTTATGGTCTTCTGTAAGGAGGCGAGGAATCCAGCGGGCGCCGCTTAGAGTACCCCAACTGGTGGAGGAATGTGTCAGCACTACCAACAGATAACGTCCAGTTGTGCAGCGAGGTGTCTGACAGTGATCCATCGATCACCTCGAATGAAGCTGTCAGCATTTACAACACTGCAGGAGTCACAGCTGTATTGCGACCGGCGGGTGCTTGGAGACTGAACAGGTTCGTGCGACCTCGCCCTACGACTCATCGTGCTTTTACTCACAATCAGGTCACCATTGACATACTGCAGCGCCTCTGAATAACACCAATGCTATGATTTTCCGCCAAAAGAAACTCGACGACAGTTCTCTGCTTGGAATTCACCTCCGTTACTGACGCCATTTTGAAGGCCACGCATAGCGCTGCCACCTATCGGAACTTCATGAAACTATAAGAGCTGAAACGGGAATCTTCCATGATCTCGGCATAACAAATTCCGCATTTTTCAATCGAGATTGCCCGAGAAAAAAATGTGTTGCATTACTTATTGAACGCCCCTCGTTTATAAGCGAAGAAAAGAGTGGGTAATTATCTCGATAACGGAGAAGCTGGACAGCTGTCGGTGTGCTACTGCCGTATGCATCTATGAAAAGTGAAGGACGGTGAAACCAGGAGGCGGCGACAAGGTATTGAACTTCCACATCTGAAAAAGGAAGAGTTCGGTCGCTCTGGATAGTTAAAGTATTTTACAGTAGTTACTGCTTCCAGCTACTGAAATCTCTCTGCATATTTCTGCGCAGTACATTACCTTTTTAAGTTCAGGGTCAGCAACTGCACCAAAATTCAATCCTTGACAGGTCTTCCTGCGTTGCGCTGCAGTCTTCTTGCGTTGCAACCTCCAGCATCATCTGCTATTAGCCCACGGAATCTTCAACGTTGTTCACTGGATTATTAATACAATTTAAAAATATGCCCTATGACACTCCTTTGGGGTACCTACGAAATTGTCTGTGTCTGTGTCTATGTGTTCAAAAATGATATCCTGTCACAACAGGGCTTGTTGAGCAGTCATAAATACGACGGTGCTTTGATAAGTCTGGTAAATTTCAATGAAAGAATGGAAAATTTTTGTTGCGCCTTTATGGTTGGTAAGCTTGATAATTCGAACGACCGTGTAAAGAATTTGAACAATGTAAAGCGTACAGTTCATTGTCGAGAGGCATCCGAATTCGTTAGTGCGTGGACTGTGATTGAAACTGGAGAAAACCGACTTTCATGCTCTTATTTAACATTTTCATTTGAAAGGTAGGACTCCTGCAAAAATCAACACAGAACTTGAAGTTATCACGGACTCTGGACCATCACTGAAGACCATTTACTTTCGTATTAATGAATTTAAACATGGTCGGACAACTATCGTAGTCGAAGCACGCTACCTTGTCCTGTTGAGGTCACTATAGAGGAAACCGTTAACAAAATCCATGATATGGTAATACAAGACCACCGAATAAAAATTAGTGAGATTGCTGACACTGAAGGCATCTCAACTGAACAAGTGAATAGTATCCTGCATGGAGAATCGCCTATGAAGAAGCTGCGTGCGAGATGGGTGCTTGCAGTAGACCAAAAGTGAATCCGGCACAATATTTTAACACAATGTCTGGCCATGTTTAATCGCAATCAACAAGACTTTTTGCGCCGATTTGTGACTGTTGAGAAAACCAGGATCCTCCATTACACACCAGAATGAAAACGGCTGTCAAAACAATGGACAAAGACTGATGAAAGTGCACCGAAGAAGGCAAAGACCATTTTATCAGCTGGTAAGGTATTGGCCTCTGTTTTCTGGGATTCCCAAAGAATAGTCCTGATAGATTACTTGGAAAAAGGCAGAACCACAATTGAACCCTATTATGCTTCATTGAAACTCGCGTTGGATGATAAAAGACCGGAGCTGGACGCCAAAAGTGCTCTTTCACTGGGATAAGCACCACCGCAGCTGGTAAAACGGTGGGAGTGCATGAATCGGGATCTGAATCGGTTTCTCATTCAGCCTATTCACCAGACTTAAGCCCAAAATAACTTCTTTCTGTTCCCTGACTTGAAACTCTAGCTTTCTGGGAAGAAATTTTCATCAAAGGAAGAAGTGATAGTTGCAGTCGACGAATGTTGCGGAGTTTGACAGAACCTGTTATTCCGATGGGATGAAAAAACTGGAGAATCGCCGGACCAAGTGTATGTCCCTCAAAGTAGACTGTTGTTGCTTCTCTAGCAGTGCGCCGTACAATACGCTTCAGTTACGTAATATGTCATTGTGCTCAGCCAGCTCTGAGAAGTACTCCCGGCCAGTTGTCCACTTGAAGCGAGTCATCCTGCGTAGCTCGTACTACACGTCGCCTCAAAAATGGCTCTGAGCACTATGCGACCTAATTTCTGAGGTCATAAGTCGCCTAGAACTTAGAACTAATTAAACCTAACTAACGTAAGGACATCACACACATCCATGCCCGAGGCAGGATTCCAACTTGCGACCGTGGCGGTCGCTCGGTTGCAGACTGTAGCGCCTAGAACCGCTCGACCACTCCGGCCGGCACGCCGCCTTCACTAGTAGCTGCGGGCCTACGGGCTGCGCCTAATGCTGATGCTGGCAGGGGCTGAACTGGTGCTTCCCAGACAGGGGCCACCTTCTGGCTGACTTTTCAACCGACTTTAGGGCGCCTACCCGTCTGTCCATCGTTCGCATCCGGTGCTGAGGCGGTCACCCATACACCACTTGTTGCCGAGTCGCTGCCTGCCCTTCGCGTACGCATTTGCTATCGCCTGCTTCCGTCCGCGGGCCACTGACGCTGCGTCCTACAGCGGGGGTCGTAGGTTCGCACCCGTTCTCGGGTGTCTCCTGCACCGAGCCCACCAAAGGCTGTTACCTGGTAGCACTTACGGCACCAAAAGGCGCGACCGGCTCCAAGATGCTACTCCAGGCGGGTGTAAAATGAATGTGCACAACGGAAAATAATAAACGCTAAAATGAAGATTTGGCCCTGTCTGACTACACCCTGAAGCAGATCTTAGGATCTCTTAATTCTATAAATTACAATCTAAACATATATGAATGATGAAGGCAACTAATCCTACTAAATGATACACATTGTTCCTGTTTATATATTTACTGTAGATTTAAAAAAAACCTTTATATTGTTCAAATGTGTGTGAAATCTTATGGGACTTAACTGCTAAGGTTATCAGTCCCTAAGCTTACACACTACATAACCTAAATTATCCTAAGGACAAACACACACACCCATGCCAGAGGGAGGACTCGAACCTCCGCCGGGATCAGCCGCACAGTCCGTGACTGCAGCGCCTTAGACCACCCGGCTAATCCCGCGCGGCAAACCTTTATATTACAAAGTTTATATTTCCTAAGTAAAATTACTAATCAATTGCCTAACTCTGCCCCTTATTATGACTACGCAGTCTAATGTCAATAACGCGAAATGACTGACATCATCTACGTACCAAACACTAGAAGACCCTACTTTCAAAGATGATCTACTGTGGTGTTTCCGAAGTATAATCCTTCCAGTCCGCCTACAGAATTGGCCGGTCGCGACTCTATTGTGCCCTAGCGCTCAGGTGTCCCAACGACCGTCTCGCTACTTCCTGTGTTTAAGCAGGACCAACACACCTGTGTTGGCCTTTCACCCAGGGCTTGAGTTCCGCCTGCCGTTTCATTTCCACTGTCGTTCCAACCTCTACTAGTATGATAATAAAGGCAGTCCGTCACCTTTCATGCAAAAAGCGTGAACAGTTACTTACAAGGCGTACGTGACAATGTCAGTCTCCTTTATATATTCATATATACGATGTACAACCTATCACATGATACCTAATTGTGTTTGTAGATCACGGAAAAGTATGTGGATGGGTGCTTGTAAGGTGTGAAATTATAGCCACCTTACATGGCTTACCAGTGAGTTCACTGCCGCGTCGTGGCTGTCACGTTTCCGGCCTGAAACAGCTCTTTGTGCCCACCAATGATCTGATTTGGCTTCTACACGGCAGGTCTTCCGGGCCTAAGGATTCTATACACCGTCCGCCTCTTGCTGCCATTTGCTGAGCTGAGCAAGCTGTTCACGGCCACACTGCGCGTCCTCTACATCTGCAGCTACATTATACTCCGCTATCCACGTAACAGCGCGTGGCGGAGGATACTTCTGGCACCACCAACTGATTCCCCGCGCCCTTCCTGTTCCGCTCGTGTATGGCACGTCGGAAGAATAACTGGCGGAAAGCCTCTGTACTAGCTCTTTCTCTAATTTTCTTCTCATGATCATCTCGCGAGGTGCATTTGGTTGGAAGTAATATGTTGTCCAGCTCTTTTCAGAAAGTGCTTTCTCGAAATTTCAATAGTAAACCTCTCAATGATGCACAAGGCCTTTCTTGTAAAGTCTGCCACTGGCGTTTGTTGAGAATCTCTGTAACGCTCTCGCGCCCACTAAACGATCCCGTGACAAAACGCGCCGTTCTTCGGTGGATCTCCTCTATCAGTTCTACCTAGTAATGATCCCAGATAGATGAACAATACTCAACAAACGGTCGAATAAGTGCCTTGTAAGCCAATCCCTTCTTGGATCAGTTACGTTTCCTTGAATCTCGTCGGCCATTGTGGCCAAGCGGTTCTAGGCGCTTCATTCCGGAACCACGCGGCTGCTACGGTCGCAGGTTCGAATCCTGCCTCGGGCATGGATATGTGTGATGTCCGTAGGTAGGTTTAAGTAGTTTTAAGTCTAGGGGACTGATGACCTCAGATGTTAAGTCCCATAGAGCTTAGAGCCCTTTGAACCATGTGCATCTTGAATCTGTCTGGAATCTACTTTTCCTACTGTATGTTTTATGTACTCCTTCCACTTAAGGTCACTCCGGAAAGTTACTTCTAGATATTTTACGGTAGATACTGTTTCCAGCAGTTTCTCATCAATAATGATAGTGATCAGTGGTGGATTTCAGTGGTGGTGGTGGTGGTGGTGGTGGTGGTGGTGGTGGTGGGTTCTTATGTGATCAAACTGTTGAGGTTATCGGTCCCTAGGCTTACACACTACTTAATCTACCTTTAACTTACGCTAAGGACAACACACACACCCATGTCCGAGGGAGGAATCGAACCTCCGACGGGGGGAGACTCGCGAACCGTGGCAAGGCGCCCCTAGACCGCGCGGCAGTGGTAGATTTCGTTTCCTACGTATGCGCATATATTACGTTTATCTACGTTCAGGGTCAACTGCCAGAGCCTGTACCAGTCACCAAACCTCTGCAAGTCATTCTGCAAATAGATACTGTCTTCTGGCGTTGCCACTTTCTTATAGGCTATCACATCATCCGCGAATCGTCTTAAAGAGCTTCCGACGCTTTCTGCTAGATCATTTAAATACAGTAATAGTCCTACCACATTTCCCTGGAGTACTCCGAAAATTACATTCCCATCTGTCGATTTTGTTACGTAATAAGCGATGTGTTGCGTTCTATGTGCAAGGAAGTCTTGAATCCAGTCGCAAATCTAGGCCTAAATACGGTTAGATTACCACAACTAGGCAACGCCTTCGACTGCTGTACGAATTATGATCAATAAACTTGTCGTTATTTCGCACGGCATCTGTGATTGCGCAATGGCAGACCTCCTGAGTCTACGTGCCTGCTATCCTGGCAACCATCCTCGTGACCTGCAACTAGTTCAATAAACACTCGAGCCGTATTGACCCCGCTATAGCGACCAGCGCTTTTTACCGACCGACCCACCCAAACACGACGCGTCGCTCCTTGTCACTGCTTCACTTCTGCCAGTATTTCTCTGAGTTCGTGGCCCGATTCGGTAGATACCAGTGATCTGTCGTGAAGTTTCAAGATAACTAACTCATTCTGCTTCAGCCATTAGGATATGTTTTCCACTACAAATGAGGTCCACATCTAAATGCGTTGGTAGCAAAACAGAGCTTACATTGGCTACGCTCTGTCAATATTTGTACAAAAACGAACATTCTGCTTCTGTACAATAAGAAAGTATTACTACATCAAATGCCATTCCTGTTACGAAAACGCTGTCTCAGTGTTTCCTTTCGTTTCATTTGAAGATGCATTTGGAGATATTTACTGCTGATATATATACTCCTTGATACAGCTGTAGTGTAATAAGTGTTTACATACTGATTGCTCATTAGGCACTGATTCTTTTGTGGAATACCTACGATTCTTCGAAGGCATTGCTCTCGTTACTTCATCTTCAAAGTGTTTGCCAAATCAGCTCCAGTGTCTCTCTAGAATGAATCAAGATATCTCTTCAGTAATAGATAATATATCTTGGCTAAAGACATGCTTCCAGAGATTGAAGTTTGTTCTCGCTTGGAAGCTGGCAGATTACTCACTGATAGTCTGATGTGGACTCGACTGATTTCACATAGTATACCTATTTACTTCATTTAGTTACCGTTCAGTCACCGAAGCCTATCACTCACCCAATGATGTTGAAACTAATGATCTCATCATCAGTTTCTCTTGCAAGGAATGTGATTTCTCGTGCAGTTGTTCATTAGTTATGTCTAGGCTGCATCAGAACGCCTTTACTGAAAACTGGCTTCAGATTTGTAACTTTTTACAGCAGAGGGTATTCTGCATTGGACTTTCACGACAAGTTTATACTGTACGGCGGACCGGGAAAGGAACCCTGAGGTCAGCCATTCAAGAGTAGTTTTTAAAGTGACTCACCTGAAGATGTTCCTGTGACTGGTTCAGAGCTTCAAATGGCACTTCCTGTAAAACAGCTGGTATCTGGCATATATCGTTTCGAATGCCAGTCCAAGATACAGTCTTACTTTGCCCAAATTATTTAACACAACGAATACTTCAGAGCAAAGCAAGACATTTCATCTAATTACTATCTACGGACTCTCGAGAAATCGAACACTCCGTTGTTTTCATTTTCCCGTGTTTTCTAGTCCCATATGATGACTGGAGAGCATCTATGAAGTTTGTAATAAGAGTAAAGGAGCTAACGGCAATATGAAACATTGTCACATTTCGGAAACACGTTGGACCCACTCTAAGCCAACACACACTTATGATTCTAATTGTTGTATAAAATGCGGCAAGATTTTATCTCACAAGTGTTTGCTTCTTCCTACATTCCGTGCCTGGATCTTCTTTTGGCAAACTGCCTTTCTTCGTCGGAACGCGTTGCGAATAGCAGTCGACCTTACTTTCTCCCGCAGAGAGATTTCACGATAATTGTCCCCCCCCCCCCCCTCTTCCTGCCCTCCCCCCCACCTCCCCCAACCCGCCAGGGGTTTTCATCGCCGCTTAACTGGGTGGCAGCTCAAACGCTTTCTCCTGGGAGCAGCCGACAGTCGTTCAGACCGCGCCTGTTTATGGCTCCAGACGTCAAAGTTTTCTATGGAACAGGCGGACAACACGCTTACTGCCTCCGACACGTAATACTTCGTTCCATTCTTACAGCTAATTTTGGTATGGAATGCTTAAACCTTCCAGGGCAATATTTAGCTGTGTTTCGTTAGGCACGTTTCCTTTTTTTTACAAAAAGGGGCGAATGAACGATGCTGAAATATCGCCTCGCGGGTCTCATCATTTATTTCCTTGATAAACTGAAAAAGGTCCCTTTTTCTGTCTACGAAAGTTCTCCGGGATTTCACAGTTCAGTACCACTAACCTCTTTGATATTATATATCTTACATGGTATCCGATTCGATAATACAATTAGGTTTACACATATTCATTGGCCTATTACAAGTAGACACAGAAAACCATTAACGTCTCCGTTAATAATTAAACAAAGTAGTTGATAGCCTGTAGGAGCAAACGCAAAATCAAGGAAAGATTAAACAGCAACACAAAAATCGATTTCACAGTAAAGAAAGAAATCTTAATACAAGCAATTCAAGAAAACATTGCAAATTAATATTACGGAAATATTTTTCCCTTCGTTTGTGTCCAATTTAAAAAATAATAAACTATGATGTAAAACTTAAGTCATGTTCCCATATATCCACATGTATTTTAAATAATTTCCCAGAGAAAAAAAAAACGTGAATCGATTTAATTGTTCGCTGCTTTCACATGGCAAAATCTGATTCATTTTACGTAACTGTTTATCCTTCAGGTTCTTTGCACTCACTTTCTTTAGGCAGCCTATCACACTATGCGGCATTTGTCAGCCGGTATCGCCGTGCTTTATGTTCAGTACAGTGCGTGCAGCAGATGTGATGGAGAAAGAGCTTATCAAGACAGTCTGTGCATATGTGAGGCAGGTATATGGACTCCTTAAAGCTCCTGCTGCTCCGCCAGCACACCCCCAGCAGATGTTGACACATGAGAGCTTAAATACCTGTTACAGATTTCGTCAGATATTCTTATCCATACAGTACAAAGTGTTCAGACACTGAAAGTTCGATACAGATATCCAAATAAAAATGTACTAGTTGTATGTGGAAACAGTTGTCAGATACAAAACAGATGGTCGCGAGTGAAGTCTCTCTTCCTTTAAAAATGTCAACAGTTTTCCTAAAGAGTCGGGCCCATTCTGTGACGAGCACAGAAATCCATTAATACGTATTCTCGAATGCTGCCGTATCTCAAGTCCACTTCTTCTGGTCTGACCTGCCTATGCCTATCTTGTTCCCAAGACCTCCATCGCCACAATGTCTCCTATCTGATACTTTCCTCTATTCGCTATAAAAGGTATTTCAAAAATTCTTTCTCCTCTCCCCTAGCGTTTATTCAGTCCAGTACGGGGTCCGCTTTTGCAAGGTTTGGCAGACAATTGGAATCCGTACTGATTCGTTCACTGTGATGTCCACTTCCTTCGCTTGTACATACGCGCTTCACACTGGAACAGCCCACTCGACCGCAGACACACTCTGTGCCATTACTAGAAGTCTGCGCTGGTGCGCAGTAATAGCGATTTTGCGGTTAATCTTTGGACATTCGCAGTAATAATTCCTTTATGGTTAAAAGTTAAACGACAATGGCAATATTACGTCTCTTATTTTGAATCACAAAAAATCGGTAATAATTATCATTAAGATGCAAAGAAATTATTATTGTATAAGTTATTACTACTCATTCGGGATGGAAAACGCAGTATCCTCGAAACGGTAGAAGCATTATTGATATCTGCAAGGACTAAAGATGGCGACATGGGAATTTTCCGAATTTTCCCAATGTTTACTCTGACATCTTGCTTTCGTCGTACCAGCAGCCGCCTTGTGCCTTAGCCATTTTATTTACGTTTATATTAACAGAGACCACTTACATAATTACCGAAAGCTGCTACAAACGGACACAAACGCTATTCAAGTTTAATTCAGTCATTGGAGTCTGCGCTTCATGGTACTGTTTGTGTAAAAAATATTAACATGTACGCAACGCAACGCTTACTATACGCTAAGTGTAGCACGCTAACGTGATTCACCATATTGACGAATTAATATGTATTTGATAAACTATTATATGGCTAATATTTAACAGTACGCAAGATGCTACGACAACTTGTAGTAAGACTTCATTTGGCTATCCAGTTTTAAGGAAACAATCTGTGGAAAGTTTCACAAAATAAGCCTTAATAGTTACAATCAAGAATGTAACAGACAATGTATTAAAACGTGCTCATGATTGACCTCTACGTTCTCAAACCAAGCAATGTGAATTACGAGGTCCAAATTCTGTAGACGAAAATTCAGACTAAGTGCAAACACACCGTCAGACCTCTAGCATACTTCACCGGGTTAAAGGGATTTTAATGTTTTAGTGTCCATGGATGAGGATAAACGGCTTACTGACGCAGTTGCGGATAAAGGACTTGGAATGTGGCAGCTTATTTCTTATCCGCTGAGACCACTAGCCAAAACTGACGTCTGTAATAGTCATGGATCTGCGCCCAAGACCTGATCATCAGTTACCTGATAATTTGTTCCTGGCACACACATTGGCAGGTGTTAGTGCAACGCTGTTTGAACGTCAGAGTGCGATCCAAGAAGAGGCATAAATATAACTGGACTGTGAGCAGTGCTGGATTCTTTCACCTGGCCACAAAATGAATTATTGCCGTGCATGTCTGTTATTGAGATATAAAGCACAGACTTGTGTCTTGATGGGGTTTGACTTCAGGTGATTAGTATCGTAATACACTGACGGAAAAAACGCAGAACGCACCCAGGCAGAGCCACAACTCATCAGAATACACAGCGGACCTCCATCCTGCTCTTTAGTGACCACTCGATTGACATCACTGAAGTCGCAAATACGCCGAACACTATTGTCTTCTCATAGCGTGTAGGCTTTCACGGCCGGCGTCTTCAGTAATTAAAACTTCCGGGCTAAGAGGCCGTGGTCCAATAGTAGAAATACTTCTCCCTGACGTTTCGTTGCCAGCTGCGGGCAACATCATCTGAGGTGATTCTACGACTGGCTGCTAGCCCGTGGAGGTCCTGTTTATATAGAGCGCGTAGAGGGCGCCACCACTCGTCACGTGTTGTCAACAGTAAAACTATCTCTGGCTGGCGTCATTACTCTCGATCGAAGGTAATCGATTGTCACATCTTTGGTACAGAGTCGATCGCCATATCTTATCTAGCTTCAAGCCTTCTTCTTTCCTGTTAAAATTATTCTGGTGTTTAAAAATCTCTACAGCCTCTCTATACATACGTGCATAATAATGTGATGTCTTAGCTAGCACGCTTGTCTCACTAAATTTTATTTCATGGTCACCCGTTTCAAAAACATGTTCCGCTGCAGCCGATTTGTCCGTGTGTCCCAGTCGACAGTTCCTTTCATGTTCAGTTAGGCGAGTATTGATACTTCTTTTTGTGGTTCCAATGTAAACCTTCCCACAACTACACGGAATCTTATAGACACCAGGAGTAGCTAGAGGGTGTCGTGCATCTTTCGCCGATCTTAAGCATTCACTAATCTTCTTGGTGGGTCTGAAGATTGTTTCAACTCTGAACTTGGCCAGCACTTTTCCGATACGGTCCGTAATATTGTGGATGAATGGAAGAAAAACTTTCCCCACCGATGGTTGTTGTTGTTGCACGTTTTCGTACATTTTTCTTCTGGGATGGAGTGCTCTATCTATCTCCTTGCCAGCGTACCCATTTTTCTGGAAAGCGGTTCGCAAGTGGTTTAGTTCCTCTTGCAAATAAGCTGGCTCACAGATTTTATTAGCCCTGTCCACCAATGTCTTGATAATACCTCTCTTCTGCCTGGGATGATGGTTTGAATGCTTATGAAGATAACGATCGGTATGCGTATCTTTTCTGTAGACTTTGTGACCCAGAGTCCCATCTACTCGTTTAATTACTGAGACGTCCAAAACATTTATCTGTCCGTTACTTTCAGTCTCCATAGTGAATTGTATTTTTGAATTGATGCTATTCAAATGCTTCAAAAAACGGTTCAGTTCTTCTTCACCGTGATTCCATATGACAAAAGTGTCGTCCACATACCGATACCACTTCAAAGGCCTTTTTCTGGCTGACTGCAGTGCTTGCTGTTCAAAAAATTCCATAAAAATATTAGCAACGGCTAGACTTAGAGGGCTACCCATTGCCACTCCATTAATTTGTTCATAGAACTCATTATTATACTGAAAATAAGTCGTGGAAAGGCAATGTCTAAACAAAGCTACTATATCAGTCGGAAATATGTCAGATATGCAAGCAAGAGCTTCGTTGACAGGATCCATGGTGAACAGAGACACCACATCAAAACTGACAAGAATATCACTGGGGCTGACGGTAATCTCCTTCAATTTTTCGATGAAGTGCATAGAGTTTTTAATATGATGATCAGTTTTTCCAATAAACGGTTGTAACAAGGTGGCAAGATGTCTAGCCAGCTCCTGAGTAGGGGACCCAATAGCACTTACTATCGGTCTAAGTGGGACATTAGGTTTATGCACCTTAGGTAGTCCATATAATCTAGGAGGATAAGCTTCCGTTTTGCAAAGATCTTTTTTATCCTCTGAAGGAATAGAAGACTTTTTTATTGATTGGTAACTGTCAACACTTTCGTTGTAGGATCCTTTTTCAACTTTTTATAAGTGGTAAGATCCAAAAGGTCACTGATCTTCTTATGGTAGTCTTCACTCTTCATCACCACGGTAGCATTTCCCTTGTCAGCAGAAAGTACAATAATACTCTTGCCCGCATTAATCTCCAGTAATGCTTTCTTTTCTCCTTGAGACAGATTACTGCTAGGTGGCTTAGCTTTACGCAGTATCCTGGCTGTTTCCACCCTAACTTCATCAGCAGTGTGTGATGGTAACAGCCGAATCCCCGCCTCTATATTAGCTACAATATCCTCCGTTGGAATCTTCAGTGGAGTAATTGCAAAATTACCTCCTTTCGAGAGAACAGAAGTTTCTTCCCTGGATAACTCTTTTCCGGACAAATTTATAACCGTTCGAGACTTGTCTATAACCGGTGTTTCCTGTCTGCTCTTATGTAGATAGTCAAACTTCTTCTTCTGTCTATTCGAAGACACTTCTGCACTATGTTCCATGGATCTAAATGTTAGCCCATCCACTGTCTTCTCTCTTGGTAGTGGCACATAGCCGTCCGGAGTCCAGTCTTCTTGCGACCGTACAGTGGCTACATAACTGCCAAGTCTTTCTGCAGTATCGCAAAGGGAACATCCAGCTTCTCGTAGCCTTATCACACGAAAAAAAATGGTTTTAATGGCTCTGAGCACCATGGGACTTAACTTCTGAGGTCATCAGTCCCCTAGAACATAGAACTACTTAAACCTAACCAACCTAAGGACATCACACACATCCGAGCCCGAGGCAGGATTCGAACCTGCGACCGTAGCGGTCGAGCGGTTCCAGACTGTAGCGCCTAGAACCGCTCGGCCACCACGGCCGGCTTATCACACGACCTCGACCAAAATCAGTGAGGTGTTGATAATGGCGTCATTTGTCACTTTGAAGGCATACTTGACTAACATCAACTCACCATGTCTACTCTCAAAGGTAACTAACGTTCACGAATGATGCAGCGTGTATTTAAAGCAGATCTGATTTGCGTCCCCATAGTGGCGCTATGAGCGCCAGTCTTATGTGATTTTTTTTATTTTTTTTTGTCAGTTTAGATGTAGTTCGTATTCACAGTGTGCTTCAATTTCTCTTCTACCTCTGAAAGCTCGACTCTTCAGCTGCCACTGCTGTATCGTTAACGCATATGAAATGAATGGAGTGATTTAGTTTTGGTTAGTCGTTCATTTACATGATATACAGCATTAGTGCTTGGATTCTTCCTTGTGACAGGTCATTCTTCTGTGTCCTCCGCGTACTTGTATTCGCGTAGAGTGTGAGGTAGAATCTCCTCCAGTGCAGAATAGTGCCAGACGGTGGTCGCTCGTCAGATCATATAGTTTAAGAGCAGCTTTCTGTGGCTGACAGTGTCATTTGCGGCTGTCAGATCGACGAGGTCATTCAATTTGCTTAGTTTAATCCTGTCCCCGACGTCCTGTTACGTGAATTAAACACTGTTTCTCGTGACGCCACTGCAACAGTAGTTCGTACTGTGTGTTGTTATTTATACGAGGGCGTGCTGAAAAGTAATGCCTCCGAACTTTTTGTGCGAAAACTCTTCAAGATTTTTAAATAAAACAAACGGTATTAATATTCTACATCATTGTTCTTCATGTCTACATATTTATTTCTCAACATAGTTACTCTGGCAACAAACACATTTCTCCCAATGAGAGATGTCCGTAGGTTCGTTAATTAGTTCTAAGTTCTAGGCGATTGATGACCTCAGACGTTAAGTCGCATAGTGCTCAGAGCCATTGAACCAATGAGAGACCAGTTTGTTGATGCCGTCACTATAAAATGTTTGACTTCGTCAATTGAGCCAGAGCCTCACCTGTCCTTACGTCGCTATCAAAGTGAAGTAATCGAAGGTGTTTTTTAAGTTCTGGAAGTAGACGAAAATCGGATAAGGCGAAGTTGTGGCTCTGTGGAGGATGATGACAGTGAACCCGAGGCGTCGGACTGTTGCAGACGCCGCAGCACTCTTGTGTGTTCTGACATTGTCATGCTGAAGGAGAGATTGCCCGTGTGTGGAGCGAACTCTTCGAATTCGAAACTCGATTGCATCACGCTGTTTCTCACACACCGACATTGTTACTCTGCACACCGCCATGTTACATGTTACATGTTACAGTTCGAAGCCCTTAAACGGCAGAGGGCTGCAAATATGAAGACATGAAGACTAAAGATGTAGCGCGTTAATAACTGTCATTTTTTCTGTTATCATTCTTTCTTTAGTTGATTTAAATTCGTGGAGGTATACTCCTTCTATGAAACTAATTGAGGGCAGTTTGTTTATTGCCATACATGTTTCGCTTCTTTTATTTGAGAAGCATCTTCAGTGGCGATTTCCAGCGCTGTTAACTCACTCGTGTGGTCCTGGAAACGTATTCTTTAGTTTTCATGCCCCAACTGGCCTATTTCTGGCGTACTTTCACCCACATTTGTCACATAGCGTATATCACTTCCACTTTCCATTTTTTGATCAATTAGATCGATTAGTTGCATAGACGGAACATACCTCCACGAACGTTAATAACGTTTGTTTTTTATCTAAAATGCTTTAAAAGTTTTCACAGAAGAAATTCGGTGGCGCTACTTTTCAGCGTGCCTTTGTAGATTGCTATTAGGTCGTGTATGGCTCTGGCTCTGAGCACTACGGGACTTAACAGCTATAGTCATCAGTCCCCTAGAACTTAGAACTACTTAAACCTAACTAAGGACAACACACACACACATCCATGTCCGAGGCAGGATTCGAACCTGTGACCGTAGCGATCGCGCGGTTCCAGACTGAAGCGCCTAGAACCGCTCGGCTACCCCGGCCGGCAGGGCGTGTATGAAAGCATCGTGTTATCTGATGACAGACAGTTAAGAACTTGCAAGTTATTGGTAGCATAACGTCTTCTCGTCCGACGAAAATCTCGGCAATACTCTTCGCAATATTCCACTGTATTGTTTCGCGGTATCCCGCTACTAACAACTGCCCCTTCAAGTCTATCAAACTGAATTCTGGAAGAACTATCCCAGTACATTTCTTGGCACCAAGGATTGGGTATATGCACGAACTGCTTTTATTCTAGAATTAACTGATATTCAACTGGAAGCTGTTGACAGATTTTCTTCTCGACAGTTCATCTTATTTCTTCGGTTTCCAACTTCTCCGACAGAAAATACGGCAGTTTTCCTTTGCTGGTCGCCAAATTCTACATCTACTTCTACATCCACATCTACACTCCGCAACCACCTTACGCTATGTGGCGGAGGCTACTTTCTGTACAGATCCAAAGAAGAGCAGCGCGTTTCGCTACAGGTTCATTTAACAAGGACGAGAGCTTCACAGAGATGATCAGTCAATTACAGTGGCAGGCGCTACAAGAGGGACGTTCTGCAACACAGTGTGGTTTAATGATAAAAATCCGAGACCGTACGTTCTTAGAAGTCACCCAGTATAATGATTCCTCCTACGTACATCTCGCAGAAAGGTCACGAAGGTAAAACTAGAGAGTTTCGAACCCATATGAAGGCTTATCGGCAATCCTTCTTCCCGCGAACCATTCGCGATTGGACCAGGAAAAGGCGGACACCCAGTCTTTTGAGTTTTGATAAAACGAACTCGAGAAACACGTTTAAATTTAGGTCAAGATTTTGTACTTATTACTTGAAGACAAAGAAAATGCCGGTGAATTGGTTTATCTACGTCAGTATAAGTAAATAAACGTGCGAATTGCTCAGATTTTGCCACTTAGCTGATCTTGCGTCTCCTTTTACACTATCGTGCCAAAGATGAACACAGCAGCTTCAAAAACGACGTGAAATGTAGTGCACAACTGACGCACATCCACATCCGACGGCTAACACGTCGTATCATTTCTCCTTAAGAGCCGAATCTAAAGAAGGCGGTGATGTTACACGCTCGGGTCTGGAGCGAAACAGGGCTGTCCATTTCAGGAATGTTTTTATCTACAAACCATTGCCTGCCGAGTGCTACTTTATGCCAGGGTGCTTTGTCATGCTGATACAAACATTCATCGTCTCCAAACTATTCCTCCACTGTACTTAATACACGATGCTGTAAAATGTGTTCATTTAGTTCGACATTTATCGTATTTCTGTTTTTATTTTAGTTTATTTTATTTTTAAGAGCAATAGTGATCACATCCTAACCACAAAAACACCCCGATATCTTAACACCCCTCCTCTGTACTTCACTACACATGATGGCAGGTAAAGCTCTCCAGGCAATCCCCAAATCCACACCCTTCCATCGGATTGACGCCACTCTAAATAATTTATTTCCAGCCGTCCACTGTCCAGTGGCGTCGCCGTTACACCACCTCGAGCGTCACTTAGCGCTGTCTAAAGAAATTTATGACTTATGAGGAGTTCAGCTGCCGAGAAGTCTTCCGGGTTATACGGCCGTGGTCCAGGTAACTCTTCAATCACTGACGTTTCGTCCAAAGCTACGTTGGACATCTTCTGAGGTACTCCTGGTTGTGCTGAGTCTTGCCAGGAGCACCTCCGAAGATGTCCAACGTAACTTTGGACGAAACGTCAGGGGTAGAAGAGTTCCATGGACCACAGCCGTACAACCCGGAAGAATTCTCGGCAGCTGAAACATCCGGTCGTGAAAGCCTTCATTGTATGAGTATGAGGAGTTTGATCGACCACTGTAACCGAGCGACGTGGCACAGTGGCTAGCACACTGGACTCGTATTCGGGAGGACGATGGTTCAAATCCTCGTCTGGTCATCCAGATTTAGTTTTTCCGCGATTTCACTAAATCACTCCAGGCAAATGCCGGGATGGTTCCTGC
Organism: Schistocerca serialis cubense; assembly: GCF_023864345.2. NCBI lineage: Eukaryota > Metazoa > Arthropoda > Insecta > Orthoptera > Acrididae > Schistocerca > Schistocerca serialis. Next base: position 761,643,480 of record NC_064639.1, read on the forward strand.
GAAATGGCACAGTCGATTTCCTTCCCCCCTCCTTGCCACAATCCGAGCTTGTGCTTCGTCTCTAATGAGCTCGAGGTCGACAGGACGTTGAACCTAATCTTCCTTCCTTCCTTTCTCCGACCACTATACCCGATGTTTTTGATCTCCTACACACAGTCGCTGTGCCAGCTGGACTACTGGTAGCACTTCGGAGCTGACGAGGGATTCCTTCCGCTGATTTCATTGAATTTTTTTACAACCGTGCTCCTTAATTTTCGACGGCCCTGTCCTCATGACTGACCCATTCTGGTGTTGCTCCTTCTCTGGTGACAACACAATAATCCTTGCCACCTTTTACGCTGGCGGATCCGCCTGCACTGACATCTAGCGGTAAATTCCACATTACACAGCAATGATCGGATGCTTTTTATCATGTAATGTACTTGGAATGTGCGAATACCATCACACCTTAATCAAAACATAATAACTCGTAATACAGGTGTGAATGCTACCCAACCATCAGTTACGTAAGTCATGGTTACAAACTATGGATTAGAATTATTTTCATGAGACCGGAAAAAATGGTGAGAGCCAACCTGGAAGTGGATCTGTTTAGGTTCTGAAGAAATGTAGGAACACACGAAGGAATAATGATCCTACGACTTTCTTAGGAGGTAGGTTAAAGAAAGGTAAACCTATATCCATACCAATTGTAGCTTTAGTTGAAGCTTTCGAGAACGTTGATTGCACCATACATTTCGAAATTTTGAAGGTATCAGGAATAAAATACAGGGAACGAACGGTTACTTACAACTCCTGCAGAAACCATATTGCATTTATAAGAGTCGTATAGAAATTGAGTGAATGCAGTGATTGAGAAGGGAATGAGACATGTTTGTAGCCTATTGCCAGTAATGCGCAGGGTGTATATTGAGCAGCCAGTAAAGGAAATTAAGGAGTAATTTCGATGAGAGTTAATTACAGTTCACCGAGCGAGGTGGCGCAGTGGTTAGACACTGGACTCGCATTCGGAAGGACGACGGTTCAATCCCGCGTCCGGCCATCCTGATTTAGGTTTTCCGTGATTTCCCTAAATCACTCCAGGCAAATGCCGGGATGGTTCCTCTGAAAGGGCACGGCCGACTTCCTTCCCCATCCTTCCCTAATCCGATGAGACCGATGACCACGCTGTCTGGTCTCCTTCCCCAAACCAACCAACCAACCAATTACAGTTCAGAAAGAAGAAATAAAAACTTTAAGGTTTGCCTAGAACGTTGTAATTCTGCCACAGACGGCAAAGGACTTGAAAAATCAGTTGAACGAAATGGATAGTCGTGAAAAGAAATCATTCAATGAAAATTAACAAAAGTAACACAAATGTAATGCAATGTGGTCGAGTTAAATCAGGTGATGTGTAGGATATTAGATTAGTAAATAAGATACTAAACACAGTCAACGAGTTTCGTTATTTGGGGAGCAAAATAAATGGCCGAAGTGGAGACGACATAAAATGAAGACCGACAATAGCAAGAGAAGTATTTTTGGAAAACATAACTTGTTAACATTGAATGTAAATTACACTTTCAGAAAATTTTTTCATCCAAAACAACACAAATTGTACGCAACCAGACTTCAAAGTCATCAAATGATACAGATACCAAGCGAAAACTGACCAGAGGGGGAGAATGGCCCACCACGTCCATCAGTCGTTTACTCGGACAAGCATCTGAGTCTACCAAATTGTGCCCTGCGGTCTTTCACGAACATGAAAGTGATCTTCATATTTAAAAGAAAATGGCCAACACACAGACGACCTCTTGCGACTGCCTATTTTAACGTAAAACTGATTTTTCAGAAAAATACTGTCGAATTAAATTAGGTATATTTGAGGAGCGCCGGAACAAAAACCGATAAATCCGCATTCGCTGTTAATACAGAAAGTAACAAATAGTGATCTGTAAATGGCTCCACAAGCTATAAAAAGAAGAAACAACCATAAAACACCTGATGTCGCGTTGTGCTGAAAATTATTTTGTGGCAGCGTGTGTTATTACTCCCGTATCTCCCCCCTACAGCTCAAACACGCGAATACAGCAAAAGTGGATATATCGGGTTTTGTTCCGGCGCTCCTCATTTGTAACACATGCTGCAGCTAGGGCTATCTGACAAGCAACTTTCGCGAAAATATGGGAGCACGAAGAGCCATGTAGGGCGTCCGGTGTGGAGAAAGCAGGTACGCCTCGTCATCGCTGGCTACAGCTGCTTTCGTAGCTCGAGGCCCCCACAGTCGCGCTTAAAGGTCCACGGAGAGGCAACCGAAGCGAAAATGCAGAGGCGGAAACGCTGCGCCACTTGCAAAAACGGAATTTGGCATTCTCTGCGTACCCTTCTTCTTACGATGCTGTTACTCTTGTTATTACAATTAGCAAAAAAAAAAAAAAGGTTCAAATGGCTCTGAGCACTATGCGACTTAACTTCTGAGGTCATCAGTCGCCTAGAACTTAGAACTATTTAAACCTAACTAACCTAAGGACATCACACTCATCCAAGCCCGAGGCAGGATTCGAACTTGCGACCACAGCGGTCGCGCGGTTCCAGAGTGAAGCGCCTAGAACCGCTCGGCCACACTGGCCGGCGACAGGCTGCAGAAGCTTGTACTCACATAGCTCATGACTCGTTTTCTGCTTCGTCAATGATGAACTTACGCACAGTGACCTACTGATGTTAAATGTGGCGTTAACATTATAGTCACATGGAAAATGAAAGAAGGAACGGAGAGATCGCTGCTGCCGGTAAATATATTGCTCTTCTAGAAATACAACAAAGAGAAATATCTGGCGTAAAGTCTTCCTGAAAACCAATTAACACCATATTCCGCATGTCGTCCTTCACTATGGATTGGTGTGCAATTGTCGTGATACATTACGTAGCATTAAATTGTCAGTTGTAAATATAACCTGTGCTTTCAGGAATGTGATATATTGTGTAGTATTATATCGTCAAACTTGACTTTGGTTTCCAGAAATTCTGGCCAAAGTATTCTTTTTCACAACTAATAGTTCCCAAATTTCATTCCATATTTTCATGTTTCTGAGAACTTTCGGGCGCTAGCAAAGATATTCGTATATTCAAGTGTTCCGTATAAGGTCGGTTCGTTGATTTGGGGGAGTGAACCAAACAGCGAGAACATCGGTTCCATCGGACTTGGGAAGGATTGGGAAGAAAGTCGACCGTGAATTTTCAAAAGGATCATCCCGGTATTTGCCTGAAACGACTTATCACGGGGAACCTAAACCAGGATGGCCGGACGCGGGTTTGAACCATCGTCCTACCGTCCTGTACACGGGAGACATATTTCAAGGAGAACTCAGAATGTTGCGCCCATCAAACTAACCAACAGCTTCGGGGTGCTGTCTTCCACTGAAACCGAAATTGGGACAGTGAGTGTCGCTTTATCTGTTCGAACACCTATCATGACCTGTGCCAAGAGCCAGCGAATACAAAGAGGAGGGATCTATCAATCGCCGCTAGTTCAAAACGTACTGCAAGTAACGCTACCCCTGAGATAAATGGCAAAAGAGATGGGAAGAAACATCAGGTCTGCTCAGCGTGTATACCTGGAGACCTCATTCAGCGTTTTGAAGAGGCAGTCACTGAAGGAACGGGGAGAAACCAATTGTACATCGTGGCGCACCTTGGAACAAACGATGCCTGCCGTCTGGGCTCCGAGGTCATACTTGGATCATTCCAGCTGCTAGCAGAGAAGGTTTGGGAATACCAGCCTTGCTCACGGAGTTTCAACGAAGCTCGTAATCTGTGTCATTGTCCCCAGAACAGATGGTGGCCTCCTGGTTCTGAGTGGAAGACTTGAACCAATCTGGAAGTTCTGTGAGAAGCTAAGCTGTGTCTTCCCGGACTAGCGCCATAGGATTGAGAGTTTTAGGGTCGCCATAGTTGGGTCAGGTGTGCACTACAAATCAGAAGCAATTAAACAAGTAGCTGTTTTATTTTTTTAAATTTTTTTATAGATTAGGTTACCTCCGCCCAATACGGATGAGGCATGCTGTAGGAAAACATGAAATATCTGTGTAAGATCCAAAGAAAACCTCGCGCTAGTAAGAGTATTAAAATCCTAATGGTTAACTGCCGAAGCATTCGCAGCGAAGTGCTAGAGTTTGAAGCGATCGTAAAATGCGCTGAAGCTCACATAATACTAAACCTAGGAAGCTGGTGAAGACCTGAAGTGGACACTAATGAGGTCTTTTGGAGAATTTATGTGTATTCCGAAAGGATACGCTAACTGGAAACGGAGATGGTGTATTTGCCGCGGTAGGTAAGAAACTAAAATCCACTGGGGTACAAATCGAAACTGAATGCGAGATTGTTTAGGCAAGACTTAATATCCAAGATGGGCGTAAAATTATAGTTGGATCCTTCTGGTGTTACCGAAAACTTTAGAAAAAATCTCAGTTAGCTGGTTCACAAGTACCCAAAAAAACTGTAATCATCAGAGGAGACTTTAACCATCCAATAATAAATTGGGATCATTAGAGTTTTGTTAGTGGTGGGTGTGGGAAGACATCATGAGAAAATTACTAAGTGCTTTCTCCAAAAACTACCTAGAAAAGATGGTTCAGAACCGCACTCATGATGGAAATGGATCAAATGGCTCTGAGCACTATGGGACTTAACTTCTGGGGTCATCAGTCCCGTAGAACTTAGAACTACTTAAACCTAACTAACCTAAGGACATCACACACATCCATGCTCGAGGTAGGATTCGAACCTGCGACCGTGGCGGTCGTGCAGTTCCAGACTGTAGCGCCCAGAACCGCTCGGCCACTCCGGCCGGTGATGGAAATGTATTAAATCTAATGTCCGCATCAAAACCGATATAAGTGACAATGAGGAAGTTGTAGCAACGATGAATACCAAAGTACAAAGGGAAACTAAAACAAAATGGTTCAAATGGAGCACTGTGGGACTTAACATCTGAGGTCATCAGTCCCCTCGACTTAGAACTACTTAAATCTAACTAACCTAAGGAAATCACACACATCCAGGCCCAAGGCAGGATTCAATTCTGCGACCGTAGCAGCAGCGCGGTTCCGGACTGAAGCGCCTAGAACCTCTCGACGACAGCGACCGGCGAAACTAAAACAAGCAGTAAGATTTATATGTTCAGCAAACTACACAAAGAATCAGTACGTCAGGACAGAAGCATGTAAAGGAACTACGGCTCAAGTTTGAAAGAATAGTTGACCATGCACTGGACAGATACGTACTCAGTACAACAATTATTGATAAGAGAGATCCTCCATGGTATACAGTCACTGTAAGAAACTTCTAGACAAACAGAGATTACTGCATAATACGATATTTCAGAGTCTATGTTATTGTGAGTACGATGCAAATTTCCTTTGGACATGCATGTACATCCACAGGATTAGCCACTGCGACGACTACAGCCGCTACGAAATATATTAAATGAATTCGCAATTGCGAATTAGGACAACAAACAGCTGTACATTGGAATGAGAACAATGAAAATTTGTGCCGGCGGGTGACTGGATCCCGGATTTCCCACTTATCGCGAGCGGTCGCCTTATCCTTTTTTTTTTATCTCGTTTGGTTCTATATTGTTCGTTGAATTTGTTTGGGGCGGACGCCCGATGTCATTCGTTCAGGTTCTTCGTTGATCCTTTCTCCCAGTTTTTGTATTACAGAGGGTAGCTAACCCTCCGACCGAACACCTTGAGCTACCGTGCACGAGCCCCAGCCTCACCCTAACTTCCATATGTCGTCAACTATGCGTCTACGACCTGTGCTTGTACATCTATTGTGTATATACCCATATAGGTCAGACGTTGCATTTGAAAGTCGCTGGCCCGATATCGGCAGATAAATACGATGTTGCAGTGCCTGTGTTATTCTAATTACAATGCAAAGTTCCTTTGAACATGTATGCATGACAATGTCCATGCATGCATGTCCAAAGGAACTTTGTATCGTGATCAGAATAACACAGGCACTGCAATATCGTATTTCTCTGCCTATACCGCTCAAGCGACTTTCAAATACGTCTGACCTGTACGGGAATATACATAATGGATGCATGAGTACAGGTTGTAGAGCATGGTTGCCGCCATGTGGAAATCTGAGTGTGGCCATGAGTCGCGCACGGGTAGCCAAATGGTAAGGCGACCGCTCACGATTAGTGGGAAATCGGGGTTCGATCCCCGGTCCGGCAGCAATTTCTCAGTTGTTACCATTGATTGATTTCAGTTTCCAAATGCGGCTGACATCATAGAAAACCTTTAAATGAATGGAACGCATTTAGCAATCAAGAGAGCAATGCATGAAGCCTTCAGTGACTACCGTAGCCGAAGATCGTTAAATGATCTTTCACAAAACCCTAAGAAATTCTGGTCGTGTGTAAGGGCTGTTAGTGGCAGCAAAGTCAGTATCCACACCCTAGGAAATGAGACAGGTACTGAAATTGAGGATGTCAAAGCAAAAGCTGAAATTATTGAATCTGTATTCTAATTTTCCGTTACAAAGTCAAACCCACGAGAATTGCCCCAATTTAATTCTCGTGCCACTGAAAAGATGAGTGAAATCAGAATTGATGTCGGCGGTGTTGAGAAACAGCTGAAATCGCTAAAATTGAAGAAAGCCCCAGGGCCCGATGGTATCCCTATTAGTTTCTATACCTAATTTGCGACCGAGCTAGCCCCTCTCTTAGCTATAATAAATCTTAGTTCCCTCGGACAAAAATCCGGTCCAGTAGCTGGAAAAAAGCACAGGTCACAAGTGTCTACAAGGTGGGTAGCAGAAGAGATCCACAAAAGTAGCTGGCCGATGTGGCCATGCGGTTCTAGGCGCTTCAGTCTGGAACCGCGCGACTGCTACGGTGGCAGGTTCGAATCCTGCCTCGGGCATGGATGTGTCTGTTGTCCTTAGGTTAGTTAGGTTTAAGTAGTTCTAAGTTCTAGGGGACTGATGACCTCAGATGTTAAGTCCCATAGTGCTCAGAGCCACAAATGTACCGTCCAATATATTTTACATACATTTGTTGTAGTATCTTGGAACATGTTCTGATCCCAAACATAATGAGATACCTTGAACGGAACACCTCCACTGTGCTGGCCAGCACAGATTTCGAAAACATGTTAATTCCAACCCGCACTTCTCTCACATGTCATGCTGAGAGTCATGGACGAAGGACGTTAGGTAGGGCAGTATTTCTCGATCCCGAAAAGTATTTGGCTCGTTACCACATCTACCCTTACTATCAAAAGTGCGATCGTATGTGGTACGAAACGAAATTTGCGACTGGAAGGGAAGACGCAGTATGTAATCTTGGATGGAGAGTCATCGACAGATGTATAAGTAACTTCAGGTGGACCCCAGGAAAGTGTGTTGGGGCCCTTGCTGTTCATGTTGTATGTTAATGACCTTTTTTAAAAATATTAATAGTAATCTCAGACTTTTCACAGAATGTGCATTTATCTATTATGAAGTACAGTCTGCACGAAACTACACAAGTATTCAGTCGGACTTTGATAAGATTTCTAAGTGCAGCAAAGATTGGCAACTTGCTTTAAAAGTTCATGTAACCTACGAATATAAAATCAGTGAACCAGAGTTATTATACCGAGGGTAATTTGTTTGCGAAGTTGTGAGGTCCCGGGGCCGGTAGCACGACGCGACGCACCGCCCCGGCCTCTCTAAGCGATCCACGTGCAAAGGACCGGATGCGGGGAAAATCCCAGAGATAGAAATTTGGACGACTGACGCTCGCATTGTTTTTGTGCAGAATATGCTCCAGGAAATGGAAGACAAGTTAATATTTCAGAGTGAATAACCATTTACACAATGAACTTCTGAAGTAACAACTTTTAATCGCTTCATGCTACTGCAGTAAATGTTATGTCAGACGATAGTATTGCGCTATAGCTATCATCCCTGAAAGCTACGTATCTGTATCTATTTTATTTATTGATTTACTGCGCATTATACATCTTTTTCATTATGCAAATGTTTCTCAGAACATCGTATTCCCGCATTTACAGCAGTAATTGATTGCAAATGCTCTTAGAGACAACGGTAATTTAAAAGTGGTCGATCACTTGTGTTAGCTGACACCACTATTGTAAAGAGTGCCAAAAGACGCTTCTGTCAAGCATGCATAAATAATTATTTTAAACAATACTTCAGGACAATCTCTTGTCATTTAACGTGAGCGCAAGAATGTTGGTTTATTTATTTATTAACCAGCTATTGCTTTTATTTATTGTAAATCGTCTCAATGTAATCGAATGTTTACAACATTTCTTTCATTTAAATATTGTTATAATATGTTAGTTTAGTGCAGGAAAGTGGTCAAGTGAGTCAAATCATGTCCGCCGAGCTTGAGAACGATGTATTTTTGGTGGGGATGGCCTTCAGCCAATGAGAGTTGGGCAGTGGCGGAATACTGCTGGAGGCAAGTGGAGATTGGAATTTTCGGAGTGAAGCACTCAAAGAGGTGATTCTAGTCACTTTGTGACGGTTCTGGAAGAAGGGAGACGTGCCTGTGGTAACAAGTGGTATTCAACCGTGGAGGTGGCTGATTCTGCGCGGTGAACGGCCGGTACCATACTTTAGTTCCAAAGGGACTTACATTTAAAGAGGTTTGAATGCACTTCAAAGTAGGACTCCAACGTTTCCTGTTTGCATTACGGAACTGAGGATAGACAGAGTATAAGTTCTACCCTTTGTATCGCGTGTGTTAATTTGTGAATCATCGTACTGAACTATTTTGAGCTGGTGAATCTTACTTGTATTGTGAACTCGAAACTGACTAACTTTTTCGCAAGTTTTTGATGACTATTTAGTTTGGGGATTTTGCTACCATCCTCGTAACGCTCCCAACGTAGCTTTATTGCATTCGATAAGGGTTTTTCCTAGCTGTATTTTAACTGAACGTCGTAGAACTATTTCCTGTTTATTTGCGATTTCCTTTCTTGAGTAAACATTATTCAGTGTAATTCTCTGTCGTCTACATCAGCTACGGGCGTTATTCAATTATTCATTTAAATACGTGACACTCAACGGTGAGGAGAACCTGATGAAAATCCTGAGCGATCTATTCGGCATGTTGTTGGGTTCATCTGTACAGCGCTGCATGGTGTCGTGGTTGCAAAGATGGACGTCGGGAGCGCAGTTGCGCATCATGCAGTCTATTGGGCACAGTTTGAATTATAACACGATGGCCTGTGGCTGCACGAAAAGCATTATTAAACATGATGGCGTTGCTGCCAGGGTTCCTCCAAACCATAATCTGTAGGTAGCACTCATCCACTGTAGTAGTGGCCCTTGGGCGGCGTGAGCGGGGCATGCCATCGACAGTTCCTGTCTGTGTATCTCTTCCATACCCGAAAAACATCGCTTTAGTTCACTCAGAGACGCCTGGACACTTCCCTTGTTGAGAGCCCTTCCTGGCACAAAGTAACAATGCGGATACGATCGAACCGCGGTATTGACCGTCTAGGCGTGGTTGAACTACAGACAACACGAGCCGCGTATCTCCTTCCTGGTGGAGTGACTGGAACTGATCGGCTGTCGGACCCCCTCTGTCTAATAGGTGCTGCTCATGAATGGTTGTTTACATCTTTGGGCGGGTTTAGTGTCATCTCTGAACAGTTAAAGGGACTTTCTGTGATACAACATCCACAGTCAACGTCTATCTTGAGGTGTTCTGGGAACCAGGGTGATGCAAAACTTTTTTGATGTATATATAAGGTCTAAAATCTCTCTCATTCACCAGTCTGCTCAGCAAAACCCTGAGGAAGGCCACTTACGATACTGGCCGAAACTTCGGACAATTTTATACATTGACAATGCGATCAACAACACAGAATGATTTTGTTGACAGTGACAACGGCCGCGGAAGCCTATGCTTATACTAATAAAGAGTGTTTATTTTTAGCGGATAGAGGACCGGAAACGATGTGGAACAATGGCATCCTCTGAAAGGTTTTAGAAATACATCGCCTCTCGATATGAAATGTGCGTGACTAAATATGAAGTATGAAGGAGCTCCAAGGCAACTGCTCATCTTGAGACTCTGATTCTGCAAATGTATTCTGTGGTCGCCCTGTTTCGATGGGTGTAACGAGGAGTCGTCAACAACTCCACCTCATATTTTAAGGAGAAAAAAGCACACGAGCAAGATGGCAACCACAGCAATCGATTCCAAGCGACAATTTGGGCTATGATTCTGACAGTACGCAGTTATGACCTACTAAAAGCGCAGCTTTGAAACATTCACGCGCGTCACTTGATACTCGCTCCGCCCCTCTGGAACTGCCTAAAGTTCGAACACTAATTACTGCACGATGGAGTGCGTTAGATGTATGTGAAATACTGTTTTAACATTGCTAAAAGTCTTTGTTCATTGTGTCAACGTAGGTGGTTTCTAACCTTAGCTGATGCCAAAGACCTCTTTGTTTTGCAATGCCCACAGTTCTAAAATGATCCACAAATGCAGTGTAACTTAACAAAATGATTGAGTGTGCCATTAAAAAAGTAGCGATGCTCTATGTAATTGTTAACGTCGCAGTTATGCGATGTTTTCTTTGGAGTGGAAAGCTGAAACTTTATAAGTGAAGTACATTTGCAGGAACTGTCTATTCTTCAATGTGGTTGGCGTGATTAAATTGTAAATCGAAAATCATTAACTCCGTTTCATAATATTTCTTCAGCTGATTAGATTTATTCATTTTGATTTTGAGGGATATATTTACATATAGGGTGTCCCAGGACGAATGGTCAGTATTCAGGAATATGACAGAAACGAGCATTCGAAGCAAAAACGTCTAGCCAACATGGGCTCTAAAATGTATACCTTAAGAGCTAAGAGCACTTGCTCAGTAGTTTTGTTTCACATTAGCGAAGATGAACAATGTGTATGTGCATGACGTTGACATATTAAGTACTCTTTTCGCATAAAACTACGTACATTTCTAAGCTTGTTCAGCAGATGTGACGCGCTTCTCCCTTGTCTTTCCTCGCCTTCAGTATCTGCCGAACAGGAGGTCTTTGGTTGGCGTCCTGCTGGACAATACGTGGCGCTCGGGCATAGGCAGCTGCAGTTGGGAGGAGCGTGTGACAAACAAGCGGTGCGCGCGAATGTTTAAAAGCTGTACATTCAGGCGGTTGTAGCTGCGTACTGTCAGAATTATTGCCTAAGTATTTGCGCGGGTTCGATTGCTGGACTGATATCTTACAAGTATTCGTTTTTCTCCTTAATATATGAATTCGAGTTGGTGAGTTTCTCTTGCAAGAACTTTCTAAAGCTTCCGATCACAGTATACTTTCTGATAAAGCAGACTCTTTCACTGATTATTTATTTACGTTCTCTTACAGTCTGAACACGTAATTTTATTAGAAGCTAATTATTTTTATATAATGAGGTAGTACTGGGAAGAAGAAATGTTTCGTTCTACGTGGTTCCTCTTCCACAGGTCTGAATGCTAAAGTTGGTGGAAAAACGAGAAGATATGTAAAATAATAAAAAAAATGGATAGTCATAGGAAAGCATAGGCTACTCGCAGTAAACCAGGTATTTTGTTTTACTGAGAACCCAGATGCCTTTCGAAAGCTCTTGTGATTCTGAATTGGGAGGGCTTAGATCCCCAGTAAACTGTCTTCCCACAAAAACCAAGAGACATGTAAGAAAAATACCAAAAACACTCGAATATTATAGGTGATGAAATCAGAACGACAGGAAAGAAAAATATAACTGAATGCTTATTCATCATTTGGTTTTTAAGCTCTTGAAGTACTTGTGCCTACAGACAAAATTACTGACTTTCAGGTCCGCCTGTTATGCAAATAACTGCTTTGTATGTAAATCCAAACATGTTTCACCAACAATGGTCCATCGTCAGTAAGTACTCATTATTCACTTCTTACAAGATATACAGGATTTGAACAATAATTTATTATAACAGAATGTTGTGTGTTGTCATTATCCGAATTTGTTTACGTTATTGGGTTATAGGAGCCTCTCTGCGTTACTGTGTATTTGTAGCTTGCTCTTCTCTCCTTCTCTCTTTTCTTTTTTTTTTTTTACTTCTGGGTGATCGAAATGAAATAAATAAATGAGTTCTTCACAACCATCAGATCAGAAGGACCTCCCTGATCTGCCGCTGCTCTCCGGGCTATGGTGGCGCCGGATTCTTCTTCGCCTGCTGTAGGGATTTCGACTGCTGATTGAAATTAAGTGGTTAATGAAGAGAACAGAGGGGCAGGGGGCGAACTATAAACCAGCAAAAGACAGCTAATATAAAAGCAGGTATATTCCCGTAAACACGTTGTATGAGAGCAAGTCTCGATATAAAAGCAGTTGATGGTACAGTATTTTACGGACTATAAGACGCACATTTTTCTTCGAAAAATTGCCTCCAAAATTCAGATGCGTCTTATACTCGAAATTAATGTAAAAATGTCGTGTTTTATTTAAAATTCCCGCCAGTGTTAAAAATGGTCGTATATTCGATGCCGCAGGAAACCTATTTCTATCTGGCAACATTGGGTTCAACTGGCAGTGGCAGTACACCGATGCGACGAACGTGAGTTGCAGGGATTCACAAGCTTGCTAACATTTCCTTCCTCCCGCCCCGGCATCACAAATCCAGAACACTGTTTAACCTATGATGCGGCATTGTAGTCTACGGTGCCAGCGAAATTGAACTGAAAGTGATTTGTTTTATCGGTAGCAGTACAACGTTTCTGTTAGTAACTAGTTTGGTAATGTAAAAAAATAAACGGAATTCACAAGATGCGGGCAATAAATTGAAAGTAACAGTACATGAGGAAGAACATGGGCCGGACGGAGTGGCAAAGCGGTTCTAGGCGCTTCAGTCTGGAACCGCGCGACAGCTACGGTCGCAGGTTCGAATCCTGCCTCGGGCATGGATGTGTGTGGTGTCCTTAGGTTAGTTAGGTTTAAGTAGTTCTAAGTTCTAGGGACTGATGACCTCAGATGTTAAGTCCCATAG